>NW_027040852.1:330000-1530000 GCF_037179485.1 Ochlerotatus camptorhynchus | reverse complement strand
TATGTCACACTGCAGAATACAGTGTTGCCTACAATACAGTTGCTTAATCTTGCCATAAGATTATCAATCTTTTAAACAATTAATAACTATTTCATTTAACGTTTGGCTGAAAAACGATTTTCTGCAAAGTTGTAGCTGATAAAAATTCCCATAAGCGTAGCAATAGAATTTGTTAACAGTACAATATTTAAAAAGGCTTGAAGACAATGAACACAAAGTTTTGTTTTCCCATAGTAATTTCCATATAAACTTCAAATGGTTTGTGCCAAGTCAGTTTCTCACTAAATGAGTTCAAATTTTGGGAGGCTAATTAGGGCCCAATTTGGAACCGTTTGAGCACTGTGGAGCGAAAATTTCAAATTTTGCATCAGTCTACTGAGGATCCAAGAGTTAATTCGTTAGTAATACGTTTAACAAAAATTAAAGCATTTGCACTATTTTTTTTTAGTTTTTTGACCGAATTCCAGTATTTTGATTTGGGGTTACTTTGATAATGCTCGATGAATGTAGAAAAAAAATGAGTGAAACTCAAACAATTTAGTTCTTTAAATATGAAACTTTGAATGAGAAAACTTCATAAGCAATAAGAATACAATATTTAATTTGTGATGGCTATATCGGAAATTCATTTCATTTTTGTAAATATGTAACACATACTATATAAAAACTATATGCCATATCAACGGAAATACCCTAAGCTACAATATGGAACCAATGTTTCTTATTTGGAAAAATCACAGCGAGTAAATTTATTATTTATATTATACTATCAAAATTACCCGCATTATCAAAAATACCCCGTTTTACGGTACCAATTTTTTGAAATGACCTATCAAAACCTTGCTACCACATAATTTCTATTCAAATTTGTCTAGACATGGACTCTGCTTGGGATAGATAACCAAACTAGCTCATTATTATTTTAAAATAGTGTTAATGCTTGAGGGGCCGGGCTTACCCCCCAGTTCCCCTATTCATTTTTTTACCATATTTTGCTGATACCCATATACACCCATATACACCCAGGAAAAACCAGCAAAATACCGGAAATTTAATAACAACAACTCTAACAACTAACAACTAACAACTCAGCCAAAAGAACCCAAAGTCTAGTTCTAATGGATATTTCGTCATTAAACGTCTTGAATGAAGAAAAAAGAAAAAGAAGAAGAGGAATAAGACATTTGAAGACACTTAGTCGATCCCCTCTATCGTAAAATAAAATCCAACCTGCTACTGGCATTAACTCACCGAAAAAGCTCTAGTCAAGGCAACGGGAAAAGCCATAGTTACACAAAGTTGTCCCCCCTACAACATACATCTATGTAACCAACTCGAAATCGTAGCCATCCCCCCCCCCCCCTCTACCCTTGGTCCACACCACCACAGCATTGCTTCGAACCGTTTTTTTTTTGCGGACAATAGCGCCTCTGGCTTAGCCATCGCCGCCGCCACTTCGAGCCACTCCACCGCGGCGGCGCAAATGTCACCGTTCGGCTGCATTTCCACTGCATCCCGTCGGTGCAGTGGGACTCGAATCCACTCCGCTGGCTTGTTTCGGCAAAATTCTAACGAATTTCCGAAATTCCTCGCATTTCTACCGACCGCACAATAGGAAAACGGGACAAAGATCTAACATGTGTGGCGTTCGTTCCGAGCGTTCCTTTCCTCGCCGTACAGCTCGGCAGAGACTTACTCCGTTCGATCTCCCTCCTGTTCGCTGTCGGGCCGAACGGTGGGACCCCAAGCCAGGCCGAGAAAGCCCGGTAGTGGCCAGGTCAAACCGGCCAAATGTTTGTGTTTATAAAAATTTGATTTTATTTCGATTCAGCTCGTGCGACTTCGACGGTATGCTATCGCCAAGAGGAGATTTTCGCTTTCGCCATGAGCCTTTCAACGGCAGGCCGGCGAGAAGAGGCTAGAGTTTTGCAAAGGGGTCCCCTTTTTTTACGACCGACCGCCTGCCCTCGTAATGGGCTTTGAACTTTTATTTTCCGATTTTGTTGCTGTTGTTGTTGTTGTTGCAAGTGGACATTACACGCGGTTACGCCGAAATTGTCGTGTGTGCTTTCTGCGCTATACAAATGAGCTGCGATGGGAGCGAAGACGCATAAAGGGTATTACTGTCCGGCAGGGCGGTCGGTGGTTTGGTGGTTCGTCTGGGAGTCTGGGCGGCGGTCGAGGTTGATCGCAATGAGGGCGCGTGTATCTTGTCATTGGTGTGTCGTCGTAATGTCGGCTTAAATTGGGCGAGTGCAAATACTTTTTTTTTGTGTGTGAATTTGGAAGGGATTATTCTGATTTTTGTGAGTTGGTCATTAGTGGACAATGTGTGGCTGCGAATGTGTCTGAGGAGAATCAGTAGCGGATTGTGATGGGATGGGAACAAAAGTTGCAGGCTTCGCGAATTATAGGGGAAATGGCTCTAATGTTGGCCTGTGGATCTAAGATTGGGCCCATCTCTATAAATATGCTATTTATCAATTTCATCTAGACGAACGCGTCATTGGGACGGTACTAATGGATATTTTTGGTCGCTATTGAAAACTTTAGTCGATTGCTGAATTTATGTATGGGCCCAAATTAGGGATATTTAGGCCGACATTACCACCATTTACCCTGTATGGGAAGTGTCCCAAGCGAGTCTAAAGACACCACTCTGAAAGATAGGAAGCTTTGATGCATGCAAAAAATCATTAGAAAAATGGTCATAACCTTGACAATGGTTTTTCCTGTGTGGACGTCTTAGTGGAATACCTGCATAAAAAGTGAGAGAAGGGTTAATAATTTCCATTTAATTTCACTATCTTATTTGTTTATCCTTGACATACCACAGCACACGTAAATTTTTTTCAGACGCACTTTGAAGTGTTCAAACTATGTTTTTTTTTATTAAATGCATTTTAACACTTCGAATACGGTGGGTAAAAAACTTTAAGCCGACTTCGAAGGCAGCCCTAAGTATGCATCTTTAGAATTGATAAAACAATCCATAAAATATTGAAAAACGTTCCAAATGATCCATAAAACATCAGAGAAAATCGTTCCGCTCTTCTGATAAAAAAAAACACGGGTAGAACAGTTAACCTGAGTAGCTACGCAGTAATGTAGCAATTTTCCAAGGTTTATTGATCAAATTAAAAAAGGGTCCAAAACATGAAAAACATATGTATATCCCATAGAATATAATTGGAACACACCATAATAAGAACGTCTACCAATAACTGGAACACCTACCCTAGGTATAATCCATAATATTAATATTTATTTTTCATATTTTCTTAAGAAGATTATTATAGAAGTTTCTTTTGGAAGCTAATTCTAGACGCTTGACCATCGCTTCGCACCTCTACCTAAAAAAAAACACGGCAGGACAGTAAATCTTAGTAGTTGCGCAGTCCAAAATGTGAAATAGACGTAAATTTCTTATTTATGGATTATGGCTGTTCGGAATATCGAGATAACCCTGTACCGCCAAGCCCAGCGACAACCCTGTGGGAGATTCGGAGAGCTACGGTAACGGTCTCTGTCAGAAATGACAGACGTCAGGTTTGGTTCAACGGAACTGTGAGTTTAGATAGGTCGGAACGGGAAAAAAAGAGGAAAAGAAAGTACAATTCCAAACCATCTAGAACACGTTTTACAGCTAATTTAAGTTAATTGCCTAAATTCGTTACTATACCTATCGTTTAATAAAATTGTAGTGATTTGTAGTGAACTAGCTATTGAAGTAGGTTAGTTGGAGGTGAAATTCTTGAAAATATTGAATTCAATAACCCTATATTTGCTTAATCTAGATACTACAATTTGATCCTAAAATCTGGTAACCTAAAATTTGTTCCTAAATGCTATACACTTGATTTACCCTAAGTTACTAGTAAGTAGCTCATTTTACATCGTTTGCGTGCTAAACTAAAATAATAATTGAATACCTAAATCCTAAATCTAGCCAAATCTTTGTTGAAAGAGTGACGGAAGATAACTCTCGGTTTGAAAAATCTCCCGCTCAGCCTCCTATCGCTTTTCATGGAGGAATTTCTCTTCCTCCAGCGTTTTCTCCTTTGCGCTTTTCTTCTGCTGCAACAGGCCGAGGGATTCCTCCAGGCTGACCTCATTGGTACTTCCTTTTCCAGATTCCGATCCGGCATCACTCCTCGCACTATTCTTTCTGCTAGGTGGTTTCTTTGGGACAGACTTCTTGATTCCTTTCGGCAGCTTCAGCATATTTGTGCACTTCGAGCACGTCTACGGAACCTCCTTTACAGCTGTTGTCTTACCAGCACAACTATAATGGGCCCATAAATCGCAGACATCACACTGGACCATATCATCTACGTGGTCATGGCCTTCACAAAGCGTACAGTTTCGATCGCTGTTCTGTTCTTCACTCAACGGTGGTGTTGATCCCTCTGACATTTTGAGGACATAAACTGGTAAGTCCAGAACATCCGTAAAAGAGGTCAATCAATGATACTGATCCTAGAGCTCCACAGTTTTTTTTCAAAAAACATTAGGAACGGTGATATAAGAATGCATTTGGGGTCGTGACATAAACATGTACCTAGATAGCCATGGGACCGTCGTCCGGAAGATCAACAACATCCGTAAAATGGTTAATGGTTACATAGCGTCCAATTGAGAGGTTGAAACAGTACTAAGACGAGCACCTCAACTGTGAGCTCGATCGTTCACAGTAAGGGAGTAGCTTAAGCGCCACCTCGTTAGAGGACTACTCGCTCGGATATCAATTGCCCGGGATGAGACTCGCCAAAGAAAAGGCCATAAGAAGGCCCTGGCGAACGGTTTGCAGAAAGATCCAACTCCCCTCAACTTTCCTAGCGTCCGACTTACTAGATGTCCGAATCAGTAAGCAGGCATTACTCACTCTACCCTAACTCTCCGCACGAAAGGAAGCTTTTACCCAACTAAAGCTTCTCATCACCTGTAGTTTCCTCCACAATCCTCGAGATGGCGATTCCGTCACAGAAGGGGTAACGACCATTCATTAAAATTAATGGAACAAGACTAATTCAACGAACGAGCGCAAAAGGAGATTCCTCAGGTGAACTTCAACATCAATAACGCTAACACAGATAGGGTTTCTCCGAACACTTTGAAACATCGAGTTCTAACTCATGGTAACACAATTTATTTATTAAGACGATACTATTCTAGGCCTAGACTTCCCTACCTAAAGCGTGCGTTCTCTCTAACCAGAGCGTTCTTCCCTCCCGATGTCACATGTGCACATGGAAAATATTTAGCGGGTAGAACTCACGGTCTCGTTCTTACATGCGGTGGCCGGTGCGAAACGACGGCTGTCGCTATTGTCGCATGCGATGACTCAGTTTACATGGGGTTTGCCGGTGCGATGTCCATGCTTTGTAACCGGCGAGAACAAACGACGGGTGTCGCTATTGTTGCGTGAACTGGCTCAGCTCACTATTGTTGGGTGGTGTTCTTTGTTGGTTTGGCTTGGCGGTTCAACTTCGTGTTCGACAGGCCGATGGTGAATCCACCTACCAGAGTGCGTTCGGTCAACTGACTCTCGAACGGTCACGATTCCGGTCACGTGGTTGGATTCGGATGCTTTACCGACGGATGATTCGCTCTGGACCGGGCGCGATGTTGATGGCGCAGCCGTCCTTGGCCACACGATGACAATGGCCAGCAACGCTTGCCTGGTCTCCGGAAGTGTCCACTATAGGAAACGTAGCTTTCCTAAACCCGAGAAATAAACCGTCGAACGGCTGTTCGATGAAAAGGTTTAGAGAGAAACGCTACCTTCCCACACACGACTTTCATACCTTTCTGTTCGATTTCTCGCTGCACCGATTTCACTACGGTAAACGGGGTTTTATTTTCTTTTGGGAAAGGCTAACCCAAGCTAAGCTGTAACGATCAGAGAAGTTAAAGAACACTTAGGAAACTACAAAGGGCAAGTCTAATCACTTTTTGGTTATACGCGACTATGATCACTTCTGACACGTTGCACCAGTTCAGGCACAGTGAACGAGAAACTTTTTGGTCCTCAGATAGGAGCCTGGGAAAACTCGCGTCTTCGAACGAAGAATTCGGGTTGGGTTTCCATGTCATCTTTCTGACTGCGACCTCTCGCTCCCACCAGTACTCATCAAGGCGACCTTCACATTCCACGCCTTATTGCTCAAGGCCGTCCTATAAACTTGACCTTCGGCTTTAGTCCCGATCCCGAGCAAAACGGGAGTGTACTTTAACGAGCGCACTTCCACTCCCCTACAGCGGAACAAGTATTTGAAAGCTGGCCTATGCATTGGCGCAGTTTTATGGTATGATGCGCGCGCAAGGCGGCAAATTAAAAGTTTCGAAATAACATCGAGAGTATGTTGTATATTTAATGACACAGGTGTAATTTCATGTGATGTTCGATAGTAATTATTCAATTCAATTATATGTTTTAAAAAGGTAGTTATTTGTACATATTTACAAAAAGGGTGACTGTTACAAGGCTACCGGCCCCTGATCTTCAAGAAGTTGAGGAGGAGATCGGTCGGCTGAAGAACAACAAAACAACTGGTGTAAATAAACAACCAAGTGAGCTATTAAAATACGGTGGTGAAGCACTGGCTAGAGCGCTGCACTGGGTAATTGCCAAGTTTTGGGAGGAGGAGATATTACCGGAGGAGTTGATGGAAGGTGTCGTATACCCAATCTACAAAAAGGGTGACAAGTTGGATTGCTGCAACTACCGCGCGATCACACTGCTGAGCACCGCCTACAAGGTACTCTCCCGCATACTCCACAATCGATCAAGATCAGCTATGGCAGATTATGCACGAGTACGGATTTCCGTATAAACTGACGCGATTGGTCAAGCCGACGATGGACCGAGTGATCTGCGTTATTGGAGTATCGGGGACACTCTCGAGTCCCTTTGAATCTCGAAGGGGGTTACGGCAAGGTGATGGACTTTCGTGTCTGCTATTCAACATTGCGTTAGAAGGTGATAGACACGAGTGGCACGATCTTCAGGAAGTCCATCCAGCTTCTTGGCTTCGCCGATGACATCGACATCATGGCCCGGAACTTTGAGATGATGGCGGAAACGTACATCAGACTGAAGACTGAAGCTAGGTGGATTGAACTTGCCATCAACGCATCAAAGACAAAATACATGAAAGGAAGAGGTTCTAGGGAATACAATGTTAGCCTCCCACCACGAGCTCAGATTGGCGGTGACGAAATCGAGGTGGTCGATGAGTTCGTGTATTTGGGCTCACTGGTGACCGTCGAAAATGATACCAGCAGAGAAATCCAAAGACACAACGCGCCCTTGGAGTTTTCGAACGAAAGCTGTTGCGTACCATCTATGGTGGAGTGCAGTTAGAGGATGCAAATGAACCACGAATTGCACCAGCTGCTGGAAGAACAATCCATTGTAGACATTTCAAAAATTGGACCCTTCGCAGACTACGAGGCTGACGAAGTGTGGCCATGGATCGAGTCGAGTGGAGACGACTTCTTCGGACAGCAGAGGAAAACAAGGCCTTAGCCTGATTGCAAGCAAGCAAGCCATAATGAATTTTGAGTCTTAACATAAACATTAGACTTGTTCATTTTAGCAGAAATGTTCGGGATGCACCGGGTCAACCGTGATTAATATTTGTATCTCGAGGCTGAAATAACGAAAACTGCTGTAACAACTACTACTGTCCTACTACGACCATGAGATGGTTCGGAAGACAACTGGGAATCACCCATACAACTGTGTCTTGGGTGGTAAAATCGTTTAAGGAGTCCCAGACGACCGAGTGGCGGGCTGGAAGTGGAAGAAAATCGAAGACAGCTGACCCTGTGAAGACCCGGAAGGTGTTGGATTATTGCAAGCGTAATCCGAACCTTTCGATTCGTGACGCGGCTCTGAAGGCAAAGTGTTCCGCCTGGGCTTCGTGTATTCAAGGTCCGGAAGGCACCGAACCGGCGTGATCAACAAAACACGGTGTTGCCCTTCCTGCTGTCTCACGGAGGTGAGACATTACTTTGGTCGGACCTGGCATCATGCCATTACGCGCGATCGACGTTGGATTGGTACAGAGACAATAACGTTGTTTTTGTACCAAAAACCGCCAACCCCCCAAATTCACCAGAGATTCGTCCGGTGGAAATATTTTGGGCCATAATGAAGGCCAAAGTTCGAAAATCGTCCAAGGTGTTTAAGAACGAGCTGGAGTTGAAGAAAGAATGGATGAAAGTGACTAAGAAGGTCGGCTCCACCACTGCACAAAATGTGCTGAGGGATCTTAAGGAAAAGGTGTGGGCTATCAGCGATGGAAAGGAAATTGAATAAAGTAATTATGCCGAAACATAATCCATATGTATTAGTTCATTCCCTTAAAGTTTCAAGAAAATCCTATCTAAAATAATTTTTTGGCGAACACTTTTGTCTGGTGCATTTTTTTTTCGAGTACAGGCCTTATTCATAAAACTGTTTTCTGCCAGTCTCAAGATTCTATGCAATTTAGAAAAAAATCGTGTATTTCTAGGATGATTTTCGGGAATTGACCATTTTCCCGGTGTTTCCGGATATCTGGAGATTCGTTTTCCTACCACCCAGCAACAGAATCGGTATGAGGATTGCATATTTCATCTATGCTCAATATTCTATGCAAATTACAAGAAATCTCTTATCTCTTGGCTGGCTTTCAAGAATTGGCTGTGCACGGGTTTTCCGGGAATCTTCAGACCATAATCCTCTCGCTGGCAAACTATAAGTCCAATCGATTCCCTATCTGTTTCCAATACCTTTTAAATTCTCAATTTCAAAATTTGATGGACGCATTGATGAGAACCAGCTATGCCAACATGCATCGATACGCATTATGCTCAAATGCAGGTCCAATCAGGTAACTTTCTATTTCATTTGAAAGTAGATTCCTATATCTATCGAATGGTGGCTAAATTACAAAAATAGATCATCACAATGCCATGAACCAACCATGCTTACATGAATCGATACGCTGTTTGCAGTCTTTGGCTTCTGGTTGTTAACGGATGTTCCGGCCTTTCTGGAGGACCAGCAGGATGGAGGCCATGGATGGTCCAAATAATGTATGTAACTATTTAAGTAAAGTAAAAGCAAATTTAAAAAAAAAAATCGCGAGGATTTAGATTGATTTTCATGATTGGACCATTTTAACGGGTGTTCTGGATCTTCTGGAGACTACTTCTCCCGGAGTAAGCGATGTCTCATATGGCTCATAGGGCAGAACAGCTGGTTTCCATTCTCCCGGACCGACTTCGGTTTATAGTTGATTCCGTGCGGTCATGA
The DNA here is from genome assembly GCF_037179485.1 of Ochlerotatus camptorhynchus. Classification (NCBI taxonomy): domain Eukaryota; kingdom Metazoa; phylum Arthropoda; class Insecta; order Diptera; family Culicidae; genus Ochlerotatus; species Ochlerotatus camptorhynchus. Next base: position 1,520,693 of record NW_027040852.1, on the reverse strand, counting down.
TGACCAAATGGAATTCTGGCCGCTTAAATTTATTTATTTATTTAATTTGTTTTTGTTTTTCTTCATCGGACTTAACGTGTCTAAATGAAGCTTGATGGTAAAAAGCCTAGAAAAGGCTTAAAAACCCCATATCTTTTCGAAATACATGAATCACAATAATACAATACAGTTACAACGAACATTAATCAAGTCTATAGCATAAAAATAGTTATCCTCCTATGGCATAGAGTTGTCCGTGAATCAGGTAGCAGTCCTCGTCCTTCTCAGGAGTCTGCGTTGAATACGGTGACGAAAGGTCGTCAGTTAAAGTCGAAAAACTCGTAAAACTCGTTGAAACGCCCATACATGAACCGTATTGCCAGCTGTAGTTCGCAGCACGAGGTCCAAGATGCAGGAAACTTCTCGACCGAAGAACTCGTTCGAGTGCGTAGATTTCGAATTCAGCCAAGATTCCTGGAGAGTCGATATCACCAATAAGTACTTTCGCTGCGAACACGGCCTGACTAATCGTCCGCCTATGTTCTAGTGTTTCAATACCCAGGAGTTGACAACGATCTTCGTACGGCGGTAGGTTCACAGGGTCATTCCAAGGAAGGTGACGAAAGGCATACCGAACAAATTTCCTTTGAACAGATTCAATCCTCGCTATCCAAACTGCTTGATACGGGCACCATACTACCGAACTGAATTCCAAGATCGATCGCACTAGAGAGCAGTATAGTGCTTTTAGACAGGCAGGATCGCGAAACTCGTTAGCGATCTTGAAAATGAACCCGAGTTACCTGTTAGCTTTCGCAACGATGCCCGAGTAATGAAGCTTGAATGTTAAGGCGCAGTCCAGCGTGATTCCTAGGTCACGAACATTGTCCACACGTTGCAGAAGTTGGTGATTTATCGTATAGTTGAATGCCACTGGTTTCAGCTTGCGATGAAATGAGAAAATATTACATTTTTGCACATTCAACGTGAGATAGTTTCTTGAGCACCACTCTTCGAAAGTATCGATTAGACAAAAAGAGGTTTGTGCAGTTAGATGTCTCGCACTCCTCTTCAGAAATCAGAAAAGAGACCGTTAAAGCTAAAATTAACAAGACAACAGAGCCAATAAAAGTTTCAATTAGATTGACAGAACATAGTTGCATTGCTTTGCAATGACGACCGATGACTGTTTCATTGATAGATGATCTATTTAGAAACATGAATCCTCAGTAGACGAGTTTTTTTTTATTAACCATCCAAACCGTGTTTTTTTAAAACTCTTGGAACTGCGATTTAAGATAGAATTTAGGGTCGTGACATAAACATGGATCCGGGTGGCCATGGGACTCTGTCCTCCAAAAGATCTGGAACATCCGTAAATTTGCCAATCTGTGAAACTGATCCTAGAGCACTGTAATATAAGAAACCTCTGGACCACTTTTACGGATTTTCCGTATCTTCCGGAGGACGGTCCTATGGCCATCGAGGTCCATGTTTTTGTCACAACTACAAATTTTGTCTTATATCACAGTTCCTAATGTTTAAAAAACGCGGAACTCTAGGCTCAGTTTCGTAGATTGAGCACTTTTACGGTTGTTCCAGATCTGCCGGAAGACCGTTCCGGTGTCTCCAGGATCCAATGTATAGGAACCATAAAGGTATTCTAACTAGTTATGAACATTTGTGCCCATTAATGTAGATTATAGATCTTAAGCCATTTGCAAAACCCATAAGCACACTTTAAAAAAGACGTGTAACGACTCTTTTCGCATTCTGATGAAGTAGACGACTCTATTTTCAATGTTTTTTACAATCTACAGACCTTAGGAATTCTAGAAATGCCTCAATTTTTGAAATTCATCAAGAAATGGTTACGCTATGCCATCGCAAACTTGTCGTTACACGTTTTTCGGAGACATCGTATTCGGAGTGTTAATTGGCAAAATGCCGCTCTCGAATGACAGGTTGGAAATAGATATCCATTTAAGCACTTTCAGCACACATACTTGTTGGGCACAACACATGCCGTTGAACAGCTGCTAAACGTCACTGGAATACAAATGGCGGCATGTTAAAACTGTGTTTATACTTTCTGGGACACCCTTATAAACTACGTGTTTTGAATGAATAAATGTACTTTTTTAGAGTGGGCCGCAGTCAACGGAAGTTTGTGAGTCGCTGCGGTAGTGAGTTGATTGGTCATCGATAAAATTCTCATCGTAATCAGGCGCCTCCATCGAAAATTACTGCATCATATATTATTTCGACATCGATGGACAGTAGCGGTGAGCAGAACAGTTTATTACATTGAGCGGCTCAGAACCATGTGTTCAATTTAATGAACCGGTTCATTTGAATGGCTCACCGGCTTTTTTTTTTAATAAATGGTAAATTCGATTCGTGTAATAAAGTAAGAGACAATTAAAATGAAGTTTAAGCCAGTATTTAATGAAAAGAACAACACAAATGTGTGTTTATTGATGTGATTTCTCTAATACATATCTATTTCATAGTATTTCAATGCAAGTTTTGATATATTAACATAATTCTCTCCATGTTTCCCGATGTAAGTCTGCTGCGTTTATCACTGCAGATCTGTCCCGCTTTTGAAAAATCCTTTCACAAGAAACCGAAGAGGCCGGAATGCACAGCCTTTTCCAAAACCATTTGGTAGAGTCTAGGATAGGTTGATTCCCTTTCTTTCCACCATAACAATGGCACACAGATGATTGTGCTCCATCACTACTGGTTTTATCTGGTTTTTCCAAAGACGTCGGTTTTACGTCTGTCATTCTCAACTTCTCTATCATCGACTGGTATGCATAGTTGCATTTGCTGTCATCTCCGAACCCCTGCTTTTTGAAGCGAGGATCTAGTAGTATCGATTGAGCTACTAGCTCGTTTGACTCTAGAAAAACGCTTCTTCTGTCCCGCAGTCAGTTGATTACAGAACTATTCAATGGTCTCCGGAATTCTTTTTTCCCGCTCCAGATGCTGTCGAACATGTCGGGTGTTTTTAATCACGAAAGCATAACAGTTTTAGACAACGATACAGTTTTTTCGCCGGATATTTCAACCGTTACATCGTAGAATACTTTGAGAATTTTCACTGAATTTTCGATTGTTATCCAATCGTTAGATTCCAAGGACAAGTTAGATTCCAAAAGTGTCAAAGCAGACACGACAGCCTCCCTATTTAGAAGGATTCGATCCAACATATCGTAAGTGGCATTCCAACAACTTGGAACGTTTTGTTTCAACTTTGATTGCGGCTTGTTTAGTTTCTGCTGTATTTCATGGAGCTTGCTAAGAGCATCCCAACAAACATTGAAAGCTGAATAAGAGCTTATTCAGGCAAAAATATACTGCTACAGGTAAACAATAGCTTATTCAGCTTCTAATCAGCTCAAATTGTTTGTTGGGATGGCTACTTTATTTGAAGTATTGCACGATTGATTTGCGTTTGTCAACAACAGCTTTCATAGGGCAGTTAGGACAACAAGGTTGAGCGAATGTGCAAAACACCCTAAATGAGGTACATCGGGAAGCGTGGCAGTTGATTTCATATTTGAGGCATTATCAGTTACGAGAACTGCTACCTTGGAATTGATAGAAATCTTCGTCAAGACTGATGTGATCCATACAGAATTTTTTTTTCGCCGTATGTCTGCCGGGAAATTCCGAGCATTCCAACAAAACAGATTTGAGCACCGTTTTAGAGTCAAAACATGAGCAGATAACGCGTAAAAGCTTGTGTTATTCATGCTGGTCCAACCATCACATGTAATACAAACTGCGGGAGCATCGTCGAGTAACTGTTGCACTGCGGATAAGAGATCGTTGTAAGCAGTTGGTAACAGGCTATTTGTGAGTGTTTTTCTGCCGGGAAATTTATAGGAAGGATGCAACATTCCTACAATTGTTTTGAATTCTGTGTCTTCGAGTAGAGAGAAGAGGTGAAATTCCTTGCAGATCATCTTGAACAATTGAATGTCAAATGATCTGTGTTTTGGACAGACATTGGTTTAGTAATCTAAAAAAAAATCGCTATTAACTACTGCAAAACCGATTTTGGACGCACGACCGATGGTACGGATGATGAAGCACTTACGGTAACATCATTTTCTTGAGTCTCTGTTGATTCCTGTGTTGCACTGGATTCGGACCTACCACTAGGCGCTGACTGTCCTCTGTCAATGGAAATTGTTGGAAGAATCCCGTCGATCAGCAGCGGCTTAATTTGCTATCCAGCTTTCCACGCTCGGTAATGGCGTCCAGTATGGTATCAATAAATGTATCATTCACTGTGGTTTTGACATTAACTGGAGGTTCGCATTGTCACCCCTCTCTTTCCCACTCCCAGGAACAGAGGAAAATGGAACAACATGCGCCCTCCAGTTAGTGTCAAAAACCACAGTGAAGGATATATTTATTCATACCTACAGGACGCCATTGCCCAGTGTGGAAAACTGGATAGCCGGTTCGTGCGACATTATCATAGTGAGTCGCCGTACAATTTTGAGCTGCGGTTTGTTTTAGAGGTGCGGTTCAATTTTGAGCTGTGGTTCGTTTGAGAGCCGCGGTTCACTTTTGTAGAACCGTGGATCGTTCGCTCTTTTTCTCGAACCGGATCAAATAAGCGGTTCGTGAGCGTTTGCCCATCTCTAATGGACAGTGACGTAGGAGCAGGTTCCACCTGATCGCCAAAGTATGCGTTTCAAAGTATGCTACAAGTCCAAACCATGGTCTACAGAACCCTCACAAAACCAAATTTGTTACTTGGGTACTTAAAACAATCTATTGTCTATACATGTGTACACACACACAAAATCTACGTGCAAGATGGCAGAGCAATTTAACAACGACCTCTTCATTAAGGTGCCACCTTGACTTGACTACGCATGCATAAGCGCCTCCACACATTATCGACCTGCAACCTTCCTGTACCGACACGCTGCATAGCGTTGAAATTGACGATTTCTCAGAGGAATCCAGTACCGAAGCTCTTCTTCAATTAATCTCTAATTATCAATCCAAACATTCGCTCCTTTTTGGCAAGCAATCGATCGCCGAGCGACCGTAATCGCGCCGTGCAGCTTCATTTGAAAGTGAACAGGTTCTCCACATGCTCGTGAGCTGCTGGAAGGTCAGTCAAGTAGGAATTTCGTCGAGTTGCTCTTGAGTGGCATCAAGCACACATCATCGGGCGGCGTTGGAATGCCCTGTAATTTCTCCACATCGTCGTCGTCGCCCGCACCCGCATAATCACTGCGAAGTGACGTTGATTTGAGCTCATTTTTCATAGTGTTCATCATTAGCCGAGTGGACGTCTGCGAATTAGCTGGTGATTGCCGGTGGTTGCAAATCATCACCCCCTTTGCTAGGTTGCGAAAGTCTGCGGGTCCAAATGTGGTCAACTTGATCCTCCAGCGGTGGCGACGACGGCGGCGGAAGAGGGTTGAGAAATTTCAAACAGAACTCCTTTCCATCCAATTAAAAATACTTTAAAACGACTCATTACTAGATGTACGTTCGATTAATAATGCAATATCAATCCCACGCACTGAAGTGGGTAATGTATTTCCGTATCGTGGTCCCCTCGGCTTCGGACAGCATTTGCTTGCTGCCGTTTCTTTCCGATTGAATAATTTAATTTATTTTTATTATTTTGCGTTTGCCAAGCGCTGACTGGTCTATTGTAACGTCAATCCTCCTCTAGCAGCAGTGGGCAACACATGATGATGGTAGGAAATCTTGACTGGTGGTGGGCGGAAAATTATACGCAGGTACATGGCTGCTTGCTGGGTTGTTTTTTTCCCCCCTGATGTCCCTCAAATGGGACCCTACTTTGTATGTAAATTGGTTGAAGATCTAAGTCTTCCGAAGCTCATTTGCTCATGATGCGGTCGTTGGCTGCAAAATTGCAGATATCTGAGATTTCAATGCCTATTTGCTTTCCTCAGATGAATCAGCACCTCAAAAGCAAGCAAACACAAAACCGAAATCACACCAGCCAACGAGAGCGGGGCGTTTGGACTTGTACAAACTCACATATTTATCTTTTAATTAAAACCCCATTCGAGCATGATTTTATCACACTGACTGCAAAGCTAGAATCTAAATATCAATTTTTCTCAACGATCAACTCCACGGCGCGACGCTTTTTACTTCACCTCCTCGCTGCCAAACGAATCATCATCATCATCATCATCATCGGAGGATCATTCAAACCTTTCAAAGGCGCGCTATTATTAGTTTTAACGGTTATCCATCGCTCTGGTTCCCGCTGACTGACCGGCACTGCGTCGTAGATCTGGCCATTTACGATTGGTCATTGTGGATAGTTATTTGGTTGTTTTCACGGAACGCCAAAAGAAAAGAATCTGACCGGATCGATCGACAGATTGATCTTTTCTGTGTCTCACTCTCATACACACACCTCCTCTTCCCCCGATCGTCGCCGGTGGAACCCTTCTTGCTAGGCCAAGTATCAGCTAATCGGTTTGGATTCCCTTCTATTGACTTGTGTTTGGTACCAATGTACTTGGGATGTTTGGAAGTTCAAATCGTAGTTCCATTTTCCCAATTTTTCTCGACAGTGTGGCACAACCACTGTGTGGTTGTGGTCACCGGGAAATGGATTGGTCCCATATGTGCCGTAGCAAGTTTCATTACGCTAATCGTACACTGAAACACCACTGTTGTGACTGACTGCGATTGCTGAGCTAAATTTAGAAGCTCATTTTGCACTGCCAATTCTTGACGCATTTTGAGTGCCAAACTGCGTTCGTTCTTCCCTCTTGGAGCTGCATTACACAGAGTGACCTAGTTGCTGAAGTTGCTGTCGGATTATGGCATGTACTTACAGTTAAATGTTGGCATGAAAATGGATGCAGTGAGTTTTGCTTTCTTTTTTGCAAGTGGCGTGTCTCAGTTTAGTAGGGATTTTAAATACATGGTCAAAAATCATTCCATTCTTTATGCGCAGCTCCTTGCTATGCATAGTTGCTCATTTGGGAGATTCTACTCTTATACTGTCTTATACTGTTTACCAGATCAAATTAAAATGTTTGAAGCTATACGACTCAATTTGTATTTTTTATGGTTTAAAAAAAACGGAAGAAAAAATAATTTTTTTAATTAAATATAACCACAGACAAACAGAAATAACACTCTCCATCATATTCTTCGCAAATATGGTTTTAGTTGGGAATGTGCTTGCATTTGTCATGCTGGCGCCACTGAAGCGTTAAGCAAGCCATTTTCAAGTCCATTTAGTATACGTCAGCTCTTGATAATGATAAGGGGACCAAAGCATCTCACTGGATACAAATCTTTTTTAATGTTTTACGAATCCCATGCGATTTTTCAGTGGTCTTATTAGACCAAAGTATACCTTAAACACCCATCTTGCAAGAGAATGATTTGGAACTACGATTTTATGAAATTATTTAATGATAAAAGTCTAATGCGTGGAGGGGTGCACAAAATCGGGTCATTACTGTACCACATACTAATATTACCACATATTGGATATTACACCCAAACATTCGATTGGTCATTCCGCTTGTTGTGTAATATTATGCTGTACGATATACACATAATTTGTGAACAAATCATTTTAATGAGTGTATTATTGTATCCACTTTTAGTAACTGGTGTTCAATACATAATGAATAACATTGATTGACATTACATCCCGTAACCCTATATCTTTAAAAGCTCCATAATCGCTTCAGGGTGGTTGAGGATGCCTGCGAGTGACGAGATCGGTCCATATGGATGCAGCCGCACGATGCGAAGAGTTAAGCAAGGTCACTCAAGGACGAACTGCACGGAAATTCAAAGGTATCCCAACCAGAGATGTCAGATTTTTTTTTCAGAAGTCTGCGAAAAATGTTTGCGAATTTTATAAATTTCTGGAAATAGGCTGCATAAAAATAGTAGAAGTTTTGCGTGTCACGGAGGGGGGGGGGGGTATCATGAAATTGATGCAAAATTGAAAATGTCAGTAAAAGTCATAATCGAGCAAATAAGACCTGTTTTTAACAAATTGAACTTAATAACGATTTCACAACAAATGAGGTCGACTCAAAGTTGGGATTAGTTCACTAATATTGTTGAAAACGTAGTTAACACAGATGAGTAGTGAAAACACACAGTGTGGCTCTACGGTGCAGATAAATTGAATTTTGATAGGGAGATTAATAGCACCAAACCATCTATTTTAAGATGGGTTAACTAAAAATTCAATAGGATTTAAGGTATGCATTCTATATTAAAAACTACAAGGAACAGCCCTCTGGGTTTGTGCGCAATGGTGACGTAGGTCTACGTGGTATTATACAATTAATCTTATTCGTTAACAGCTTGTATTTTGTGTAGGAATAGGAATTTGAGCGGAGTTTTCTCTGTTTATACTCTTTAGTATGACGCGCTTGACATAGATGGCCCACAGCTACTCATGAAGAGCTACTGATTCCGATCAATAGCGGTGCGGCTTCTTCCTCCTTCTATGAATGCTCATCTGGGGTATGGCTCGCTGCTTGCAGTCAGCCTTTCGTTGTGTGCTGGAGAACACCATCACTCACCACGCGGTGATTGAATAAACACCGTTTGGTGAGACCGGTTGGAACTCAACTGTGAAATCTGGAAATCGCTTTTCGCAGGCAATCGGTGATAATTTTAATTATCACAGCAACAGTGCACATTCGTGCAATTTTCAATAGTGACATTTTGAAAAAATGATAATGTCTTAATTTTAGCAGATTTGTAGAAAATATTCCTATCGATTGGCGTATTAAGAATTAAAATCCATCATCTCTGGATCATAATCAAACCACTTTCATGCCGCGACCCCCAATGTTGCCTTAAAATACATGGTATGTTAGATTTAAACATATCTATATAGAGCTGGAATTAGGCGTAACAGCTTTTGCAAACAATGACTTCTCTCGATGATTTTTAGGAATTCAAGGCATGCCCACGCAAACTAACATTACCGTCGGGTATCGGGTAGAGGAAGTGTTAAACTACATAATGGTGATGTTGATTTGCGTGGCCAAGCCTTAAATAACAAGACATCATCGAAAGAAGTCATTGTTTACAAAAGCTGTTACGCCCTAATTCCAGCTCTATCTGGATATGAGAACAAACATCCGATTGATGACCTTGACAAATGTCCAAAAATACTCTTTTACAAATTTATGGTGGTCCTGAAAAGGACAGTTTTGTCGTTATGGTTTAGTAATGCTGAGCTATTAAGGTGTTAAACACAGATGAGGCTGGTGAGCTGTATGTTGTTTGGAATGAGTGTGACGCGCTTGGTATAGATGGCCCACAGTGACTCACGAAGAGCTACTGATTCCGATCAATAGCAATGCGGTTTCTTCCTCCTTCTATGGATGCTCATGTGGGCTGCAGCTCACTGCTTGCAGGCAGCCTTTCGTTGTGTACTGGAGAACAATGTTCAACACCATGTGCCGATAACACTGCTGTTGCTGATGCCGACGACCGGACACCACCACACACGGTGACTGGAACTGAATCCGATCAGCGATTGAGACCAGCCTTGGTTGCTAGCTGCTTGTGGGGAGCCTTTCGTTGTGTACTGGAGAACACCAACACTCACCACCCGGTGATTGAATAAACACCGTTTGGTGAGACCGTATGGAATTCAACTTTGAAATCTGTGGTAGGGAAATCGCCTTTTTCAGGCAAACGGTGATAATTTTAATTACCAAAGGAACAGTTGCACATTCTTGCGATTTTCAATAGTAAAATTTTGAAAAATGATAAAGTCTTAGATTTAACAGATGCGTATGAATATTACTAATCGATTAGAGATAAAATTATTGAAATAGTTCAGGGGCAGCTGAGTTATTAACATTCAAAATCTTTCATAATTTTACGTGTTCCATTTTCGGTCCATCCCTGGCAGCACATTGACAGATCTATAATTATGACTGTCTATAACACAGGGGCGGGATGTGCTATCAAATCGGCCTACTGATCATCCATCGATGTAAATAGGTAAGACCCACTGAATTGGTCGTCTCTTTCGTTCTCCCGTTGGTTAAATTGTTGAAAGAGTGTGACGTCATACTCTGTCACCAATTCCAACAGACGGAGAACGAAAGAGATGGCAAATTCACTGGGCCTCACCTGCTTACACTCATGGATTTTCCATATGTGAATTTGGCTCCAAACATCAACAAACCATCGTTGCTTGCTGTCGTTAGGAACCAGTTATGCGCGTTATGTGAGCTAGGCGACGATTGTTCGTATTTGACAGTTAGCTCCCCCCCCCTTGCTATGACAGTGACAGCTAGTTCGCGCACGCTCGTTTTGTTTTACTCTAAAGTGAGTAACTTCTACTCAGTTCGGTATTTTTACAAAATGTCAAAAACTGAGTAACATTTATTTAACAAACTAAGTAACATTAACTCGGTTTATAGTAAATTAAAGTTTACTCCCTTTTGAGTAATCCACAACAAAAATTACTCATCGTTCTTTTGTAAAAAAAAATATAAAATTATCGTTCCGTTAAACCCCTTTGCGTCAAACTGTAACAATTAATAAGTGTGGAATTCACGTCGACGAACTGCATTTGCATCGTTGTAACTTCTTCTGAAACCAACGATTATCACTAGGAGGTCAAATTCTCCGTCAAATTTCCCCGAGCCCGACACCATGTGCCCTGACTAAACAATCGACATCGACATCAAAACCAGAAGACCCCGTCTATTTTGGTCAGAAACGAAGGTTACCAATTCCAGAAGTAGCGTTCTTGTACTCGTAGTGTCCGGAACAATTCCGTCACTAGCATGTTTGAAGTGTTGGTAGGTGTATGTCTGGTTCTGTGATCGAGGAATTGTTGATAGATCGAATTAAATTTAATTTCAGGAGTTCGAAACATCCCATGTTGACGTTAAAAATCTTGCAATGGATCTTTATTGCTATAATATTTTGTTTAATATGCTGTTTTCCAATGATAATTCAAATTACTCATTTTATGAACCGATCAATTATATAAGAACTGTATAATATTTACTCACTTCCGTTAATTTTATTAAAACTAGAACTGAGTAGAAGTAACTCTAAATTTGACAGATGCACCCATTACTCAAAATTGAGTAACTATGTGTTTACTCACTTTAGAGTAGTTCGGCTTTTACCGAAAGTGAGTAGAATTCTACTCACTTTAGAGTAAAATTTAATGAGCGTGTGTGGTGGATTTGAAAACGCACGAATATCTAATGCGTGTTGCAAAATGCATCGTACGTGTAAGTTGATTAAAGATGTAAAACAGTGTAAACAAATAAATTTTAAAATTTTCCCTTGATTATAAATGTCTGTTAATATCTCTGAAAAAAAACTAAAAAGTCTGTACATGTCTGTACCGAAAAAAAAGTCAGTGAAAACAATAAAAGTCTGTAAATTCACAGACACAACATCTCTGATCCCAACATAAACTGGTCCTTCAAACCGGATATAACAAAAAAGATAGCAAATTTGGTACTTCAGCAAAAACTTATTTTAATTTGTCCAAGTCTGCGTTTAAGAGTATAATTAGGAACTTAGGTTAACAATCAGTCTGTATAGCTGTATGTAAGTCGACCAAGAAGCCTCTATCGAATGGAGAGCCAAATCAATAAAATAGTTTGCTGAAAAACTATCGAAGAAAGCACCAGTCTGAACATGGGTCAATGAATCACACTGATTGGATCTTGAATTCATTTGAACATTCGATTAAGAGTATGGATTGGTAATTTGCCTAGAAAAATCTTGCGAATTGGGAGTCTGCTAAAATTGATTTGTAATTGTATTTCCTTCAACTGAGGAAATCTGTCTCCTTTATTTCGAAGGCAATAGTGGATAAACTCTTCATCTATCCGATAATTAGTTGGAGTGGGCTGTACTGCTCATTGCTCCAACTCTTCGAGAGCATAACAGACTTAAGGAATTATCCATGCTTTTTATGAGCCATTACCATTACTGAAAAAGCATGAGTAATTCTGGGTCTTACAATTATCAAGTTATTCCAGTCAATTCACGGTTTAAGTTTTAAATTTTGATCAATTTCGATTCCACAATCCCAAAAAGCTTTTCAGACTAATGTATTCAGATGGTCGTAGGTTTCAAATGTATAGGTATTTCAACACTTTAAGCAAATACATTCTTATTAAATTTAAGATTCACTTCAACCATTCTCCCCCAATATCCCTCAACGGTTCCATTCTATTATTTATTTTGCACCTTCAGGATTACCTGCGGCTCGTTTAAATTCTCAACTCCCTCACCACTGCCCACCCTTGATGCCATCCCTTTCAGCGACCAACCGTTTCGCCACTCTGTCACTTCCTTCTTTCCTACAATCCTCCTACTTACCACGACGACGGCGGCGGTGGGTTATGCTAATTTTCTGCAACATTGCGCGCGTATTTCAAAAGCAGCCTGCCACCAACTGCATTGAATGTCTGTTGTTGTCCCCCGCCTGAGCTTCTTCCGCTCGAGATTCCGCACTTTTGAATTCACCAAAATAACACACAGGAGAAGAAAAAAAAACCCCGAGCGAAAATGTATTCAATATTCAACACCTCTCCTGCCGCCGATTGTGGACTTGTTGTGGGGCGGGGGAGGCTGAAAGGAAGACCTCGTTCTTACCCGGTAGCACAGCTTCCATCTCGCTCTCAGTCACAGAAGATCTTCTTTGGACCGCGCACGCCGCGGTCCGCAAATTCAAACATGCCGAGAATGCCGCGCTAACCATACGGTCGAAGAAGAAGAAGAAGTGGAAGAAGGTTTCGCGGACATAGGAAAAAAAAGGGATCTCCGAGGTGCAAAAGCTTTTTATCCGCCGCTGCCGCGGTGACCTCGGGCAAAAAGGTGTTAAAATGGGTCTCCAGCCATCGCCGAGAAGTGCCAACAAGGCGGCGGACGTTGATTTTCGTCGGTTTTTGTGTGTCTTTGCGCTTGATCTGTGAGATCGTTCCCGAATGGGGAAAGGAGGTGGTTGACAAGGGGGGGAGGGGGGAGGGAGAGGGAAGAATTATGTGCAGATGAGAAACATATGTTCAAACATAAATTCACACTTTCGCGTGTGCTACGAGGTTTTTGGGGAGCAAGGGGACACGGGTCAAACTTGTCGGTTGGCAAAGGGCAAATGCGGAACCGTTGTAGATTTGTTTTAAGTGGAATGGCCTTAAATAATTTCACTAATAGTAATTTGTTTTCTTTTCTTCGTCTACTTCCAGGCCTACGAACTATCCACCCTGACCGGCACGCAAGTGATGCTGCTGGTGGCCTCCGAGACTGGTCACGTGTACACGTTCGCGACGCGCAAGCTGCAACCGATGATCACATCGGAAGCGGGCAAAGCGCTCATCCAGACCTGTCTGAACTCGCCGGATCCCCCCACGGGATCCAGCGGCGATCAGCGGATGTCTGCCACCGGGTTCGAGGAAACCGAACTCAGCTACAACATCGGCGACGAAGATTCGAAAGTAAGACAGCTAGTTTACGGCCACGGCCACCACGGGCATGCTCATCTGGGACATCCGCAAACCGGGCACTACGGTCTCGATCAGAGTCTGATGCAGCAGCCCTATCCGGTCAGCGGGCAGGGCTCGCCGCTGTCTCACGCGCAATCCTACCCGCCACATTCGGGCCATTCGCACCATTCGCACATCCCGCATCACTCCCACACCGCCCATATGACCCATGCACACGCGCAACGGTAGTCAAGAAGGGGTCGGTCGGTGGCCGTTGCGATCGGGTGGCAACAAATTCCTCCAAAGCAGGGTTTTCGTTTCGATTTATTATGCTTTATTGTTATGGTAATTATTATTTGTGTGTGTGTGTGTGTGTGTGAGTGCGAGGGTCCATCCGAAGGCTCCCTTTCGCGCTCGCTGTCTCCGGGTGGGTGCCAATCAATCCGGTCCGCACCGGTTTTTCCTTTGGGAAGAGGACGACCCGGGTGAGGACCAAGTGAGTGTGTAGAAATGTTTAAGGAATACGTCCAATGCGCGGCAGTCTTTCACTTTCGGTGGATTTTGCGGTCGTCGGTGGCGTCACGGTGGGTTCCGATGGGTGTGAAATTTCAGCAAGAAATAGTTTCGAAATGTTTTAGGCTAGATAACAAATCTGTGGCAAAAAGTTACCCCGTTAGATTGTGCTGATCAAAAAGATTGGGTCGATGAGTCAATCAAATAACAGTAGCTTTCTTGGTTGAGTGTTTAACGAGCTTGAAGCTGCAGTGCACAGTGGGCTAGGAATGTAATCTAGCAGGCCAAAATTAATAACTCCAAAACGAAGCATGATTTACATGTTTTCAGCAAAGTTACTTATTATAATTTGGACCATCTTTGGGTATGATCCAATAATTCGAAACTGATCTGCACAGCAGGCGTCAAAACTTAACCTTTAACTCTTACATTATAGAGACTTTTTCGTCTTGGACAAAGTTGTTTATCTCATAAAAACGTGTTAAAAATGTTTTTAACCATTATTTTTCGATATTTTGATAAGTTGTATTTTTCACTTTCTGCAAATGCACATAGTGTACACAACTTTAACTAAAGATAAACCGCCAAAGCGAACCTGAAGTATTTTTGTGATTTAGTGCCTTGAGCGAAGTTTCTCACAATAATTAGGACCATCTATTTAGGACATCACCAGATTAACAGATAGTTCAATACTCAACCGTGTAGATGGCACCAAAATCTTACGAAAATATTACTCTGGCATTTTGGAGGATTGACGTCTTGGACAAAGTTGTCCAACTTATAAATATAACGAACTCGTCTATAGACGTTAAAATTCCACATCCGAGTTATTTCGAAAACAATTTTTTTAACCGTTTTTCCAATGCATTTGGATATTTTTATGAACAAGCATGAAAGTTAATCTTTTTCCTGGTGTAAAAACACTTAAAACTAAACTTTTCTAAGGAATGGACTGATTTTAGCCACACTGTGTCTTCTGACGTTCGTAGGCGTCTTCTGGATGCATACGTTTGTCGTTTTCTGATCTTCTGACGATTTCTAGGTGCTTTTTTAAGCGATTCAAGGCTTATTTTAGATTTCTTGAGACGACTTTCTGCGTCTTCTGACGTACTGAACAATCCAGGCCGGCTATGCGAGTCGTTTGACTCGTTGTCACTAATGAGGTGACAAAAGTCACGTCGTGTGCGGTGAGCTCTTCTTGCAAATCAAATGGAGAGTACCCTCACACGACGTGACTTTTGCCACCTCACTAGTGACAGACCCTCTTATTCTGCGAGTCACGTGACTCTCTTTCACTGGTGAGGTGATAATTGTCACCTCTTGTGAGGTAACTCTTCTTGCAAATCAAATGGAGAGTCACCTCACACGAGCTTACAATTGTTGCCGCATCGGTGACAGAGAGTCACGTGACTCGCAGAATATGATGGAGAGAGTCGCACAACTGGCAGAGTGAGACGGATGTTCTGAAGTCTGAATTAAGCCGTTTTCTGATGAATTAACCGTTTTTGGCGACTTTAGGCGTCTTATGACGATCTAAAGTATGTTCTGAAATTCTGACAACTTCTGCCCTAGCAGCACACTTATCACTTATCAGTTGTGGTTACCTGTAGTAAACTTATTTCAGTCACAATCAAGTTGCGACAACTTATTTTGATGAACGTGTGCTTCTTGGGTGGTGTCTTTGAAGGCTATCCTCTTTATTCTGCGAGTCACAGACAGAGAGTCACGTGACTTGCAGAATAAGGGGGATTAAATTAAGCGTCTTAAAGCTACTTTATGCGCCTTTTAACGACTTAAGATGTCTTCTAACAACTTCTAACGACTTTTATCGTCTTTTGTTAACAGATTTTAGGCGTCTTATGTCGACTTATTTTAGGCGTCTTATGTCGACTAATTTTAGGAGTCTTCTTACGATTATTTTTTTGTTTTTTTTCTAATGACTTAAGGCTTATTTTGAATTTTAGGAGATTTCAGGTGAATTAAGAGGCTGTTTTGAAACTATCCGTCTTTAATGCATCGATCGATTATAGACGTATTTATCGTCTTTTAACGTCTTCTGACAACTTCTGTTGAATTGAGGTGTCTTCTGACGACTTTTGATGGTTTGAGACAGGCTTTAAGCGGTTTCTGACTACTCACTTTAGGCGTTTTTCTGACAAGTTAAGTCGTTTCCTGACGTATCTTCTAGCTTTCTAACGACTTTAGGTGCCTTAGGAGGCTGTTTTTAAACTACACGATTTAATTATACTCTGCATTTTTGACTACGATCTAATGCGCCTTCTTACGACTTTTGATGGCTTGAGGCATCTTCTGACGGTTCTGAAGCGTCTTCTCACATCTAACTTTTTTTTCTTTGGTTTTTTTTCCGTCGATTTTGATTTCCGTACTGAGTACCAATGCTCCCACACCTGGACCCTACCTAACGACCCATCAACTCAAAGACCAACGGCTTTACTTCCCTCAGAGATTTTATGCCTCAGGAAATCCCGTTTGTGTGGACTGACTTTAAACTTTTTCTAACGACTGATTTTAGGCGTTTTTTTATGACTTTATTCATCTCCTGAAAACATTGCCCATCGAACCATTTTAGCTGCAGGCCAACTTATACAGCCAAAATTTGCCTGATGCTGATGATGATTTTTGCCTTTATAAGCTAAGTTGCTGCTAAAATAGTTTGTTGTGGCAGTTTCTAAAATAGTGACTACTTAAAGCGGTTACATGGTTACATTACATTAAGCGTCTTTTCGAAGAACGCCCAATGATTGTAGGCGTCTTCTGACGACAGTACACGTCTTTTAACGACTTTTGGCTTCTTCTGAGGACTTCTGACAGCATTAGGCGTATTTTGTTGAGTAGCTTAACTGAAGACATAAGGCGATTTCTGGTGATTTTAGGTGTCTTCTGGCATCTTTAGGCATGACGATTTAAAGCGGCTTCTGTCGACACTTTGCAGGCGTCTTCTGACGATTTTAGCCGTCTTCTGACAACTTTAGGCGTCTTCTGACGATTGTCTTTCGGCATCTTCTGACCAATTTAGGCATCTTCTGACAACTTTAGACGTCTTCTGACGACCTCGACAACTTTAAGCGTCTTCTGACGAGGCCTCTTCTGGCCACTTTAGGCGTCTTTTGACCACTTTAGACGGCTTCTGCAGATGGACGGTATCATGTGACGATTGACTATAGTCTTATTCTGATGATTTTAGGCATGTTCTGGAGACTAACTTTAGGCGTTTTCTGATGACTTTAGGTGTCTCCTGATGACTTTAGATGTCTGCTGATGACTTTAGGCGTCTTCTGATGACTTTAGGCATCTTCCGATGACTTTAGGCGTCTTCTGATGACTTTAGGCGTCTTCTGACGACTTTATATATCTGCTGATGACTTTAGGCGTCTTCTGATGACTTTAGGCGTTTTTTGGTCACTTTAGTCCTCTTCTGATGATTAACGGTATTTTGTGACGATTGACTTTAGTCGTCTTCTGATTACTTTAGGCATGTTCTGACGACTGACTTTAGACGTCTTCTGATAACTTTAGGCCTCTTCTGGCCACTATAGGCCTCTTTTGGCTACTTTAAGCGTCTTTGGCCTCTTCTGGCCACTTTAGGCATTTTCTGGCCGTTTTAGGCGTCTTATGACGCTTGCCGGTATATTGTGACGATTGACTTTAAACGTCTTCTGATGACATTAGGTATGTTCTGACGACTGACTTTAGACATGTTCTGAGGACTGATTTTGGGCGTCTTCTGATGACTTTAGGCGTCTTTTGGTCACTTTAGTACTCTTCTGATGATTGACGGTATTTTGTGACGATTGACTTTAGTCGTCTTCTGATTACTTTAGGCATGTTCTGACGACTGACTTTAGGTGCTTCTGATAGCTTTAGGCCTCTTCTGGCCACTATAGGCTTCTTTTGGCTACTTTAAGCGCCTTCGGACCACTTTAGACCTTTTCTGGCCACTTTAGGCATTTTCTGACCATTTTAGGCATCTTCTGACGCTTGAAGGTATCTTGTGACGATTGACTTTAAACGTCTTCTGATGACATTAGGCATGTTCTGACGACTGACTTTCAGCATGTTCTGAGGACTAATTTTGGGCGTCTTCCGATGACTTTAGGCGTCTTCCGATGACTTTAGGCGTCTTCTGACCACTTTAGTCGTCTTCTGATGACTTTAGGCATGTTCTGACGACTGACTTTAGGCGTCTTTTGCCAATTTAGGCCTCTTCTGGCCACTTTAGGCGTCTTCTTACCACTTTAGACATCTTCTGATGATTGACGGTATTTTGTGACGATTGATTTTAGTCGTCTTTTAATTACTTTAGGCATGTTCTGACGACTGAATTTAGGTGTCTTCTGATGAGTTTAGGTATCTGCTGATGACTTAAAGCGTTTTTTGATGACTTTAGGCGTCTTTTGGACACTTTAGTCCTCTTATGATGATTGACGGTATTTTGTGACGATTGACTTTAGTCATCTTCTGATGACTTTAGGCATGTTCGGAAGACTGACTTTAGGCATGTTCTGACGACTGGCTTTAGGCGCTTCTGATAACATTAGGCCTCTTCTGGCCACTTTAGGCATTTTCTGGCCATTTTAAGCGTCTTATGACGCTTGGCGGTATATTGTAACGATTGACTTTAAACGTCTTCTGATGAAATTAGGCATGTTCTGACGACTGACTTTAGGCATGTTCTGAGGACTGTTTTTTGGCGTCTTCCGATGACTTTAGGCGTCTTTTGACCACTTTAGTCGTCTTCTGGTGACTTTAGGCATGTTCTGACGACTGACTTTAGGCATGTTCTGATTACTGACTTTAGGCGTCTTCTGATGACTTTAGGCATCTTCTGATGACTTTGGGCGTCTTCTGACCACTTTAGACATCTTCTGATGATTGACGGTATTTTTTGACGATTGACTTTAAACGTCTTCTGATGACGTTAGGCATGTTCTGGTGATTGACTTTAGGCATCTTCTGACGACTGACTTTAGGCGTCTTTTGCCAATTTAGGCCTCTTCTGGCCACTTTAGGCGTCTTCTTACCACTTTAGACATCTTCTGATGATTGACGGTATTTTGTGACGATTGATTTTAGTCGTCTTTTAATTACTTTAGGCATGTTCTGACGACTGAATTTAGGTGTCTTCTGATGACTTTAGGCATCTTCTGATGAGTTTAGGTATCTGCTGATGACTTAAAGCGTTTTTTGATGACTTTAGGCGTCTTTTGGACACTTTCGTCCTCTTATGATGATTGACGGTATTTTGTGACGATTGACTTTAGTCATCTTCTGATGACTTTAGGCATGTTCTGACGACTGACTTTAGGCATGTTCTGACGACTGGCTTTAGGCGCTTCTGATAACTTTAGGCCTCTTCTGGCCACTTTAGGCATTTTCTGGCCATTTTAAGCGTCTTATGACGCTTGGCGGAATATTGTGACGATTGACTTTAAACGTCTTCTGATGAAATTAGGCATGTTCTGACGACTGACTTTAGGCATGTTCTGAGGACTGTTTTTTGGCGTCTTCCGATGACTTTAGGCGTCTTTTGACCACTTTAGTCGTCTTCTGGTGACTTTAGGCATGTTCTGACGACTGACTTTAGGCATGTTCTGATTACTGACTTTAGGCGTCTTCTGATGACTTTAGGCATCTTCTGATGACTTTGGGCGTCTTCTGACCACTTTAGACATCTTCTGATGATTGACGGTATTTTGTGACGATTGACTTTAAACGTCTTCTGATGACGTTAGGCATGTTCTGGTGATTGACTTTAGGCATGTTCTGACGACTGACTTTAGGCGTCTTTTGCCAATTTAGGCCTCTTCTGGCCACTTTAGGCGTCTTCTTACCACTTTAGACATCTTCTGATGATTGACGGTATTTTGTGACGATTGACTTTAGTCGTCTTTTGATTACTTTAGGCATGTTCTGACGACTGAATTTAGGCGTCTTCTGATGACTTTAGGCGTCTTCTGATGAGTTTAGGTATCTGCTGATGACTTAAGGCGTTTTTTGATGACTTTAGGCGTCTTTTGGACACTTTAGTCCTCTTATGATGATTGACGGTATTTTGTGACAATTGACTTCATTCGTCTTCTGATTACTTTAGGCATGTTCTGACGACTGACTTTATGCATGTTCTGAGGACTGATTTCAGGCGTTTTCTAATGACTTAAGGCGTCTTCTGATGGCTTTAGGTGTCTGCTGATGACTTTAGGCGTCTTCTGATGACTTTAGATATCTGCTAATGACTTTAGGCGTCTTCTGATGACTTTAGGCGTCTTTGGGCCACTTTAGTCCCCTTATGATGATTGACGGTATTTTGTGACGATTGACTTTAGTCGTCTTCTGATGACTTTAGGCCTCTTCTGGTCACTAAAGGCTTCTTTTAGGCATTTTCTGACCATTTTAGGCGTCTTATGACGCTTGCCAGTACCTTGTGACGATTGACTTTAAACGTCTTCTGATGACATTAGGCATGTTCTGACGACTGACTTTAGGCATGTTCTGAGGACTGATTTTTGGGCGTCTTCTGATGACTTTAGGCGTCTTCTAACCACTTTAGGCCTCTTCTGGCCTTTGTAGGCGTCTTCGGACCACTTTTGGCCTCTTATGGCCACTTTAGCCGTCTTGTGACCATTTTAAGCGTCTTGTGACGATTGACTTTAAACGTCTTCTGGTGACTTTAGGCATGTTCTGACGGCTGACCTTTAGCGTCTTCTGTTGGCTGTATTTCAGATGGCTTACTTCGATGTGATATAAAAATTAATTTGTTGCTGTGTTTTTGTTTTTCCCAATAAGACTTTATTTTTCTCCCCAACTTTGTTAATACGTCATGTTGATTAGAAGTGATGTTTTCATGCCACATTTTATTTAAAAATTACAAAAAAGTCATTCATTTTGGAATAACATTACATTCAAAATGGCCGAATTTTTGTGAGCGTGGATTATTGTCCATAACACACAATTATGCAAAGTGTTATGCAAATCGGAGTAGATCGAGTTTTTCTGAATCATCATTTGACGTGGAAATGCTCTCATACTAAGATATATTTGCAAGGATCAAGATAACTCTTACTGTGAAACTGTTTGGAAGCCTTAGCAGGAGTACAAATCTCAGCTCCCACAAAACAAACAATAATGAAACTGGAACTCCACAATTGCTGTAGCGCAGTAAACAGGGACCTTCAATTTCGTTATCGTATGCTTTGTTGGAGCACACATGTCAGGCTCTTTGGGGTTACAAGATAAGGCTTTATTACAAATTCACCTTAAAGATTTTTGGATTTCTTCAATTTCGGAAAATGGCGACATTCGCGATTTCGATACAATTTCGAAATATTAGACAAGAAAACTCTTAAATCATTTTTAAGTTATATTTTAAAATCCTGCTCTCAAAACATTTCTCTTGAACAGGGCTGGAAAGCACCTCAGAGCGTTAGCAAAGCAACCTTGTGCTTGCATCTCACAACACTCGACAAAGAGTGTGTGGTTCTCACATTTGCTTCGCACATTGTTTTCCAACTAATCTGTGAGAAAGCGATCCACACAATGAGCGGTACACTCCGTGCGGCGCAGAGAGCGAATATAACACAACAAGCGCTAATGTCTTCTTTAAGTTCTTTGCACACTTTGCTTACCACTACTGCATGCATAGGAGATGAAGAAGGGCATAACGAAGAATAATTTTGTCTTTTTGCTGGGTTCCCCATTTGCAACCCTACACTCAGTGGCGCTCTTTGCATCGAAGCCGTCGGAGCGATGGCTACACATTGAGCTTTCGTTATTTCTGGGTGTGTGTCTGTCTTCTCTTCTCCGCTGCTTTACGCGTGCGCAGGGTGAAAGACAAGCAAACGTTGTGTTTGCTTGATTCTCACTTTGTTTATTTCAGAATATCAGTGCATTGTGCGCATTGACTGATCCGATGACAGCCCTGCTCTTGAGTCTAAAATATCACGGTGTTTTGACAATTCTGGAACCGAGAAAAATAGCTGAGAGACCTTAAATATGGGAACATTAATAAATCATTGAAATTTTAAAGTTTGAAGCTGAATGTTTTTCTTCTAAAAATCGGTCTTAAAATTATTTATTAAGAATAGAAAAAAAATCTGAGATTAATTTAAATTTTGGACGCCAAAAAAATTCTGGAAGCCGTTCTATGAAACAGTTTTTCAAGATTCCTGACTTTAAAACATGTTTATGACTCTGGGGCTTGGGAGGTTCTCAAAAATTTGGTTAAATTTTTCTTAAAAGTGATTAAAC
Organism: Ochlerotatus camptorhynchus; assembly: GCF_037179485.1. Lineage (NCBI taxonomy): Eukaryota > Metazoa > Arthropoda > Insecta > Diptera > Culicidae > Ochlerotatus > Ochlerotatus camptorhynchus. Next base: position 1,498,443 of record NW_027040852.1, on the reverse strand, counting down.
CATAGAGGTAACTCTAAGACTAGAAGGCCCCGAAGAAACGTGCTCAGCTTTTTGGCTCAGCTCTGGTACTCTCTTCGGTCCCAAGCTAGTCGAGGCACCCCTCGAAACATAGGAAATCCACGAACACCTCATTTTGTCCGTCAAACTTTCATAGCGAATCAAAACAAACATAGTGTAGTACTAGAATTTCGATTAGAATGGGATACGTTAATCGATTTGCTTGGGACCAATAGGCTAGTCAAGTAGTGAGCCAATTTAAAATCGTAAGTTTCCACCGGGATTAAACTGTACCCAGGATTCGCCCAAATTTTGATGATCGATACTTTCAATCAATTTCCTCTTTTGTTTAGTTGAATGATTAGTTTCGATGCGTATGCTTTTGCTTTTCTTAACTAAAGGGTGGAACGGTCAAAAATTGGCCAAACATGATTAAGTACACACTGATTATGTTATTGTATAAATGATCAAACTTTAATTCTTTTTGAAGTTCCATGCGTACAAAATATAGGAACATTATTTGATTAGGCCTCCGTTTTTCCAAATGAGAACTGTCGGGTTTTACGTTACACGTACCATCAGACTTTGTACCGCTGTTGTATCAACCTTATTTGATGCTGGACGTCAATTGCTTTGAACTGTTACTCATTTCCAACTGTTTTCTGAGTTGTCTTGTGGTTTTTTCTTTGGGTACGACTTGTATGTTGTTGGTGGTATACCGTTCCTGAGCTATTTTCCCGTAGTGACAGGTAGCGAGGCCTGTAGCAAAAACCGCACAGATCAACTGTGTTTCTTGAAAAAAGGCAACAAGCGTTTTTGCAAACATACCTTTACATAAATATTTTGGTTGACAATGCCAGTTGTCACGAAAAATTCGCTTTCAGTCCACAGGTGCAAACCGCAAGCTAAACGAAGTATTTTTTTCGGGAGCTTTGACAACTTTTTCTGCTTTAACTTATCTTGAACCATTCCTTTGCCGGTAGGCGTGTAAAACTCTTGACCTCGGAGCTGCTTGAAATCCGTTTCATTGTCCATTATGAAGCAATCAAACTTCTGACGCAATCAATCTGCGTGAGAATAATTTGGATTTTGCTTCGACGCCATTTTGACAACTGGATGGAAAATGGCAAAACCAAAATAGAGGCAACATTCCGTACGTAGACTTATAGTAAGTTCAGACTACAGAGTTAAAATAAGTCTGCTCAGTCTGGACAGCGCTTTACAAAATGAGCGGTGGCGTATAAAAAATACGCCATATTTGAGTCAACCAATTTTTGACCATTCCACCCTTTAATAACAAGTTCTTGTATTGCAGAACAAAAATCTTTGAGCTTACTAATAGACTGAGTAAAAATTTGATCGATTTTCCTTATATTCGGGGAAAATTCATGAACTTTTTGTACTAACTCACCGAGTAACCAATTTTTTTTTTCAATTTTGAGACGAATTCGACCGAAATACTAACCGAAAGGTCACTTCATGCTTGGCATGCACAGTTGTACACACCAACTGCTTTTTGTTAATAACTTTTCACTCAGTTGTTGAAATTTGTTTTTCTTTAAAGTAATTGATAGATTAGGATCATAGTTTACTGTAGATATGCAAAGAGTCGGTAAATCTTAATATTTGAAAGAACACCAATAAATTTTTACTCTTAAAGTCCGAGATGTGCAGCGAGCATTTCTCACTTCATTTTTACAACGCGAAAACAAATACAGTTTATTACTCGAATTAAAATCAACTTTTTGCGTATCTATGACAAGTTTTACCTCTATTCTATCTTCTGCTTCAAAAATAACTATGTTTCGTCAACTGTGTTAACAGTTATTAGCAAATGAGTAGTCCGTGACAAAAACTGTGCATGCCAAGCATGGTCATCTTCCAATTGATAAATAGTTATGACCGAATTGTTTTGCAGACGATTTTCTTTGGGAAATTCAAAGTTTTGAGTTCATTGATGCTGATCCTTAAATTATTATCGTCCTCTACGAAAATTGAACCAAAAATCATAAGCTCAGTATTACTTTCAGCTAACCACCGGAAACTATATAACACGTTGTAGTTTTACTATCATCAAGTGATAGTATGATGATAACCCAAGTAACAATTTAGATTCTATGAGAATTCTGTAGACCACAATATATACTTGGAAAGAGAATATTGAAAATCATCATAAAATTTGGTAGAAAATGCCCAAATTAGGAATTGAATTCCCCAAATTCAGCAAAGCTGACATCTAATAAATCGAAAATAATCTCCCTTGTTCAACCCACCGTGACCCACTAATTCGCGGCCACCCGCTCCAGTAGCCGACGATCCGCGAGAGAAGGCTGCCCCGCGAGTGCAACACAAAATATAGGAATTGATTATTTATAAATAATAATTATAAAATATTCCATCGAGATCTCACACAACACAATAACTCCCGTACGGTTTTAAATAGTCTTCTTTATGTCCATCCTCATCCCATTAATTTCCCCCCTCAAGATGCCATATTACAACCGGACACTTTCTGCCCCCCCCCCCTCTCTCTCTCTCTCTCATTCCCGCACACTTCAGTGCAGATCGAAAATTACACGAATATAAATTTCGCGAATCATATTTTCCTTTATTATCCGCACGGTTGCGTCGGACTTCACCGATCGGCTGCCCACCGAATACTCTCATCAGCCATCAAGCGTGTGTGTGTGTGTGTGTGTGTTTGTGCGCGCGGTTCGCCGTTTCGTTGGCTGGGGTGGGTTTTAATTTCACTTGCACAAGAAGAAGATTCGTCACACACTCGAGTGCCAATTGAATTGAATGATGACGATGATGGTGATGCCTTCCTTCGATTGTGTCCGGCTGACGGCTGAATGCAACCAACAGCGAACGAAAAAAAAACACAGTTGTAAAAGTCCACTCGAATGAAAGTAATTTGTGGATGACATAAATATTTACGTGATGTCTCCAGGAGAAAAAAAATTTGATCGTTTTTCGTTGCTAAATTTTATGATGAATCTGCCCCTCCCCGTGCGCTTCCCGTGTGTAAGTGGGAGGTGGATGCGGCGGCGGGGGTGCGATTAATGGTTAATATTTTATTTATTTATTTTTTGCTTTTGAATACGCTCCCTCGAAGATTGCACAAGGGTAGCGTTTCGCCTTTCGTCATTTTAATTACCTTTAATACGCGATGGATTTCACGTCGTGGTGCTAAATAATGATCTTCTTGGGTTGGGGCTGTTCGAACTTCAAGTGAAAATATCTCACAGTAATTTGAAGCAATCAGCGGTCGCTAATTGGCAGTAATTACATTAGAGACAGGGTGACGAATTCAGGCAACTCCGTGAAGTGGGCGACGTCTCGAGGAAAAATCAATTTTGATGTGTCAAAAATCAATCAATCGTTGGAAATGTAGGTTTATGCAAATTCTATGGAAATGCTTCCAAGAGAGCGAAAATAAATAAACGCGACTGTCCGTTTGGTCCGAAGTCTAAGGTTGTGTTTGCCCATTAGGTCGATTTCCCATCAATCAATCGTTACAAAACCGGATGTCCCGTGAATGGCCAAAACGAAACCAGATGAGCATGCCCCGTGCTGTAATTGTAGTATTTTGCGAGTGTTTCCTTTCCGTGTTATATTCGTTTGTTTGTCCTTTCTATCTATTTGCTTAAACTATGTGATTTTGGAGTGTGAATCTTTCGTTTGTTGCTTCTACCTGTATCGAAAAACATGTTATTTATTTGAAATTTTCATCCACAAAAGTAAAATATTAGGAGCTAAAGAAAAGTCGAACCAGAAAACTCTGATATTAGAAATTCTTAATACAATTCATATCCAGTGTGCTATATAAGTAGTTGAATCGAAGAATCCCCCCTTTTGTTTCCCGTAAATCTTAGGTAGTTAGGTTAGGCAATCAATATCAATTGTTTTCATTCTAGTTGTAAGTGCTCTCGAATTAAGTTGTCGAAATCAAAGAATGGTGCATGAAAAACTGCTGAACTATTTTGTTGTTTCATTAGTAGGTTTATTTAGTAGATTTCATTCCCCGGCCCCCCCTCGATCAATCAAATGTGTATGTATGCGAGACAAATGTGAACGCGTGTGCCGTATTAGTTGTGTTAAGTGGAACATTTTGCTTAGGTAGAAATCAAATACGCTAGCTTGTAAGTAGTGTCAGAGATGTCTAGTATTTGTTGTTTATTTTTTTTTTCAGTTATGTTTAATTTATTAACATTCCCAGTTGATGCAGTATTTTTCCCTCATTGTGTAAATATAAACAAAAAAAAAACAAAATCGAAGCAATGGAGAACTTAATCTAGTTGTGTAGTGAAATAAATTCTTAGGTTTTAAATGTGAAAAATGTTATAACAAAATCGATGGCAAGTTTTCCCCTAAGGAAGACAATCTTCTAACTTATTTTCTAATAAATTAACCTTATAAACAAATTTTAACGTAGATGAAAGTGACAAAGTCAGTATACTCAATCCAAGTGTAGGAGATAGGAGATCCCTCAGTATAAGAATGAACTTTATATGGAAAATCGATGTATATTCGATGCTTTGTGCAGTATTCAATGTGAAAAGAATCGAACGTTGCTAATAAATGTTGACGAAATATACAGCTGAACGTTTGTTTAAGTTTGATGTTTGCCATGTCGTTCAATCGGTTATTTATTGCGCACTGTACTAACGCTTTTTATCGTTTGTGTTTCTGAACTAACTCAATGCTGTGTTCCATTAAAATATGTTCCTGTGTTTGAGGCGGTAAGTACATTTTCAGATCAATGAAATAATCAGAAAATGACAACATTCTAAGATATCACAAACTATATACATAGTTCAGCTGAAAATGATCGTAACGATTACACATGCAAAACTCGTAAATTACTTAGGAAGTATTTGTATTCAAGGCCATCGTACAACAGCTTTTGCAAGTTCTGGTGAAGGAGCTCTTAAAAATATGGATCAACATACATTACGTGTTGAATTATACACATCCACTAAATCTAAGAAACCTTCAGAGTTGGTTGGAAATACTATCTGACATGAAGCTTTAGTGTGATAATTTATTAGCTAGAGGATGGTCATTTTTAGGTAGTGATGAAACGTCGCTAGAACTATTCCACAGCCGCAGACAGTAATGAGCAAAGGCGGGTGCACACTTTTTGCCTGTAGATTTGAAGACAAACTTCAAATCGCCGCGTACAACGTACGGGTTAGGCAAAAGGTGTGCGTTTGACTTTATACTGGCGCTCTTCGCTCATTTTCAACTTCTATTCAATTTTCATACTGCCGTACTCTAATGGAACTATTCACCTACCCTCTTCTAAGATCATCTTCTAGTTAATAAATTATCGCACTAAAGCTTCATGTTAGATTATATTTCCAACCAATTCTGAAAATTGCAAACTTCACGTATGAAGTAACATAAAAACACTTTGAATCTAAGCAACCTTCTTAAAATGACGACACTAGCAGCTTTCCTAAATCCATTAGGATCATTCTTCGCATGAGCATCAGTAGGTGCTACGAACTTGATAACATTTTTCACTGAGCAAGTTTGAGGGTTTAAAGACTTCGTCCACTTATGCAACTTTGCATACTTCTTTTCATAGTGGAGGCGAACCAGCCCAAGGTTGAAAGCCTCCCTAATAAAGATAAATAATAATACTTATTTTCATTAAAAGCTACAAGGGACAGCCCTATGGGGTTGTACGCATTAGTTGGTGAAGTAGAACTACGTGGTCTTATACAATAAATGTTATATGTTAACTGCAGCAGGAGCTTGTGTTTTGTGAAAGAATAGGAATTTGAGCGGGGTTCTCTCTGTTTATATTCTTTACTATGACTATGATTGCTCTGAAAAGAACCTTTTGATATGAATTTTATTAAGGACATGTTCAGAAATTTAACTCTTTTGGTAAATCGGATGGTAGTTAAGGCTTAAAGCCTTTGGAAGATGATGATGGCGTGTAGGCAGCAGGATCAGCAAATCGGACCGGACAATCCCATATTCTTCGGTTCAATGTCAACTGTCTGTTGCTGGACAGGGATTGAACTGTTGTCTGCGAGCGGTTGGAAGGCCGCAGAATATCAGTGTCCATCCAGCTAAAGCTCCTCCCCTTTTCCGTTTTTCTCGTCAAACTCCTTCGCTCAACAAGATCGTGAATCTTAGTCTTCAGCAGAAAGACGCTTAACACTGCTTTCGGTGAATTGATGATCCTGTTTCACGCCATGGTTTTTCTCTATGCCTGTTCAGATAAATTAGTACTTTTATTTATTTTCTTTATTGCGCTAAATCGAACGAGTACAAATAAGAAGGGACGTCGGTTACGCGCTCGAATAATTGAAACTTCAATAAATATTGAATCGAATAGTTGGAAAAATCTATATGCAGAGGCGTCGCGTGCCTCATTTGTTTACCTGTGCACCAAACTTTGTTCGTTGTGTAAATACTGAGGACGCTGAGATGCGTGATACTAACCAACAAAGAACAGAAGCTAGCGGTGAAAACTTCAATGCTTCTGCAGATGTTGAGTTTAGTTTGCACAACGCTGATCAGTGCCCTCCTGGAACTACATAGTGGAGCAACAAATAATGAAAATTCTGTGTTGCCCACCTCTTGCTTCAAGTTCATGGATCCTCTGGGTAATCGACCTGAATTTGTTATAAAGGCAGACAATAATGCCTGTTTTGGTAAAAATAGTAACTCACAGAAATAGAAATGACCGGAACAAGTATCAAATTTATACAAGAAAACCTTCATCATGCAAAGGCAGCTTCCGCAATTCTATGTAAGACATTCATCAAAGGCAAACTGGACGTAGCGCTTCTTCAAGAGCCTTGGACATATAACAGTAGGATTTAAGGAATGCCTACACAATCGTTTTTAGTTAATTTATTACAATTCTCAGCTTGTACCAAGAGCTGCAATTCTTGTGAACAGTAATGCTAAAATTACACATATTACAGAACTTATCAACAGAGATATTGCTGCAATTTCGTTAGAGGTACCAACTACGAAAGGAAAAACGGAGATTTTCATTGCATCCGCTTATTTTCCTGGCGACGTTGATGATGTACCTCCTCTTGATGTTGCAGCCTTTGTCTCATACTGCAGAAGGCAAAATAAAGCCTTTATCATCGGATGTGATGCCTACGCCCATCATACGATATGGAGTAGTTAGGGGATCAACAAAAGGGGTGAGTCACTTTTTGATTTCATTTCTCAGCGAAATATTGATATATGTAATAAGAGTAATTCGCCAACATTCATTAATTCAATAAGGGAAGAGGTGTTGGATCTAACACTTTGCAGTCCAACAATCTCAGATCGTATAGTAAATTGGCATGTATCGGATGAAATTTCTTTATCTGATCATATGCAAATTATGTTTGAATTCAAGGTTAATGATGTATTAAAGGAAACTTACAGAGATCCTCGTAAAACAATTTGGGAGCTATACAGCTTCAGTCTTCAGAGTCAAAATGAGCCTATTTTACAGGATTTTGATTCAAATTCTAAGCTAGAAAAAGCTGCTAATTGCTTAATAAGCAATATCAATCAGGCTTATAATATTAGTTGCCCTGCAAAGGTGCGCACGACTAACAGATATGTGCCATGGTGGAATGATAGATTAGAAAAAAACTAAGGAAAAGGGCTAGGAAACTATTCAATTCTGCCAAATGCACAGCAAACTGGTCTCAGTATAAAGAGGCTCTAAGTGAGTATAACAGAGAAATAAGAAGATCCAAGCGAAAAGACTGGAGGCACATGTGTGAAAACATAGAAAGCACTCCTGAAACTGCTAGGCTTCATAAAGTTCTCTCAAAGGACCATTCTAACGGCCTGGGAGCTCTTAAAAAAGCTGATGGCTCTTTTACTATAAATGCAACAGAAACTTTGGAAATGATGATCCATTCTTATTTTCCAGGGTCTAGTCCTACTACTGACTGCTTACAATATACATCTCTAAGATGTGAAGAACAAAATGGTACTACTAGAATGAATAACTCTTGTGAACTAGTAGTGTTCAACAAGGAGGCTGTCAATCTAGCAAACATTCTATTTACAGACTCTAGAATTGAATGGGCAATAGACTCTTTCAGCCCATTCAAATCCCCAGGTGTAGATGGATTTTTTCCAGCACATATCCAAACGTGCAAAACTTTAATAATTCCTATTTTAATCAAGCTCTTCAAATCGAGCTTTCTTCTAGGATATATACCAAAAATATGGAGGCAAGTCCGGGTGGTGTTCATACCTAAGGCAAACAAAAAAGACAAAACTTCACCGAAATCATTTAGACCAATAAGTCTTTCATCAATATTTAATATCATCAATATAGAAAAACTTATAGATGAATATGTCAATTCAGATGTTCTTCATGGTAACCCACTATGTAGAGCCCAATTCGCCTATCAGTCAGGCAAATCCACCATAACAGCTCTTCATATGCTAGTTACTAAAATAGAAAAAAACCTTCACAGCAAAGAAAATTCTATTAGCAGTGTTTCTGGATATTGAAGGTGCATTTGACAATGCGTCTTTTTCGTCAATGATAAACGCCATGAGAAATCGTGGCTTCAATGAAAACATAATTAAACAGATTGTGGAGATGCTATCCAAAAGAAAAATATCAGCTAATCTTGGAGATGCACTAGTAAAAGTAACAGCTGTAAAAGGCTGTCCTCAAGGAGGAGTTCTTTCTCCACTTCTGTGGTCTCTGGTAGTTGATGATCTTCTTTTAAAGTTAAAACATCAAGGATTTGAAGTAATCTGATTTGCTGACGACATTGTTATTATAGTTCGCGGAAAATTTGATAAAATTGTATTTGATAGAATGCAAAAAGCATTAAAATTCACACTATCATGGTGCACACAAGAAGGACTGAACATAAATCCTACGAAAACATCAATTGTACCCTTTACCAAAAGACGTATAGTCTCTACCACTGATCTTAAACTAGGAGATGTTAAATTATCACTGTCGTCAGAAGTTTAGTATTTGGGAGTAATGCTAGATAGTAAACTCTGCTGGAACAGACATATGAAACAACAAATAGAAAAAAAAAAAACAACAAATGCTTTTTGGGTCTGTTAAAGATCATTTGGTAAAAAATGGGGTCTAAAGCCGAAGATGATACATTGGATCTACTCGGCTATTGTTAAACCCAGAATCACTTATGCATCACTAATCTGGTGGCCGAAAACCAGACAACAAACGGCACAAGTTAAATTGAACAAGTTACAAAGACTTGCTACTCTTAGTACTCCTTCGAAGGCATTAGATGCTCTGCTCAATATTCTTCCTTTACATCAATTTATTCAAATGGATGCAATGAAAAGTGCTCTGAGGCTCAAACGGTCCATGAATTTCTTTGATGGAGATCTTATTGGACATCTGAGCATTTTAAAAGAGTTTCAAATAAGTCCACTAATTTTAATGAATGAAGACTGGATGTTAAAGCGTAACAACTTCAATCACCAATTCAAAGTTCCTGAAGTGACTCGTTATGATTGGAATACAGGAGGGCCATCTTTTCGTCCTGGGTCAATAGTATTCTATACGGATGGATCGAAACAAGATAATATGGTTGGGAATAAGTGGTCCTGGGATCAGCCTATCGGTGCCGATGGGAAAATGGCCAACAGTGTTTCAAGCTGAAATATATGCCATCCTAGAATGTGCCACGATTTGCTTAAAAAGAAATTATAAAAATGCAAACATATGTATTTGTTCAGATAGTCAAGCAGCGTTGAATGCTCTAAAGTCCAGAACTTGCACTTCAACACTGGTTTGGGAATGCAATAAGCTATTGCAGCATTTGTCCTACTGTAATAAGGTTAACCTATACTGGGTTCCTGGTCATTGCGGAATCGAAGGGAATGAAAAAGCTGATCAATTGGCTAAAGTGGGATCATCAATGCTATTTATTGGACCTGAACCATTTTTAGGATTATCTTTTTGTGCTCTTAAAATGGAGTTCAATAACTGGGAAAGAATAAAGATACAGTGCAACTGGAATAATACCTTAAATGCCCGGCAATCAAAACGTTTCATAGAGCCCAACGCTTTGCACACACAAAAACCGCTGACCTTATCGAAACACGATTTGAGTACATATACTGGTTTGATTACAGGACACTGTCCTAGTTAATATCACCTTAAACTTATCGGAAAAGTTGATGAAGACAGATGCCGTTTTTGTAAACTAGAGAGTGAGAGCTCTAAACATTTGCTGTGTGACTGCGTTGCACTATTTCACAAACGACGTATATATCTAGATAAGGGGCTTATGGAACCCTGGGAAATCTGGGCTGCTTCTCCCAATCAAGTTATACATTTCATAAGGAATGCATTACCTGTTTGGGATAGTTGCCGACAACAGTAGTGGAGGTTGCTCATATTAATAGCATCTTGCCATTGCGTTACGGCAAAATCAAAAGAGGATACACCACAATAGATCAAAGTTATGGTCGCGGTGGTATTATGTCCCCAACACAGGAAAAAAAACTTTGTTCTTTATAGTTTACCACCACATGTTAGTTTGTGTTTTATTTTTCAATGCTCCATGAATTCGAGGGACATATCAGGCATAACATTTGATAACGGCACAAAAGCATTTGTAAACAAACATTCTAAGGCCCTTCACAAGCGAACCAAAGTCCGCCCACGCAAACCAACAACACCATCGGATAGGGGTAACTATCACCTTTCCGAAAGTGGTATTGGTTTGCGTGTGCGTACTTTGGTTCGAGCGTAAAGGGCCTTAAAAAGTTTGTTTACAAATGCTTTTGTGCCGTTGTCAAATGTTATGCCTGATATTCTCCATCACTATATTAATCACTACCTAACGTAACATTTGAAGAACCTATCATCTTGTATAAACAAAACTTGTATGGCCCTTTTCGCGCTAACCGAAGTAGGAGGAATTGCAAAACTTAACTAATTCCAGCTGAACATTGCATTAGGTTCTAAGTAATATTGATCGATTCTCTTCGTCGACTTTCTATTTCGTTAATAACTTGAGCACATAACCATTTCTTGTTGTGTTTGTCGTTTTAGATGCTAGATAAAAGCTTCTTTTATCGATCTGTGTGCTGAAAATACTTGGGAATGTATTTACATGGCCGTGGAGATACAAAGAGAAAGGTGACGGAGAGAATCTGTCAATGTTATCAAGGACCAAATGCAATGTTCAGCTTGAATTCTCGTTTTTTATCAAAAGGCTAACTCGTTCAACTGAAGTGTAGTAAAGAATATCCGTCAAACACTTCCGAAAACATTCTTTGATACAAACAATGCTAAAATCTAGAGAAAATTCATAATCCCCTGGGTAGCGAACTTGAATTAATCAACTCTTTATTCATCAGAACAACACTATCAGCATGAACCAGGGGAAGCTCATAATTTTTGACAGGCGCACCGGCGCAACTATCGGTAATTGAGAGATTTTACAGCTGACAAGAGAGTGAGAGCGCTCTCTTTCTCCATTACTCTCTTTGTTTGCAATCAGATATCCAAGTGCACAGCGAGAAATGCACACTTTGGGCACCCATACATCACAAATCAGTGTCAACATTTCAAAGGGGCGTAATTGTATTTGTAAACAATGGCTTTAGCCGTTGATTTCTCGCGAATAAGAGCTCACTCATGAAAAATAATGACACCACCAGGTAGAGGAATGTTTCCTCTACCAGCTAGTATTGTAATTTTGGAGAGGTAAGATTTCATTAGCGAGAAATTGACGGCTAAAGTCATTGTTTACAAAAGCAATTACGCCCCTTTGAAATGTTGGCACTGAAATGTTCTTCTATTTTAAACTCACACGTATTCGAACCGGTCTGCAAGTATGATACACGTTTAAAGCGTACCAGACTGCTGTTTCCGTGTTGCTCCCGTTTGACGCGTGACTGCTGAAAGCTTCAATTACAACCAGTGCACCGCCATGTATGGGGGAAAATTTGTGGTATGTTTCAAGAGGTGATAGAAGGTCTGCTTGGCTTACATCAGGCATATGGCCATTCACAAACTTGCCACCCGTGGCCCAAAACAGCTCGCTTATAGGTGCACTATTTAACGAGTTTTGTCATGGTAGTGATATCGACATGCTTAGAAATCATTGCATTAGGTATTAGGCAGACCATCCCAACTGAATTTAACCCTTTTTTAAGCAAATCAAGATTTAATTGAACCACACTATAAATAGTGTATTCATGGTCACTTGTTGTCTGGAGTAAAGAAGTTCAGCTATAATGTGACCATGAAATCTATAAAAATCTAAACGCATTTTTTAATTGTTTACACCTGTGTCGTGCACAGGTTGCACATGTGGACGCGACACCACTGTCTTAATGACTAATCGTTAATCAAACAATTGTACTTTTAGGCATCCCTAGAAAATAGTGTAATTTCATGTTTTTCGTAGTCCTTCGAAAATGTCGAACAGCAGAATTGCAACCAGCAAGTATAACCCAAGAACCAAAAGCGGTGCGATGCTAGTTTTCATTGCTATGACGACGACTGATTTAAGGGGCCTAGAAGCAAAGAGGTGAAAGTCAATTCTCTTCATCGATTTCCTCTCTTGATGACCATGGCTTCACTAACCTATTTCGCACTGTTTCTTCTCTGCTCTTCAATCATCCGGAATAACAAACGTATCAATGAATGTGTTTACCGTCGAGTTATTAACGAAACAGAAAGTCGATGAAGAGAATCGATTAAAATCACTTGCACCCCTGCTTCCAAGTTTGGTTACAAGATTACAACTCTGGAGAGCATTTGGCATGGTCGTTGGTGGCGTGTCGTTCTGAATATGACTCTCGACTCTCTGATGACAGTGTTGAGGAAGCAGCATATGCGGTACGTAATTGGTGGATTTGTTCGTTATTTAGACGGTTTTGGATAATTTTTGAAATTTACCACTTTTTCAATAATTTTTTGGTAAAAAATAAACTGTCGATGCGTAGACATATTTCTGATCAATTGGTGATAAAATTATTGAAATTGGTCCAGGAGCAGCTGAGTTATTAACAATCAAAACCTTTCATAATTTCGTTACATGTTCCATTTTCGGTTTTCACAAAGTGTCCTACGTCAAAAATTCCTATCGATTGGCGTGTTAAGAATTAAAATCCATTATCGCTGGATCAAAATCAGACCACTTTCATGCCGCGACCAAATTTGGTTTTTGAAATTGCACCCCCAAACAGGGTTGCCAAGAGGAAATCTGTGTTTTTGTCCATAAAAATCCGTTCTTCTTAGTTTTTTTCCAGAAAATCTGTGATGATATCTGTTTATAATTTATTAATTGAATCCTTTAAAAATGTCCTTTGAAAAGTGATTCAGCCATTTTTCTGATAGAGACAAAAAATAGATAAAAATATATGTATCATTAATTGCTTATGGTTTGGAAAAAAGAATACCGCTGATAGTGATCATTCTCCTGTTCTAACCGCAAAAAAAAGCATGGGTTGGTGATGATAAAATTTCACTGCATTGTTAAAACATTTCAAGTTTCAATAATATATAATATATAAAAAAATCTACATAATCTGTTTAAATCCTAACAATCTGTAATCTGTGTATACAGAATCTTGGTTTTAAAAACTCCGAAAATGTGTAGAAATACAAATTTATCTGTATTTTTGGTAATTCTGCCTCCACTGTTGCCTTAAAATACATGGTATGTAAGATTTAAACATATCTAAATAGAGCTGGACTTGGGGCCTAACAGCTTTTGTAAACAATGTCATTACCATCACATTACCGTCGGGTAGGGGAAGTCTTACCCTACCTGATGGTGATGTTGATTTGCGTGGGCGAGGCTTGACTTTCAAGACACCATCGAAATAAGTCATTGTTTACTAAACCTGTTAAGCCCTAATTCCAGCCCTATCTTGATATGGGAACTGACATCCGATTGATGACCTTGAAATATGTCCAAAAGTACTTTTTAACATATTTGTGGTGGTCCTGAAAATAACCGTTTTGTCGTGATGGTTGATTAATGCTGAGCTATTAGGGTGTTCAACACAGATGAGGCTGGAGAGCTGTATGTTGTTTGGAAAGAGGGTGACTCGCTTGGCATAGATGGCCCACAGCGGCTCACGAAGAGCTACTGATTCCGATCAATAGCGGTGCGGCTTCTTCCTCCTTCTATGGATGCTCATGTGGGCTGTAGCTCATTGTGTACTGGAGAACAATGTTCAACGCCACGTGCCGAAAGCACTGCTGCAGCTGCTGATGCCGACGACTGGACACCCCCACACAGGGTGATTGGAACTGAATCCGATCAGCGGTTGAGGGCAGCCTTGATCGCTTGCTGCTTGCGGGGAGCCTTTTGTTGTGTACTAGAGAACACCACTACTCACCACGCGGTGATTGAATAAACACCGTTTTGGGAGACCGGATGGAATTCAACTTTGGAATTTGTGTTAGGAAAATCGCTTTTCGCAGGCAATCGGTGATAATTTTAATTATCATATCAACAGTTGCACATTCGTGCAATTTTCAACAATGACAATATGAAAAATGATAAAAACCTAATTTAAATGGATGCGTAGAAATATTTTTGTTCGATTGGTGATAAATTTATTGAATTTGGTCCAAGGGCAGCTGGGTTATTTATGTTCAAAAACTTTCATAATTTCGTTACATATTCCAGTTTTGGTTATTATAAAGCGTACTCCTATATAGAAATCACAGACCTAGTCTTACGTAAAAAAAAACTTCACTACCCAACTAACAATTCAAACGGAACAGTAAGAACAAAAGCTTACATATTATTGGTATATTGAAGCTGATTAAAACCAGACTAAATAAATAGTTGATTCGTAGTTCATAAACCGAATTTTGATTTGGTTTATTTAAATATGTATTTGAACTATAGGCTGTAAGCCCGGTACCCTACTTAAACATTAGAAACAATGTACATGTTTCACATATTACACATTAAGCTGGTTTCTTAAAAATAACCGCAGTTAACATCTTGTAGCCTGTTGAATTCGTTCATAAATCTGCTTGTAGGCTCGTGCTAAGTGTAGTTTCATGATCTCAACGGAGGATCGAACACCCTTCGGTGACGAAGAGAAACCCGGCTGGTATTGAGCTCGTCTCGTTCGTAGCGGAACGGAGTCCTTTTCTGTACGTTTAGAATGCTGCAGAAGAATATTATGTCAGCGATCTCGTGGACCAGCGACTGACTTTACTGTGTCGAGGTCCACGAGAAAGCAGAGGTCTTGGTATGCTGGCAATTGTTCTCCACTCCATCCAAGGTTTCTCAAGGAACTTTTTCTGAATTCCCTCTAGTCTATGAATTTGCACCGCATATTGTGGTCGCCATACCACGCTCACAAAGTAGATAGTTAGTATTGTATGAGGATCCCCGAAACGTCGAGTGAGATCAAAGAATTTCAGCACTTCCTTAACAACTCTGTTGACGTGATCATTAAATGTTAAGGATTGATCCATCGTCACGCCCAAGTCCCGAACATTCCCTACCCGTTGTAAGGACGAATGTCCCAACTTGTAGCCAAACATTATCGGTTGAACTCTTCTGGTGTACTTCATAACGGCGGAGCATTTGTTTGGATTTACACTTAGTCCGTTTTCAACGACAAATCTTTCGAAGTTGTGCAATTCCTATTGAAGCAGGTGGCAATCATCGGTGACTCTCGCCCGGCATTATTTTTTTACATCATCTGCGTAGATGAGTACTATTGCCTTAGCAATGAATGCGGGCAGTTTATTCATAACCATGACGAAACGAAAAAGTTGGTTGTATTGTTGAGCACCCTGACATACTGTATCATGTCTTGTGGATTCCATTGATACCGAAATCAGATGCAGGCAGCACGCATGAGACTATCTATACCCACCACATCAAAGGCCTTGCTCATGTCAGTCGACTTGGTATCCTTTGGATATGTAATCCGTGACCATGGAACTGAATTCACACAGGTTCGTGACGACTGACTTTCCATTCAAGGACCCATGCTGTGTTGTTGAAATCGTTAGTTCTGTCATCGAGATGGGAGTAGACGACTCGCTTGAACAGTTGTGGCATCGCGGACAGAATCGATACACCCCGGTAGTTCTCAGCATCAGAACGAGAGCCCTTCTTACGGATTGGAGTTATGTGTGAGCGAGTAATAACCAGACGAAAGCGATGAATTGAAAAGGTTCGAGAAGCTCATTCCTGAATTCCTTCAATTACTTATTTGAAAATCTGTCTGGTCCTGCTGTTCCTTGTCTCACGACAAACCTTGCCTCACTTCTTCACGAGATAACTCTAACGAGTCAGCGGTTTCGTTGACTGGAGAGATGATTTCATTTGAGTGATCGTTCCGATAAACACTCTTGAAGTACGCCGCAAAAAGTTCAGCGGTATCCTGTCCATTTAAAGAAGCCCTGTTTCCATACTTTTTCACCTCCGGAATTCCGATGTTTTTACGTCTGCTATTCACGAGCTTCCAAAAAGATTTTGGATTTTCTTCAATCCCATTCTAAATCCCTGTTACATATGCTTTATACGCTTCTCTGTGTAACACTTTAAACATTCCCAGTAGCTGTTTGTAAGAAGCAGTGTTCTCCGGGGTGCCATTCCGGCGCTTTTTCTTCAGTGCTTTTCGTTTGTCTTTGAGAACTTGAATGAGTATCGGTGAGAACCATTCTGGGTACGGGTTTTCCCTATTTGATCAATCCTTGGGGGCATACCTTGCGAAGATGCTGAATAACACGAAATAAAACGACAAAACTTTAAAGTATATGCTATTGCCTACTCAACCTCAATAAGTTCGCTAAACTAAAGGATGAACAATATTTATTTAAGCTTAACACCATTCCACAAATCAGCAATGCGCTACACAAATTGTAATAGCCTGATAGAATAATATGAATCTATTGTACACTATTGTTAAATGTGGTCAATATCCACTTCAAATATATTTATTTATTTGTTCTTTGTCTTGAATTTATAAAAACTCCACAGACTGATTCTTAACCTAAGTTCCTAATTCTACTTTTGAATTCAAACGTGGACAGATTAAAATCAAAGACAGCACTAACATTGTTAAACCATAGAGGTAACTCTAAGACAAGAAGGTCCCGAAGAAACGTGCTCAACTTTTTGGCTCAGCTCTGGTACTCTGTTCGGTCCCAAGCTGATCGATTCACCCCTCGAAACATAAGAAAATCCACTAACCCCTCATTTTATCTGTCAAACTTTCATAGCGAATCAAAACAAACATTGCGTAGTACTAGAATTTCGACTACAATGGGGTACGTTAATCGTTTGCTTGGGACCAATAGGCTAGTCAAGTAGTGAGCCAATTTAAAATCGTTAGTTTCGTATTGATTGTTGGTTAAACGCCCTAGCACAATTATCAATAGGGTTGTTATACCCGTACGTGGTTCTATGCCGCCTGACTTAAAATAAGTCTCGTTCACGAAGCTGCCGAGAAGGTGCATAAAAGCAGTGCAGGGCAATCCAGGTTATCCTTGACAAGATTGAATACAAATCAAGACCAACAATTGAAATGGCCATTAACTCTATTTTGTAAACAAACCTTCATTCGCAAACCTAAACCACAATTGGGTAGAGGAGAATTTCCCCTACCTGTTCATTATGTTGGTTTGCCTTTGCGGACTTCGGTTCGCGAGAAAACGGCCTGACAAGGTTTGTTTACAAAATAGAGTTAAGGCCATTTCAATAGTTGGTCTGGAAATAACCTCTGAAGTTTAATGCGTCTGTGACTTAGAGTTTCCATGTCGATAAGTCTGCAACGGCTTGTTTAGTCAGGAAGATTTACTAGTATTTGACAGTATTTCCCACTTATTCTGAAATCTTAAGTCAAACATCTTGGATTTAAAAATTGCGTCGGAAATCGATTTACGGCCTCTAGACGTCATTCCGATTCCAAAAGTACCTATATTGATGGGTATGTCAATATGACACTATTATCCACTTTTTGAAATCGGAAGCCGCTAGTTTGGGATTAAATATGGCATCGAATATCGGTTTCCGGTCACTAAATATCACCCCGATTCCAAAAAATATCTATATTGATCGATTATTGACAATATTTTTCACTTTTCCTGAAATTGGGAGCCGCCAGTTTGGATTTAAAAATGGCGTCGGTCATCGACTTCTGGCCTCTAGACGTTACCCCGGTTCCAAAAATACCCATATTGATGGGTATTTGACAGTATTTCGCAGGTTTCCGGAAATAGAAGCCGCCATCTTGAATTATGCATCGGATATCGATTTTCAGCCTCTAGACATCAACCCGATTCCAAAAATACCTATATTTAGCCATTCCATAGCAAAATGATATCAAGAGCAAATTTTCATTACGTCGAAAGTAACAAAGGTAAACAAAGTCGAGCTATCAGTGTCAATCGATGCTTCTGCTATTACACTATATCCCGCGCAACACGAGAAAACGGCCTATCATTGTTGATCGATTCTCTTCATCAATTTTCTCTTTCGCGAAAAACCCGACTGCAAATGAATTTTCCATTGAGTGTGTTGTTTCAGGCGCAAGCTAACATCATCTTCTGTCGAACTGTGCTGCGAGCTTAGCGAGAAATTCGTTTATGTTGCCGTGGTAAACCAAAGAGAAAGTCGATGAAGAGAATCGATCAACGAGGATAGGCCGTTTTCAAGTGTTACGCGAGATATGCTGTCCGAATATATTTTCAAATTTATTTACCATTCAAATTGCTTTTTGACGTAATCACTTTCCGATCAAAATATTTTTCGAAGTTACTTGTTTTGAGTAACAGCTATTTGTTTTGAGTAACAGCGCAGAGAAGCCTGTGAAATGTGTACGTTCGTCGATTCGCTTTCTCATTATTAAAGTGAAGAAATCGAACTGTTTGTTGCTAAGATGATTTCGGTGATTGTGCTGCACGTAAGAAGACGTGATTGATAATTCTCCGAATATCCTGGTAAATACACTTTGACTTATGTAACATTAGGGGGCCACCAAACGACGCATAATACCTTTGGACCAGTTAAAAACCAGTATTTATTAGCATGAAAGCTAGCGATCTACTTTGTATGATTAAAACCCTGCTTAATACGTTAAACATTAAACATTGAGTTTAATTGGAAATAGGAATAACATTCCGGTCATCAAAACAAAACTTTATTTTTCTCGGATTTTTGCGAATGTTACTTTCGACTTATTGAACATTTGCTCTAGGTATAGTGGTATCCGAATTTCATAAAGATTTGTTGTTTTGTTGCTCCTTCGCAAAATATTAGACCCATAAATTTTTATTTTGTCATTAGGGTGGCCATTTCCATGTTAGGGTGGTCCAAAAAACCAATTGATTTGAATGACTTTTTTAAAAAAATTCATAACTTTTGAACCACTTACCCGATTTCAAAGATCAAAATATCAAATGAAGAGTATTTACAAATACTTTTTGCAAAATCTATAATTATATTAAAAACATTGGATTTAATTTGGAAACTTTCATTGTATTTGTTTTAATCGTTTTTAAGGATTTTAAACAGAAGCCGCAATATGTTTATACATTTTTCTTTGAAAATTTAGAATTTTTTACGCAACATATAAGCGATGTGGTTTTTTTTTTAGTTATTTTTTTTAATTATCAAATTTTGGGTTTTCACTCGATACTCCTATGCAACTAGACTACCATGCGTCTCCATTGATGTATACCAACTGTTACACAGGCTTGATGGAGCCTCGCTTGTGAGTTTGAAATGAGCCGATCCTTCCATTTTTCTGAGGAGTAGAATGCCTACTGCCAAATCATTCCACTAAGCTTCAGAGCTTGTGAGCGAAGGGGGATAAAATGAGAGTGAGGTTTGCTGCCATTCGTGTTCATGTTTTCTATCACATGCTCTAACTATCACTCTGGGTGAACTCTGAGCTCCTTGCGTCGAACAAAAAAGTCATCCGGAGTCTCGAAAAGCGCACCTCACGTCAAATCATCAAGGTGAGGGCTGGCTAAACTTGCAGGACAAGAGTTTTTTAAACCTCCCGTGAGTTTGAGGAGTTTCAGCAAGCCTGTTGTTACATGATCACGATGTTTTCTTAAAGAATTTTTAATTAACTTTCATTTGATATTTTGATCTTTGGAATCGGCTCATTGATTCATAAGTTATATATTTAAAAAAAAAAAGAAAATGATTTTTGGACCACCCTAACATAGAAATGGTCACCCGAATGGAGAAATAAAAGAAAAATACGGGTCTAATATTTTACAAAAAGAAACAAAACTACAAATTTTACGAAATTCTGAGAATCACTATATCGTTTTACTATGGAATGGCTGTATTATTGGGCATTTGACAGTTGTTCGCACCCCTCCGGTGCGAATGAAAAACAATTTTAAAAGATCGTTTAAGAATCTAGTGTGATTCCCCGGACAGCCATCTACCTTGCAACGAACTCTTATACGACATGGTCGTTGTCCATGGTCGTAAAGGCAGAGTGGACAGAGGTTCAACCGAGTCACCGTTTTCCACCGCTCTGCAACACTCTGTTTGAGCAATTCCTGGCAGTTCCTTCCGTAATGCCCAGACTTTTTGCACACGGAACACTTCAACTCTCGGCGCTGGGGTAGGGGCAACGAATTCTTCCCAGCTGACATCACACTCGCAGACCGGCCGCTATCTCCATCCGTGACGTGAACGAAAGCCTTCGTTTGTGGTTTATCTCGCATCTTACCCTTCTCCTTTGCATCTGCCTTCTCGAAGGTTGCTTTCAACGCCTTCTCTACGAGACCTTCCATAAATGCACCGAATGTTTCCAAGTCGACTGACTGTGCGCGTCGCTTGTAGTCCACCCACTCCATGATATAGTACGACAGCAGCTTCTGAACTAGACTCTGCATCAAAATTGGGTTCTTCAAGTGGCCGCTTTGAGATGCTGAGTAAACTCTTCAATGGCACTTCCGAACTCGATCACCGACTCCAAACTCTCCGACCTTGGTCCCTCTTGCTGATGGATCTTTGTCGCCAATCTGGTTGACAGGATCTCCGGATTCCCGAACCTCTTCCTCAGCTTCTCGATGATCAACGGCACGTTCTCCGGCAAAAGCAGACGATTTCGAACCGTATCCAATGCTTTCCCCTTCAGAGCATCCTGTAGACGGACCAAATTCTCTGCGTTTGTGAATCCACAGGATTGGTTTGCCTGCTCATAGGCGCTGTTAAAGATCGGCCACTCTTCTGCTGCTCCATAAAACTTCGGCAGGCTTCTTGGAAATACCTGTCGAGACGCTATCTGGAGCCGTGTTGGTCCCACCGCAATCACTTTATCGCCTTTGTAGTCCCCACCGTCGAGGATTGACTCTAGTGCTTCATCATCTTTCTCGAAAGACGGACGAGGCAGTCTCGGATTTGCAGAAAGCAATGATCTCATTCTTGTGGACTTTCCTGGTACTGGCTTCTGGGGCTTACTTCCATTCCGATCTTCCAGAAGTTCCTTGAAACGATCGAACAGGTCCTGGATATCATTTTCGGTTGACCTTTTCTTTGGATCTTTGCGAACCGCACCTAGACTCTTCGAGAGCTGCTTCTCCGGCTGCGGTTCCCCGGTTTTGTCCATCGATTCAACTTCGGCCTCTGAATCTGATTCACCGTTAGAACCGTTGATAATCTGTGTCAGCTCCATCCACCGCTCGAGCGCCTTCTTCCGTCTAGCAATCCGCTTCCGTTGAAGTTCGAGGATTTTTCGCTGATTTTCCTCCTCAATTTCGTCCAACCGGTTTCTTTCTACCAAGTCTCGAAGTTCTCTCAACGCATGAACTCGTGTTGACTCCGCCGACGGTACACTGGCACATCTCCGGAGAACACTTTTCCCAATTCGGCTACTCTTCGGTACTGAATCGGTGGGATTAACGCGTGCGGGTAGACTTGAATGACGATTTAACGATTTTAAAAGATCGTTTAAGAATCTAGTGTGGTCTTCTGACTTTTCTGTTTGCACATCTAGTTCTTGATGTTTTATTTTTGTTGCCATCATCTTCATCCTGCGCTACTAATGCGACCTTTAGTCGAAGATATGTTCTTACTCGCTACCTTACCGACCTCTTTCCCGCTACTTTCTGTCTGACTTCCTGGATGAATCCGAGTTTGACCTGGTACACCCAACGACTGTCTGATTGATCTATCCTCACCGACATAAGTCGAGCAGAACCAGACCTCCTCTGGGAAGAATTCGTCGCCCCTACCCCAGCGCCGAGAGTTGAAGTGTTCCGTGTGCCAAAAGTCTGGGCATTACGGAAGGAACTGCCAGGAATTGCTCAAACAGAGCGGTGGAAAACGGTGACTCGGTTAAACCTCTGTCCACTCTGCCTTTACGACCATGGACAACGACCAGGTCGTATAAAAGTTCGTTGCAAGGTAGATGGCTGTCCGGAGAATCACACTAGATTCTTAAACGATCTTTTAAAATCGTTTTTCATTCGCACCGGAGGGCTGCGAACATCCTCAAAATTTAGTTTTTCAACGCCTACTGCAACTCCTCAATGCCAATCTACCTTCGGCGGGCTTAGCGAGGTCGGTAATTGAACAGTAATACACTTAATGAAAACATATCTGCTTCCCGCGGTACAACAGTGGCGAACAATTAGGTACAAAGATCGGCACAAAACATAATTCGCAACAACAAAAACAAATCTATCGCGATGGAGTCTATGTATATTCTCCTCTTTCCAGACCAGCTGCTGGGGTAAACAAACAAAGTAGTGCGCAAGCGATGGCCGTGTTCAGCGTATCCCACTCACTATCGCACCTTTGTGTGTATGCATTCATGTATGCGCCTCACTGCTACAGCGACGGCAAGAAGCGTCAAAAACGGGCGCTTCAAAGGGGCGCATCAAAGGGGCGCGTTCACGGTAGTTTTGCTACCACAACCCTTTCAGGCCTGACTGCAACAGCATTAACAGTTTTATCCATTTATTCTGGAACGGGAAGCCGCCATCTTGGATTTTTAAATGGCTTCGCACAAAATTCCCATATTAATGAGTACATATTTGATATCAAACATATCTATTCTAAAGGTAAACTGTTTAGGGATGTTATCTCTATCCACTTTTTTGTCTATCAGGATAATTTTAAAACGGAGTTCATCCGAATAATTTTAACTCGTTTATCCGTTTAAATTTCTCGGCACGGATTTTCTAAGGTATAACATCTCTGATCCAGCCTTCCTTTGGAAGGGACGAAAATCCGTTAGTCTCCGGTCCATGAGTGGCAGGGTCGATAGGGAGGGTCCAGGTGTGGGAACTGAATCCTTGGTGTCAGAACAAAAAACAGAATCGACGCTAAACTAACTAAGAGAAACGCTATTCCTGGTGGCAATGAAAGGGGTATTCAGCCGATTGCCCAAGAACGTACACGTACACGTACTCATCGTCGTAACGGGACGAACGACTAAGTGGACCAGCAACATAGCTCAAGCAGCAGTCTACGCCGTCAGCAGGTGGGCGCTTTCGGTTGGTTTGCAGCTCTCCGCTCCGAAGAGTGTACGGTGCCATATCTGTCACTCGGGCCATCTGATTCGAGGACCACCGATCACCATCCAAGATCACCAGATTCCGCTCAAGAAAACAGTGCGTGTTCTGGGGGTAGTACTGGATCGCACCCTAAGCTTCAACCAGCACTTCAGGATGGTGAAAGAAGCCGCATCAACATAGTCAGGACAATCTTCCGCCCGCATCGCTCCAGCAACCGTGAGATCCGCCTTCGTGTCGCTCGGGCTGTTATCGACAGTCAACTTTTCTACGGCCTCGAAATAACCTGCTTCGCCACCGAGAAGCTCAACCACACCCTCGCTCCGCTATACAATACCTACGTACGCATCGTATCCGGCCTTCTTCCTTCCACGCCTGTGTGGAAATCGGAATCCTCCCTTTCAGTTATCGATCTGCTGCAGCCATTGCTACGAAAGCCGCTGCCCTCGCTGCTAAGACATCCGGGAATAAAAGGGTCTTTCTCCTCAACGAGGGGAACAGAGCCCTCCGCACTGCAACCAACCGTGATCTCCCCCCGGTGGCCAGGGTCCACTGGCATGGAGAGAAGAGTTGGCGATCAAACGTCGTCAAAATAGATAAGCGGATTAAGAGTGGATTCTAAGCCGGAGATAACTCTGTAGCTTTGAGACGTTCTGTTGCAGAGCTTCTCGGATCAGTTTATCCGGGGCACGTTCATCGTTTTACGGACGGATCGCGGTCGCGGGCTGGAGTTGGACTCGGAGTGGCAGGACCGAACACTGCAACGAGTTAAAGTCTACCGGAGGAGTGTTCCGTCTTTTCCGCTGAAGCCGCAGCTATTCTAGACGCAGTCATCACTCCGGCAGATCAACCGATCCTTGTATTAACTGATTCACACCGCGTCATCCAAGCACTAGAAACTGAAGCCCCGAGCCACCCCTGGATATAAGCCATTAAGTACGCCCCACCTTCAACCGTCTTTACGTGGATCCCCGGACACTGTGGTGTTCCCGGAAACGGCGCATCCCGCCTCGCTACACCAGGAACGTACCCCTCCTCGACGTCAGGCGTTGGATTGTGAATACCATTATGGAAGCCTGGCAGCAGGAATGGTTCCAGTCGCGGACCACTTCCCTGAGGAAGATCAAGGGAACCGTACGCTCCTGGCCGGACAGCCAAAAGTACAAGGACCAGCGGATCATCTCAAGACTCCGGACCGGCAATGCGAGGATTTCCTGTAATTTCGGTGGGACACCTTTCCGCAAGGTCTGTTGAATCTGCAGCATCCCCGCCTAGGTGGAACACGTGCTGTGTATCTGCCCAGAGTTCCAGAAGCTACGCAAACAACATTTTTTTTTCTTTGGTTTGTTTTTTCCGTCGATCTTGTTTTCCGTGCTGAGCACCAATGCTACCGACGTGCCAGGAAGGCAGCTCCCACACCTGGACCCTACCTATCGACCCATCAACTCATGAACCGGGGACCAACGGTTTTACTTTCCATCCGAAGGAAGGCGTGATCAGAGATGTTATGCCTCAGAACATCCCGGCGGCGCCGACTGGGAGTGAACCCAGGCCTTCTGGGGTGAGAGGTAATCACGCTTACCACTACACCACCGGCGCCGTTGCAAACAACATTGACTCCCGGAGAACGTCAGTAATCTGTCCTTACCACAGCCCCGATCTAATCCTCACTTTACATTAAGTTTTTAAATTGTTGTCTGTCTCATTCGTTGGGTAATCAGAGCCAGTTAGACGTCACGTTAATGTTAAATTGAAACCTATTTTTTAGGCAGGATCTAGCCTGACCATCTGCTGTATAACATGATGAACTAGCCTACGGCTAAAAATCACGGTAATAAAGAAAAAAAAATCGACGGTAAACAAATCAATGAAAAAAATATATATATATATATATCCGGATAGGGAAAGGAATAATATCCAAAAATAGATTGTATAGCGATATATTATAGATCGTTTGTGATTTTCAGGCATCCAAATTATCCCTGTTGGAATAATTGTGATACCATAAAATGACAAGCGATCAACAAGGCGAACGATTACACTATGTCTATGGCAAGTAATAATGACATAATCCGTTTCCCTTTTTGCCATGAAAAACTGTCTTTGTCACTTGAACCGGTAGAAAGCAACGACCAAATTGTTGGCAAGCTGCTTCACGAAGTGAAACCGAAGATGATACACGTGTGTCAATGGGATTTTTTGTCCTGTCTATTATCGAGCTACGTCCTCAACCGTGTATATTGCAACAAAGCATGCAAGCAACATATGTTTGTCCTTCTACAATTCCGATCAAGCAATATTACAGTGAGAGTTTATCGTGGTACTAGCAGCAAGCGTTTTGTGTTTATCGTTGGTTGTTTTGTATGTTTGGATTCGCTGCTCACGACTCATAATCACCGTAATATGTTCCAGCCATTTCTCCAGAATCAGTTGACCGATTCCAAAAATATTCAATAGCGCTCCCTGGGACCACAATACCTTCCAATTTGGTCCAGTGGTTACTGAGAAACACGACTTAATTTAAGTCGCCATTCTAAATCCAAAAATGGCGTCAGACGCCAATGACCCGTGCTTGTATGAATTACATCTGATCGTTTCAGTGTCAACTTCGATGCTTATGAATGAAACTTATCAGAGTTGCTGACAGTACAGCACTAATTTGTGTGTCTCAAACTAAACTGTTTACAAATTAAATCACTTCCCCGAACCATCTAAGGGTCCAGCAGCGATATAAGACGCAGTATGTGTAACAAGGTTCTGCGCAATTTGTCCTAATTCTTAAATTTTCAATTATTCAGCTTCAAGGTTCACAAACGCGAAATGCGTAAACATTCCGTTCAATTTACCCTTTCTGGGAAACCATTCAATAGCGATATTTTCCTAGCAGAACATCTTGTGCAATGCGGGAAAAACACATTTCAGCCTTCTCATTTCCCTCATCGATCCATCAGTCCGCGACGTTTCCATAATTACCGACTGACCATGAGCGAATTGGTGAGGCAAACATCGCAATAAAACCAAATCCCACAACGCGGTAGTGGAAAGCAGAATTGAAGCAAGCGTAGACACACACACACATTCCCGCACCGAAATGGCCATAGAATTTTCTAAAATTGTAATATTTACATTTTCGCTGAGAAGGAGAAACCATGTGTGGCACGACGTTCGTTGCCATCGTCATCGTCATCACCGAAGATGCGTTGACAGACACACGCTCGAATGCGCGGCGATGCACTTTTGGGGCTTGAATCGCAGATCGAACCGGTTTCACTCCCACAATATTCTTCTCGCGCTTACCATCCGCCGATTGACAGGTGATCCTCATCGCCTGCCCGTCTTCCGGAAATGACTCATCTTAACTCATGCAAATTACCTTCAGCTCAGCATGGGAAACACTTGTTGGAATCATTCAAGGAACGCGGCGGGGGAAGGGAACGCGGGGGGCGGAAATTGAATGTGCCCCATATTTGAACTAAAATAGAACAACGAAACTTAACGTTGGTGCTGTCGGAAAAAGGGGGAAAATGTTGCGCGTCGTGGTCGGTGCGTGCACCAGTCAAATTTCTAAATTTAGCCTTAGCGAGTTTGGGGCAGCGTGGTGTTCTCGCTAGAAGAGCAAATCGTGCCATAACAAGCACCGACGGCTGTTTAGACCAAATAGGACCGCGCAAATATGTTCGACGTTTCTGCGGTGTATGTTTGGCCGAGTTCGTCCGTTCGAGGGAGCATCCGAGGAAAGCGTAGCTGTTTACTTTGAATCACATGGATTGGCGAGTTGAAGCCGGGCGTGATGGAAGCCGAGCTCTCCGCGTCTCATGAATGGACTGATTTTAAAAATAAACAAACCCCAAGTTATAGACACAAATTTTACGATGGCTCAACCGAGTTGATTTGGACGGGAGCGAAGCTAGAGACGACGGTAGACCATTATTTCAGAACGTAAATGTACGGCGCAGAGAGAAAGAGCGCACGTAGGAGTCGTGTTTAGTTTACGGTGTTTATATACGTACATGTTGGCCATTTACAGTAGAAAATTGGGTGACGCAATCCGGTGACAGCGTCGCCGTCATGGGTTCGATCGAGGGATGTTGTTGGAAATGGGGGAAAATCAGTTTATATTTAGTTAATTTGATCGTAGGAAAAGCAAGCTTGTGTCCTGAATATCAGGAAGCGCAGTTGCGAGGATCTTTTGAAATTTATTATGTTTTGTCAATTTTAAACGCATTGAATACCAAAACAACCAGACGTAGTTCAGAATTAAGAGCTGTTTGGAACATTTAAATTCATATTTATCTAGCTGATATTCATCGAATAATAGCTGATTATTACTAAATAATTCTCATTAAATACGAGTGATGTAGACGTCCACTTATCAATTTATTGGAGGACTCTAACATGGAAATGGTCACCCTATTGACAACATTAAAAAATACTACAAGGACTACGTGGTCTTATATAATAAATGTGATTTGTTAACTGCAGCAGAAGCTTGTGTTTTGTGTAGGAATTGGAATTGGAGCGGGGTTCTCTCTGTTTATACTCTGTAGTATGACCATGATTGAAAAGAACCTTTTGATATGAATTTTAGTTGGAACATGTTCTGAAATTTAACTCTTTTGGAAAATCTTGGTGGCTCTGAAAAGGGTAGTAAAGCTCGATTCAAAGTAAATCTGGACGCACGGCTTAATACACCACCGCGCTCCTGGTGGTTGGAACAAAAAACGTTTGACAGACATTTGTTGATGTTTCATTGACGAAGAAATTGGTGAAAAATTTTTCTCAATTGATCGACGCATTCCAATATTACGGATCATGGAACTTGAGAAAAGAAAATTAATTGTGCACAAACATCTAGAGACCCCTTGGTGGTCTGCCTCAAAAATAGCAAAAGTGTTAAAATTCCCAAAGTCAACGGTGAGTCTTGTAATCAAACGTTACAAGGATACTCTGATACAGGTGTCTCCATATGTGATTTGGCAAAGAAATACGATTCCAACTTTTCCACCGTGCGTAACATCCTTTCAAGAGAAGGATATAAGTCTTTTTGTGCCAGTAAACAACCGAAACGCTCCCTGAAACAAAATTTAGTGACCAAAAAGCGAGCACGATTACTATGCGAACGAGTTTTGATGAAATTTGATGACTGTATTTGAATGGATGACGAAACATATGTCAAAATGGATTATAAACAAATCCCCGGACGAAAATTTTACCTGGCAACTGGTCGTGGGGATGTCCCTTCCAGGTATAAATTTGTTTTTGCTGATAAGTTTGCTCGGAAACTAATGATTTGGCAAGGAATCTGCAGTTGTGGCCTTAAAACCAAGATTTTCATCACATCTCACACAATAACGCCGAAGGTTTACATTAAAGAGTGTCTGAAAAAGCGGATTTTACCCTTCATTCGGCAACACAAGACCAACGTTATGTTTTGGCCGGATCTAGCCAGCTGCCACTACTCTAAGGAGGTACTAGAATGGTATGCTGCAAACAATGTTAATTTCGTCGCCAAAGAGATTAATCCTCCGAATTGCCCTGAGTTCAGACTGATCGAAAAATATTGTGCAATTGTCAAGCGAAAACTTCGAGGATGCGGTAAAGAAGTGACAAATGCACAACAAATACGTTTAAAGTGGAATAATTTCACCGGTACAGTGTCACCAGCGACTGTGTAGATCATGATGGCATCGATCGCAAGTAAAGTGTGACAGTTCGTTCGAAACGGTGAAATGTAATAACTTGTTATATATCGTTGAAAGCAGAATAAATACCCTTTTGCTTGACGTTTTGATCAACCGTGTATGTTGTTTAATTCTTGAATTATGATTACTTGAATGCGTCCAAATTTACTGTGAATCGGGCTTTACAGGCTTAAAGCCTTTGGAAGTTGATGATGACGTGTAGGCAGCTGGATCAGCACATCGGACCGGACAATCGCATATCCTTTGGTGCAATGATTGGGTACTCGCAACAGTTTCGGCCCGTCTGCTGCTGGACAAGGGTTGACCTGGAAGGCCGCAAAATATCAGTGTCTACCCAGCTAAAGCTCCTCCCCTTTTCCGTTTTTCTCGTTAAACTCCTTCTCTCAACAAGATGGTAAATCTTAGCCTTTAGCAGAAAGACGCTTAACACTTTTTTCGGCGAATTTATGATCCCGTTTCACGTCATGGTTCTTCCACAGACAAACAGACATAACACATTGAATATTTCTCGCTGTAAAACATCGTCGCTAAAACATTACCGCCATCTGTTGAGTACACTGTGGTGGGCACTACGCTGAACAGATGGCAGTAGTGTGTAAACGTCAAACGCAAGGGAATTGACTATGCGTGCCACAGGTGGCGGTACTACCAACTACGATACTTTTAAATTGTCCGTTAAATGCTTGTTCGATGAACAACTTTCGAGAGTTATGTCTGTTTGTCTGTGGTTCTTCTCTATGCCTGTTCAGATAAATTAGTACTTTTATTTATTTTCTCTACTGGGCTAAATCAAACGAGTAGAAATAAGAAGGAATGTCAGTTACGCGCTCGAATAATTAAAAATTCGATAAATATTCAATCGAATAGCTGAACAAATCTCTACGATTACCCGTTAATCGAATAATTGGACTTTAAGGCATCCCTAGAAAACAGTGTTATGTTATGTTTTTGGTGGTCCTTCGAAAATGTCGAACAGCAGAATTGCAACCAGCAAGTGTAGCCCAACAACCAAAAGGGGTGCGATGCTAGCTTTGATTGCTATGACGACGACTGAATTAAGGGGCTTAGAAGCAGTGAGGTTAAAGTCAATTTTCTTCATCGATTTCCTCTTTTGATGACCATGGCTTCACTAACCTATCTCGCTCTATTTCTGCTATTCTCTTCTATCATCCAGAACAACAAACGTATCAATGAATGTGTTTGCCGTCGAGTTATTAACGAAACAGAAAGTCGATGAAGAAAATCGATCAAAATCACTTGCACCCCTGCTTCCAAGTTTGGAATTGCAACTCTGGAGAGCATTTTGTGTGGTCGTTAGGGCCGTGTGTTTTTGAATATGACTCTCGAATTTCTGATAACAGTGTTGGGGAAGCAGCATATGCATGTACGTAGTTGGTGGATTTGTTCGTTATTTCGACGCTTATGGACAATCTTTGACATTTACCACTTTTTCAATAGTTTTTTGTTGAAAATAAACTGTTATAAGAATTTTTATCGATGCGTAGAAGCATTTCTGATCGAATGGTGATAACATGATTGAAATTGGTTCAGGGGCAGCTGAGTTATTAACAATCAAAATCTTTCATAATTTCGTTACATGTTCCATTTTCGGTTTTCACACGGTGTCCAACGTCGAAAATTCCTATCGATTGGCGTGTTAAGAATTAAAATCCATCACCTCTGGATAAAAATCAAACCACTGTCATGCCGCCACCAACTTTGGTTTTTGAAATTGGACCCCCAAACAGGGTTGCCAAAAGGAAATCTGTGTTTTTGTCCATAAGAATCTGTTCATCTTAGTTTTTTTTCCAGAAAATCTGTGATTTATTATTGAATCCGTAAAAAATGTCCTTTGAAAAGTGATTGAGCCATTTTTCTGATAGATAAAAATATATGTATCATAAATTACTTATGGTTTGGCAAAAAAGAAAAACGCAATCCAACATTACCGTCGGGTAGGGGAAGTCTCACCCTATCTGATGATGTTGATTTGCGTGGGTGAGCCCTGGCTTTCAAGACATCATTGAAAGAAGTCATTGTCACCAAAAGCTGTTAAATCCTAATTCCAGCTGACTGACATCCGTTTGATGACCTTGACAAGTGTCCAAAAATACTTTTTAACAAATTTATGGTGGCCCTGAAAAAGACCGTTTTACCGTGATGGTTGAGTAATGCTGAGCTATTAGGGTGTTGAACACAGATGAGGCTAGTATGTTGTTTGGAATGAGGGTGACGCGCTTGGCATAGATGGCCCACAGCGACTCACGAAGAGCTACTGATTCCGATCAATAGCGGTGCGGCTTCTTCCTCCTTCTATGGATTGAGCATTGTGGGCTGCAGATCGCTGCTTGCAGGCAGCCTTTCGTTGTGTACTGGAGAACAATGCTCAATGCCACGCGCCGAAAACACTGCTGCTGCTGCTGATGCCGACGACTGGACACCACCACACACGGTGATTGGAACTGAATCCGATCAGCGGTTGAGGGCAGCTTTGATCGATAGCCGCTTGCGGGGAGCCTTTCGTTGTATACTGGAGAACACCACCACTCACAACGCGGTGCTTGAATAAACATCGTTTGGTGAGACCGGATGGAATTCAACCTTGGAATCTGTGTTAGGGAAATCACTTTTCACAGGCATTTCGTGCAATTTTCAACAGTAACAATTTGAAAAATGATAAAGTTTTAATTTTAACAGATGCGTGGAAATATTTCTGATCGATTGAGGATAAAATTATTGAAATTGGTCCTGGGGCAGCTGAGTTATTAACGTTCATAATCTTTCATTTTTCTTTACACGTTCCATTTTTGGTTTTCATAAAGTGTACCCATTTATAGAAATCACAGACGTAGTCCTACGTCATTTCTGCAGAACCTGCCGAATCGCGAAAATTAGGTCCGTGGTACCGCGGACACCAATGAATCCCACCTGGTATTGCTCAACGAACTCTCTTGCAAATGGTGACAGGCAGCGGCATAGAACTTGGGAGAGTACCTTGTAGACTGCGCTCAGCAGTATGATCGCGCGGTAGTTGCAGCAATCCAACTTGTCGCCCTTTTTGTAGATTGGGCATACGACACCTTCCATCCACTCCTCCGGTAATATCTCCTCCTCCCAAATCTTGGCAATTACCCAGTGCAGCGCTCTAGCCAGTGTTTCACCACCGTATTTTAACAGCTCACTTGGTCGTTGATCTACACCAGTTGCTTTGTTGTTCTTCAGCCGACCGATCTCCTCCTCAACTTCTTGAAGATCAGGGGCCGGTAGCTTGTCGTTTTCTGCGCGTGCTCCAAGGTCTGTTGCCGTGCCACCTTCGTTTTGTGCTGCTTCACCATTGAGGTGCTCGTCATAGTACTGCTTCCACCTCTCAATCACCTTACCTTCGTGAGAAGGTTACCGTCCAAGTGCTTGCACATATCGGCTTGCGGCACGTAGCCTTTGGGCGAACTATTTAGCTTCTCGTAGAACTTCCGTGTGTCGTTTACACGGTAAAGATTTTCCATCGCCTCGCGATCTCGGTCTTCCTGCTGGTGCTTCTTCCTTCGGAAAACCGAGTTTTGTCTGTTCCGCGCTTGTCTGTATCGCTCCACATTCAATCTTTTCCGGTGTTGCAGCATTCTCGCTTGTGCTGCAACTAACTACTCTCAACTAACAGTTTGCATTCGCCGTCAAACCAGTCATTTCTTCGGTCCGGGATTGCAGTACCTAGTGCCGCTGCAGCAGTACTACCTATGGCAGAACGGATGTCCCTCCAGCCATCTTCAAGAGAAACTGCGTCAAGCTGCTCTTCCGTGGGTAGTGCAACTTCCAGCTGCTGCGCGTAGTCCTGGGTAACTCCGGCATCCCGTAGTTAATCAATGTTGGGCCATGGCGTTCGACTTCGACGGGTGTTATGCACCGTCGAGAGTTTTGAGCGCATGCAAACTGCAACTAGGTAGTGGTCCGAATCTATGTTCGCACTGCGGTATGTGCGGACGTTGATAATGTCGCAGAAGAATTTCCTGTCGATTAGAACGATTTGGTTTTCTGTGTGTTGGTCAGGTGATCTCCAGGTGGCTTTGTGGATATCCTTGCGAGGAAAAAAGTACTTCGAACTACCATTCCTCGCGAGGCTGCAAAGTTCACTCATCGTTGGCCGTTGTCGTTCGATACGGCACGCAGGCTGTTTGGCCCGATTGCCGGTCTATACATTGCCTCCCGTCCTACCTGAGCGTTCATGTCGCTGATGATGATTTTGATGTCCCGTTTCTACAGCCGTCGTACACCTGCTCCAGCAGCGCATAGAACGCTTCTTTCTCGTCGTCGAGTCTTCCTTCGTGTGGGCAGTGCACGTTGATGATGCTGTAGTTGAAGAAACGGCCCTTAATCCTCAACTTGAACATCCTCGCGTTGATCGGCTGACAACCAATCACGCGTTGGCGCATCTTACCCAGCACTACAAAGCCGGTTCCCAGCTCCTTGGTGGTGCCACAGCTCTGGTAGATAGTAGCCACTCGATGCCCGCTTTTCCATACCTTTTGTCCCGTCCAGCAAAGTTCTTGCAGTGTTAAAGTCTGTTCCAGTTAGTATTTGGCCGCTTCTTTATAATTACTGTAGCGCCTCTAGTTGTCGTAGCAAGAAACTATTGACAGCGTTTTGATCCGTTATTTAGTAGTGAAAATTTCATCAGGATTCATATACTTGTTCAAAAGTTATCGAAGATGGAACGTGACAGACGTGAAAAAAATCTGCACACTCACATTTTGATGGACGATGAAACTTACATAAAACTGGACTTTGGACAAATCCCGGGCCAAAAATTTTACTCTGCTAAACGTAAGAGGGATGCTCCGGATAAATTCAAATTTGTGTTTGAGGATAAATTCACTCGCAAGTTGATGATTTGGCAAGGCATCTGAAGTTGCGGAAAGAAAACAAAGGTTTTCATCACTGGAGCGACTATGAATGGACAACTTTACAAGGAGGAGTGTCTCCAGAACATAATTTCTCCGTTCATTCAATCACACGAAGGTCCCGTATAGTTCTAGCCTGACTTAGCCAGCTGCCATTACAGCTGCAATTTCATAGAATGGTATAAGCAGAATAATGTCGATTTTATTGAGAAAAGTATCAATCCACCAAATTGTCTAGATTTTTGTCCCATTGAAAAATTTTGGGCAATTATCAAGCGCAAATTGAGGAAATGTGGCAAAACAATCAAAACACCATCTGATTTGGGGAATTGCTGGAAAAGGATGGTAGATGAGGTTGGCAGTACTACTGTGCAAGACATGATGAGAGATATTCCGCGAAAAGTTCGAAAATTCACCCGAAAAGCTGACGATTAGTTTTTGTTGTATTTAAAGCTAAATAAAAATCTTACAAAATGATAGCGTTTTTGTACTTTATTTCCCCTTGGAGAAATGACCTATTTTGTGCGACCGAATTCTAAATGGAACAGACCTTATGACTTCGTAGGCCTTATTTCGTTGCGTAGGTCTCTGCCGATTGTTCCTATCCGTATTTCTTTCTTGAGTATTTGCAACTTTGTTTTTTTTTTCAGGGCGGCATCTTGGATTTATAAATGGTGTCAGACATCGATTTCCGGTCCCTACACGTCGTCCCGATTCCAAAAATACCCATATTGTGGGGTATTTGACAATATTTCTCAGTTTTTCTCTAACCGGAAGCAGCCATATTGGATTTCAAAATGGGGTCAGACATCGATTTCCGGTTCCTACATGTCACTACGATTTCTAAAACACCCATATTGTGGGGTATTTGACAGTTTGGCACTTTGAATTTTGATCATCTAAGCTTTAAGTCACTTGCACATTCGGCAACACTGCACCTCCATTTACAGCTTCTTCGCCCAACCGTTTAACCATGTTCAGCAAAAACCAGGTTTGGTTTGCAAAAACTGAACCAAATTCGTGGTTGATATTCCATTCACCCGACGCCAAACTCGTTTACACGTGTAAACGGTGCTGATGGATTCGGTTGTGTTTTCAAACCCGAGGCCCGGTTTTGGTTTCAGTTTCGTTTACCGTGTAAACGAAATAAAAACTTTACATGGTGTGCACCATTCGTTCACACGTGTTGCGATTTTGAGGACCGTAACAGTGCATGTTTGTACCGGTTGGTTTTCTTGTCCACCACTGTAAAGTATACAGTTTCCAATCTTTTAAATTGGTCGAACCTCTTAACGGAATCCCTTTGAGTGTGTTGGTTTATTTCCTTTTAATTCCGTTATAATTGCTTATCTTTTGACAGATACGCGTATTTCGTCTACTTCTTGCAGACTTCATCAGTGGTGCTGAGTACTTGGCACTGATGAAGTCTGCAAGTAGTAGATGAAATATGCGTATGTGTCAAAAGATAAGCAATTATAACGGAATTAAAAGGAAATAAACCAACCCACTCAAAGTTATTCATAGAATTTCCGATAAACGTGTACTTTTCAAAGATATCACACAGCTCCATGATTAATAGAATGAAAAAGCTATTAATACAAGCAGTCTGATTATGTTCTGTTTACGGTGTTTTACGTGTTTTTTTCTTAATCCGAAATTAGTCCGCCCATTAAATCAGTCGCCCAAACTTAAAACTGCAATCACAATCTGGGACGGGACTTGACAATCGGGTAGCGATTTCGAGCCAATTTGGTGTCAAATCCGAGCCAGTTTCTGATTGGTCGATTTGACAGAAGCAATCGTGGAATAAAAAGGACAGAGGGATCGCATCAATCTGGCTGGCAGTGATGTTGACGTCAAATTGCGTTATTAATTGTTTATATTTGCGAAAGTAAAATTGAAAAAAATTGTTTTAGCGATTCGAAAATTGAAAAAAATGTTATAAGCGATGGATATTGTTGTTTGTGTATGGTTGTTTTTATTGTGTAGATCGAAAATGATGTACAAGCTGCTAAACTGCAGTAGAAACTCCGAATAAAATCCAAATTAAAATAGAAGAAATATTTTACATTCCTGGCATCCTTGATCAACTCCGTCAAACACCACGCACAAGTTTCTGAAGGGCATTCTTCAAAAACAATAAGAACAGTGAGAAGTTCGATTGTCAAGTCCCGTCCTGGATCACAATCAAGCATGGGAAAATTCATTCACTCGCGCGAGCACCACAGAATCAAAATAGCCATCTTCGCCTACAAACAGATTGCCGAACAAGTGTAAATTTTTCCTACCAAGTGACTCTGCAGCTCGAATCAGAACTGACAGCAGTAGAAGGGAAAAAGCATAATCTGAAAGGCAGCCGAACAATTTTCTCTAGCGAGGGAGAACCAGATTGAATGCGTTAGATCCGAATGCTAAAGATTTAAATAGCTGAGTCAGATAGTTTTTGGCTCACTGATTTAAATCAGTTGAATTGGCCACAGCAGTTTTAAGTTATTTGCGTGACGTTTATGTTTATGTGTTACAGTATCACAGTTTTCTCGAAATTAAAAGCGATTTAAATGTGTCAATGTATGTTTAAAGCTAGAAAATAAAAAGTGATTCTTTCTGCAAAATTCTCATTCAGCTCACTCAGCAGAATGCAATCGTAAAAGGCTCAGCATGGAAAAAATAATAAGAGAGGAATCATCCACACTACTACACTCAGAATCATTCATGTTACGCTCAGCTGTCTGTTTTGCTCAATTCTGCATTCATCGAAGAAAATAGAAGCAGTGCGAATACGAACGAAATCAGTGCGGCTCGCACAAGCTGCTGTTCGTTTCTGATGTTATATGCGTGTGAGTGAGTTGAGAATGCAAAATTGAACGATTTTTCCCATGCTTGATCACAATAGGCCTTTTCAATGCACCACTAATGTACACGGTAAAAAATCATCATGTTCATGTAAATTGATTTGCTGTTGAATTTGCACTACTTGCCAAACATTGCAATTCGATGTGCAAATCCCTTGGAAGAGATCATATCGAAGCACGATGAAATCAACAGCAAATCACTTCATTTTAGATTGTATTGCACATTGTTGTTGATGTGCTGTGCTTTGAACTCAAAA
Organism: Ochlerotatus camptorhynchus; assembly: GCF_037179485.1. Taxonomy (NCBI): domain Eukaryota; kingdom Metazoa; phylum Arthropoda; class Insecta; order Diptera; family Culicidae; genus Ochlerotatus; species Ochlerotatus camptorhynchus. The sequence continues at coordinate 1,461,264 of NW_027040852.1, read as the reverse complement.
TGTCAACCATACTGATAATAACAATCTATCACTTTAAGTTCAAATAATTTATCCTTGGATTAAATTTTTGCTGAAAATGGGTTTAAATAAATATATTGCCTTGTTCATACTGCAAGCCTTGTTCTATATTATTTTGAATTTTTTTTGTTTTTTTTTGTTTATTAATTTATTTGATAAGGCTCAACCGAATTAACTTTACAGAGCCGAGGATGCTTGGTCACTATACAATACATCTTAAAACTATATTCAAAAGGTACAACACAATGAACACTTTATCTTCCGCTATCCAAAATGCTTCCTCCATCAGAACTGGAGCCGCTTCCAGTGGTTTCATTGTATGGCAAATTGTTGTACGCCAACGAGGGTCAGAGCGCGTCCATTGCAGCAATGGACGCAAAACGTGGTCAGCACTCACACACCCATCACGAAACGGTTGCTTTCCAAAGTCGACGACGCATCGACCGAAAGAACTGCTGATGAAGAACAATGAGGAGGACCACACAATGGTTGCTGCCGAGAAAACAGACGATCGCGTAGCACACATCGAGAGTGGCCTGCTTTTGTCGACAGCCGAGTGAACACTGATTATTTTGAATTTGACCATATCATATTACTACCCATATCACATGTTTCCAAGTGACATTGAACAACATCGCAAGGCTTTTAGTAGAAGCAAGGCGAGACATTGAGCAATGCATTTAATAAGTTTGACACTGTTTTGTAATCGAAATTATCTGAATAATACACTATTATTGACTGCAGCAACAATTTCGTATTACTCACACTCTAGAACGCAAATTATTTCGGGTGTAGATGGATAATTTTCGCTTCTCTCGCTTGACTTCATTTGTTGTTGACTTGCCATCTTCACGAATAATGTTTGTCATGTGCGTTTTGACATTTGCTTCCAAAAGCAAAACTAATCAAATTCAATGGATGAAAACAGTGGTGCTGATTCAAATGATAATCATTTTGATTTAAAGGTGTTATACAGTACAGATTTATCAACAACAAATCACTTTGTTTCAAAACTTGAAATGTTGATAAATCACTTCGATTCTTAGTGCCGCATAACAGACTGAGTCAAGTGCAAGAGCATTTGGATTAGATGTGATAGCTTTTTACCGTGTAGAGGGTGCCAGGCAAGTTCGAGAGGAAACGTCAACTAGACAGTTTGTTTACATCAAAATAAGGATTTTTCACATAGCAAATTAAAGCATTTTTCATTGAAGATCGTGCCAATTCCCTTCGCTAATTGTCTTATTTTACAATTCTCCACTGATCTGAACTGATTTGTGCCTCAACTATTCACACACAAGAAATCCGGAAGATCATAACCGCTAAGGCACTATTTAAATTTTTCATTTTTCTCAACAAAAATATTCCTGAATACAAGCAGGATCCTTGCAAAACTATGCAGAATTAAATTTTACAACTGTAGATCACGTTTTGGAGCATCTGAGATGAATAAATTATTCAGGAAAAGTGAACAAATGTTCCAATCTTTTTGGAGTTCTTATATTAACCACCAGAGGCTGAATCGATCGCTTAGTTTCTATTAAAAACGCGTATTATCACGTTTTCGTGGTTTGCTTACGTACACGGCAATTTGCAGTAACTCAAAATTGAGTCATAGTTGGCGCACTTTTACTCACTTATGAGTAAACGATGTTCTCGCGCATAGTGAGTCAAACCCACTCTGTGATATTTTCAGCCGTTTTTTATTTGTTTTGATAACCGATTTTCATGATTCATTTAACCGGAGCTAAAGACGACTGAATATCGTCTCCGCAAGCGAATCCTACTTGCCTTAATACATTTCCGCAGGGTTTTATACAATAATTTCACCGTTTGCTCCGACACGGCTGGCATTTTTTTTTTCTAAGGCCTGGATTTGGCTGACTGAGTGGCTTTTACTTAGTTTGCCATTTCTCGTTTACTCAGATTTTGACAACCTTATGCATCAGACGAAAGTGAGTATTTTCGACTCACCCGGTGAGTAAGCTGAAGTAAGCGTGTACAACATGCAGCGGAAGAGAAAAAATAAATAGATTTTATACTCAAAGGATTTTCAAATCTAAATAGATTAAAAGTTACGCTAAATCGCAACTCTCCTTACCGACGCATAGCTTTGTATAAAGAGAGAGAATACTAACTTAGTATAAAACTGATTTATATATTGGAAGGTATAAAATTGAGGTATTCTTCTGATGTATATTATGCGTTTATTCGGCAGATTCGTTAATTTTTCAATTTCATGTGGTTTGTTATGATTGAAAAACATAAACAAAAAGTTGGAGAGAGTGAACTGTATGGAGATACGTTTTTATTTTTATTCTTTAAAATTAACAACATTATGAAAAAAGTTATGGTTGAGGCTGTTAGTGGCAGTGATGACTGACATAGATGATGATGACTCGGATATATATAAAGAATCGAAGGTTTTCATTTGATTTTTCAAAGTCACGGCCAGAAAAAGGTACCATCCAATTGGATCCATGAGCGAGAATAGTCAGCTATCCGTATTCCGGTAGTTCATAGCTTCTCACACCTTCACCCTCGCACCCTTCAAGATGTTCCTCATGATACTATATACATACTATTATACTCCCCGTAAATCGAATCCTCATCATACTGTGACACACGGGAAATGGTCGATCCGGTTCAGGTTGTTGTACGACGAACCAATCTCTCCCAGATACAGTACACCTTCTTCTCGCATGGAAGCACCTTGTTTTAAATGGTGTACAATTTTTCGATAACGTTGTCATCTTATTGATTCGCCAAGGCACTTTCCATCCGTATAGATCAACTCAAAACCGGAAGTAGCCCAACGACCGAGTGTTGTTCATGTTGATCTGGCGTTGAAATGACCGGAAGTTTTGACTATAGGAAGAACCTCAGAATACTCGATCACCGAACGGAATAGACCACAGTTCAAACATCAGCATCTAAAATAATGGAGTTGCATTTAAATAATGATTTATAAACACTTACTGAAGTTTTTTTTGACACTTGAAGCTCAGATAAAAATACTTGTTTGAGGCGGTTTATGTCGATTCATGACAATCATGAACCATGACATGTCATGCATAAAAACAAAACCTGGAATAGATTACTTTTTAATCAAAGCTATGAATAAACAAAGCTAAATAAAATAAAGATTAAATTTTAATCTATTTCCGATTAGTAATATTTTTGAGTGTATGCGCATGCATTGTGGGTAGAATGCGGCAAAGCGGCAGCGGTACAGCCAGCGTTGCCAGATTGTTTTCATGATTATCGGTATAAAATGATTAAAAAATCGGTATTTATCGGTATTCACTATTTTTATTAATTTTAATTTTTGGACTAAACTCAAATTTTCCATGTAAGTCGGAAGAAACTTCTGGGAAATATGTGAATTAGTCTCTTAATGGTACCGACAAAACTTCCAAAGGAAGAATAAAGAAGATCTTGTGGAGAAAGTTTGAATGAAGTTCAAAAAATATCTACAAAACATCCGATGGGGATCTTCCAAGACAAATATTGAGAAAATTCTGGCTAATCTTTTAAGAAACATTCGGAACAAATCCAGAAGCCAGAAAAGTTTGGAAATCGGAAGCAAGTTCCGGAGGAGCCATTTCCAGGGGAAGTTAGGAGAAGCTCGGAAAAACCTTCCAATAAGTCGGAAAAAAAGAGAGTGACTCATGGAGAAACTTCCAGAGGAAGACGAAACCAAGGGGTAAGCCACTCAGCACATTGTGCCAAAATTAGATTCGGCACAGCTTGGGCACATCCATCGGTACAGCTTCGGCACAATCTCGTACGTATTGGATTGTTGTAAATAAAATGGGAGCACTGCTGGACAACTGTCATTGAAATTTTTCACTATTATTTACTGTTTGACCGTATATTCAGGTACATCTTCCATATACCAGAGGAACTCAGAACAACAGTTCACCAATTAGCATCCTTAATTCAAATAATGCTGCAACTCCAAGTGCAACTCACACAAAACAAACTAAAGAAGTCATATTCATCCTCCTCTATAGTCAGTCTCCAACAATGTTCCACACCGGTTCCAACTCTTTTCATAGACCGTTGCTTTTCACATCACGAAAGGCTAGGTTTCTGGTTTGCCTTTGAGAGCATTAAAACCCTAAAACACAGTACTTTTATTATTTTATGAGCACAAAACACCAACATTCCACACACCCGCCACTTCCTGCGTCATTCTCAATCCGATTTATCCTTGCGATTTCAAACCAAAACATTCAAGGTGTCATAAATACCGGGTTGCCGGGATGGATATTTTGCAAACAATCGCAGCTTGCTCTATGACCGGCACAATTGGTTCACCTCCACCACAATAGTGGAACACTGACAAAAAAGATGACCCAAGATTGGTGTGCGGAGTGACCTACCCCTTGGACGAAACAAACTTCTGGGAAAACTCGATAGATACATCCGGTAGAACTTTAATTGAAATTTTTGGAGAAGACTGAAGAAATTTCCAGGAGACACTTGGAGAAACTTCTTAAGGTAGATTGGACGAAACTTCAGGAAAAACTTGGACGCCAGAGAGCTTATGAAACAGTCGAAAGATACTTCAATGATAATATGGGAAAATATCTAGAAAAAATAGATTTCTGGGGATGTTAGCACAATATTTCCTGAAGTTCGTCACATGCTTTATTGATCCAGCAATTTTCCTGATATTTATAAAACAATGTTCCTGAAGTTTTCGGAACATGCCTGAATTGCACTTCTAAATATTCCAGTTTCTTCGGAACTCCTTAAAAGTTCTTGCAATTTTCCTAACGTTAATGGGGCTGTTTTGAAGTTCTCTGATTTTCCTGGTTATTATAGAACTACCGGAAAATCTCTTATCTTCTTTAAAAGTCCCTGAATTTTCTTTAGCGTTCTCCTTTTTTTTTTGTGTAGGACGTGATTTCAACATGGGGGTACACTTTGTGAAAAACAAAAATAGAACATGTAACAAAATTATGAAATATTTAGAACGTTAATAACTCAGCTGCCCCTGGACCAATTTCAATAACTTTAACACCAATGGATTAGAAATGTTTTTACGCATCTTTTAAATCAAAGATATTATCATTTTTCAAAACGGCACTATTGAAAATTGCACGAATGTGAAATTCTTGCTATGATAATTAAAATTATCACCGATTGCCTGCGAAAAGCGATTTCCCTAACACAAATTTCAAAGTTGAATTCCATCCGATATCACCAAACGGTATTCAATCACTGCGTGATGAGTGGTGGTGTCCTCCAGTACACAAGGAAAGGCTCCCCGCAAGCAACTAGCTATCTAGGCTGCCCCCGCTCATCGGATTCAGTTCAATCACCGTGTGTGGTGGTGTCTGGTCGTCGGCATCAGCAGCGGCAGTGCTTTCGGCGCGTGGCGTTGAACATTGTTCTCCAGCACACAACGAAAGGCTGCCTGCAAGCAGTGAGCTGCAGTCCACATCTATGCCAAGCGCATCACCCTCAATCCAAACAAAATAAAGCTCACCAGTCTCATATGTGTTTAATACCCTAATAGCTCAGCATTACTCAACCATCACGGATGTCAGTTGTCATATCACGATATAGCTGGAATTAGGGCGTAACAGCTTTTGTAAACAATGACTTCTTTCGATGATGTCTAGAAAGTCAAAGTTCGCCCATGCAAAACAATATCACCGTTAGGTAGGGTAAGACTTCCCTACTCGGGCGTGCCTTGAATTGCTAAAGATCATCCAGAGAAGTCATTGTTGACAAAAGCCGTTTCGCCTAATTCCAGCTCTATCTAGATATGTTTAAATCTAACATATCATGTTCTTGAAGGCAACATTGGGATTCAATTTCAAAAACCAAAGTCGGTTGCGGCATGAAAGTGGTCTTATTTTGGTCCTGAGATGATGGATTTTAATTCTACGTTTCTGTTAAAATTAAGACTTAATCATTTTTCAAAATGTCATTATTGAAAATTCCACGAATGTGTAACTGTTGCTATGAAAATTAAAATTATCACCGATTGCCTGCGTTTAGCGATTTCCCTAACACAGATTTCAAAGTTGAATTCCATCCGGTCTCACCAAACGGTGTTTATTCAATCACCGCCAGTACACACCGAAAGGCTGCCTGCAAGTAGCGAGCTGCAGCCCACATGAGCATCCATAGAAGGAGGAAGAAGCCGCACCGCTATTGATCGGAATCAGTACCTCTTCGTGAGAAGCTGTGGACCATCAATGTCAAGCGCGTCATACTAAAGAGTATAAACAGGGAGACTCCGCTCAAATTCCTATTCCTACACAAAACACAAGCTCCTGCTCTAGTTAACAAATAATATTTATTATATAAAACCACGTAGTCCTACGTCACCATTGCGTACAACTTCAGTGAGCTGTCCCTTGTAGTTTTTTAATTAATAAACATCAGCATTAAAGCTGATCTTCCCGATTTGTTTTTCTAAGATCTCGAAACTGCCGATAAAAAAAAAACAGAAGTTCCCTCAAAATGTTCTCAGAATTCTCTAATGTTCATGTAACTTACATTTCCAAAATTTTCATGAACTTCTCGGACCTTAACTAAAGTTTTCGGAAATTCCCTGAGTTTCTCGGAACTCATTTAAAGCCCAGAAATTTCCATGAATTAAATGCTTTCCTAAAGTTATCTCAATTCTTCTGAAACAAATGGAACTATCCTCAAAACCATTAAATTTCTACAAAATTATTTAGGCTTGTGAAGTTTCCAAAATATTTCAGTTTCCTAAAGTTCATTGGAGTTCTCTGGGCTTTCCTGAGATTCCCGGGTTCTTGGATTTGAACAGTAGTAGATGAAACTGTCTTTAATTTATCGGAGCCTACCCAAAAGTTCGAACTGTTCTTAAGTATCAGAACTTCTGAAAAGTTTCTGAAGTTTTCCTGGAACTAATGGAACCGTAATAAAACTCTGGAAGCAATTCTGAAGTTCCGGCGAAGTTGAAAAAACTGACAGGAGGAGACGGAATAACCTTTCGAGTGAAGCCAGAAGAAGCTTCCAAGGTGTTACGGTGGACGGAAATTCTTAGGCAAGTTGGAAGAAACTTCGAAGGGAAGATTAAAGAAATTTAAGGATGTTAAAAAATTTACGTTTTTATGGACCTATTTTTCCACTGAATAAAAGTATTTCTTGATTTCCAGAAAGAACTGGGATGAGCCATCAGCTGTTTCTCGACTCCTTGGTAAAAACGTCGAGGAAATGGAAGCATTAATCGAAAGAGTATCAAGCATATGACATTTTTCTAAATGATTTTTTAGAGTAGGCTTAAAATTTTAATTTTCAAAGAGGATTTTTTTTTCTCAATAGTTTCCTCTGATAATTCAGGCAGGCAGTAATCATTTTGATTATTAATAAAAAATCGGTATAAATCGTTATTAAAACTCAAAAATCGGTATTCTGAGAAACTTTATCTGTAAATCGGTATCAAGTTTGAAAATCGGTATAAATACCGATAAATCGGTATATCTGGCAACGCTGGGTACAGCGGTTAGCGCAATTTAAGTACATTGAGCGTTTGCCGCTGTACCGCTATGCTGCTATGCCGCTGTCATTGTGTTCAGCCCTTAAACCGATGGTCAGAGAGTGTTGATTGTACTTCAAAACCCAAAAAAAAGAAGATCAAGTCACCCCTTAACTCATTATCCTATGAACCAGGACACAAAGTTTAAAGCTTATACTCAAAATTTAAACGCTTGCTAACTTTTCAGTCATCGTAAATAATGCGCATAAAACCGGGTAAATTTAAATTTCGAAAGTTTCTGCCCGAACCGCCATCGCATCTTCTGACTCATTCCCCGAAAATCGAATCACATCACACTGCACTGGATAGGATTGTCTCCACGCGCGCTCGCAAAATCACGATAATCCTCTGCGACAGCTTGTTCCGGGCTTTTGATCCGATGGGTGCGCTCGCTCTTGTCCACTCTTTTCTTTTTTTTTCGTGGGTGATTTATTGGCTTACGAGTGGCTTTACGTCAATTTGCCTCGAAGCGATAAGAAATAAACCAGAAACTCGCGGACACCATTTCCCATCAGCCGATGTCAAGAACCTCTCCTCTCGGAAAGTGATGCTAAATGCTCGCCTGGGGGCCTAACTTTTTTAACGACGCGGACCTCCTTATTCGCTCCGCTCGGCGGCCGACTGACATAGTGCCACACAGCCAAGCGGTTCAGAAGCGAGGTTGACATTAGCGCTGCCATATTTGCTCACGCAGTCACCCCAAAAATGTATCGAACTCTCGCACCCCCGCACCGATCACCACCCCTTCCCATCCGTGGCGTAACTGTTTCTGTGTCGATCCAAATCCGGATCCCGACTGCTCTCCTACCCGGCTACTTCGACTAACTAGCTAAGTTGGTGAATGAACTCTCGTGACGTTGAGGCTCCAGAAACGGACAAAGTAAACAAACTCCATTCTGGGATCAGCAGCCATGGCCAAGAATGGTTTCGCCGACTAGTGTGTACAAGTGCATCACAAGGCAATGGCAAGAAGAAGGGGGTAATGTAGCAGCTTCCAAATCGGTCAAAGTGGTTTCATTGTCAAAGGCTACAACAAGGGGCATCGCTGATTTGCATGCAGCGGCTTTTGAAGATCGGTGACATTTTTATTTTGCGCGGCAAAGTGCTTGAGGGCAGGCTTTCGAGATACTTTCGGAAGAGCTGGTGAAATGTAGCTTGTGGAGACTTTGGCGCTGCTTGAGGCTGAGGTTGAACTTTTTCCCACATGAATTATAAGTCTAGGACTGTTTCCATCGGCGGTGCTTTGGGATTTGTGTTCAGTGTGTAGGCGGTAGGGAAATCAAATTTTGAATTTCTACTCATTCACAATACATCAGCATTGAAAGCTACTCACAACAAAGAGCAATAGTCAATCAGGAACATCCACCATTCCACATGACGCTTCGAACCACCGTGCATTTACGCGGAACATTTCATTCATGAGCCACGCCACGATCTCTGTGTGGGCAAACTCGCTTCGGATCGACCTTGAAACCCTGCAACTAGCGGCATTTCAATGATCGCAACGGACGGCAACTTCAGCAACCTGCACGCTACACCGTAGGTATGTGCTGAAATCTATCCGTGGCTTTTCACCGGCAGTGCTTTGCGGAGGAGGACCTCACTCGAGTTCAATTTCCGCAGCTGCGGCTAAGTAGCACTCACTGCAACACAGCTCCCCGTGGGGGGTGGATGAGCACGAGCAGCTCAGGTAAATTACAATTGCATGTAGTTCTTTCGGAAGAACCGCACAACCATGTTGCAGACTTAGCTGCGTTTTGGTTCATTCAAAAAAAAACACTCCAAGATCATCGTCGTCATCGCAAGCTGGCACAGGAGAGTGCCGAAGATCGCGCCCCCGCATGGTAAGCACGCACACGAGCAACAGCGTAACAAATGTCTTTGCGGCTCTGACGGCGGTGCGCGGATCAACCTGAGAAATGGTCCCCCGGGGGGCTATAAATATAAGTTCTATGATAAACGAGTTGTGTTCGGTTGAGTGTAGATTTGAGGGGGATTTTTTTTTATTTTGCTTAATTCATTATCAAGGTTTTACTCGACTGCATGCGTGGTGGCGGTGGCGTGGCGCAGCTTGTCGTGGGATAATAAGTATACAACCGAGCGACGACGTTCTGTGTTGTTTACTAAGCGAAGTCGATCGACAGCTATGGAGCCAAAGACAGGCGGAAAGGTTGAAGAGCAAACAACAAATTTCCAGCTGATCCCGATCCCAAGTGGGTGGACCTGTTGGGGCGTTTGAATTATACGTGATGGCAGAGTAGACCCATTGTGCCGTGTGACGTTACGTAAAAGTGGTTGCTACTCTCCGGGTTTCGCTAAGAACCGAGTCGTGTGTATAGCGGTTGTTGAGAAATCTATTCTCAATCCCACACCCAGAAGATCCGGACTTTTGCAACGTGCTTCAGATTTTCGGAAAAGAACCAACACACGCCATCAATGACTTCACACTTTGGTTGGGGACAACTTCACCGGCCACCGGTTCAAGTAGCGCCAGCAGCAACAACAGCAGCAACATCAGCAAAGTGTGAAGTGAAGTAGATCTCGATGTTGTTGTCTTTTCAACGCACCCAGATCAATATTTATTATTGTTATATTTACGCTTGTGTTTACTTGCCGATCGAGATAGAGGGGGACCCCATTCAAAAGCGAAACAGTTTTTTTTTTGAGGCAACACATCAAGATACTCGAGAGAAGGGACGCCCACACATTTGGCCACGGGCTTTCTCGCGATGTAGCGTTATTCACAACCTGCGGTTTCGTACGTGTCAGATTGAGTCAAGTCGGTGGTTCTGTGTTGAAATTATTCACACGGCTCGTGTGGACAACGGACGCTTCCATCATCGATGCTCAAATTCAATTTTCGGTGTGCTCCAGTAATGACTTCGATTTCAATAACTTCCCAAAATCGAGTCATTGTTTTAACGTTTTGCTCATAGATGAATTAGTACCGATTTTGTCAACGAACTAAAGCGGGAAAAAATGCATCATCTTGGGCAAAAAGAGCAAGTGGGCTGCGAGAGTGAGACATGGTGGAGAAACTTCACTACCAAAAATATGCGTCGGTAAATTCTTCACCATTTGAAAATATAGCTTTTTAACTTTCATTTGACACCTTTTTGAAAACAATCCACCGAAATTTTTTTTTTTCTTAAGTTACTTTCCGTCGAGCTTGTTTTCCGTGCTGAGCACCAATGCTACCGACGCCAGAGAGCTTTACCTATCGAACCATCAACTCATGAACCGGAGACTAACGGCTTTACTTCCCTTCCCCTTCCCCCGTGATTAGAGATCCCAAGTATCAATTCAGTAACCATTTCGCATCTACTATGATTTATGATGGTTTTAAAACGGCAATGAACAGTCCATTTAGTTTAAATACAGCATTTCACAGTGAAAAACATTCCTGCTTAGTAATTCAGCTTTTTGCTGTTTTAAAAACCTTTTATAGTCTGGCAAGAAAGCCAAAAACTGCCTTGTTTTAAAAGTAAATTTAAAATAGTTCTAAATCCCTCCTCTAACGACGCCGGTGGTGTAGTGGTGAGCGTGATTACCTCTCACCCCAGCAGGCCTGGGTTCAATACCAGTCGGCGCCGCCGGGATCTTCTGAGGCATAACATCTCTGATCACGCATTCCTTCGGATGGGAAGTAAAGCCGTTGGTCCCCGGTTCATGAGTTGATGGGTCGATAGGTAGGGTCCAGGTGTGGGAGCTGCCTTCCTGGCACGTCGGTAGCATTGGTGCTCAGCACGGAAAACAAGATCGACGGAAAAAAAAACAAACCAAAGGAAAAAAAAAATAAATAAATCCCTCCTCAAGACTGTTCTGTAATTCAAGCAAAAACGTCATTAGCAATTGTTTATTAATTGTTTATGATAAAATACTTTATAAACTTGTTTTATCATTATAAAAGCAGTCATAAAACCAGTAGGTTTTTCATTAGAGCAAAAATCATTTATTGTTGCTTTTTAATGTATAAACTCACCAATTACTCTGTTTACAAATTGAGCTTAAAAGATGGTTCCTCATAGTTAATAAAAGCAAAATTTATGACAAGGAAATCTCGAAGGATCGACGAAGTAGGATGAAAAATTCAAGTCGATTTCAGCAAAATTTACTTCTTTAGAAGAACCAGCACACAATCAATATTCCCGCTGATGTTCCGTAGGTTAGTAATTGTGAACCTCTGTCCGATTTCTTTAAGCAACTTACAACACACGTGGTTGTAATGTAGCTTTATAAATTTCGGTTTGCATAGGTATTAATAACACAATTCCAACTGTACTGAATGATGACACGCGAAATTAATTCGTGTGTTATATGCAATTTTAATAGGGAATAATCACTTCAGTTTAGATATAAGTTTTAGTACGGTGTAGGTGGCCAGGTCATTTGGTCGTGCTTCGGGAAAAGTCCCTCCACGATGACTTTCAGCTTGTCTGGGCACATTTCAATGGGCGTCGTTGGACCTCTAATCTTCGCCATCGCGACTCGGTATGCGTCACCCCAGAGGTTGGCATCAGCGTCTCGACACAGCTCCTTGAAGCAGTTTGACTTGCTCAGCTTTATCTCCTGTTTTAGAGCGGCCTCGAAACACCACCCTTCGCTCTGCTCTGTCTGCATCAGTTCTTGTCCTCTGAACGCGCCTGCTGGTTCGGAGACAACTAGCGCGGAGGGTGCTAAGTGCCTCGTTCCATCAGTAAGCTGGGCGCCGTCTGTTCCTTGGTTCCGATTTCCTCGGCATAGTTGTGTCGCATGCCCTCGTTAACGATTCGGTCAATTCGTCCGCGCTTTGGTCTGGGACGCTGCTGTCTACCCGGAGAGTTTCTACAAAGAGATCCTTGTCGAATGCCTTCGTTTTCCACCTCCGCTTGCTTACTTTCGTTTTCCACATTGCCGTAGGTATCCGTTGGCCAAAGCTGTACCTAATCGCCTGATGGTCACTATGAGTCTACTCCTCACACACTCTCCAGTTCATACTTGCCACTAACGACGGACTGCAGAAAGTGACGTCGATAATGGATTCCCTACCATCTTTGCGGAAGGTGCTGATGGTTCCTTCGTTGGCCAGACTGACGTCCAACATTGCCAGAGCTTCCAGCAGGCTATACCCTCTTGCGTTGGTACATCTGCTTCCTCAGTCCACTGCCCAAGCATTGAAATCTCCTCCAATGACGATTGGTCTCCGTCCGGTGAGCTCCCCGATGAGTCTTTCTAGCATCTGGTGAAACTGCTCCACTGTCCATCTCGGGGGTGCATAGCAACTACATACGAAGGTTACATTAATTTTGGCGATCACAAAACCTTCGTAAGACCTCGTCACCACTTCTTGTATGGGATACCTGCCCATAACTTGTATTACCGCCATCCCTGCTCTGTCGGCCACCCAGTTATCGTTATCGGGAGGGACTCGATACGGCTCCGCAATCATTGCAACGTCGCACTTTGTTTCCGTTGTCAACTGCCACAACAGTTGCTGTGCTGTGTCACAATGATTGAGATTTATTTAGGTTATCTCCATTACTATTGGCCCGCTATCGCCTTTTTGTAAGCTGGGCACCTGAAACTTCCCGTCATATGACCGTTTCCGTCCTCCTTTCTGCATAGCATGCACCTCGGTTGCTTCATACAGTCTTTAGCAACGTGCCCCTTGCGGAGATTTCCTGCACAGATCCGATCTATCAGGGCCTTTACAGTTTCTTGCCTGGTGACGAAAGTTCATGCACTTAAAGCATCTCTCCATTTGCTTGGTAGCCTGAGGGATAGCTTTCAGGGGGCATACTGACCACCCAACTTTGACTCGTCCTGTCTTCAGCAACTCGTTAGCTGCGTCCGTCGCAAGTCGTATCGACGCCGTTTGTGTACCAACGTTCGCCTTCCTCATCCGGATTGTCATAGGCACATCTCCCAGATTGCATTGCACCTTCAGCGCAATTCGTACCTCGTCTTCCGTTGTGATCTCATCCAGATCCTTGCACTTGACCACTGACTCCTGCGATAAGGCTCTTATGTTCGCGTCTTCGCCAAGAGATTTTTCGACGAGTTCCTTGAAGGCTGAACTCCTCACCGACGGGTCCTTTTTCAGCTCGAATAGCATCTCGCCTTTCTGGGTGCGCCTGGTTTTCACCACGTTCTTGCCTAGTTGCTTCAACTCCGGATCCTCTCTCACTTTCCGGAGGAGTGCTGCGTAAGTCGTTTTGTATTTCGCCTCGATAACCAGAGCGTCGCCCTTACTTCTCTCCCTACGATGCCTGGGGTTTTCCTTCTTCTTGACTTCCTTCTTCCTCTCTTCCGTCTTCTTTTTCTTCTCTTCCTCTTCATTCTTCTTTTCCTTCTCCTCCTTCTTCTTCTGTTCCTTCTTCCTTTGTTCCTCTTCCTTCAGTTTTTTTTCTCTTCTCCTTCTGGTTTTCGACTTTACGCCAATCACTGTCTTCTCCATCTTCTTGCTCATTGTCCCCGTATTCGTCGTCCTTGTGTTTTTTGGGGTCCTCTTCGTCTCCTGGCGTTTCCCTATCTCTTTTCTCCGGACGTGGATTCGTTGGTCCCTTCAGCATCTGCTGCGCTTCAGCCAGCTTTCATTCTCCTTGGCCTCAAGCAGAGCCTTTTCGGCCGCTTCGGCTCCCCAACAAACAATTCGGGTTGATCAACAGCTGAATAAACTATTATTTAACATTCAATGTTTGTTGGGTCTTCTTCTCCACTCTTGCAGTTCCCGATCTGCCACAGCTATGCCGGATTTGATGACCGTCACTAGTAGCTTGACCTCCTTGTGTATGTTGTTCTTATCCTTCACGAACACATTGAGTTCATCGATCTTCCTTCCTAACCTCCGTCATTTTGGTTCTCCCAAGCTGCAATTCTTGCTGTTTGCCACTGCTGGATTTCGGTTTCGCTCTCCTTGGGATCCATGCTGTTTCACTTGGAGCATACTACTACTGGAACTCGCTGTGGTCACCTGGTTCGACGCTGGTGATGTCTGCAACTTTCCGCTTCTTGCGAACACGTTCACTGCTCCGTTTTCACTATCTGGCGTCTTGCCGTCGTCCTTCATATTTTTTTTGGTTTTTTTTCATTTTCGTCTTTTTTGTTTTTCTTTTCGATCTTCTCCATGCCTTAAATAATATGACCACCATCAGAAAGGACTTGGTCACCTGACCAACTTTGCTGAAGACAGCAACGTTCTATATGGCCAGGTTCTCGAGATACAGTTTATATAGAAAGTTCACATGCACACTAGCGCTACGTAGTGAGAGAGTTCGTAACTAATATGGTCACCATCCGAAAGGACTTTATCACTTGAACAACTTTGCAAAAGAAAGTAGCTTTCTATATGGCCAGGATCACGAAATAATCTATGTTGGACCTATGATCCATATATTATAGCACCCGTCATAAATAACATAAAAGTGAAGCGCCTCTAGCGGAGTTCGCCACCTAAAAACTATCGTAATTACGGCTCACGCATGTTACATTGTCGATTACCGGTATAGACAATCAGTTTATGAAAATTAAGGTTCACAAATATCCAGAAGAAATATGTTAACAAGAAGTTCAAACCATTTTGACTGTCGAGTTGTGCGGGTGTGTTGAAATTTTCAAATCATGCCTGACGCAGGTTTCTCATGGGAAACGTCATACATGTAGTGAAAACTGGAAACTTCAGAATCTCTCTTTGCTGACGAAATTAAGGATCACTTTGTTGCCTTTTAAATTTGTCGAATCTCTTAACGGAATCCCTTTATGAAGAGCTTTGAGTGTGTTGGTTTATTTCCTTTAAATTCCGTTATAATTGCTTATCTTTTGACAGATACGCATTTTTCGTCTACTACTTGCAGACTTCATCAGCGCCAAGTACTCAACACCACTGAACAATCCATATTTTATCTACGAGTTATATACTAATCAATAGGTACTAAAAATCAGCAGCTATCCACTGCCATGTCACAATTCACCTTAATAGGTACCTAAATTTAGTCTCTAACATGTAGATGCATGCTACAATGTGTGGTTTTAGGTAGTATGCTAAAGAGTCTCGAGTATCGGTTTCCTTGATCTCTCCTAAGTAACATTGCAGGTTTTATCGCGGTTTTATAGCATTCTACAAGTCTAAATCATGGTCTACAGAACCCTTATAAAACCATAATTATTAATTGGCATAAAACCAAAATTGTTACTTGAGCTATTAAGCAATGTAGATGGATTATGTTTAAATATTTCTAAACTTTCTGCTACGTCTATTTTCCAAGGCGAAAATACACTCCGCAGGATATTAATGTTATCCTTTGTTAAATTTTGCCCCTTTGTAACGATATGTTCTGCAACCTTGGAGTTAAATTCATAATGAAGTCCTTTATCCATCTATTTGTTAGCCTTTTGTTACCTCTGCGATGTGTTCCTTAAACCTTGTTTCCAAAGTCCTTTTCGTCTAACCAATGTAGATTTTATTGCAATCTGGACAAGAGATTTTGTAGACTCCGGGTTTCATTTAGACATTTATTAAATCTTGTGTTGATCCTAACAGTGACTTCAGCTGATTTGTCTAAATCTAGGCCAAAACTTCTAAACTTCGAAATCAGTGGTTTGGTCAGTGCTGCAAAATCTCGACAATGCACGGTGATATTGACAATTCCGCTTTGGTCACTCATTTGAGCTAAGAGTCACAGTCAAGGCAAACCATGTCAATTGTCAGTGACAATTCTGTCAGTGACGAACATATACATTTTTTGCTTTATTAGCTAAATTTGTAACGAAATCAAATGACTTGAGTAACACAATTTCATGGAGCCGTTAATGTGAACAAGCATCTACGTTATGAACTGCTTGGATAACAATAATGTGACACAGAATATACGAAATTACACTTTTTGTTACCAGGTGATTCTTTGTCATTAACGAAAAAATGAATGAGATTTTGACGAAGGTTTTTTCGAGGATCAAGTCTGTCAGTGACTATGTGACGAACAATTTGGTCAATATCGCGCGAAAGTCTGTCAATGACAATGACAATTCTCAGCACTGGTTTTGGTAATGTTTTTGTCGAAAGTGTAAGAGTTGTCGAAGTACGCCTAAAATGATCCCTTGTTATTTTATCGATTTTCTTGATACCCATTAAGTCTAGTGATTTCAAAAATGTGAGCTATTTCCTCACAAAGAAAATAATATGGCAATAACTCTGTCAAAAGATAAGCAATTATAACGGAATTTGAAGGAAATAAACCAACACACTCAAAGCTCTTCATAAGAGCAGCGTTTCTCAATCTATAGGTCGCAACCCATCAGTGGATTGCAGACTACCCACCGACAAACCGACATGAAACTCAAACTTAACTTTTGATCGAGAATCCATAACGACCAATTCAAATGTACAGCAATCCCATCTGTCAAAATCATAGAAATGTTTTATCTAGATAAAAATAATTTGTCCGCAATAGATTAGACACGAACCAACTCATAAATGTTGTACGCGTGTTCGTGGCTAGGATAAATATTTTTCGCGGACACGGCAACAGATGTCAGTTTTGAGCTTTGATCAGAAATTTCTTTGTAATTTGTATGATCATTTATGTCGGTTTGTCGGTGGGCTACCCTCAGGTGAGTCGCAGAAATTCAGATTGTTGATCATAGGTTTTAGAACTAGCATGTAGAATAAATCTGATTTTAAAATCATGCAGGGGTAATCAATTTAAAAGCCATTATGGTATTTTACAGCCAGTTTGGAAAGCCTAGGCCATTTTGACCTATTTGGACAATTTTTGGGTATTTTAGAGCCATTTTAACTTGTCATGATTATTATGGGAGTTGTCGTTTTCAGGCTGTTGATAAGATTTGTAGACCAATTTAGCGTTTATGATGCAATTCTAGGTCGTTTTAATCTTGTTTTGCAATTGGTATGGTGTGTTGACGTTTCTAAGCCATTTTAGCGTTTTGATGCCTTTTACGCGATCAAAATAATCATTCTGGCCTTATAAGTAGGTATTGACATCGTTGTGAGGTGGTTTCCTAAATACACTGAACTTTCAACAGCTCCATATTCAAGGGACCATCGATTTATAGAATTATCGAGTTAAATAATTACAATCCCATACAAAATCGCTATTACAGTAGCCATGAAATTAATGTTTACTATGGTTCTATAACTCAATATCGAGTTAGTGAATATCGAGTTGTGGAGAGTTGATTGTAGTTTTAACACTAGATTTTCTATGCTTCTCATGCGTTTAGATAGCTCTTTCAGAGTCTTCAGATAATGTTTGGACGGTTTTACCGATTTACCACAAATTAGCCGATTCTAGCCATTTTTTCTTTTCTTAATTTTTGGGGTTATTTTGACGCTTCAAGCCATTAAAATATATTGGTTTTTAACATCATTTTGGTCTAATAACATCTCCATCTAATATTGGTTGGTCGCGAGCTTATACAATTCCTAAAAGTGGGTCGCAATCGAAATAAGTTTGAGAACTGCTGCATTTATCTGCATTTATTAGACAAAAAACAAGCCGAGGTTATTTTTTCAAACGTCGCAGGAAGACCAGTGGGTTAACATTTGAAACAGTCAGATTTTTTTTTTTGAAGATTTCTCCCGAAGATTTACTAAGCTAGCTAGTTATCCTTATAGCTTTATGTTTGACATAGCTTTACACTTAACTTTTGTAATATTACAGACGCTAAAATTGTGTTAACTTATGAGATATACCGCCCGTTAGACTATCCAGCCAGGCCTCAAATCAGCTATGAGGAAAGACAACGCGGCTAAGAATGACCCCAATAACGCTGCCGGAGAGTCGAGTGATTAAACGTTGCTAAGCATCGAACGCAAGGAGAAATACGGTCAGAATGGATGTTCTATTAGTGATCAGGATCACAGGCGAGTCGTGAAAGCGTTTATGCGGAATCCCAATGCTTCGATCAGGGATGTGGTCAAAAAGTTGAATCTGTCCAAAACTTTCGTTCAGAGAGCCAACGACCGGGAGGGACTGCATAAGTACAATGTGGCAAACAGTCTGCTATCTCTATTGAAGCAACACGAGGGTCCTACGATCTCATGATCGGATCTAGCTTCGTGCCACTATTCAAATGTTGTCCTGGAGTAGTACGAAGCCAACGGGGTCACTTTCGTACCCAAAGACATGAACCCCCCCCCCCCTCCACCACCAACGCACCGGAACTAAAGCCCATCGAAAAATACTGAGCTATTATGAAGCAGGCACTACAGCAACATCCCAAGGAGGCCAAATCTGAGGAAGACATGAAGAAAAGTGGGTTTCCGTACAGAAAAAGCTGCAGCCAGATATTGTAAAGAACCTAATGAGCGTACGTTTATGGTATTGAAGTTGAATGAAATAAATATGCCAAAATCTTACAAATGGGTTATTTTATATATTCTGAAAGTTTGAAAAGGAGCGGTAAACTAGGTAATTTTCTACAGCGTTTTTTCCGTGATGCAATTTGATGTGGGACACTCTTTATTAATGCGAGGATCTCAGCGTTGGATTGTGTGCAATTACGTAACTTACCTACCATTTATGCCGCCGTGTGCGTATTGTATGACAATATTTATCAAGTAATCCACGATACTGCTCCGGTAAAGGTTCGTAGACCTTCTATGCATTTCCAAAAACCGTGGTGGAATCCGCAATTGCGTTATCTGTGTAAGGCCCGTAAACGATACTATCACTCCAGGACTGCTGAAAACAAGTATGGTGCGCGACTTGCAGAAGCCGAGTACAACAGTTTGCATGAAGTTCGCTTTCGTGAGTGTATCGATAACCTCCAGAGTGACTTCAAAGAAAACCCATCGTCGTTCTGGTCTTTCGTAAACGCTCGCTAAAGATCAGCTGGCATTCCGGCAGACGTCACCTACTATAATCGCAGGTCGTCTACCGATTCAACTTCTGGAAACCTCCTGATGAATGTGGGCGTTTAAGTGGAATACCTGTATAATGAGAGAGAGAAGGATTAGTATTTTCCATTTAATTCCGCTACTTTATTTGCATATCCTTGACAGATACGCGTATTTCGTCTACAATGTGCAGACTTCTTCAGTGTCTTGTACTAATACTCGACTGAAGAAAAACATCGCATTTACCGAATATATATTAACACAGGTACATTTTCACTTAGAAACTAGGTAAACTTAAATATAATTTTCTATAGGAACAGGTACTCCGCTGCTTACTCGTTGATGTGTCCTAGGTAGTAACTTGAAAAGCCATGTGTGTCCGTTTCCTTGATCCCTGTTGAGTAAAGTTGAATTACGTTGTTTGTTGATCTCGAGGCTTTCTGCAATATCCAATTTCCATGGTGTAGATACGGTTCGTAAAATCGTGATGTCCTCCGTCGATAGTTGGTGGTCCTCTGTGAACATGTGTTCTGCAACCTTTGATTTGAAATCATATGTTAGGCCTTTTTCCTCTTGCTTTTTGGCCTTATTAACCTCCGCTATATGTTCTTTAAATCTAGTTGCTAAAGTTCTCTTGGTTTGTCCTACGTATACTTTGTTACAATGATTACAGGCTATTTGATATACATCTGCTTTACTTAAAACATTAACTGGGTCTTTGGTGGATCCTAACAATGATTTCAACTGGTTATGTCACCGATCTTCAAGTCAGGTAACATTCAGTATTTTCAACAGATTTTCTAAACCTGCATGTCGTTATTAAAATTATCAATCGTTTTTTATCTTCAAAACCGGTTAAATATATATCATAACAACTAAGGCTGGTAAATTATTATAGTATCTGGATCACCTAGCTGAAAATTAAATGTAATTTATTTTGAACTTGAGACACATCAAGAGTTAAAAAAAAATATTGCTTAATGCCTAAAACCACTGAAAACACAATTCCTCGACAAAAAAAAACCACAACCTCCATTTCGATCCATTTCGAAAAACGCCTCAACCCAGCAGAAGCAGCTGCAGCAGCCGCAACTCCTCCGTTTGACCAATTCAAATTTATGCAAATTCACACGCGGGTGATGTAATAAAAGCTCTTCCAGTTCCAGTCCATCCACCCACCCACATTCGGTTCATTCGAGTTGTCGCTCTGAAAGCAAGCAGAAATATAAACCGCCTTCGCCTTTTTTTTCGGTTTTGCTGTGGGGGTTCCCTGCCGGACCTCCGCCATCCACCTTCTATCTGCGTGTATGTAAAACGGACCTTCTTCCTTCCTCCCGATGCCAAGAAGATCACTCCGAAGAAACCAATGTGTTTATTTTTATGTCGCACCCGGTTGAGGCCTCCAAAACGTTATTGTCTTCTGAGCTCGTAGGAACCGAGGAGTTGGTGTCCACTGCTGGGCGTCTTGCATAAAACGATGATCTGCGGCTGTTAGTTAGGGTGCTAGCTGGCACGAGCAGATGAAGATGAGCGCATTTAAAAGCACATAAAAGCCACTTCAGCTCAGGCCACGGCCTCAGTGGTGCTGTTCCGTATCGGTTTCCGACTTTGCAAATTTCGCGTACGCCACCTATTGGGAAAGGGAAAAATCAAGTGACGCACTTAATGGGTATAAGTGCAGAATTGACCCAATCCGTGTTCAAAACTGTTTCGTTCGGCAATTTTATGGATCCTTATCCGACGGGGTCGGTCGGTGGTCCATCCGGTGTTTTTAGAGGCGTATTGAAATGTTTAAAGCCTTATAATATTGCGAACTTTATGACAATGATTAGTGTAACTGTTTATCAGGACGCGTCTGAGCGCTGCCTTGAGGTTCGGCTCTTCAGCAAGTTCTCGCGTGTCTCACGACAGCCAGTCAGTCCAGCCGGATGATGATTTAACTGTCTTTTGTCTCAGGTTTTTATTTCGATTTTGGCGAAAGTTTTCGAGCTTGAGACGAGATGAATGAAAGCAGTCATCGTCGTCGTCGTCGTCGTCGTGGTTTTCGAGGAGCTATGATTCATCATCTATGGGTTCGCGTGTGGGATGTTTGAATTTATGAATTTTCGTCTCCTCGCAAACGTTGGGTTTGTTTTTATGAGCGCCACCATTTGGACTATTGGTCGTAAAATTTGAATAGCTGGGAATTGAAATCGAGAAGCTACGGTGATCCACTTCTCGAAGGTGCTTAGCTCACGGAAGAGACTCTGTTTATAATTGAATCCCAAATGGGACAGGTTCTGCAAAACTTAATCACAGCATATTAATTTCAGCAAGTGTGAGCTTAAATTTTCCTCGGATAAGCGTTATTGATCAAGTCGATTGACTCATCTCGACAGGTTATTGTCACCCGAAGACCTCTGGCGAAACACGACAGCGTCGGTCGCAGCAAAACTTGTTCGACTCTGGCGTGGGTGGGAACCGTTCGGACCGACTTCCTCTGGAAGCCCCAAGAAGCACTCGCAACACATTCCGTTACGCAGTTGCGGCTAAATATTCGATCGGCGATGTAAAGTCAGTGAATTATGATCGCCTCGTATCGCATAAAGTTCACGTGTTTCTTAGATTCAAAGCCGGCGCTCTCCAGCTAATGATATAATTTACACCGATCCGATCGATAAATTATCACGCTGCCGCTGTCATCCAGCCAGTTGTCGCACTAATTTGCGAGGTTACAAACATTGGAAACCCTCCCGGAACCCAGCGCCTAGATTGTCGTGAGGAACTTTGAAACTATGCTCCCTCCAGAGTGAAAGACAATTGAAACCGACGATCGTGAGCGATCGCATTAAGATTGGAAATAAATAAAATAAAGAGCATATAATTCAACATTAATTTACTTTTAAGAAGATTTATAGGCATTATTATGCGAGCTTTTCTCCGAGTCTGGTTTTCGGCAGTGGAGGAAAGGGAAGGTGCCTGCTCACGAGTCTGATTTAGTTCCCGGGCAGTCGGGCGATGGCATCCCGAAGGGAACTTTGTATGTAAACAAACAAACCTTAACGCGACGTGATTTTTCTTATGTTGTTGGTTGTTGGCGGACAAGCTCCTTGAAGGAGAAGGTGGAGGACGATTTATAGAGACATCAGTCCACTGAGCAATGGTTGGAGACACATGTGGATGGGTTGTAGCTGTTGTTACAAAGATTTATAATAGGAGGCGATCCTGGCGTAGCGGTTAGCATCCATACCTCTCACGCCAAAGTCACGAGTTCAAATCTCACCCCCGAACAAGTCACGAATGACCCAAGAGCGTTAAAGTGACTGTAATTAAACAAAAATTATACTCTTGAGCGCTAAAAAAAAAAACAGACATTGATTGGAAGCTTTTGGAAAACCAGAAATTTTTTTTACAAATTAACCAATATTTACCCTAATAAAAATCACCATTAACGAACGACAACCCACATAGTTGAACTATTCCACAAATGGTTTTTGTTAAGCAAAATAACCATAACAATGTTATCAGGGTATTCTTATGTGTTTATTTTCTGGAGACGGGCTGAATATTGAAACCATAAATTCGAAAGAGAATTTTTTGAAAGTTGCATCGTTGATGTTTCCATTTGTGTCTTACCCCAAACAACATCACAAGTTTCATCGAGGTTTTAAAGCATTGTACAAGCACTAGCGTGCACAGGAATCTTGTTAAGGAGGGGCAATTTTTTTTTCTATGGTGTATTTAATTTGGGGATGGGAGTACTTCAAAGTGCGTGGTGGATGGTGCTGTCCTCCCACCACCGTTTCCCTACTGTTCAATTTAGCTAATTTTATTTATTTTTTGCTCCGGTGGGGGTTCATCTTCTGCAATGCAAACTGCTTTCAGACAGCCAATTGTATTGGCAATTTAGTCCCATCGACAATGTGGATGATGATCGGTTCGTCAAATGGTTGCAATAGTAGGGCTTTAACCGAAATGATACATTTGTTGCAATGAAATATCCCGAGAAATAATTTGTAATCCCAACAGCTCTACTTTCATTTACCATAGAGCTGATTGGGAGCAATATCGAACATTTATGGAATATAACTTCGATCCAAACATTCCTTTGCAAACCAAAGATGAGATTAATTATGCTCGTGAATCTCTGACTACTTCTATAGTTGAAGCAAGAGATGCCTCAGTACCAAAATGCGAGGTTAAATTCGATTCAATTATAATAGACGACGATCTTCAGCTCTTGATCCGTCTTAAAAATGTCCGTAGGAGACAATATCAAAAAACACGCGATCCTGCCATGAAGATAATGTTTCTAAGTTAGACCCGAGTTCCAAACCCTTTTGGAAACTCACAAAAATTTTGAAAAAACCTCAAAAGCCTATTCCAGCGCTTAAAGACGGTGGTAAAATTTTGATCACAAATTTGGAAAAAGCTCAGAAACTTGCTAAGCAATTCGAGAATTCCCATAATTTCTGTTTGGGTCTTACTAGTCCTTTTGAGAATCAGGTTGCTCGGGATTATCTAAATATTTTCTCTCGGGAAAATATTTTTGATGATTCCTGGGGGACTGATTTGGACGAAGTAAGCTAGAATGATGAGAAATTATCTAGATGAGCTAAAAATTATCCTGAGAATTCGCTTGAAATTTTGCTTAAAATCCCTTTCGAATTTCATTCCAAATTTGATTTTCTCGGTATTCTTTTCGAAATTATCTTGGAACTATCTGCAGGATACACTAGAAATTACCTCAGAATTTTATTTGAATTCTCTCCAGAAATATTTTGGAACTGCCCTAAAAACTCAATATCCTTGAGGTTCTTATCGGAATATTTTTGAACTTTTTTTCTCAGAACACCTTGGAACTGGAATTCCCCTAATGTTGCAGAAGAATTTCCTCTGTATTCTCCAGAAATTCTTCCCAGAATGAGCTTGAAATTATCATAGGGATTCCTTTTAAATTTTCCTCAACATCCCTTTGGAATTTCATTCAAAATTTAATTCTCTCGGTATTCTTTTCGAAATTATCTATTTATTTATTTATTTAAACTTGTCCCCAGGTAATTTTACACCAGAAAATTTAATTTACCAGAACACTGCCAATTTTCCACCGTCAATGTTCAATAAAAATTGCTTCTCCAATCTTCTGATTGGTGCAGATTTCCTTTTTCCACCAGACATTTCAATAAAGATTGCTTCTCCTATCTTCAGAAAGTTGCAGGTTTTTCACCAAATAATGCTTGCCCCTATTTTTAGATTTTTCATCATAAATTTTCAGTAAAGCAGCTTCCCTCCAATCATCAGAATGATGCAAATTTTACGCCAGAAATTATTATTAAAATTAGTTTCACTATTCAACAGAGGGATGCAAATTTAAGACCAAAAAATTTCCGAAAAGCTTGCCCATCTGTTCACCAGAACGGTGGAGATTTTATACCAGAAATTTTCAATATAGCTTAATTTCAAAAAAAGCTTATGCCTTCATTTACCAGACCAGTGCGAGTTTTCCACCAGAAATTTTCAATAATGCATGCTTCTCCATTCACCAGAACGGTGCACCAAAAATTGTCAGTGAAGTTTGTTTCACCATGCACTTATGTGGTGCAACTTTCAGGCTTTGCCTCTTCATGCACCAGAATGGTGCATGTTTTCCACCATAAATTTTCAATGAAGCTTGCATTCATCAGAACGATGCAAATTATGCACCAGAAAAATGAATAAACCTTGCTTCTACATTCACCACAGTATTGCGAACTTTCCACAAGAAATTTTCAGTTAAATGTGCACCTCCAAATTTTTAGCGTGATTCAATTTTTCCACCAGAGCTATTTATTTTGATTAGTCCCTCAATGCACCACCTTGATGATATTTTTACACCAGAAATATTCAACAAAACTTTTTCTTCGATTTACCACCATGAAGGTGAGTTTTCTCAACCTTAAATTTACCCTCTTCTTTCAACTCTCCATGAACCACCGTGAAAACAAAAATTACACCAGAATTTTTTTGTATGCACCTTGTGGTGCAATTTTTTGACCAAAAAATTTCATTGAAGTTTGTCCCTTCATGCACCTTTGTGGTGCAATTTTCAAGTACCATCTCAAAGGATTTGAGGCAATAAATGGTTTTCAGTGCTCTTATATTATGAAATGAAATTTTTTTTATCTTCAAATCAAGTTATCAAGAAATCAAATTATTTTATATCATAATTTTGTAAATGTGGAAATAGAAATCTTATTTATAAAAGGTGGGGCAATTGCCCCACCTTGCCCCACCCTGTGCACGCCAGTGTCTACAAGCCTAAATCTTTGCTTTAATTTGTTATCATAAAGTTCGTCTAATCGTTTCAACAAGAGCGACGAGCAAGCTTTTACGTCAATTCCATTGTAGCGACTTGTGTGCGATCAATTGGGGACTTGCATGCAAGTTCGTAAGACAGTCGAGCGTCGAGCAGGAATCGCTCCTGTACAGCAGCGTCACTATGCGCTCGCTTCTTTATAATCACTCACTTTATCTAACAAATTTCTACTAACCAGGATAGTTAATCAAGATTCCTTCATGGTCGTCCCCCAAAACTGCTCCAACTAGTGAACTGTGAAAGTTCGAACAATTTTGCTCGCGGTGACTCGAAAAAACAAGAGCGTTCATTAGCCTACCTGGCTTTACATCTTTGTTTAATTCGATATTCTAATTTAATATTTGCGTTTTTCAACTAGTTTACAGAATACTTCTCTGGGGGTATGTTTTGTTTGAATTGAAAAAAGTGATAACCTATCTTACTACGCATATAACTTAATCTTACATGCTAGATCTTGTATGATCTGATGAATTGATCTCAGACAGGTGTCTCCGCACCTTTCCAGGATGAATCCTATCCGTTCTTCTAATGTCTCAATTCCAGTCAGGAGGTGGATCTCAGAAATTCAAGTTCGTGGGGACTGTTTAGGATCATCCTAAGGATCTTGTTCTGGATCTTTTGGAGTTAGAGGTGATGGCATTCGGCGCAACTCTCCCAGATTGGCATCCCGTATTCTTTTTTGGGAAGGATGATTTTTTTGTAGACAGCAAGCTTATTTTTCATGAACACGGTAGACCTGCTGTTGATGAATGGATACAGTGATCTTTTCAAGATGTTACACTTGGTTCTGGTTTTGTAAATGTGCTCCCCGAAAATCAGCTTGCTGTCTAGTGTTAAGCCGAGGTAGACTACCTCTTTCGACCATTCCACCACTGTGCCGTTCAAGCAGATCTTATTATTCTCCGACAGAACAAATTTTGGAGATTTAAAGTGTGGAAAGATGATGACCTGGGTCTTTGCCGCGTTGATACGGATCTTCCAGCTGTTGAAATATTTAGACAGCGTCCAGGCGTCTCTGAAGTTTGGCAGTCAGAGCTTCGATTAACCCAACCCTTGTAGACGAAGGATGTGTCATCTACGAACAGAGACAACGATCCACCATCAGGAAGAGCCGGCATATCGGAGGTGAACAGGTTGAAAAGAATGGAGCCAAGGATGCTTCCTTGTGGAACCCCAGCACCGATATTGAAAGCATCCGATGTGATGACTCGGAACGTCCTGTTTGATAGGTAGTTGTTAATTATCTTCACTAGGAAGATTGGAAGACCCTAGTGCTGCAATTTGAACACCAAGCCATCATGCCATCCATTGTCGAACGCTTTTTCAACGTCCAACAACGCCATGGCAGATGTTTTCGAAACAGACTTTTTCCGTCTGAGAATGTTTGTTACTCGAGTCAGCTGGTGGACGGTCGAACGACCTTTCCGAAAATCAAACTGTTTCTCGAGTAACATGTTGTTTTCATCGGCAGATGTTAGGAGCCGGTGGTACACTGCTCTTTCGAACATTTTTGATAACCCTGAGAGAAGGCTGATTGGTCGATAACTTAAAGGAGAGGACGGATCCTTCCCAGGTTTCCGGATAGGTATGACTTTAGCTGACTTCCAACACGAGGGTAAGTAGCCAAGTCGGAGGTACAGATTAAACTAAAATCAGTGCCAGATGGTTGTAGAATGTGGAATTCAAGTGTTTGAGTTCCAGATTCAGGATGTTGCCGAAACCTGGGGCCTTCATGTTTTAGATGATTTAATATAGGCCAACAGTTCGTCAGCCGTAATCTCGGATTCCTCGAGAAAAATATTATCTGATGGAGGTTGGTTGCGTTTTCAGATTATGAGAGCTGACGAAGTTTTGACCTATCGCGGCAGCCTTCTCTTCAGGAGTTATCAGATGAACCACTGGGTCGCAAGAATTTTGGTTACTTTCCAAAAGGGCTTTGCACAATCTGGCAGAGAGAGCGGATCCTGCTAGCAAAATCCTGATTTCTGAGGTCCACCATCCTGGCTTGGATGGTTTTTGCTAAGCGATTACAGTGGGTCTTAAGGACAGGCAGACCAGAGCGTCGGTACTGCCTTCGGATGGTGTTACGGAGTCTTATAAGGTCTTGGGTAGATCTATCAAGGTTCAGAGTATTGCTCACCTGTCTGGATACTGGCACGTGTTGTTCCCTGGCCCGGGATTCCCGTATTCTATTACGGGAAGGGTGATTTGTTTGTAGACAGCAAGTTTATAGAGATAGTACCATGTATATAGATCCAATACCTTTGGAGGTGGTCTGGTTTTGATCCCGAGTCATTATGTTAGTCACTAGAAATAACCCAGGTTGCTTGGTTATTCATGTGTAGGCCTCTTTTTACACCTACTGGATAACAGTCCCGTGGTTTCACAAAATCGCCATTTCAAATTCTGAAAAGTAACAAGTTTCAATGCTAGTATTTTGGTTAAGGGTCACGTGGGGGCGGTCTGGTTTCTTCACCATTTTATTGCAATTTCTTGTACTTTCAATTGCTGACAGAATGGTCTTCTCGTTTTTGCCCGTTTAGAAGTTATTGGTATTGGAAGTTGGGTAATTTTCAACCAAAAAATGTAAATAACTTTTCAAATATAAATGATAGCAGTTTGCAGTCTTCTGATAAGATATGTAATTTAACATTTCTAATATCTTTGTAGAACATGTCAAACGTGTAGAAATATTGTAGAAAAAGTTACAGATACAAAACTGATTTTAACGATGTCTCCACAAAAAAACCTTTATATCTCAGCAGTTATAATAGCTAGAAAGTTATAGTCTTCAACAAAGTTGTTCACAGTAATATTTTCTACAGCTTTGCCGGAAATAATTATTTTGTATCTCATCATATTAAAAAAAATAATTTTGCATCTCACTTTAAGGTGGATTAATCTTTAATTTTCTTTTACCATAAGAAGAAATGTTGTAACTCGAGAAACTTCTCAGAAGACATCTAGTACCTTTAATCAACCGTTTTAGCGTAAATAAAAAAGCGCGTGTTTTGATACCATTGGCACCACTACTGTGCGATGGAATGCAGACACCGGTCAACGTCTTCGGGCGTCTCTGGATGGACACCGTAGTCGACAGTGTACTCGACACAGTGTTGGAACTGATCCCAGCTGACACGATGATAGTTGCGTCGGGAAGCTTGGAATCGGTTGACGGATGAGCCCACTCAGCTCCTGGTGGGCCACAGGATGGAGGATGTCGAGGATGTCGATGATGGAGTGCACGCCGGACCGGCTCAGCCGGGTGGGAGTGTCCGGCGCCGGGATGGTGTAGTGAGCCTCTTGCAGATCGTCGTTCAGGATGATGCCGTTTTGATTCCGTCTTTGGTTGCCCCAAGCCTGGTGTTTGGCTTTCAAGTCGCCAGCGATGATGTACTTCTCACGGCGTCGAGTTAGTTTGATGATGTCTCTCCACAGGTCTGCTGCCGACCCGTCCCTGATGGTGACTTGTTTCGGACAGTAGGCCGCAATGATGGTGACGGAGCCGACGGGTGTGAAGACTTCCACTCCCAAAGCTTCAACCATTTTCAGCTGGAAACTCGGTAGCATCCGGCAGCAGATGTTGCTCCTGGTAGCGATGGCCAGTCCACCACCCCCAGAGCTTGTCCGATCCAGCTTCACGAGCCAGAATCCAGGAATATAAACGTTCATCTTCGGTTTCAGGTGAGTTTCGGTGATGATAGCGATGTCGATGCTATGTTCGTTGAGGAAGTCAACAAACTCGATAATTTTGCTCTTGAGCGAGCAAGCGTTCCAGTTTGCAATTTTGATGAGCTCATGGTCCATAATTGAGCATGAAGGTAGCCACAGCTTGGAGCTGGTTGGATTTGTTCTTGATGGTGTTGGAAATGTCGTGTATCTTGAGGAAGATGATCATTAGCTCCGCTGTGGTGAACCAAAAACCATCGTTGATTTCGGGCTGCGGTAAGGACGGTCCATCCTGACACCAGTTAAGCCCAAGGGCTGTGGGGAAATCCTGTGGCTGTGGAGCAGCAATCGTCTCTTGACCTGAGTTTGCAGGGGCTCCGGCAGTTAGAGCTTGAGCAGCAGCGGTACGAGCAACAGCCAATCGTTGATTGAGTTGCAGCGGTGGCAACACGGTCGACGTGGAACCGGTGGGAAGTTCTGATCATTCATTTCCGGCACCTTCTTGCGGTCGGGCTGGTTTCTCGTCGATGCTTTCTTCCGGATCTCGATGTACTCGGTGAGCTTTGGGTAGGCCTTGCTTGTAGCTTTGTGAGCAGCACCGCAGTTGGCACAAATGAGATCGGCTTCATCAAGTCTGTCGTAGGCGTCGGTTTTGTATTGTTTGCCACACTTGATGCAGCGGCTGACCATATGGCAATTCTTCGTTCCATGCCTGAACAGCAGGCATTTCGAGCATTGGGCGAACAGGACGTGGATGCCGTGGAGGTCCATCAAATTTGTTGAGTTCTTCTTAAGGTGAACCAGGTATGGCTGGTCGCGGTGCTTGACGGCCTTATTGTGGTGGGTCATTTTGTGAATTTGGACTAGGACGCCTGTGTCTATGACGTATAGTCCTCGTAGGACCACCTTGAAGGGCTTAACAGCCTGGATTTCGTGGGAGAAGTACTCCACCTGTGCTTGGTCCAGTATGGTCTGTATGGTATGGTACAGTAGGGCGGCATTCTGTCCTTTGGTGGTCCTGTTGTTTCAGTCACCGGTTTTGCACCGTCCTTCAGAACGGAAAACCGATTGTTGTCCAGCAGCTTCTCCGCAGTTGTCGCACGAAACAAAAAACGGAACAACGCAATCGAACGAACGAAGAGAGTGAGAGAAAAAACGTCGACTGTACTGCAGCGAATGTTGAACAGAAATGTGTATCATCGTCAGATTTATACGCATAGGATAGCAAATGATGCTCCACCCATTAGGTTGTTGAATTTTTGCTGGTATTTACTATTTTTGTATTCGAAATCGATGTCTGTGCTAGGGATCCACTGTACACACTCGGCATGCAAGCACGTGATTGATTGAATTAGTTCGCTGAAATTGATAAATTTTCTATGGTATACTTTTGATAAACAATTCATAATTTAATAACAACAAATTCTGGAAACTCTCATCAAAAATATTCATTAAAGTTCGTAAGCTGCAAAACTTTTGCTAGATCCTTATTATTATTTTTTTGATCTCTGATGTCGACATCAAAGCAGCCGGACATTCTTGATCGGGATTTAATCCGAGGATAATACTGGTTGGAGCTTACCACCATCAATGTCCGCCGTCTTTCATAGCGGCGCCGGTGGTGTAGTGGTAAGCGTGATTGCCTCTTATTCCAAAAGGCCAGGGTTTAATCCCAGTCAGCGCCGTCGGAATTTGCTGAAGCATACAATCTCTGATCATGCCTTCCTTCGGAAGGGAAGTAAAACCATTGGTCCCCGGTCCATGAGTTGATCGGTGGATAGGTAGGGTTCAGGTGTGGGAGCTGACTCCCTGGTGTCGGTAGCATTGGAACTCAGTATAGAAAACAAGATCGACGGAAATCAAATCATGGAAAGAAGAAGGCGTATTTTATATTTATTTTCGTTCCTGACTTTTCAAAAGTTTGTCCATGTCTGATTGAATTTGGTACAGGGTTAAAAAAAAAACTTGTCTAAGTTTAAAATCTGTAGACATTATTCATGTTTCAGAATCCTAAAACAACAATTTAAGTTTCAGAATTAATGTTGCTACTGAAAATAAATCCGCTCAAGAATTATTATCTTCAAAAAGTAAACGTAACTAACGAGGAAGACAAAGATGATTGTGTTTTAAAATGTTTTGAAATTCTTGAGAAGGTTCCTTGGCGTTCCTTAAATATTTTCTATTTTATTTGTGATGAATTGATTGATGAAATGATTGATGATGCTTGATACGATAATTTCAAAATTCCCTGAGAATTCCAAGCTTTTCAGGTATTTCCAGATTTTTCAAACTAGTAGACATGCTTGGCATGCACAGTTGTACACACCAACTGTTCATTTGTTAATAACTTCTCACTCAGTTGTTAAAATTCGTTTTTCTTTAAAGTAATTGATAGATTAGGATCATAGTTTACTATAGATATGCAAATAGTAGGGAAATCTTAACATTTGAAACAACACCAATGAATTTTAACACTTAAAGTCCGAGATGTACAGCGAGCATTTCTCACTTCATTTTTGCAACGCAAAAACAAAAACAGTTTATTACTAGAATTAAAATCCACTTTTTTTTAAATATCTATAACAAGCTTAAACTTTATTTTATCGACTGCTTCAAACAGAACTATGTTTCGTCAACTGTGTGCAAAGTTATTAGCAAATGAGCAGTTCGTGACCAAAACTGTGTATGCCAAGCGGTGTTGATAAAATATCAAAAGATCAAATCTCGTAAATGAGCATAATCTCATTTGAGTATCGTAAACAAAAATCAACAAGCAGAAAACAGCGGATGATATTAAAAGCTGTAATACGGTTGCTCTGTTACCATGCTAACAAAACTCACCAGCTACGATTCTAACCAAACTGGTGAGTTTAAGCTTCAAGATTTTTGATGTACACCCGAACACGAACCGAAACTTTCATCACTGCTGGCAGCCAGTAACTTCGTGTCTGACATCTGTGAAGAGTAAAGAGAGATAGCAAACTATGCTTTCTCTTTCTAAGAATACGATGTTCAACGGAATCATTTTTGTGGTAAGTCAACTCGTAGCTACAATTTTACATGTCATGCTTGATATTTTATTCCAATATCTCGCGTGATATTGGGATCCTTTGAGAGCGAAACTAAATCATTTGAGTGCGGATTATGCCATCACTGATGACAATCATGCTAGTAGACACCCTGGTTTACTGTATTTACTTTCCAGTACGTTCCGGGAAATGGTTTGCTGGGAAATGACGTACAAGCATTACATACAGTTATTGCTGTTTACGTCTACTTAGGAAAGTCCCACTGTCAGGATCTCAATTGAACAGTTACGATGTGCTCAAGAACAACCGAGCTGTTCTTTATGTAACAAAGTAATTAAGGGCAATTTTCTGACCGCCAAACTGACAAAGGAATATATCTTGGGAAATGCACTACACAACCGTATGAAAACTGCATGATTTCCACAAAAACTGTGAAAATATGGCAAAACATGCACTTGTGATCAAAACACCATCAAAACTGCATAAACTAATAATGTGTGACATTGAAGATCAATTGAATGAAGGGAAAGTGAAGCGCAAAGGAAACATCGTGCCCGTCAGTGAAGGCCGTGGCGCCTTTCACAGTTGAAGACCATTGAAGACATCAGATCAGGTAATCCTGTAAAGGAAAACACGGACTAGTTACAATGTTGAACAAGGTTTTATTCGATGGAACACGGGATACAGAACACTTATCTTCTGCGGCATTGAAATTACCTGCTTAGCCACCGAGAAGCTGAACCGCATCCTCGCTCCGGTATACAATACCTACGTACGCATCGTATCCGGCCTTCTACCTTCTACGCCTGCAGACGCTGCTTGTGCGGAAATCGGAGTCCTCCCTTTCCGCTATCGATCTGCTGCAGCTACTGCTACGAAAGCCGCAGCCCTCGCTGCTATGACATCCGGGAATGATAGGGTCTTTCTCCTCAACGAGGGAAACAGAGCCCTCCGCACTGCAGCCAACCTTGACCTCCCCCCGGTGGCCAGGGTCCACTGGCATGGAGAGAAAAGTTGGCGATCTAACGTTATCAAAATAGATAAGCGGATTAAGAGAGGATTCCAAGCCGGAGATAACTCTGTAGCGTTGAGGCGTTCAGTTGCAGAACTTCTTGGGTCGGTCTATCCGGGGCATGTTCATCGCTTTACAGACGGATCGCGATCACGGGCTCGAGTGGGACTCGGAGTGGCAGGACCAAACTCCGCAACAAGTCAAAGTCTACCGGAGGAGTGTTCCGTTTTTTTCCGCAGAAGCCGCTGCTATTCTTGATGCAGCCATCACTCCTGCAGATCAACCGATCCTTGTGCTAACGGACTCACACAGCGTCATCCAGGCGCTGGAAGCCGAAGCCCCGAGCCACCCCTGGATACAAGCCATTACACGATATGCCCCGCCCTCAACCGTTTTTACGTGGATTCCCGGGCACTGCGGTGTTCCTGGAAATGAGGCTGCGGACAGGCTGGCGGGATCCGGTCCATCTGGTCCCCGCTTCACCAGGAACGTACCACTCCTAGACGTCAAGCGTTGGATCGCGAATATTATCATGGAAGCCTGGCAGGAGGAATGGTTTCAGTCGCGGACCACTTTCCTGAGAAAGATCAAAGAAACCGTACGACCCTGGCTAGACAGCCACAAGTACAAGGACCAACGGATCATTTCAAGACTCTGGACCGGCCATGCGAGGATTTCCCACAATATTGGTGGGACACCCTTCCACAAGGTTTGTCCAATCTGCAGCATCCCTGCCTCGGTGGAACACGTGCTGTGTGTCTGCCCAGAGTTTCAGAGGCTACGCGAACAACACCGACTCCCAGAGAACATCAGGGAGCTACTTGGCAACGACCCCTCGACACTGGCTGCGCTTATTGCTTTCTTGAAGGACGCCCACCTGTACAACTAAATCTAGCACTCTCGTCGTTGGCTGCGCTGTCCGTGTTCTTCCACCTTCCTATTTTCCTGCCGTCGGGGTATCTCTTCCGGACTGGGGCACTGTCTCTTACGGTGGAGCTCTACCTTGTTCGCGCATCCATTCCTCACCACAGTCCCGATGTAACTCCCATTTTACATTAAGTTTTTTTTTTTTAATGTTGTCTCAGAGCCAGCTTTACGTTACGTTAATGTTAGACTGAAACGTTTCCTTAGAGGCAGGCCCTCAGCCTGACCTACTATCAAATGTGATGAACTAGCCTACGGCTAAAAATCACAAAAATAAAGAAAAAAAAAAATCTTTGGTCAGTTTTCAGGCACGTTTACTTATAATTATGATGGTTACAGCACGGATAGCTTAATTCTAAATGGCCTTAAGAATTAAAGCTTATTTGTATGGGCTGTAATGCTTTATATAGTCTTCAGAGGCACATAGAATTTACTTACTTATCCTGGTCCGACATCCCTCAGGATTGCACCTGCATCACAATTTTACGCCAATTCACTCGGTCCGTGCTTGCTTGTCTC
The DNA here is from genome assembly GCF_037179485.1 of Ochlerotatus camptorhynchus. Taxonomy (NCBI): domain Eukaryota; kingdom Metazoa; phylum Arthropoda; class Insecta; order Diptera; family Culicidae; genus Ochlerotatus; species Ochlerotatus camptorhynchus. Next base: position 1,426,392 of record NW_027040852.1, on the reverse strand, counting down.
CAATTTCTTGACCGTCCCACACTTCCAATATCCTGCACCACTTGGTCTTGTACCGGCCGGATTCGAGGCAAACACCATTTTTGCGGGATTGTTGTCCGGCATTCTTAAAACGTGTCCCGCCCATCGTACCCGTCCAGCTTTCGCAACTTTCTCGATACAGGGATCACCAGAGAGTTGTGCCAGCTCGTGGTTCATCCTTCGCCTCCATACACCGTTCTCACATACCCCGCCAAAGATGGTCCTAAGCACTCGTCATCCGAAAACACCCAGTGCTTGCAGGTCCTCCTCGAGCATCGTCCACGTCTCGTGCCCCTAGAGAACTACCGGTCTTATCAGCGTCTTGTACATGGTACATTTAGTACGGAGTTGAAGTTTACCCAACCTCAGGGTCTTGTGGAGTCCGTAGTAAGCACGACTTCCGGCAATAATACGCCGACAAATTTATCTGCTGCAGTTGTTATCCGATGTCACCAATGATCCGAGGTACACAAATTCATCCACCACCTCGAACTCATCTCAGTCGATTGTCACGCTTCAGCCTATGCGAGCCCTATCCCGCTTGGTTCCTCCAGCTAACAGATACTTTGTCTTCGACGTATTCACCTTTAATCCAACCTTCTCTGCTTCACGTTTCAGCCTGGTGTATTGCTCCGCCACGGCCCGAAACGTTCTTCCGACAATGTCCACGTCGTCAGCGAAGCAGATGAACTGGCTGGACTTATTGAAGATCGTGCCCCACAATGTTCAACAGGAGGCAGGAAAGGCCATCGCCTTGTCGAAGTCCTTTGCGAGTTTCAAACGAGTCCGATAACGCACCCGATATCTTCACGCATCACTGTACACCATCCATCGTAGCCCTGATCAGTCTGGTCAGCTCCCCGGGAAAACCGTTCTCGTTCCATAGCTCTTCACGGTCAATAGTATCATAAGCGGCCTTGAAATCGATGAATAGGTGGTGCGTAGGGACTTGATATTCAAGACACTTTTGGAGGATCTGCCGCAACCTAAAGATTTGGTCCGTTGTTGATCACCCGTCCACAAAACCGTCTTGATAATTTCCCAAAAAATCTGCTTGCTATCGGCGATAGACGGCAAAAGATGATCTGGGAAAGCACCTTGTAGGCCACGTTGAGAATAGTGATCGCTCGATGGTTTTCACATTTTAGCTTGTCGTATTTTGTATATATTGGGCATATTACTCCCTCTTTCCACTCCTCCGGTAGCTGTTCTGTATCCCAGACCCTGACTATCAGTCGGTGCAGACAAGTGGCCCATTTTGATAAGTTCCGCTCCGATACCATCTTTCCCAGCTGCTTTGTTGTTCTTAAGCTGTCGGATAGCATCCTTAACTTCACCTATCGTGGGAGCTGGCATCTCCCCCTCATCCGCTGTACCGACGAAGCCATTCCTCCTGCCGCCTTGGTCCTCCGCCTCTGCGCCGTTCAAATGTCCATCGTAGTGCTGCTTCCACCTTTCAATCACCTCACGTTCGTCCGTTAAGATACCTCCTTCCTTATCCCGATTTGCATGTTTCTTGAGAACGATACAGCTGCTCCATTTCTTCGCATTTCTTCAGTTGCGATTTCGGGCAGCTTCAGTCGCTCCAGATTGTACCGTGGCGGTACCGAATGTTGTTGGCAACGGAAAGTTTTTGGCGCACCTTGACCATTAGAAGGTAGTGGTCCGAATCGATATTTGCGACGTCGATAGGTCCTGACGTCGATAATGTCCGAGAAGTGCCTTCCGTCGATCAAAACGTGGTCGATTTGCGATTATCTCTGCTGCGGTGATCTCCAGGTGTACCGATATGGGAGACTATGCTGGAAGTAGGTACTACGTATGGCCATGTTTTTAGAGGCGGCAAAATCGATGAGTCTAAGGCCGTTGGCGTTCGTTAGCTGGTGAGCGCTGAACTTTCCTATAACCGGTCTGAATTCCTCCTCCTGGCCGACCTGAGCGTTAAGATCTCCGATGACGATTGTGACGTCATGGCTTTGGCAGGTGTCGTATTCCGGTTTCAGCTGCGCGTTAAAAGCGTCTTTATCGTCATCATCACTTGCTAATTGAGGGCTGTGCACGTTGATTATGCTGACATTGAAGAAACGGCCTTTGATCCTCAACTTGCACATTCTGCTATCGATTGGCCACCACCCAATCGCGCGCTTCTGCATTTCGCCCATCACGATGAAAGCTGTACCCAGCTCATGTGTATTGCCGCAGCTCTGGTAGATGGAATAACCATCCCTATACGTATGTACCGACGATCCCTTCCAGCAAACCTCCTGCAGCTCTAAGATAGTAACGCGATCAGGGTTGGCGATTGCTGAACCAAACAGACTAAACACCAAAAAACCGGCCGAGCAGACACTGATCACAGCCTTTCTGCTGTACAAACTTCGCTTAAGCGCCAACAAACTCCAAATAAGGGGTTTGATGCGAAGTTGCGCGTTCGAACCTGACTAGATCATTCAGGGTAGGTAAAAGGCAAAACGCGACCCAATCTTAAGTACTCTACTGACGGACGAACGGCACTGAATATCCGTCTCAAAATTATGCGAAAACTGTAGTAATCGGACTCAATAACTCAAGGATCTTCCACACAATCGAACATCGCTCACAAAAACTAATGCTCACTCATTTTAAGCTTATATTCAATGCATGCTGGATAATCTCACATTTGGGATTGCGTATATAATTTCATCATCTGACCATTTGATTGATTTTAGAGAGAGAAAATAGTGAAAGTCTAACCTGTATCATCTGCTGGACAACCAAGACGCCGTAGTGTGACGTGACACTGATGTTGTTGCTGATAGGCGTGGCGATGAAAGTCGCACGATGCACGACGAAGCCGCAAATGATGGTTGAAAATGGAAGACGGCTTCTGAAGATACTCGACTGTCCCACGACGAATGTACCAAGGATTGGCTTGTTTGATGCGGCTGGTCTGGCTTAGGCGTTTCGTTCGCCCACAGCGAACACCGATGGATAACGATGGTACTATTCACCAAACTCGAAGCCAAGCATGCAGGTTGTTGTACGCAGGGTGACACACCGAAAGGATGATAAAAGCAATGCCACGTGGCGGGGAACTATTCCTATCCAACCGTCCGTTGCTCGTCCACTGACTCGGGGTTTGTGACGTGTAACCCTTACGGATCGGCAAGACCGGTGAGTGAGCACGGTCTAAAAGGACGACTGAGGCCGTTTCGCGCGACGGTTGCGTCCTATGGCTCAGGGCGATTGATGTTGGCCCCTACGGACTGAAGCAGGCGGTAACAGATGAGGAGTGTCCGGATCAGATCGGACCGGTGAGCACGACCAAGCGTACGACGAACTAATTCGAAGTCTTCGAACACCCTCACTCTGCGTCCTATGGCTCAGGGAGTTAGCGTGGTCCCCTACGGACTACTAATGGCAGTGCACTAAGCGAACACTATGTGTCCACGAGGTGGCTCTCCTTCCTATAGGAGGTTAGATCACTAGCACTAGCTTGGTCTTCCCGCGTGGCGCTTTCGGTGTGGAGAAAAGTCTCGAACCTGCGAATTTAGACCGAACAAAAAAACCTTCGTTCGAAGGTTTAAACAACCTTCAAACGAACCACGAAATCGTCTTACCACTGGTTGTCAGCACTACTAATCTCAAAGGTTTTTCCTACCTGTTGCTTTCTATAATCCTGCAAATTTCAGGATCTTTCTGAAACCGATCTGGTTTTACAAAAGAGGAGCAGTTCTTTAACGAGAATAAAAATTAGGCTATTTAATAATTGCGCCTTGTGCCACTTCTGGCTTTCACTCACTTTTAACAATAGTATAACTTTTTCTGACCCAGTACAATGGGGAGTACAATTCTTCTGTTTTACTTCACTATCTAATACACTGAACTGCTCCGACTGATGATCGATTGGCGAAAGAGGCCTGAGTTTTCTCAGCTTATTCCGAGCTGCCCACAATTAGAGGCGGTTATACTCGCGACACAATGTATTCACTGCTGCTCGTATTGTCACAGAGCAAACGAGATAGAGTTTGTTGCATGCTTCATGTCGCATCCGACATCGAGTAAATATCGCACGATCTTCGGTCGTGTCTCGGCTAACTTTTAGCTGTTCAGAATTATGGTTACAAGATGTCGTACTTGCGCTCAATAAATCGGAAAGAATGCGAGTACTTCCCAAGAAATTGAGAGACTTGCAGTTCCATGTTCCGAGTTTCCAATCGTTAGTCCGTTTCCGTTGCTTGGGTCTATGCCGATTGTTCCGGTCCGTATTTACATTGCTTGCTTCCTGTACTTTTGTTTTTTACGGCTAGGGTCTGCACCAACCCCCATTGCCTCGCCGGAGGATCATCGTGCACAGCACTGTTTAGAGTCCCACGCTGGCACCAGGACATTGATCAGCCGCTCCTAACATGGAGAACAGACGCTCGAAGACTTCACTCTCCAGAGAGAGGAGTCCCCCCCTTCCCTGTCAGCATACGACCAAGGTCCCAGCGGGGTTGATTATCCGATCTTCCCTATGGTTACTCGTACCCCAGCCAGCACCGCGGTGAGGTAGGGATAGGAGTTACTGGACAAGAGGCTAAGGACCGCTAGTGGGGTCTATTTTATACCTGCAGGTACACGAAATATCAATGGTACGCATTGTCCAGCCGTTTACCAGCCGAGACACATAGAAACGGGAGCTGATTCGGGTTCGAGCATCTCGAAAATGGCCCTTCTTATTTACTTTGTTACCACTAGCGTGCACAGGAATCTTGTTAAGGAGGGGCATTTTTTTCTTTCTTTGGTGCATTCAACCTGGGGATGGGGAGTTCTCCAAAGTACGCCGTAGATGGTGCTGTCCTCCTCTCACTTTTTCCCTACTGTTCAATTTAGCTAATTTTATTTATATTTTGCTCCGGTGGTTGTTCATCTTCTTAAATGCAAACTGCTTTCAGACAGCCAATGGAAATTGGCAATTTAATCCCATCGACAATGTCGATGATGATCGGTTCGTCAAATGGTTGCGATAGTAGGCTTTATCCGAAATTATACATTTGCTGCGATGTTGTTACCTTGGTGGTTGAATTCAGCTGAAGTCACGTCAGATGGAATCCAATCTTGATCAGTGATATTGAGTGCTTGGCACTGATGAAGTATGCTAGTAGTAGACGAAATACGCGTATCTGTCAAAAGATAAGCTATTATAACGGAATTAAAAGGAAATCAACCAACACACTCAAAGCTGTTAATTGAAATTTTCAGAGAAGATTCTTATACGATTTTTTAGTAAGACAATAATCCACCAAGGTTCAATGGCAAACTAATACCCACTTTTCAATTAGGGAATCCAAAAGCTTTTTTTTTAGAACTCTTTGAGTTCTTTTGAAATTCTTCTCAGAAGTCCTCTGGAATTATTTTTAGAACTCTCCTTGACTTTTTCTCGGAACACCTTGGAACTGAAATTCCCTTAGAGTTTCAGAAGAATGTACCCAGTATAATCCAGAAATTATTCCCGGAATGAGCTGGAAATTATCGGTACTCCCTTGAAATTTTCCTTTGGAATTTCACTCACAATTTAATTTTCTCGGTATTCTTTTCGAAATTATCTTGGAACTATAACAGGATTCACTAGAAATTATTCGCAGAATTTTCTTGGAATACTCCCCAGAAATTCTTTGGGACTGTCCTCAGAATTCAATATCCTTGAGGATCTTGTCGGATTTTTTTAGAACGCTCCTAAGAGCTCTTTTGAAATTCTTCTCAGAAGTCCACTGGAATTATATTTATAATTCTTTATGATTTTTTCTCAGAACACCTTGGAACTGAATGCGCTAGAAATTTTCCTCGGAATTCGCTTGAAATTTTGCTTAAAATCCCTTTGGAATTTCACTCAAAATATGATTTTCTCGGTATTCTTTTCGAAATTATCTTCGAACTATCTGTAGGATGTACTAGAAATTATCCGCAGAATTTTCTTTGAATTCTCTCCAGATATATTTCGGAACTGTCCTAGGAATTCAATATCATTGAGGTTCTTCTCGGAATATTTTAGAACATCCCTTTGGAATTTCATTCAAAATTGGATTCTCTCGGTATTCTCTTCGAAATTATCTTGGAACTATCTACAGTATTCACTAGAAACTATTCGCAGAATTTTCATGGAATCATCCCCAGAAATCATTTCTTTTGGAACTTGTCTTCAGAATTCAATACCCTTGAGATTCTTCTCGGAAATCAAGTTTAAGTTGTCCGTCCATTCACCAAAACGTTGTAGTTTTCCTACCAGAAATGTTCAATAAAGCTTGCCCCTCTAATCACCAGAACTGTGCAATTTTTACATCAGGAATTTTCAATTCAGCTAGCGCCTCCATGCAGCAGATTTTTGCATCAGAAATTTCAATACAACTTGTCCCAGATCATTTTACACTAGAAAATTTCAATTGACTAGAACGATGCAAATTTTCCATCGTTAATGTTCAATAAAAACTGTTCTCCAATATTCTGATTGGTGCAGATATCCTTTTTCCATTTTCCACCAGACATTTTCAATATAGCTTGCTTCTCCTATCATCAGAATATTGCAGGTTTTCCACCAAATAAAGCTTGCCCTTATTTTTAGATTTTTCAACATAAATTTTCAGTTAAGCAGCTTCCCTCCAATCATCAGAATGGTGAAAATTTTACACCAGAAATTATTATTAAAGTTTGTTCCTCTATTGAGCAAAAGGATGCAAATTTGAGACCAAACATTTTCCGAAAAGCTTGCCTATCCGTTCACCAGAACGGTGCAGATTTTCCTCCAGAAGTTTTCAATATAGCGTAATTAAAAAAAGCTTGTGCCTTCATTAACCAGACCAGTGCAAGTTTTCCACCAGAAATGTTCTGTTCATTTCATTTATCAGAGCGATACAAATGTTGCACCAGAAATTTTCAATAAAACATGCTCCTCCATTCACCAGAACGGTGCACCAAAAATTATCAGTGAAGTTTGTTTCACCATGCACCTTTGTGGTGCAATTTACAGGCTTTGCCTCTTCATGCAAATTTTCAACCATAAATTTTCAATGAAGCTTGCATTTATCAGAACGATGCAAATTATGCACCAGAAACATGAATAAACCTTGCTTCTACATTCTTCACAGTGTTGCGAACGTTCCACCAGAAATTTTAAGTTAAATGTGCACCTCCAAATGTTTTGCGTGATTCATTGATGATATTTTTACACCAGAATTATTCAATAAAAAGCTTTTTCTACGATTCACCACCACGAAGGTGAATTTTTTCAAACTTAAATTTACCCTCTTATTTTAACCCTCCATTGAAAAAAAAAAATTACGCCATAATTTTTTTGTATGCGCCACTGGGGTGCAATTTTTTGACCAAAAAAATTTCATTGAAGTTTGTCCCTTCATGCACCTTTGTGGTGCAATTTTCAGTCACCATCTCAAAGGAATTGACGCAATAAAAGGTTTTCAGTGCCCTTATAGTATGAAATCAAGACCAAGAATTGAAAAGGCCTCAACTCCATTTTGTAAACAAACCTTGTAAGGCCATTTGGTCGCAAACCGAAATCCGCCAACGCAAACCAACAAAATGAACAGGTAGGGGAAATTCTCATCTACCCGATTGTGTCTTAGGTTTGCGAATGTAGATTTTGGTTCGCGAGAAAATGGCCTTACAAGGTTTGTTTACAAAATGGAGTTGTGGCCTTTTCAATTGTTGGTCTTTAAATGAAGTTATTTACCTTAAAATCAAGTTATCAAGAAATCAAGTTATTTCATATAATAATTTGGAAATTTGGAAATAAACATCTTATTGATAAAAGGAGGGGCAATTGCCCCACCTTGCCCCACCCTGTGCACGCTAGTTATTGTTATATAAAGAATAGCTCGGTTTTTCTTGAGCACTTCGTAACTGTTCGATTCATGTTCCCTGACAGTGGGACTTTCCTAAGTTAGCGTAAATAATTGCAATTGAAACTATGGCTAAAAATTCCTTCTTCCGCCTAAGCCACTGGCGATCAGCAATTAGATCTATTGTGGTATAAATGTTCCTAAGTGATAGAAGTGTTCCCCATGGTATTGACATTTGCTTTAACAGAAACAAATCATAATTGGATCTTTTAAGCATTACTGGTACATTTGCGCCATTTTTACTTGAATCATCCCATCTTCAGCAAGTCAATGAAACGAGCTAGCCCACCGTCGTCTTTACACCCACGCTTCTAACATCAAGATTTCTTCCCATTCCCGAAAATCAGCATGCTAAAATAACACGTGTGGGCTTTGATTTGCTGCGACCCCAAATCACACACACGCGCCCGATCCTCAGCAACACGGAGAAGCCGAAAGATCATTACGGCGTCACTTCTGTACTACCCTGGCCGATTTCTATGCCGTCTAATGAATTGGAGAAATTAAGTCCGCCTCAAGCGTGAACGTCAAGAATCGCACCCACTTCCAACCGGAGGAGTCCACCGGAGTACTTTCCGTCGAAGTTGGCTCCACGGCTCAGCGCCGGGGTGGAATACTAATTATTTATTTATGTAAATACGTTTTAATCAGCCATCAATCGATAATTACCGATTCGATACGCAACTCGGACTTTTGCACAGGTTGGTTGGTCGCTGCTATTCAGCTAGTCAGCAGTTTTGAGCCCGGGTGGAAATCGAGGCAAAGTGGATAATAAATTATATTTTTACGATCCGTTTCCTTCCTATTTTGGTCGGGCACACGGAGGTACGATTGGGTGATAAGCGACTTCCCTGCATTCTCTGGGCTGATATTGGCTTACCCTCCGAACGACGGGGGTCCCGGAATTAGTCTAAATCAGTTATGTTTTAAGCATTTCAGTGTCATGCATCAAGTGACTTCTGGCTACAAGTGACGAACCTGAAGTTTTCATTACCTGCTCAAAAATCGCGAATGCGTTTTCGGTGTTAGACGGCGGATGTTTTTCGCGGAACTTTCGCCATAACTCTTCGCTTCGGTCGAGCCGGTCATGGACGTCGTTCCACGCACAGCACCATCCGTCCTCCGTGTGATGACTTGTGCGTAGGCGTAGGTGACGACCTGCCTGTGGCGAAAGAATCTTCACATCTCGCTGGGCTGGGCTGGGTTCCGCGCTCTCAAGACTGCTCGCAATAAATAAGCCAATAAATTAAATGTAATTAGTCTTTCCAGTCGCGGCGAGCGTCCGTCTTTCGTAGTTGCGTCTGCTTTCGGTTCGCGAACCGCGCAGTCAAGAATAAATTATTGTGCTGTCCATTCCAGTGTGGTTACCCTTCGTGAAGCCGCAATCCATCCCCCTCCCGCCCCCTGAGAGGGGGTGCCAATCTCCGAAGCTGCCAGGCGAAAACGCATTTTCTGTCACCGATTGGCAGAAATCCGGAGAAGGGGATGAATTATTAATAGGACCAATGGCTTCTTATGATTGGACGGAAGGGTGGGACGCAATTTGTCGATGGGGTATGCGCATTCAATTGATCCATTGACTAGGCGAATTCACGCACGTTTCCATGGGGCGGTGGTGGATTTTTAATTTTTATGACATCGGTTGCCCAATTGGGGAAGGAATATGTTGATATGATTGTTCAATTCACCGGAACGCCTTATTGGATGGCTGTTCGGATTCCTGTCGGGCGGTGACAACGGAATACTAAGCAGGGAAGTTGAAATAAAATGGCTGCGTTCCAGCAGAAACCCTTAGTACCGATGGGATGTGTGTTGAGGATAGTTTACGCTGGTGATCTTCTTGGAATTCAATGGACTTCCGGTCCCAATGTATTGTTTTTGCGAAAGTTGTCTTTGTTGGCACCTGCAAAAGATAAGATCGTAAAAAATGGCAATACATAACGCAATTTTCGAAATAACTCGTCCAATCAACTAGCTTTCACGAACCACATTTGTAAATTATCTAACAAAAGAAAATCCTTTCACACACGACCGGGAAGATTATGGCCGATATGTGAAAGGTTTTTTGGATGGCCCACATCGGCCCAGATCTGCAAACCGACACCCCAATCGCGTCAATCGCGGCTCCTCACGTAATCATCATCAGCATCATCGTCATCGCCATCATCAATCTTGCTTATCTCCGGAACAAGATCATCCTTCGTCTTAGGAGCATGCTGATAACACACATTCCATTACTCATCCGCCGTCTCCTTCCCCGTCGACGTCGATTGGCATTCTCCTGTTGTCAAAATTTTCGACGATCGGTCAATATTTACCGATCGACCATCGAACAAAAACAGTTTCAGAAACAGAATCCGCGCGGCGCGGGCCTCGGCCATCGAGAGAGAGACAGAGAGGAAATTGCACAACTTGTTACTGTCAAAATTTCTGACAGCTGCTCAATGGTAGCGTATAACCTTTCGCGCCTCGCGCTGCCAATAATCGGCCCCCACACCCCATGGGGTCTAATATATTTCAGCACTTTATAAGATGTTTGTTTTATCACAACTTTGTACAACAACAACCACCACCACACCGAAACGGCGGAAGGCACACGGAGCAAGAAAAAAAATACGAATTCGCTTGAAGAAATCCTCAATCCGGCCCCAATGATAAAACATTAATAAAAAGTGAGATTTTAAAGGCATCCCAAAACAAATAATGGACGATCGGGACCGTGGGGAGGAAGACAGGGTGGGTGAATGGCTGAATGGGACACGCGAAGAAAACATGCGGCCAAGCAGCGAGCGCGCCCCCTCGACGTCGGACAAGAAAGAGTTGTTAAGCGAAGTAACGAAATCTTTTGCGGGCGCTGTCGCTTGCGGTAGTGGCCTGAGAAGAGATAAGCCAAGGTGGCACGAGGCGTGGGAGGAGCAGGAGGGTCGGGGACAAGGGCCAGAAAAAAAAATGCATCATGTTGGCAAGCGGACGCGTGCCAATTTTTCGGGGGTTTAGCAGCAGATCCGTTGCCTTTCTCCACAGGCAGTCGGTCATAAGTTTCAAAGTTAATTTCAATTTCGATGTTTTTCGAATGGTACAATGGGTTGAACGTTATTTGACTGAATGACGGACATCAACTATGGTTTTGGCACAAAACAATTTTCATGTAACGTCTTCGTAATGTCGATGCTTTGGATAAATCAAATTGTTGATACAACTTTTGATGCAGGCGACGCCAGCAGAAGCCATTTTATAGTTTCTCAAAGACTCCGAAGGCTCTTCGGTTGACTTTTTGTAAATTTCACGATTGATGGGCTTTATAACGGTTTAGGTTATCGGAAGTATAGCTTAGCTTTGCTTACACTGACTGCACATATCTTCTTTCTCGCATTTCAAGCATGTTGCATATCGCATATTAGCTTATTGCGTGCTCTCAACTTAGTGTTCTACACAGCAAAAAAATAATTTTGATATCACATCAAAGTGGATGCACTACAATCATGTCGAAAATTTCATGTAATTTTTATGACCACATAAATAAACAAATGCAGTAAAAGCAGCGTAATAACAGTTCATGCATTGTATTAATGATAATTTTGTCCTTTTTAGCAAGTAATATTACACCATATTTTCGACATGATTGTAGTGCATCCACTTTGACGTGATATCAAAATTATTTTTTTGCTGTGTAGATGCTCTGCCAAAGTTATTAATTAAGAGATATCGATGCCTGTACCATTTTTCCATTAGTATAATTGTGTGGCAAGTTCAATCATATGCCCAGAGAGGACGAGAAATTTTCCTGCACCGGGAATCGAACCCAGCCACCTCCAGCATGGTCTTGATTTGTACCTGCGCCTTTACCGATTGAGTTAAGGAAGGCTGACTGCACATATCAAAGGTTCCTACTCCACTGATACTCTCTTCAACAACGATCTATGTAAGAAGCTTTGCTGTGATCTTGAACAAATCTTATTTACGTGAATCGGTCCGTGGAATTGGATACACGGAAATTTGTCTTTGGATACGGCAAAAAGAACGAAGGAATGCACAGCTATCGGAAGAATTTGTCTGGATCCACAAGTGCTCCATTCGGGATGGATATTCTTGTTCAGCAGCTTCATGTTCAACCAGAGATGGTGGAAGCTCACAGGACGTGGACACCAAATGAGTATGACAGTCCTCGTAATATTTCCGGAATATAATCGCAGAACAGCAGAGATAATTTTTTCAGTTGAATTTGCTTCAACCTACAAGAGATTCAACGAAAAAAAAGCGTCAGTTCAATTAAATTATTAAATCCTGGGAGTTTGAGCCACCTCAAGGAACGCCAGTTCACTCGGGATACGGTAGCCGACTTTGAACTGCACTGCAAAATTCTGCTGGCATAAAGGGTGATACGGTCAAAATTTGGTCAATATCAACTTGACGTATTTCTTTCAATTTTGCATTTAAAAAACCTTAACACCCCTCATTTTGAAGGTGTTTGTGTGTAGAATGTTGCTCCTATTTTGATTTTGGAATTCACTCTTCAGTTGTCAAAATGCCGTCCAAGCAAGAAGAGCAGCGTATCAAAATTTTGCTCGCGCATCGCGAAAATCCGAGCTACTCGCACGCAAAGTTGGCAAAATCGCTAAAAGTTGCCAAATCAACCGTTACAAATGTAATTAAAGTGTTTGGGGAACGTTTGTCGACAGCCAGGAAGTCTGGATCGGGGGGAAATCGAAAACCGGAAGCCGCTGAGACGACAAAGAGAGTTGCCGGTAGTTTCAAGCGAAACCCTAACCTCTCTCTCCGAGATGCCGCAAATAAGCTGGGTGTATCGTCTACAACCGTGCATCGAGCCAAAAAACGAGCCGGACTATCGACTTACAAGAAGGTAGTGACTCCAAATCGCGATGATAAACAAAATACGACGGCCAAAGCGCGATCCCGGAGGCTGTACACGACGATGCTGACGAAGTTTGACTGCGTGGTAATGGACGACGAAACCTACGTCAAAGCCGACTACAAGCAGCTTCCGGAACAGGAGTTTTATACGGCAAAAGGAAGGGGAAAGGTAGCAAATGTTTTCAAGCACATGAAACTGTCAAAGTTCGCAAAGAAATATCTGGTTTGGCAAGCCATCTGTACCTGTGGCTTGAAAAGCAGCATTTTCATAGCTTCCGGGACTGTCAACCAAGAAATTTACGTGAAAGAGTGTTTGAATAAACGTCTGCTGCCTTTCCTGAAGAAACACGGTTGTTCCGTACTGTTTTGGCCGGATTTGGCATCTTGCCATTACGGTAAAAAGGCCATGGAGTGGTACGCCGCCAACAACGTGCAGGTGGTTCCCAAGGACAAGAACCCTCCCAACACGCCAGAGCTCCGCCCAATTGAGAAATACTGGGCTATTGTCAAGCGGAACCTAAAGAAGACCAAAAAAACTGCTAAGGGCGAGCAGCAGTTCAAGGCAAACTGGCTTTCTGCGGCGAAGAAGGTGGACAAGGTGGCTGTACAAAATCTGATGGCAGGGGTCAAGCGTAAGGCCCGGCAATTCGGATTTGGAAAAGCGGAAGCCCAACTGAATATTTTTCCAGAATTTTATACTAATTGAACTTGAAAAAGAAATTTAATTTGATTTTTTAAATAAACGATTTCACCGATTTACACGCGTTTTCCCTTGACCAAATTTTGACCGTATCACCCTTTATAACAAACTCGAACCGTTGAATGCCAATATGCCAGTCCTTCGAATACTGATAAAATTATCGCAATCAAGTTGGGTACGATGTTGCCCAGTGATGTAATTACCGCCAGAGCCAACGGAATCAAAATTCAGCTGTCCAACATCTACAAATACTATTGCGAATGTCAGCTGCGCTTAGCATGCTGTATCCCGTAAACCGAAAACAGGATCGCCACATGGCCTGGTGCTACTGCTTGTCGGTGGATTGGTGTTAAGCCCGCGGGCCGGACGTGATCTCCGGATCTCAGAAATAGTGTCATTCTAGTCCAATTTTATTCATCATACTGAATTTCAGCCCATCGTGAATGAGAAAGAAACAAAATGCAGCTTGCAACATGTTCATCAAAAATAGATGCATCCATTTAAAACAGTAGAAGGGTCTGTGCTTAGGGGCACGAACGGAAGCTTGACGTAGGACCGCTAGTAGACGGAACAAATGTGAACATTTAGTTCCTTTAATTGATCAATCATCAATTATCTAAACTCTTTCCGTTTTTATTTGTAAGCGTATCAAATTTGTAGTATTTATTTCAAAGAGAAAGTTGATGAAGAGAATCCAAGGAACTTTCAACTTGAGTATTTTCGATTCATCTACCCGACTTTAAAAGGTGTATTTTGAGTTTTTTGTTATTTATAAATTTTTAAAGTTTTGTGCATTTTGGTATTAAAGTGTATTGAATTCACAGGATTTCCTTCCGAATTATATGAAAGGGGCGGGGCGGAAAATATCGTTTGTGCAGAATAGGTAAAAAAGGAGGGACTTCGAGAGATTAAACTCGTGAGAACTAATTTTCTCACAAATTTGATTTTATTGGCTTTCTGGGGACTGAATATACACCCAAAGCGAATTATTCCCACTTCTCACAAATTCTGTTCCCATGCTATACAGTGTGATAATTCAATAATCAATAAATTATCTCAACATTTAGTGGCAAACCATTCATAAATTTTGGTAACATAAAAAAAAATTTATAGTCCACATTAAATTTCATATGTAAGCGCCGATTGAAACACTCTTTTCGACATCACTACAATGGTGATTGATTAAACGAAAGAAACGAATCGTGCGGAATGAGCCGAGGAAAAACTAATTGCTCCAATATATTCAGGCCTACAATTCCATACCTTCTATAGACAGGTTGAGCCTTGATAGCTAGCTGCTTGCGGGAGCTGATGTCCTTGACCAATGTCCAAATAATACTCTTTAACAATTTTTTGGTGGCCCTGAAAAGGACCGTTTTGTAGTGATGGTTGAGTAATTCTGAGCTGGGTACTCAATACGGATGAGGCTGTCGAGCTGTATGTCGTTTGGAGCGAGGGTGACACGCTTGGCATAGATGACCGACCCGCAGCGACTCACGAAGAGTTACTGATTCCGATCCATAGCATAGCGGTGCAGCTTCTTCCTCCTTTGATGGTTGCTTATGTGGGCTCTGCAGCTCGCTGCTTGCAGGCAGCCTTTCGTTGTTACTGGAGAACAATTTTCAACGCCACACGCCGAAAGCACTGCTACTGCTGCTACTAATTTCGACGACCGAACACCACCACACAATGGTGTGGTCGTTGGGAGCGTGTGGTTCTGAGTATGGCGATGAGTGTGCAAAATATTACGCAATTCCATCCTCCCTATTCGCACGCGCCCGAAGATCGGAAGCGAATGCCACTTCGACTTGTTTCGTCCACTTACTACTCTCTGACGACTGTGCTGGGGAAGCAGCATATGCATGTAGGTAATTGGTGGATTTGTTAGTTAATTCGACGCTTTTGGACAATGCTGGACATTTCCCAGTTTTTCAATAGTTTCTTGTTAAAAATCAACATTCGGAAGCATTGTTATCGATGCGTAGCCATATTTTTGATCGATTGGTGATAAAATTATTGAAATTGGTCCAGGGGAAGCTGAGTTATTAACGTTCAAAATCTTTCTTAATTTGTTACATGTTCCATTTTCGGTTTTCACAAAGTGTACCCCCATATAGAAATCAAAGACGTAGTCCTACGTCAAAAGCAAGTTTTGAAAGGTTGGGCAGGCCTGATCTAGAAGCTACCAGCGAAATTTTCTATCCGTATTCAGAAATGCCTGATACTAAGGACGGTCTTGGTGGCGATTTTACCGAACTGCATTGATTCGCAAGAGTGGCAGACATTGGACGGACGAATCAAGCTCGAGTAGACTCTATGCCCTGGGGAAGTCACGAAATTTTTCAACCCGTAAAATTCCTAGACCGGACCGGAAATCGAACCCAGCTACCTCCAGCATGGTATTGCTTTGTAGCTGCGCCTTTACCGACTGAGCTGAAGAAGACGCTGACTGTACATATCAAAGGTTGCTGACTGATCAGAATCGGTGAAGTTGTACGAGGACCGGGGACCGTTTTTACCTCTGCGTTCCCACAAAGGTCACATGAGAGGAGATTTTTTTAGTAGGTTGGATTCTTTGGATCAGGATTTGCCTTAATAAGTGATGCGATCGTAGTTTTTATTAAATTAATTCTAGATAGAGCTGGAATTAGAGTGTAATAGCTTTTGTAAACAATGACTTCTTTCGATGATTTCTAGAAAGTCAAGATTCGTCATCGCAAATCAACATCACCATCGGGTAGGATATGACTTCTCCTACCCGTTGGTTGTGTTAGTTTGCGTGAGCGTGCCTTGAATTTCTAGAAATCATCGAGAGAAGTCATTGTTTACAAAAGTTATTACGTCCGAATTCCAGCTCTTCTAGAATTGTTTTACGAAATTCATACATATAATATGTGCGATCTTTTGATGAGCGAATGAAGCGACCCTATGAACTCGGTACCCACAATCTTTTACTCAGTGAGCAAAACCGGTTGGACTTGACAACCAACCTTCTGATACAGCTATCCCCCGAAGAACGCGTTACCCACTGAGTTGCACCCACCGCTTTTTCTCGGCGGAGTTTCAACCAGTCGGTCTGATTTTTTGCATGTGAGTAGTGCTAATGGAGAACTAGTCACTCGCAGAAAATCAGAGCGCTTGGTTGAAAACCCACCGAGACAAAGCGGTGGGTATAACTCAGTGGGTAACGCGTTCTTCGGGGGAAAGCTGTATAGCAACGAAAATTTCTCATGCCCAGCGGCATCAAACTTTCAAAATTGAGTTACTTCCAAGCTACTTCAAGCATGCGTCATATTTTACCGAGAAATTTATTTTCTTTTTCAAACTATTTCGACCGAGTTCTTTCTAACTAGCGATTGTCTTCTTCCTTAATATGTTATTTCTGGAAAGCTTGTCCATATAAGATGTTGCTGTGCAATGCGAGGACACGAAACGGAATAGGGACGACGTGTAGAGGCCGCAAATCGATTCCAGACTACATTTTAGAATCCAAGATGGAGGCCATCGGTTCAAGAAAAACTGTCAAATACCCTACAATATGGAGTTTTGCGCAGCCAAGAACATTAGCTTGAAGGCTTTGCTGCTCCTTAATAACGCTCCGTTGCATCCACCCGCCATAAGCAATCCCACCATAATGCTTCTATGCATGCCATAAAAGATCACGTATTTGATTCAACCCCTTAATCAAGGCATCATCAAAAATTTCAAGCTGAAGTATGTCAAGAGAAGCTACAGTTTTATTCTGAAAACAGCCGAGAATGAAGGTCTTTCACTAGCGGATACACGAAAGTAGTTCAGCATCAAAAATTGTTTCGACTGCTTGGTTGTGGTTCTAAAGGACATAAAACAAAGCACGTTGGTAAACTACTTCCGTCGTATTTCGCGAATTCACAATGCAATGAAGACGACTACGAAGATTTGCAGATCATGCCCGAAATTCAACAAATTCTCGAAAACTTTGGTGTGCCGGGGATAAGAAACACGGTGTAATATACGAAATCATAAGAGATGCACCGGCTGCAGCAGATGAAATTGTTAGCAAACTGGACCCATCTACAATGAATATGGATTATATTTTCATCCCACCACGGCAGAAATCGAGTTCGAAAGCTTCTGCACATTGGACAGTAATGTCGAACAGAGTGCAAAAATGCAAGATTTGCTAAAGGATGTCGAAACGTTGCCATCTTGCTCAATGATACGTTATACATATTATACAAATTATACGCAATATGCTTGGTAAGCATTATTCAGAAAAAAAATAATGCGAGGCAAGATTTTGAGCTCCAAAGTACTCTAAAATATTTATTAGATCAAATTCATCTTCCTAATGGATTATCGCCATACCCTCCCCGTACATTGTCCACATTAACTGTGCTGAACTGATACGAGGCTGTCCATAGCCACTAAATGTCCCTTCGAAAGCCAATTGCCACGATTTTGGATCCTAAAATGGTGGCAGACATCGATTTTGGGCCTATTCTCGTCATCCCCTTTAATAGTTTACGTTAAAGCAAAGGCCGCCATCTTCAATTTCAAAATGGCGGGAGGCATCGATATTTGATCGGCGTTCGCTATCCAAAAATACCCATATTGTGGAATTTGACAGTTTTTATTGAACCGATGCCCGCCAGCTTTGATTCCAAAATGACGACTTGCATCGATATCCAGCCTCTACACGGCATCCCTTCGCCAAAAATACCCATATTGTAGAGTATTTGCCAGTTTTTCTTGAACTGATGGCCACCATCTTGGATTTCAAAATAGCGTCTGGCATTGATTTCCAGCTTCTACACGTCGTTCCCTTTTCGAAAATACCCATATTGTAGGGTATTTGACAGTTGGGTTCCAAAATGACGTCCAGTATCGATTTCCGGCCTCTACACGTTGTACCCTTCCCGGAAATATCCATATTGTAGGGTATTTGCCAGTTTTTCTTGAACCGATGGCCGCCATCTTGGATTCCAAAATGACGTCTTTCATCGATTTGCGGACAATACACGTCGTACCCCTTGCGGAAATACCCATATTGTAGGATATTTGACAGTTTTTCTTAAATCGATGGCCGCCATCTTGGATTTCAAAATGGCGTCTGGCATCGATTTCCAGCCTCTACACGTCTTTCCCTTTCCAAAAATACCCATATTGTAGGGTATTTGACAGTTTTTCTTGAATCGATGACCGCCATCTTGAATTTTAAAATGGCGTCCAAAATCGATTTACAGCCTCTCTATACATCATCCCTATTCCGTTTCGTGTTCTCACCAGGGCTCTACATTTTCGAAGCTCTAAATTGAACTCGTGTTTTGTTTCTCTCATACATACGTGTTCGACGCTTCATTTCTATAACGCCTAGCTAGACTACACTGAAACCTCCGTTTACGAAGTCTTTTTTTTACGCAGTATTCAATTTACGTCCCTCTTTTTACGAAGTAAATCCCAAATAACGAGTTTTTTTTGCGATTATGGAAATCTGGTAAAAAATATGAAATATCCCACAATATGGGTATCTTTGGAATCGGAGTGAGATGTAGGAACCGGAAACCCATGTCTGACGCCATTTTGAAATCCAAGATGGCGGCATCTGGTTCATAAAAAACTGGAAGATACTTTCAATACCCCACAATATGGGTATGGGTAGGAACTGGAAATCTATGTTTGACGTCATTTTGAAATCCAAGATGGCGGCTTCCGGTTACAGAAAAACTTGGACATTCTGCCATATACAACACAATATGGGTATTTTTGGAATCGGAGTGACGTGTAGGGACCGAAAATTGATGTCTGACCCCATTTTGAAATCCAAGATGGCGACTTCCGGTTACAGAAAATCTTGGAGATTCTGCCAAATACCCCACAATATGGGTATTTTTGGAATCAGGGTGATGTGCAGGGACCAGAAATCGATATCTGACGCCATTTTGAAATCCAAGATGGTGGCTTCCGGTTACAGAAAAACTTGGAAATTCTGTCATATACCCCACAATATGTGTATTTTTGGAATTGTAGTGACATGTAAGAACCGGAAATTTATGTCTGACGTCATTTCGAAATCCAAAATGGCGGCTTCCGGTTACAGAAAAATTGGCAAATACCACCACGTCACCCCGATTCTTAAGATACCCGTATTGTAGGTAGGTATTCAATTCCAAAAATACCCATATTCTGGGCTATTTGAGAGAATTTCCAAGTTTTTCTGTAACCGTAAGTCGCCATCTTGGATTTCGAAATGACGTCAGACATCGATTTCTGGTCCCTACACGTCACTCCAATTCCAAAATACCCATATTGTGGGGTATTTGATAGAATTTCGAAGTTTTTTGTTAGCGGAAGCCGCCATCTTGGATTTCAAAATGGTGTCAGTCATCGATTTCCGGTCCCTGCACGTCACTCCGATTCAAAAAATACTCATATTGTGGGGTATTTGACAATATTTTCAAAAACCTCTTTTTACGAAGTAAATCCCAAATAACGAGTTTTCTTTTTACGAAGTAAATCCCAAATAACGAGGTTTTTTTTACGCACTAATTCGATTTACGAACCCCCGTTTTGGTTCGTAAATGGAAGGAAAGGCTGGCTCGTCGTTGCTTTGCTCATCGCTTTCATTGTAACTAACGTCGATTTTCTAGTTAAAGGGTGTCCACGATGAAATTGCCACACACAAAATTGATTCGCAAAATTCGAGTTTTCAGGGATTGAGAAATAACTATTAAAATTCATTTTACCATTTTACTCGTATTTTATTTACAGTCCATACGCAAATGCCCGCACCTTGGCCTTAACCCCGGCCATAAGATTCTGCACAACCTGTGAATCAACCGTTTTTTGCATGTAAACCCATACTTTCTTCAGTTCCTCGACTGTCTTCACTATCTTAGGTCGTTTAAGAAGGTGCTGCTTCATAATCGCCCAGTACTTCTCGATGGGGCGGAGCTCCGGAGTGTTGGGAGGGTTGAACATTTTCGGCACGAAATTGACCTTATTGTCCGCATACCACTTCAGCACGTCCTTGGAGTAGTGGCATGAGGCCAAATCCGGCCAGAAGATTGTTGGGACGTTGTGGGCCTTCAGGAGAGGAAGCAGCCGCTTCTGGAGGCACTCTTTTATGTACACCTGTCCGTTCATCGTGTCCTGGGTCACGAAAGGTGCACTCCGCTTCCCGCACGTGCAGATGGCTTGCCAAACCAGGAATGTCTTCGCAAATTTGGACATCTTCTGAGTGCGGACATGCTCCGGAACGCTGAACTTATCCTTGGCCGTGAAAAACAGGTTGCCGGAGATCTGTTTGAAGTTGGCCTTCACATATGTTTCGTCGTCCATGATGCAGCATTCAACTTTCGTCAGCATGTTGAGGTACAACTTCCGGCACGGGTTTTGGCGGACTTGTTCTGCTTCTCGTCACGATTAGGGGCCTTTTGTACCTTGAACGTTCGAAGCCCAGCCTTAGTTTTGGCCTTTTGGACAAAACTTCGGCTTAGGTGCAGCTTCTTAGCCACATCCCTAACGGAGGCGTTCGGATTTCGGTTGAAGGCCCCAACTACGCGGTTGTGATTTTTGGTGTTGTACGGAATACTTTTTCCTTCACTTCTGGGCTTCCGATCGGTGGTCAACCGTTCCTCGAACCACTTAATCACTCGCGACACCGTGGAATTCGCGATTCCCAACGTTTTAGCGATGGAACGATGCGAGAGATCCTTGTTCTCGTGATGAATGCGCAAGATTTTATCACGCACGAGCTGTTCTTTCGACTCCATTTCCGCGAGTTTTGATCACAGGACTTTAAAACTAAAAAAACGCACTATGAACTAAATCCACCCAAATTTTCATTAAATTCTACCCAACGGTTAAAAAGTTAGAGCAATTTCATAGTGTGGCAATTTCATCGTGGACACCCTTTAAACGAAACCTCATTATGGCTTTCAATCCCCTTTCACGAACACTCTATCACCGCTCTTTCAATTTGTTTAAAATGCGTTATGCCCCGTTTTCGATCATTTTTTTTTAGATAAATATATGGATGGTTATAAATTAAAAATATTACGCGTAATCTTCAAGTGTTTTCACGTGAGAAATGCTTTAAATGTGTTATTTCATTTTCCGTCATATACGTCATGAAACCTATGTTGATTTGATGTGTTTCATGAAAAAGAAAACTATTAAAGTCGAGCGCTCTTTCGCTCACATGTTTCACCGAAGCTTGAAAGGAAGACCAATGGAGCGACGGGAGAAAGAGAGACAAGCGATTGAACATTTGTTTGTGCACGCCGACTGAGGTTCTAGAATGCTGCGAAGCTGTTCGACTTTAACAGAAAAAGAAAGCCAGCAGTCTCTTCGTCGCATGGATTTGGTCATTTGAAGCTGATATTGTGATGCCCTGGTTCTCACATTGCACAGCAATATCTTATAAGGACAAGCTTTCCAGAAATAACATATTAAGGAAGTTCACATGCACGCTAGCGCTGCGTAGTGAGAGAGTTCTGAACTAATATGGCCACCATCCGAAAGGACTTGGTCACTTGAACAACTTTGCTCAAGACAGCAACTTTCTACATGGCCAGGATCACGAAATATTATATGTTGGACCTAAGATCCATACATTATAACACCCGTCTAAGTAACATAAAAGTGAAGCGCCTCCAGCGGCGTAGTTCCCAATTAAACCTAAATCAAATTACACTCTATCCTAGTACAACATATATGTCCAAGACAGTATAGCTTTATACATTGAAACCAATGAGATAATCCACCACAGCCCCTATTTGTGAAAATCCCATAAGCTGTGGGTATCCTTATTCGCGGATAGCCCGGTAATAAGTATCCGGCAATAAGGGATACCGGCTATAAGGAATCCGGCAATAAGGATTCCTGACTGTTTAATGCAGCGGAGAAGAGAAGACAGACACACACCCAGAAATAACGAAAGCTCAATGTGTATCCATCGCTTCAACGGCTTCGATGCAAAGAGCACCACTCAGTTGCTAATGGGAAACCCAGCAAAAAGACTACATTATTCTTCGTTATGCCCTTCTTCACCTTCTATGCATGCAGTCGTGGTAAGCAAAGTCTGCAAATAACTCAAAGAAGACATTAGCGCTTGTTGTATTATATTTGCTCATTGCAAGCAATGAGCTGCTGCTAGCAAAAAAGCTCACCAGCATAATGTAAACAGCGTCTACCACCATGAAATTTCGGGAGCAACACTAGCGCGAGTAAATCCGCACGGATGTAAACACCCCATTAGTTGGAAAAGAGTGTGCGAAGCAAATGTGAGAACCACACACTCTTTGTCGAGTGTTGTGAGATGCATGCACAAAGAGAGATGCATGCCGGATAGAGGATTCCTATGGTGATGGAATTTCATTCGTCATGTGGTTCAGAAGCAGTAGGCTGCCAATCTATTTCGGATCGCGGTCGGTAGAGTTTTCTGATGTCGAATCAGAATAATTGGAAGATTTTATACACGCAAACCGAAAATCTATTATAATGAATGTTAGTTCCGTTTCCTATCATCCTCTGTTCATGAACATCGCAACGAATGTTAGAAATTTACCATGCAGGCGATGTAATGGTTTTTTGTCTTTTTTATTTCGTGTTCTATCTACCCTTTCGACTATACCAGTAAGCTTGCAGAACGACGCACATTGTAGAACATTGTAGAACGACGCACACACTTGCCTCGAATCTCTCCAGCAAAAAAAGCATACGGAGTCGAGTATGCGAGAAAATGAGCGCTTGATGTTTGCTTTTAGGCAATCCATATTCAGAAGCATGGAGAGAGCAGTGGAGAAAGCACAGGTCTGATAATCGCAACGTTCGTTGTTCGAGTCCAGTCGGTGATCTGTTCCCTATTTTGACGTAGAACTACGTCTTTGTCGACTATACTGGGGTGCAAATCAAAAAATATGTGTGGTGAAGTAGTGTAAGGTTTCGAACGCTTGTAACTTTGTCATTTATCGATGAAATTTAAATCCAAATACGCCAATCGATAGGATATTACTTAACAAATCTGCTAAAATAAATACTTTTCCAATTTTTAATCAAAAAACTTTTGAAATATGCACAAATGCTAATTTTATCACTGCTTTCATGAACTAAAAGTTTTCCCCAAACCCAGTCATCATAAACGAGTACCAATTGGTTGCACATCATTCTGCTTGAACCTGAAAAGATATAAAACAGCGCTGCACTTGGCACTTGGTCCTTCAGCAAGCAGGACTAAATCAGCGGATGAAGGTGGATCACGGCATGATGACCTGTCATACAGTAAGGAATGAGACTTGGAAATGAAAAATACTCCTCTCCCCATCCCCCCGTCTATAACGACAACTCAAAAAAAAAATCATGGATTTGACGATCACTTATTTTTCCGGGCAATAAATTTTAAGCAAACTATAAGTAAAAAACGAAAGCCAAAATTTTCAAAACAGTTTCTTAAAAGGAGACAGATATTCTGTTGCTAAATTACCACAACTGACTGTAAAACATGGGGCCTCCCTTAGCTCAGTCGGTAAGGGCACAGCTACAAAGCAAGACCATGCTGGAGGTGACTGGGTTCGATTCCCGGTTAAGTCTAGGAATTTTTCGGGTTGGAAAATTTCTCGACTCCCTGGGCATAGAAGTATGATTGTACTTGCCACACAATTATACTAAGCTCTCAATTAATAACTGTGGAAGTGCATCTAGAACATTAAGTTGAGAGCACGCAATAAGCTAATATGCCATAAGCAATAAGCTTGAAATGCGAAGAAGAACAAGAAGAAGAAGAATGTAAAACATATCTGGTACCTCTATATATTTATGCAATTAGATTAACATCCAAAGTCCATCCTTTTTTACATATTCTGCACAAAATAAACTTTCTGCCCCGCCCCATTCATAAAAAAAACGGCGGGAAATCCTGTCAGTTGCGGGGCTAAAAAAGTATGTATTGTGCAGAATATGTAAAAAAGGTGGGACTTCGGATGTATTTTTTGTGCAAAATATGTAAAAAAGGATGGACGTCGGATGTTAACCTAAATGCATTTGTGGTGCAAAAAACTAGATAAAGGGTGATACGGTCAAAATTTGGTCAATATCAACTTGACGTATTTCTTTCAATTTTGCATTTAAAAAACCTGAACACCCCTCATTTTGAAGGTGTGTGTGTGTGTAGAATGTTGCTCCTATTTTGATTTTGGAATTAACTCTTCAGTTGTCAAAATGCCGTCCAAGCAAGAAGAGCAGCGTATCAAAATTTTGCTCGCGCATCGCGAAAATCCGAGCTACTCGCACGCAAAGTTGGCAAAATCGCTAAAAGTTGCCAAATCAATGTAATTAAAGTGTTTGGGGAACGTTTGTCGACAGCCAGGAAGTCTGGATCGGGGGGAAATCGAAAACCGGAAGCCGCTGAGACGACAAAGAGAGTTGCCGGTAGTTTCAAGCGAAACCCTAACCTCTCTCTCCGAGATGCCGCAAATAAGCTGGGTGTATCGTCTACAACCGTGCATCGAGCCAAAAAACGAGCCGGACTATCGACTTACAAGAAGGTAGTGACTCCAAATCGCGATGATAAACAAAATACGACGGCCAAAGCGCGATCCCGGAGGCTGTACACGACGATGCTGACGAAGTTTGACTGCGTGGTAATGGACGACGAAACCTACGTCAAAGCCGACTACAAGCAGCTTCCGGAACAGGAGTTTTATACGGCAAAAGGAAGGGGAAAGGTAGCAAATGTTTTCAAGCACATGAAACTGTCAAAGTTCGCAAAGAAATATCTGGTTTGGCAAGCCATCTGTACCTGTGGCTTGAAAAGCAGCATTTTCATAGCTTCCGGGACTGTCAACCAAGAAATTTACGTGAAAGAGTGTTTGAATAAACGTCTGCTGCCTTTCCTGAAGAAACACGGTTGTTCCGTACTGTTTTGGCCGGATTTGGCATCTTGCCATTACGGTAAAAAGGCCATGGAGTGGTACGCCGCCAACAACGTGCAGGTGGTTCCCAAGGACAAGAACCCTCCCAACACGCCAGAGCTCCGCCCAATTGAGAAATACTGGGCTATTGTCAAGCGGAACCTAAAGAAGATCAAAAAAACTGCTAAGGGCGAGCAGCAGTTCAAGGCAAACTGGCTTTCTGCGGCGAAGAAGGTGGACAAGATGTCTGTACAAAATCTGATGGCAGGGGTCAACCGTAAGGCCCGGCAATTCGGATTTGGAAAAGCGGAAGCCTAACTGAATATTTTTCCTGAATTTTATACTAATTGAACTTGAAAAAGAAATTTAATTTGATTTTTTAAATAAACGATTTCACCAATTTACACGCGTTTTCCCTTGACCAAATTTTGACCGTATCACCCTTTAATACAACAATCCATTGCCCCTTTAACGCTAGCGCCCCATTTTTCATTCCCTTCATAACATAAAACCAAAAAGCTGTTACCGTGGTCACACTTTTATCACGCACCTTCACACTGCATGCCATCATCATCGTCATCACGATCGAGCCCAACACGCACCTTAATGCGGCTACCGTTGTTAGCTGCACCTATCACCTATCCCGCGACCCTCCCTTCTAACTAGCGCTGGAGACGGCTGCAACCCGAGACCAACCACGACCGACGACCACAACTGCAGCAAACGACGATGACCACCACCGCCACACCGAGGCTGACCCGCACTGCTGCTCGATCGATCTAAACGGAAGCAGTTTGTATTCGCTCTCATCTTGTTAATGCTAATTGGGTGTTATTAATTAAGGGTGATAATGATTATCGATCATTTTCACAGTGCCCTCACTGGCCTGGAGATAGAATGTTGCTGCGTGACGATGCTGGTGGCGACCATCGAGCGATGATCAGCCGCAGATGAGCTTCTTCCTCGCGTGTCGCCATCGCATCATCATCAGGGTGATAAATCGATTAGAGATAGTTTGTATGCTTCCCTTCACGCGGCGCTGGATGCTCTTGCACATGGCTTTGGTTGAGTGTGGCGCTTCGGGAGTGGATTGGGGACTGAAACGTGAGAGCCGATCATTCGGACCAGTCTAATTGACCGCGACCGCATCATCACGATTTGACGTTCCCATGTTGATGACGCATTCCATTCTACCTCAATCTGAATTCAATTTGAAGAGAAGGTGGAGGCGACTTCCTTCGACCGTTCGAGTGTGTCCAAGTTCTGTCCCTCAAACACACACGCACCCGTCCGTCGTGAGGTGGCCGCTCGTAGCATCCACAGCCGCCGAGGCGTTCCCAGATATGTAATTATCATAAACGATTGCCTAATTGATTTGAATACATGAATATTAACTAATCCCAGCGAGAGAATGGAAGGCTGCCGAGGGGTTTTTGGGACTCCTTCACACGGAAGCTGGCCATTGCCGATTGTTGTTATGGGCCATGTTCGATGGTGTTCGTGGCTTAAATGGACGCATTTTATTATTGGCTCAGCTACTGTTAGTGGCTGAGGGAGCTTTGAAAGTGGCATGATTAGATTTTATAAATATTTGAAATTGATAAATTGTGTTCCCGGCGGGTCGGCCGGCCGGTGGTTTGGACGGGTGTGATTCCAATCCGCTTAGCCGGTTGTTGATGCAATTTACGACTGAAAGTGAAATGGACATCAATCTTGTGATTGGAAAAGGGTTCGGGTCTTTCGGAGAATTCCTGGGGAAGTGACAAATTGGATGTGCTTAAATTTATAACAATCATCCTTTCTTTGAGAAATCGTTGCTAGTTTGCATGCATTGGACGGTCGCGACATAGAATTAATGCCTTCCTGCGGCTTGCAGAATGATTTGCATCTTTCCCACACTGACTGACTGACTGACTGGTTCATTAATTGCCACCTGCTTGCTCCTCCAGAACGAGCTTCCCTCCGAGCCCTCAACAACGTGATGATGCATAATCTTTCAAACGTGCAGTTTTCACATCTTTATCTCTGCATCTCCACCTCTCATCAACCGGGGAGATCCACCATCTGTTCGTTCGAGTTGAACAAAATAACAGCTTCCTCTTCGCCATCATCGTCGTCCTCGCTTCGGAAACCACAAGCACCACTCATAGATGTCATCATTAGCCAATTATAGATAGAGTCATAATATATTTTATTACAGCTGCTCTTTCTCCGGCTGCGGTGCTGGCGCAGCTCCCCGCCTCATTCGTGAGCATTTCCTTCGTTTATTCCATTTTTCTACAACTTTAATTTTCATTTTTATTGCTTGAAGATTAGCACATCGGCTGTTTACTGCAACTCCTCCCCTATTTTACGTCCGCTCAACCTGCATAGGAAGACGAGTCTTAGCGCCATCCCGTGGCAGGGTAGCACTCCGGGGGTGTATCCAACACTTGCCACTTCAATTGATCCGTACACAGCTTCAGCTCTGTTGAAGTACTGCGGAATATCTTCGTCGGTACCGGATAGACGCAAGCCAAGGTGTTAACATGCACGCGTGCTTGCATCCGATCGACGACGGGGGCACACACACACACACAGGAAAAAGCAAGGCTCGTGTGGCTAAGATTACCTACGATTGGCAGTAGGTAGGAAGGTGATGACGACTGTTATTGCTGCCGTGACTCAATCAGGTCTTGCATTTCTTCATGGATCATTAACACGGGCACCGCGTGCTGCCATCAATACTTGCCACCGGACTTTACCATTGCAGCGTGGATAATGTCAGGACGTTTGACCGAATGGATCGTTTGACTGAAGGTATGGAGCTTTAGCGATATCACATTTATATTCCGGACATTGCTAAAATTTCCATATTCCGAACATTGGCGAAAGGCACCCATTTTGGTCAAGTTTAAGCTAATTTTGAGATGTAAACGTGTTGTTTCGAATCTCATTCATCAGGATAGACATAAATTATGTCCACAAAACGCAAGCAGATTAAGATTTTATCGTTTTTCTATGGCATGGCGAAAAAAAAAACAGTGTAGGGCCATTCCAATTAAAAGATGAAACTTAGAGTATTGGATAAATTTTCATCAATCTGGAACTTAGAAAATGATCCAATATCATATGCCTTTTGAAATCTTGAACTTGGAAAACTTTCAAAGATTAAGGATCTTTGAAAAAATATCAACATCACACAAATTAAAATTTAAATGATTGGGAATATTTAAGGCACTCAAAATTTCCCAAATTTGAAGATATTCAATTAGAAAACCAAGTCTGTGAACATTAGAAAACTAGAAAATGTTAAATATGAAATTGGACGTAAACAATATTTTAGAACTAAGATTTTGAAAATATTCGAGAGCCGTTTAAAGTACGAGTAGATAATAAATTGGCCCCCCAATGGGTTCAATCAAAACTAACTCCATTTCAAACAAAAAAAAAAAATAAAATAATCCAATAAGCTTTTGTAGAAATGATTTCAAAAAATGTCTCGTTGCAAACAAGCGC
Organism: Ochlerotatus camptorhynchus; assembly: GCF_037179485.1. Taxonomy (NCBI): domain Eukaryota; kingdom Metazoa; phylum Arthropoda; class Insecta; order Diptera; family Culicidae; genus Ochlerotatus; species Ochlerotatus camptorhynchus. Next base: position 1,397,539 of record NW_027040852.1, on the reverse strand, counting down.
ACTAGTATAAAAGTTTGGAGTTCATTCCTTTCGATTAGAATTTAATTTTAAATTTGGAACTTTTATTTTTTTTAACTCTTTATTTGTTCCAAATTCAAAATAAATTACATTTCATTTTAACCTAGGTGCTCCAGTTACTACAGTAACGTACCAGCCTTAATTGTTATGATATATATCTAAGTGTTTTTACATTGTTCATGTCTTGGCCATTCAGTATTTTCAACAGGTTTTTAACCTGCATGATATTGATATAACAATTGATATCTTAAAACTAAAAACTAAAACTAAATCGAAGTATAAAGAGAATTAATCGTTGCAATTGAGGATTGCAACGATTTTTGCCTGAAATTATCAATTATTTTGTCGGACATTTGTTCTAAAATCTCAACATTTGAAATTCTATGAACCTCAGTAGTACTGTACCAGGGAGGCAACTTTAAAATTATTTTCAGAACTTTGTTCTGAATCCTTTGAAGTGCTTTTTTCCTGGTAGTGCAACAACAAGACCATATTGGCACAGCGTAAAGCTTGGCCGGTCTAAAAACTTCTTAAAATATTAGAAATTAATTCGTCAGGCAAAGTTTGGAATTCCCGTTTATAAGAGGATGCAAACATTTTATATATTTGTTACATTTGGCTTGAATGCCCTCAATGTGATCTTTAAAAGTGAATTTTTGGTCAAGTACTAATCCAAGACATTTCACTTGGTTTGACCAGGAAATAGGAACTCCGTTCATAGTGACTATGTCACTACTACTAGGTTTCAAAGAGGAAGCTCTAGGCTTATGTGGAAATATTATAAGTTGAGTTTTGGAAGCGTTGGGTGAAATCTTAAGAAGAGAAAATATCTAAACTTTTCTGCAGTCTGCTGCAAATTACACGAAGACTTCTTTCTTTAGCGGAAATGTCTGTGTCATCAGCGAACAATGATTTGTGGCAACCCTGAGGCAAATCAGGGAGGTCCGAAGTGAAAATGTTATACGATATAGGCCCAAGAATGCTACCCTCAGGAACTCTTGCTCTAACAGGTAGTCGATTAGATTTGGAATTTTGATAATTTACCTGCAGAGTTCTGTCAGTTAAATAATTTTGAACTAATTTCATGATGTAAAGTGGAAAATTAAACTTTTTCAATTTAGCAATCAAACCTTCATGCCAAACACTGTCGAATGCTTTTTCTATGTCTAGAAGAGCAACTCCAGTTGAGTGGCCTTCAGATTTGTTTGAACGAATTACATTGGTAACTCTTAAGAGTTGATGAGTAGTTGAATGCCCATGGCGAAATCCGAACTGCTCATCTGCAAAAATTAAGTTCGTATTGATGTGAAGCATCATTCTAATTAATTAATTAATTTAGCTTTATTTAGGAGGCTTTCAGCCTTAGGCTGGTTCGCCTCCAACTGCATCATTCTATTCAAAATTATCTTTTCAAAAAGTTTACTTATTGAAGAAAGCAAACTTATTGGGCGGTAGCTAGAAGCTTCAGCTGGATTTTTATCCGGCTTCAAAATTGGAACAACTTTTGCATTTTTGCATTTATCAGGAAAGTATGCCAAATGGAAACATCTGTTAAATAATTTTACCAAGAAAGACAAGGTACTCTCTGGGAGTTTTTTGATGACGATATAGAAAATTCCATCATCACATGGAGCTTTCACATTTTGAAATTTTTAAGTTATAGACCTTACTTCGTCCAAATCAGTCCCCCAGGAATCATCAAAAATATTTTCCCGAGAGAAAATATTCAGATAATCCCGAGCAACCTGATTCTCAATAGGACTAGTAAGACCCAAACTGAAATTATAGGAACTCTCGAATTGCTTAGCAAGTTTCTGAGCTTTTTCCAAATTTGTGATCAAAATTTTACCACCTTCTTTAAGGGGAAGCTCACCGGCCCAAAAATTAAAAAAATATTTTCGGTACGTTTTTATTTTTCTGAAAATATTGGGAAAAATTATCAAAAATCCAAGAAAATCAGTTTCTTCCTAAGATTTTTGTCAAAAATTACATGCAAAAACATTTTTTCTATCCCATCATGAAAAAAAATTGGACTCTCAGAAAAACCGAAAAGTTGATGTTTTGTGGTTTTTTGAGTCCAACTTTATGCCAAAATGACTTAGAAAACATGTTTTTGCACGTGAATTTTCTTTAAAAAATTAGAAAAAATGTGATTTTTTTTAGATTTTTGAAACTTTTTTTTTCAATATTTTTAGAAAAATTAAAACGTAATTATTTTTTTTCGAAGCGAGTGAACTTCCCCTTAAGCGCTGGAATAGGCTTTTGAGGTTTTTTTCCAAAAATTTTGTGCGTTTCCAAAAGGGTTTGGAACTCGGGTCTAATTTAGAAACATTATTTTCAAAAGTTTTGTTCCTCAGAGAATAGTTTTTTAATTTGTTTTTGCAAATCCCGCCAGATAACTTTCATGGCAGGATCGCGTGTTCTTTGATATTGTCTCCTAAGGATATTTTTAAGACGGATCAAGAGCTGAAGATCGTCGACTATTATAATTGAATCGAATTTAACCTCGCATTTTGGTACTGAGGCAGCTCTTGCTTCAACTAAAGAAGTAGACAGAGATTCAAGAGCATAATTAATTTCATCTTTGGTTTGCAAAGGAATGTTTGGATCGAAGTTTTATTCCATAAATGTTCGATATTGCTCCCAATCAGCTCTATGGTAATTGAAAGTAGAGCTGTTGGGATACAAATTATTTCTTGGGATATTTCAAAAGTTACTGGAAGGTGATCAGAACCGAAGTCTGCATGGGTAACCAATTGGCTACAAATTTGACATGAATTAGTTAAGACCAAATCAATAGTTGAGGGATTTCTCGCTGAAGAAAAGCATGTTGGGCTGTTTGGATATTGAATAGTGTAATAACCTGCGGAACAATCATCAAACAAAATATTACCATTGGAATTGCCCTGGTTTTGACTAATTTACACAACGGCGCCGGTGGTGTAGTGGTAAGCTCACCCCAGCAGGCCTGGGTTCAATACCAGTCGGCGCCGCCGGGATGTTCTGAGGCATAAAATCTCTGATCACGCCTTCCTTCGGATGGGAAGTAAAGCCGTTGGTCCCCGGTTCATGAGTTGATGGGTCGATAGGTAGGGTCCAGGTGTGGGAGCTGCCTTCCTGGCACGTCGGTAGCATTGGTGCTCAGCACGGAAAACAAGATCGACGGAAAAAAACAAACCAAAGGACTAATTTACTGCAACTGATGGTGTACTGCTTCGGATAGCCATTAGGATATGCGTTGGTTTAGGAGAATCTATGGCGGGTCTTGACCGAAAATTCATAGTTGAGTTTATCCGCATCCAAAAATTGCAATATTTCAACAACAATGATTTGATGATTTCGCTAGTACAGTGTTGCCAGTTACTTCGAACTTGCCAGTTTGTGTAAGCGCTACTTTGGAAGTCAACTAGGTTTATTTTTAGACTTGTGCAGTTTTACAGCTTTTGCTGTGCTTCTTTACAAAGCTGAATTAACTATAGTTGAGAAAAGTGATTCATGTTCACTATTATAAATTGCCAATGGGGGCGACCCCGGCGTAGTGGTTAACATCCATACCTCTCACGCCCAAGTCACGAGTTCAAATCTTACCCCGGACAAGTCACGAATGACCCAAGAGTGTTAAAGTGACTATAAAAAAAAAAAACTTATAAAGCCTCTACTCAGCGTTCTTATTGTAGAAGGGCATGTAAATTTGTTTACGTCAATTCAAAGTGTTGGCTTAGTGAAGTTGGCAGTATGAAGGTTCACCAATGCGGTCGTCTCGAGTTCGATTCCAGGTTCTGGTACAATGTAAATAATTTGATATTGTTGCGTATAAACTAATTTCGATTAATTTGATCCGCAGTAAAATAAACATCATAAATTCCTCCAACAAAAAAAAAAGCGTAAACAATATTTAACCTGGCGTCAAGAGAAAACTGTGTGGTGATTATTGGATAATCGGGTAAGGCGCCTTTCAAGTTCACACAAAACTAAACAGCAGGATGACAGCGGTATAGAAGTGTAAATAGATATGCAATAAGAGCTTGTCCCAACCGTCACAACAGCCATAAGTAGCTGACTAAGTTCGCCAGATATGCTTGTATAGAGGTTGAGTAAAGGTTTCCTAATATCGTATAACGTTTGAATACAGCTTGAGGCTGTATAAATGATATGAGTAAAGCGTTTACATTGCGTTATTAGTTGAATTGTTTGTACATTTTCAATAGGGAAGACCTGTACCCTGGTTATTTAGCTATTTTGTCAAGAATTAGCACTCCAGGATAGTTTGGAAAGTTTAGAACATTAAATAATATTTGCGTTCGTTTATATGTGTGCATTTCTGAGAAAAAAAATAAACGCCAAAAAAAACTCTTATCCGAATAAAATACGAGTAAATAATAAATTGGTCCCGAATGGGTTCAATCAAAACTAACTCCATTTTTAATAACCCAATAAGTTTTTGTAGAAAGAATTTCAAAAAGTGTCTCGTCACAAACAGAGGCAGCATTTTAAAAGTTTGAATTTCATTCCTTTCGATTAGAATTGAAGTTAAATTTGGGACTATAATCTTGATTTTATTTCTAATTCAGTGATCTTGGAAGATAGCTGGTTGGAAGTATCTAAAAAAAACCAATTCTGGATAATTGCTTTATTATTTTCTTTTTTCATCAACATTAGAGTATGGAAATTCAGAATCCGCTAAGGGTCCTTAAAATCTGAAGAAAATTAAATTGATAATGATTTGTCAGTATTTGATATTTTCAATATTTAAATAAAATGGAAGATTTTTTCCAGGCATATTTGTTTTACTGGAGATTGTATGATGCTTGAATGTTTGATTAGGTGAAACATAGTTAAATTATTAAAATTCGGAATTGAGTTTTGTAATATTCATGTAATACAATATTTATGAAATTATAGTCTTCGAAGGTAGACTACTTTGTAGAAGTAGTTCAGTCCATTTAAATTTTTGAATAAAAAAAAATATTTAAGGGCACCCTAGTTTTACGCAGAAAAATAATTCTAACATGAGCTTGAAAAATGATGGCTCTCCAAAGCTGCTTAAAAAATTTGATTCTACAGCTTAGCTCGAAAATGTAACCACCTATAACTTAAACATAAAAGTTAGATTCCTGATTTAAGTTATAATGAGGACTACCTTAATCATATATTTTTTTTTATAAAAAGATGGCCTATTTAATTTTAAACAAATTCTACCAAGGCACTCACTGGCGTGCACAGGGTGGGCAATCGCCCCCTTTTTATAAATAAGATTTTTGTTTTCAAATTTACAAAATTAGAATATAAAATAACTAGATTTTTTGATAGCCTGATTTGAAGGTAAAATAACTGCATTTCATAATATAAGAGCACAGAAATCCTTTTATCGCGTCAATTCCTTTGAGATGGTGCCTGAAAATTGCATTAAGAAACAAACTTCAATGAAATTGTTTGGTCAAAAAATTACACCACAGTGGTGCATACAAAAGAAGAAAAAGCTTTTTTGGTGTAAAAATATCATCAAGGTGGTGCATGGAGGGATAAATCAAAATGAATAACTCTGGTGTAAAAATTGAATAACGCTAAAAATTTGGAGGTTCGTTCTTAACTGAAAATTTATGGTGGAAGGACCGCTACACTGTGGTGAATGTAGAAGCAACGTTCATTCATTTTTCTGGAGCATAATTTGCATCGTTCTGATGAATACAAGCTTCAATGAAAATTTATGGTGGAAAATTTTCACTATTCTGGTGCATGAAGAAGCAAAGCCTGAAATGAGTGAAACAAACTTCACTGACAATTTTTGGTGCACTGTTCTGGTGAATGGAGGACCATGCTTTATTAAAAATTTCTGGTGCAAAATTTGCATCGCTCTGATAAATGAAATGAACAGAAAATTTCTGGTGGAAAACTTGCACTGGTCTGGTAAATGAAGGTACAAACTTTATTTAAAATTAAGCTTCATTGAAAATTTCTGGTAGAAAATCAGCACCGTTATGGGCAAGCTTTTCAGAAAAATTTTGGTACACTGGAGTCGCTTTTTACGCGGGTGATACGTCCCGCGTAAAAAAAAAACCGCGTTAAAAAAACCGCGTAAATTCCGAAATCCGCGTAAAAAAAACCGCGTAAAAAACCGTGTAAAAAAACCCGCGTAAAAAGCGACTCTAGTGTATAAAGATAAACCGCGTTAATTCTGGAATCCGCGTAAAAAAAATCCAAAATCTGCGTAAAAAAAAAACCGCGTGAATTCCGAAATCCGCGTAAAAAAAAACCGTGTAAATTCCGAAATCCACGTAAAAAAAACCGCGTAAAAAGCGACTCCAGTGTATTAAATTGGCATCCTTCTGCTGAATAGAGAAACAAACTTTAATAATAATTTCTGGTGTAAAATCTGCACCATTCTGATTGGAGGGAAGCTGCTTCACTGAAAATTTATGAACTTTATTTGGTGGAAAACCTGCTTTATTGAAAATGTCTGGTGGAAAATGGAAAACGGAAATCTGCACCGTTCTGGTCGGTTGAAATTTTCTGGGGGCAAGTTTGTATTGAAAATTTCTGGTGTAAGATTTGCAACAATCTGCTGCATTGAGGGGCAACCTGAATTGAAAATTCCTGATGGAGAAATAGCACGGTTCTGGTGAATGGAGGAGCAACTTATTTAACATTTCTGGTAGAAAAACTACAACGTTTTGGTGAATAGACGGACAACTTAAACTTGACTTCTGAGAAGAACCTCAAGGGTATTGCATTCTGAGGACAGTTCCAAAAGAAAAGATTTCTGGGGATGATTCTTTGAAAATTCTGCGAATTATTTGTAGTAAATCCTGCAGATAGTTCCAACATAATTTCGAAAAGAATGCTGAGAGAATCAAATTTTGAGTGAAATTCCAAAGGAATTTTAAGCTAAATTTCAAGTGAATTCCGAGTATTCTTTCCAGCTCATTCCGGGAAAAATTTCTGAAAATCTAAAGGAATTTCAGTTCCAAGGTGTTTTGAGAAAAATCATGAAGAGTTCCAGGTATAATTCCAGTGGACTTCTGGAATGAATTTCAAAAGAGATCTTAGGAGAGTTCTAAAAAATCCGAGAATAACCTCAAGGATAATGAATTCTGAGGACAGTTCCAAAGGATTTCTGGGGAGTATTCCAAGAAAATTCTTCGAATAATTTCTACAGATAGTTCCAAGATAATTCCAAAAAGAATAACGAGAAAATTAAATTTTGAGTGGAATTCCAAAGGGATTTTGAGGAAAATTGCTAGGGAGTACCGATAATTTCTAGCTCATTCCGGGAATAATTTCTGGATATTACTGAGGAAATTCTTCGGAAGCTCCAAGGTGTTATGAGTAAATATCAAGAAGAGTTCTAAAAATAATTCTAGTGGACTTCTGAGAAAAGTTTCAAAAGAGCTCATAGAGTTCTAAAAATTTCGAAAGAAATTCGCAAGGAATTCTGAGGATGGACTTTTTTGCAATTGTACAAAGTTTAAAGACAGTTTTTGGATTGCCTAATTGAAAAGGTGGTATTAGTTTACCATTGAACCTTGATCTATTGTTGTCTTACAAAGAATATGTCTAAGAATCTTCTCTGAAAATTCTGTCATTTGTTACCGTGGTTAAACAGTTACAGTTGTTTATGTGCGTTGCAATAATTTTGGGATTGTGCTTTATATCATCTTTAAAATATGTTGAATGTTCGGCATCAAGTTGCGGAACATTGCGAAAACCTTGCGAGGAAAACCAGTTGCAATCATTGCAGATGATACGAGCGATTGTAGCCGCCACGAGCAGTTGGTGATTGTCATCAGGTATATTGATAATGGTGGGATTAAATTGCCAATTCCATTGGCTGTCTGAAAGCAGTTTGCATTGAAGAAGGTGAACCACCCCTCCTTAACAAGATTCCTGTGCACGCTAGTGAGGACACTAATCGTCTAAACTGAATAGAAACTGAGTAAATAATTTATTCCCGCAAAATTGCCGTTTTGACCACGGTGCATTGATTGGTTGGAATAGACAACTCTCAATGAATCACTGTGAGAGTGCTTGAAGAACTTTAAATTGAGAGCAGGCCATAGCTCGTTAGAAGAAGAATGGCTTGCTTATTTTCAAATAGTACGTCAAAGTAATGGAATTGTTGACAAAAACTCCCTGTGACTAGCGAATTTGTCTTTTGGTAAACTTGATGCAATTTGGCGAACCTGTCCAAACTATTGTCAAAAAACACCAAATCAATCTACCGCCACCGATTTCTAACCATCACACACTCCATCAGTACTCCTCACTTCGGGGCAAAAATGATCCCCCTCTACCTGGGTTCTGCGATAAGTGAGTGTATATTTATCTTAATAACAACTCGGCTAATAATTATGATTGAAATGCAAAACAGCGTGCTAATAGAATTGTTAGCCTGCATCAAGCGTGGAATTCCACATCCCATCCTAGGTACGATGGGGCGCGCGCACGTTCCGCCCGTTGTTTAGGAGGATCTGTGAGAGGGATCTGTCCGAAGCAACAATAACAAGCAATGACCGCTGCTCCATCAGCGATGCGGGTTGAATCGGATGGAGGGAAGAAGGACTGAGATATTACGGCGCGGGAAAAGGTGGTGAAGGTGGGTGTGTTTCTTTGACTCTCGTGGCTTTCTTGGCTGGGATCTCGTGACAGGCCTATTCAGAAGCGATCATGGCGAAAGGGACGACGACGACGACGACGATCGTGCGGATAATTGATGAGCAATTATCCGACCCGAAGTGAGAGTGATTGAAAGTCCATTAAATGTTATTGCTGATTTATGATAATTTTAGCACCCCCTCCGAGGGTGAAGAAGTTCATTCTTCGCGAAAGGCGGATGGTAAAGTTCCGAAGTGCTATTTGGGTTGATGATAGAATGGTAATTGGGAATGGTTGGATAACAGCCAGTAGAATCGTTTTTTTCTTCGACGAAAGTAGTAATTACTGCAAATGTGTTTAGTTGGACTTACTGGTACTTAGTAAATGGCGACTGCTAAGTGAGCATAACGGTGAAAAGTTAGCCCAACAATCTGCGACTGTTTCTTGGCTCAGGCTCGTTACGATCGCAGAATCGCTTCTTGCTTTACTCCAATTTTTAGCAAACCTCCTGCAGAAATGGAGTTCTCGATAAAATAAATATCTACCAACAACTTGAAAACGTGTGACTCCACCATCGCTGCACAAATCATCGCACGCTCTTCAAGTGTCGCTCTGACCACGTTAATCAAACCACCACCCAGCGTTTGACGGCTCGTGTGTTCGATTCATTCCGCTAGATAACAAGTCAACACGAACATCTTGCCGTCGATCGCCTGTTGATAATGGCGGGTTTGAAGGTGACGATAATTTGTAGTGTTTTAGGAAAGGAAAAGGCGCGTTACGATATAATTGTGCGCAAAACGAAAGTGAACCACTGACTGTTGCGAGGCACGCTCCCTTGGACGCCCGTTCGCTCCGGCACTCACGATTAGATCAGAGTGCGATGATAGGAAATCGCGTTTAATCTATGATTGATTTATGATTGCATATCCGCCACGCAGGAGGAGTTCCATCTCAGCGGCATCGGAATGTCAATTGGATGTTTTTCCTCTCGTTGGTCGTCGTCGTCTTCAGACGACAAGCTTGAATGGTAATTTTAGCTAAAGGAAGTGACAGATGGCAATTTAGTGATGTTTATTTTCTTCTGGCAGACGGAGGGTAACTTATTTGAATTTTGTGCTACGGGAGCTGAAGTTTTCCACTCGTGGAAGATTTTTGCGTTTCGAATCTAGTCTTTTGAAAGTTTCAATGCCCTTTCTATTATTGCTATTATTAGGTTAACTATTCAGCAGCAGCAGCAGCAGCAGCAGTCGGGCAAGGGGCGGGACAGAAAAGAATTCCGCGCAACAGAGGTAGCGCATTTTGCGTTCATCCATCATCGCGAGTTGAAAGATGGATTGAACAACTGCCTGGTCAGAAACGGGTTCGTCGCTTTTCAAACACAAGTCACCGGCCCAAATTAACGACCTCTAGTCCATTAATCGTTAATGAGTTCATTATTTCGCCCAATAAAAAGGAGCCTCCGGACCCATTCGAGGGGGGAATTTGTCAGCGGCGGGTCCACTTTGGGCTAGTCTTTGCTCATTTTCTTCGAAAGAGAAGCGTTAATCAACCGGACCCAACCGAAAATACCAATCTTTTACCCCGGACATATCGGCGATAATCATTTATCGATTAATCAACGTTGCTGCCTGTGATGGCAAAAGATACACAAAGTGCAGAGAATCGGTCAAGAAAGGGGATTCGGGACAGCAACGATGACGACCGATTGCACACGAGCTGGTGCTTAATAGTGGATTATCTTGTCCGCTAATGACAGTTTGCGGTAATTTGCACGTATGGGGTTGGACCTCTTCACTTTCTGCGCAAAAATTCGTCCGCAAAAAAAAAAACAATCCGTCAGTGACCTTTCACAAGTGGTAATATTTTGGCAGTTTCTTGATTTTCACAAATTAAAAAACCCACCTACATTAAAGTCATTCTAATTTACCCAAACAACCGTTAACCCGATGTAACGGATGGCCTCTGTCGCTCTCTCTCTCTCCCCAGGGGACCTAGGTCAAACTCCGTCACCTGTGAAAGCATAAAGCAGTTAAGGAGACAGCAGCACATTATAGTTGAAAAGCCACAAAAAAAACGGCACAAATATTTACTTTGAAACATTTTATTGCCCCAAGCAACACAGCCAGCGAAGCAACCACCACCTTAACGATGACGACACAACACGAGCAATGGCTCGCCGTTGGGTCCCTCGCGCGAGAAGAAATAAAAACATCAACCGTACAATATTACCCGATTAAAATATGATTTAGGAGCCTTAAGCACCTTTAATTGTTTCCATGCCCGGTCTGTCCGGCCCGACGCCTTGCGGTTTTCCTAGCCCATCATATGGCCCCTCTTCCTTGACGATTCTCTCGCGCTCCGCTGTGATCAGCTTCTGCCCTCGGGGATCTATTTTTAAATTAAATTCCAGCGCACTTCAAGATGCAATTGGCCCAATTTAGGAAATTTCATTATCACATCGAAAACCGCCAATCCGCGTCACCATCGCTCGAGCACCGAGCTTTCCTTCTCGCTAAAAATCGCAGCACTTTTACGATTATTTTCAATAAAAAGAAATCGAATGGTCACATTACGCTGTCCGTTTCATTGAATCTGATGGCACCTGAGGGGCATTGGTAAGGATCGCCATCCCCAGCACTGACTACTGCAGGTCCACAGTTATTGTGAGCACGCGCATACTTGCGCTGCACTGAGGCAAATCAACCTATGAATTCCATATGGCATGACTTATGAAGCTGGCAATTTTGATTTTATAAGACACTTATGATTTTTCGCCACAGAGATTTAATTATGGAAATCATAAGTTTGGCCTATGAAACATTAAACATTATTAAATCGAGCAGACTGGATTTGAAGTATCAGCGTTTAGATTAATTAATTCGGCACTCACGTCTATCAACGCTTGTTAAATCAGATAGGCTTGAAGTGTAGAAGAGTGACCTAATGTAGTACGATAATCATTCATGATCATGGAATTCATAAGTGAATTATCACAGAAAAACAGACGTAACACTTTGAAAAAGTGTTTCTTGGAAACATAGTACCTCAAAACATAGGATCTCAGAAACGACATCTATCGGGCTTCTCACGGAAAACAAGCTTGCTCGCTAACTCGCAAACAATATTGCATAAACGTTCTATAGAATGTATCGAAACGTCAAAGTGATCCGATCCCAGTGAACGAAGATACACAATGAAGTGTTACGTCTGTTTGTCTGTGGTCTTATGATATCAAAATTGTCCAGGATCATAAGTCATGCCTTATGGAATTCTTAAGCATATTTGTCTCAGTGTGTTGGTTGGCTGTTGCACCCTCAAGCATCATCACTGTGCAGGAACGCGCGAATATTTTTCGAGTGACGCCAATTAGTCAATTTACTGTTAGGTAATTTGACTTGTCTAGTTTTCTTTGCTTTATCGAATTCAGGAAATATGAAAGGATGGACGGAAGAAAAAGTAAAGAAATGCTTTCTCACTCTTCATGTCAATCGAAACGTGATGCAAATGGGAAAGGTCAGTGCATTTCCGGACAGGAGTTTATGCATTCTTCAAGATGGCATCGCTGGAGATGATCTTCGTTGATGGTTACGAGGCGTAGGTAGGGAATTTCCGCAATGCAACCAGGGTTGCTTCCACTCATTTCGCTATAATAAAATGTGTTTCTGAATTATGAAATTAATAGATGATATAATGAAATGTTGTACTTATAAGACTATCTGGGAAGTTACCGGTTTTGGATGACAGTTTTAAGCTAATTCTGAGATTCTGAGCACCTGTGAAGTGTTTGACTTCAAAAAAGGCATGAATTTTTGTTTTACATTTAAATGATCTTTATTTCTTGTATTTGTTTGGTTTACATGTATGGATTATCAAGTGACACAGATGCGTCTTTTCAACTTAAGTACATTTGAGATTTTAATTATTATTTACAGTTCCTAGTCCTATCAGGCCTGTTATTAGAGTATGACCACCTTGGTGGGATTGGTTTGTTTTGAATTTGAAAAAGGAGACTACTTTTAACTACTATTTACAACTACAATTAACCTGCTACTACTATATACACCTAATCTACTATATACAAATTGCTTATCAAAGCATGTTCTGACATATTGCATTTCTGCATAAACCTAGTCTTAATGTCATCAATTTTGAAATCTAATGTTGGAATGTTCGCCTCTTGGTGGAGGTCTAAAATTCTTGTGTCAATGGGACGATCAAGGATCATCCTAAGCACTCTGTTCTGAGCAACCTGGATTTTGTTCCTGTGAGTCTGAGCACATTATTCCCACACCGGAGCTGCGTAGAGGATAGCAGGTGCTATGATTTGTTTGTAGACAGCCAGTTTGTTCACCCTTGAGAGGCGGGATCTACGACCAATCAGCGGATACAGATACCTAACCAAGGCGGAACACTTGACTACGGTCTTCCCCAAATGCGAGCGGAATAGGTGCTTTTCGTCAAACAACATCCCGAGATAGGTTACTTCGGCGGACCACTCCACCCTTGTGCCTTCCATGATTACAATACAAGATGGAGCCGGTTTTAGTTTGGGCGATTGCCGATGGAGGAACATGATCGCTTGTGTTTTGGAGGCATTGATTTTGATTTTCCACGTGGTGGCATCCCGAGCAGGAGAAAATAGCTAATGAATACCTAATTCTTATCTGATACCAAAATTTGGCATTGGCCAGCATGACATAAGAGGTAAAATACTAAAGAATAATACCAAAAGATTACGTGGAAAATACTTTGTAAATACCAAAAGTTGATATTAGGATACCAAACGAATACCTGGGTGGTATTGTTTTGGTATTGCATTATCAGAATTTGTTATTGGAATGGTATTGTGGGAACATTTTTTTGGTATTATTTTTTGGTATTTTACCTCTTATGTCAGGCTCATCCATACCAATTAAGGGGTATCGAGATATTCGTTCCTGCTCGGGATAATCAGCAAAGGCGTCAAGGCATCGTTGAAGCTTGTTTGTTATTTCACGAGGCATCCTTCCCTTGACGGTTATAGCGGTATCATCTGCGTACAGAAATAACACGCAACCGTTACCCAAGGGAGGAATGTCGGAAGTGTAGATGCTGTATAGCAAAGGACCCAACAGACTTCCTTGCGGAACACCTGCTGGGATGGAAAATGTGCTTGAATTGCAACCATTCAACGATACCCTGAACGACCTTTGCTGAAGGTAGTTACGGGTGATTTTAACAAGATGCAAAGGAAAGTTGAAGTTACAAAGCTTGTATACAAGCCCATTGTGCTAGACATTGTCAAACGCTTTTTCAACGTCTAATAATGCCATGGCTGTAGTTTTGGATACAGCCTTGTTTCTTCGGATGTTATTCATCACCCGTACTAGCTGATGATTTGTGGAGTGCCCTTTCCTGAACCCGAACTGTTCCGGTAGGAGAATGTTATGCTCCTCGACAAACTTGAGCAAACGATTGAGAATGAGTTTCTCGAACAATTTGCTCAGCGCTGAAAGGAGGCTGATTGGTCTGTAGCTTGAAGCTAGCGTTGGGTCCTTCCCGGGTTTGCGGATAGGTATGATTTTCGCTGTCTTCCAGATACTTATAAGTAGTGCAGTTCCAAGCATCTGTTGAAGACAGCAGCCAAAAGAGAGTGAACCTTCATGCTGAGATTTTTCAACACTAGGTTGAATATTCCGTCAAAGCCTTCATGATTTGGGTGCATTTCAGCGCTGAACAAATCTGTTCCACTGTGATTCTATCCTCCGGAGGAATGGCACAAGGAGAGGAATCAAGGTTGAGTACGTATTGCTCAACCTGAGCTTCGAGCGGACTTAGGATGTAGGAGCCAAGCATGTGCGATTAGGCAATATGCTCACCAATCGCATCTGCTTTCTGAGCAAGGGGGTGATTATGAGCCGATCGTCATCATTTTCATCTTTGAGTGGAGTAATGGGTTTGGGGTGCGTCTTTAGGACCTTGGCAACCTTCCAAAATGATCTGGAGCGGTCGTCCAGATTTTGGATGAGCCACCCGAAACTTCTGTTCCGGAGTGAGACCATTCTGGAAGCAATCTCCTTGTTCAGATCGGCCATTTCACGTTTCCACGCTAGATCTCCGGTTCTTTGGAACTGGCGTCTACGAAAATTTCTCAGTCGAATCAATAGTTGGGTGTGGGAATCAATGGCAATAAACTTACCCCTCACAGGAACTCGTCGGACGCACGCCTCGTCATTCACGGCGGATTCCCTCCAACGCTCGGTCGATGTCCTCCACGGAGTCAAGCGGCGGGTTGTCGATGATGTGTCTGTCTACCACGCGTCCAAACTGGGCCTAGTTTACGCGATGGTAGTCCTAGCGAAGGCTTGGAGCAGGTGCTACATTTTATCCCAGTTCAGCCACCACCGGTTGGTGGTCGGAGCTGAGTTCGTTCAAGGCTACCGGCTTGGACAAGCCGATATTTGTCAGGAACAGGTTTAGCGTCGATAGGTTGCTCGCCGGGGAGATAAATGAGAAAACCAAACGGAGTACAGCCCATGCTGTGAGTGGTCTAACAGCAGACGACCGTTCTGGTTCTGCTGGTAGTTTCGCCAGGCCTCATGGCGAGCATTCAGATCTCCTCCAACAACGAAGTGGTAACCGGTACGGGTGATGGTGGACAGGTCTTTCTTGAATTTAGCCGCTAGTCCGTTGCTGGCGGCACACAGTCGAGGGCAAATAAGGTATGCAAGCAACCAGAGCATTTTGTATCCTCAACTGATTAGTTCAGGATTATGCCACCACGTCAGGATTATGCCACCAATTTGTGCTATACCTCGAGATACTGACCAATTAGGAAATTGATGTCTTCGTCTAAGTTATTCAGGTAACGAAAGCCGTCTATGGGCCCAACTAACAATTCAACAACCATTTGGAATCCACTCTGATTTATGGTGGTTTTAAAATGCCAATGAACAATCCATTTTGTTTAAATTCAGCATTTTAAAGTGTAAAGCATTCATGCTTAGTAATTCAGCTTTTTTGCTGTTTAACCCTCCGTTACTCGCGTTGTTGTACTTTGTACAACACACATTGCCATTTTGTTGCTGACTCTGAAACCAACGAGTATTCCTCAAACAACTTGTTTTGATCTAAACAACCTAAGCTTTGATAATAGTAAACACCTAAAAAATGCGGATATTTAGTAGGGAAAATATAAATGGAAACCGCGTAAACTGTGACCTTAATTGATTACAACATGGAATATATCGAGATCCTGACCAGATAGAAAAATACTGTCTCCGAAAAGTTGTTCGAGAAATCATAGCCTTGTCACTGGCGGACAGTAGTTCAGAATTTTCTCACTACGTAGCGCTAGTGTAAATGTGAAATTCTCGCATGTGATATATCTCAAGATCATGACCAGATAGAAAGTTACTGTCGTCGACAAAGTTGTTCAGAAGGTCAAGGCCTTTTTGTTGGTGGACAGTAGTTCAGAGTTTTTTTTCACTTAGCGGCGCTAGTATACATGTTAAATTCTCGCATATATAAAATACCTCTAGATCCTTACAATATAAAAAGTTACTGTCTTCGGCAAAGTTTTTCAGGAAGTCATGATCTTTTCGTTGGTGGATCAGTTTAGAAAATTCTCACTACGTGGCGCTAGTATATACGTGCAATTTTCGTATATACAATAGCTCAAGATCCTGAGCAGATAGAAGTTACTGTCTTCGGCAAACTTGTTCAGGGTGTCAAGTATTTTTGGCTGGTGGACAGTAGTTCAGAATTTTCTCACTACATGGCGCTAGTATAAATGTGAAATTCTCATGTAAAATATCTCTAGATCCTGACCAGATAGAAAGTTATTGTCTTAGGCAAAGCTGTTCAGGAGATCACAGCCTTTATGCTGATTAATAGTAGTTCAGAATCTTCTCACTAGTGCTCGTATAAATGTTAAGTTCTCGCATGTGATACATCAGTAGATCCTGACCAGATAAAGAGTACCCTACTCGGTGCTAGTATACACATGCAATTCTCGCATATACATCGCATCTCGAGATCCTGAGCAGATAGACAGTTACTGTTTTCGGAAAACTTGTTCAGGGGGTCAATACTTTTTGACTAGCAGACAGTAGTTAATAATTATCTCACCACGTGGCGTTAGTATACATGTACACTTCTCGCATATGCTATATCTCGAGATCCTGACCAGATAGAAAGTTACTGTCTACGACAAAGTTGTTTAGGAGGTCAAGGCCTTTTGGCTGGTGCGCAGTAGTGCACACATTTGTCAAAAATTGATCTGATTGCCGCCAATTTGTCTAGTTTTCTCCGATCCGCACGAGAATTTATTTTAAAGGTATGAATGGTTTAGCATGACGGTTCAACTACTACTTTTAATTTCTATTTAAAGTAAAGAGTAAATTTTGAAAAATAGTGTAACTTTGGGTGAACATTTAGTATACAAAATTTGAAAATTGTATTGAGCAATTTGTCTCTTCGTATTTCCATTTAAAATCTTTCAAATGTTCTAAAAAGAATGAAAATTGGACGTAAAATTACATAGATATGAACATGACACATTTTCATGTTTTTTTGGTGGTGTCCTTAAACATATGATCGGGTGTGTACGGTTTTATAAATTTCTCCATTCAACTGAACAAAAGTATCTCAATCTCTGAGTTAGTCTCGTTTTCCGTGCACACATAAATATAGAGATTTTTTTTGTTCTAGACCCCTCGATAAGACATTTTGAAATTAGCCTAAAATAAAAGGGAGTCTCTAAACATTCATTTGATGGAAGTTACAGCGATATTGATCTTTTAAGATAATGCTTTCCATCTGAGATACGTGTTACCCCTAATTTATCAGAGGTATACTAGTGGAACGACTCACCCCAATTTATGAATCCACAAATCTGCATGAAAATCTTCACCATGTATATAAATATTTGTCTTATCCCACTTAGGCTGATGTAAATTGTATTTTTATTTTATGATATTTGATATGCGAGAATTGCCCACCGAGTTTTGAAAAATTTCTAAGCTACTGTTCATCAGCCAAAAGATCTTTTTCTCCTTAACAGCTTTGCCAAATACAGTAGATTTCTAGCTGTCCAGGATCTCAAGATATTATATATGCGAATATTTCACGCAGTGTTGGCAAAATCAGAAATCAATTGATATTTTGCCGCTCTCATGCGCTCGCATTATCACGCGTGCTATTGGAACAAAATATCATGCTTGATATTGATTTTACAAGCTCCTTTGATATTGTGAGACTATTCACAATGTGCAAAAATCAAGCTGAGAGTTGACTCGACGCAAAAATGATTCCATTGTACATCGTTTTTTTAGAAAGAGAAAGCATAGTTTGCTATCTCTTTTTAATCTTCACCGATGGCAGACGCGAAGGAACTGCTGCAAGCCGTTATGGAAGTTTTGGTTGCATTCGGGTGTAAAGCCAAAATCATTATACTCAATCTCACCACAGTTTGGTGAGATTTGCAGTTGGTGAGTTTTGTTAGCTTGATATCACAGCTTGCAATATCAACCGCAGTAGTTTGCTTGTTGATTTTTGTATACGAAAATCCAGCGTGATCTTGGGCGATGGTGAGATTTGATTTTTTGATATTTTCCCAACACTGATTTCACGTATATCCTAGCGCCGCGTAGTGAGGAAATTCTGTACTGTCGACCAACGAAAAAGTTTTGATCTCCTGGACAACTTTGTCGATGACAGTTTAGCAGGTCTCGAAACATATCTAATGCGAGAATTGCACGTGTATACAAGCGCAATGATGTGAACAAAAAAAAATTGAATTTCTGACAACCAGTCAAAAGGCTTTGGCCCCCTGTACAACTTTGCCGAAGACAGTAACTTTCTATCTGGTCAGGATCTCGAATCAAACCACATGCGAGAATTTTACATGTATACTAGCGCTACGTAGTGAGAAAATTCTGAGCTACTGTCCACTAGCGAAAAAGCTATGGCCTCTTGAACAACTTTGTCCACGACAGTAACTATCTGTCTGATCATAATCTCGAGAACTATTGTGCACCTAGCAATAGACATTGACCTCATGAACAACTTTTTCGAAGACAGTAATTTTCCACCTGTTCAGGACCTCGAGCTATAGCATACGTGAGAACTGTATACGTTTACTAGCGTCACGTGGTGAGAAAATTCTGGGCAATTGTCCACCTAAAAGCTAAAAAGTCTCGACCCCCTGAACAAGTTTGCCGAAAACAGTAACTTTCTATCTGCTCAGGATCTCGAGCTATTGTATATGCGACAATTGCCCGTATATACTGGCAGCACGTAGTGAGAATTTTCTGAACTATTGTCACCCAACAAAAAGATCTTGACGTCCTGAAAAACTTTGCCGAAGACAGTAGCTTTTTATCTGGTAAGGATCTAGAGATATTTTATATATGCGAGAATTTTACATATATACTAGCGCCGCGAAGTGAGCAAACTCTGAACTACTGTCCACCAACAAAAAGGCCTTCTTCTGAACAACTTTGCCTACGACAGTAACTTTCTATCTGGTCAGGGTCTCGAGATATTTTATATGAGAATTTGATGTGTATACTAGCAACGCGTATTGAGAAAATTTTGAACTATTGTGCACCAAGCAATAAGCTTTGATCTCATGAACAACTTTGTCGACGACAGTAAGTTTCTATTTGGTCATGTAAATATGACTGCAGCCAAACTTTCTACGTTCCGCATTTGGATTATCATTATATGCCCCTCCTCTTTTCTGTATTTAGCTAATGTAGGTGAATGCATAGAAAAAAAAATGCTACGATGTCCATCCAAGCCAGGATGGTGGACCTCAGAAATCAGGACTTTGCTAACAGGATCCGCTCTCTCCCAGATTGTGCAAAGCCTTTTTGGAAACTAACAAAAATTCTTAAAAATAAGCCAAGACCCATTCCACCACTGACCCCACTGGATAGTCCCGGCGACCCAGTGGCTTATCTGATAACTCCGGAAGAGAAGGCTGCTGCGATAGGTCAACATTTCGTTAGCTCTCATAATCTCGGACAAAACATCGTCAGTCCTCACGAAGCTGAGGTTACTGAAAACGCAACCAACCTCTATCTTTTAATTGATTCCCAATATTTGTTCCGAGGAATCCGGGATTAAGGCTAACGAACTGCTGGCCTATATTGAATCATCTAAAGGGTGATACGGTCAAAATTTGGTCAATATCAACTTGACGTATTTCTTTCAATTTTGCATTTAAAAAACCTGAACACCCCTCATTTTGAAGGTGTGTGTGTGTAGTATGTTGCTCCTATTTTGATTTTGGAATTCACTCTTCAGTTGTCAAAATGCCGTCCAAGCAAGAAGAGCAGCGTATCAAAATTTTGCTCGCGCATCGCGAAAATCCGAGCTACTCGCACGCAAAGTTGGCAAAATCGCTAAAAGTTGCCAAATCAACCGTTACAAATGTAATTAAAGTGTTTGGGGAACGTTTGTCGACAGCCAGGAAGTCTGGATCGGGGGGAAATCGAAAACCGGAAGCCGCTGAGACGACAATGAGAGTTGCCGGTAGTTTCAAGCGAAACCCTAACCTCTCTCTCCGAGATGCCGCAAATAAGCTGGGTGTATCGTCTACAACCGTGCATCGAGCCAAAAAACGAGCCGGACTATCGACTTACAAGAAGGTAGTGACTCCAAATCGCGATGATAAACAAAATACGACGGCCAAAGCGCGATCCCGGAGGCTGTACACGACGATGCTGACGAAGTTTGACTGCGTGGTAATGGACGACGAAACCTACGTCAAAGCCGACTACAAGCAGCTTCCGGGACAGGAGTTTTATACGGCAAAAGGAAGGGGAAAGGTAGCAGATGTTTTCAAGCACATGAAACTGTCAAAGTTCGCAAAGAAATATCTGGTTTGGCAAGCCATCTGTACCTGTGGCTTGAAAAGCAGCATTTTCATAGCTTCCGGGACTGTCAACCAAGAAATTTACGTGAAAGAGTGTTTGAATAAACGTCTGCTGCCTTTCCTGAAGAAACACGGTTGTTCCGTACTGTTTTGGCCGGATTTGGCATCTTGCCATTACGGTAAAAAGGCCATGGAGTGGTACGCCGCCAACAACGTGCAGGTGGTTCCCAAGGACAAGAACCCTCCCAACACGCCAGAGCTCCGCCCAATTGAGAAATACTGGGCTATTTTCAAGTGGAACCTAAAGAAGACCAAAAAAACTGCTAAGGGCGAGCAGCAGTTCAAGGCAAAATTGGCTTTCTGCGGCGAAGAAGGTGGACAAGGTGGCTGTACAAAATCTGATGGCAGGGGTCAAGCGTAAGACCCGGCAATTCGGATTTGGAAAAGCGGAAGCCTAACTGAATATTTTTCCTGAATTTTATACTATTTGAACTTGAAAAAGAAATTTAATTTGATTTTTTAAATAAACTATTTCACCGATTTACACGCGTTTTCCCTTGACCAAATTTTGACCGTATCACCCTTTATAAAGATGAAGGCCCCAGGTTTCGACAACATCCTGAATCTGGAACTCAACCACTTGAGTTCCAGATTCTACAACCATCTGGCTCTGATTTTTAATCTGCGCTTCCGACTTGGCTACTTCCCCTCGTCCTGGAAGTCAGCTACAGTCATACCCGGAAACCTGGGAACGATCCGTCCTCTCCTTCAAGTTATCGATCAATCAGCCTTCTCTCAGGGTTATCAAAACTGTTCGAAAGAGCAGTGTACCACCGGCTCCTAACATCTGCCGATGAAAACAACTTGTTACTCGCGGAACAGTTTGGCTTTCGGAAAGGTCGTTCAAGCGTCCACCAACTGACTCGAATAACAAACATTCTCAGACGGAACAAGTCTGTTTCGAAAACATCTGCCATGGCGTTGTTGGACTTTGAAAAAACGTTCGACAATGTCTGGCATGATGGCCTGGTGTTCAAATTGCAGCAGTACGGTCTTGCAATCTTCCTAGTGAAGATCATAAACAACTATCTATCAGACAGGACGTTCCGAGTCTTTCTGAATGGCATCACATCGGATGCTTTCAACATCGGTGCCGGGGTTCCACAAGGAAGCATCCTTGGCTCCATCCTATTCAACCTGTTCACCTCCGATATGCCGGCTCTCCCTGATGGTGGATCGTTGTCTCTGTTCGCAGATGACACATCCATCGTCTATAAGGGTAGGGTCTTCGGAACTCTGAGTGCTAATCTTCAGAGAGGCCTGGACGTCCTGTTTGAATATTTCAACAGTTGGAAGATCCGTATCAACGCGGCAAAGACCCAGGTCATCATCATTTCACACTCTAAATCTCCCAGACTTGTTTCGTCGGTGAATAATAAGATCTGCCTGAACGACACAGTGGTGGAATGGTCAAAAGAGGTAGTCTACTTCGGCTTAACACTAGACAGCAAGCGGATTTTCAGGGAGCACGTTGACAAAACCAAAACCAAGTGTAATGTCTTGATAAGATCACTGTATCCACTCATCAACAGGAGGTCTACTCTATCTCTGAAAAATAAGCTTGCTGTCTACAAACAAATCATCCTTCCCGTAATTGACTATGGTATGCCAATCTCGAAGAGTTGCTCCAAATGCCATCACCTTAAAGTCCAAAGGATCCAGAACAAGATCCTTAGGATGATCCTAAGCAGTCTCCCGCGAACTAGAAATTCTGAGATCCATCTCCTAGCTGGAACTCAGACATTAGAAGAACGGAGAGTATTCATCCTGGAAAGGTTCAGAGACACCTGTCTGAGATCAAATCATCAGATCATACGTGATCTAGCACGTTAGGTTAAGTTATACTCGTAGTTAGGTAGGCTATCACTTTTTTCAATTCAAATAAAACACACCCCCTAAGGGGTATTCTGTAAACTAGTTGAAAAACGCAAATATTAAATTAGGATATCAAATTAGGGAGGCTTATATGTTAAAATGACAAATCAATGTACTACCATAATCAGCAGAAATAAACATAATTTCACTACTACTACGATGTCCACGCTGCAGCGAGCAAGTTCGAGGTCGACCCGTCCAACGTGCAACGTTTTGTGTTGTTAGGGACCAACTTTCTGATGGCTGTGTTAGGGGTGAGCACCTTGCAGTCGAAGAAAATTTATGAGAAATTTTAATGTTGTGATAATTCTTATTTTTTAGCTATTTAAATATTTAACATTAATAATGCGTTATACACCGCACAGATTTAATAAAACTCCAAATCGATCGACATACAAATCATCAAAATCCATTGAATATTGGCCAAGTTATTAGCATTTGAAGTCTGACCAATTTTCGTTGCATTTCCCTGGATTGGCGCGCTTCCCGAAAGACGTAGTCCTACGTCTAAAAGTAGAAGGGTATGTGCCTAGAGGCACGAACGGAAACTTAACGTAGGACCGCTAGTGGACGAAACAAATATGTCGAGCTTTTAGTTCTTTTAATTGATCGACACTCTATTATCTTAACTCTTAATAAGAACTAACACGAAATGTATAAACGTGCTACCAATTGACGTCTGCGGGAAGGTTTAGAGCTGCATGATTTACGGTCTGTTTTATACTTGCAGAATGGCTTAGGGAGTATTTTTCGTCAAAGCGTTCCTAGTTGACAATCCGACCAGCATTGAATTGGATTGTTGTGAAAGAACAACTAGCGCTACTTGACTCTTTCACACCAGTGCAAGTCGATGCCGACCGGATGGCGGCGTCCAAGTCATGCTGCCTATTGCGGGAAACCTTTCCTCCGGTCGATGTGGGTGCATCCGTCGTCGTCTTCGTATTGGTGCGATGAGTGCTGTTCCACTCATACGTCATGTCCGACGCTTATCCGTCAGTTGCTCGAAAGTAAATGACGAAGAAAACGATTTGGCAAGCGTTTTTATTACTGCTGTTTTTCTCCTCTCTTCCATTGATTGGTGAAATGGTGAGCGGTCAACCGAGCGGTGAGCTCGCTCATGTGAGCGTGCGCAATGTGTCGTGTGTTCGATTTGCGCTCTATCGTTACGTCCGTGTTTGGGATTTTTCGTTACATGTCTGAATTTTGAATTTTTTATTGTGACCCCCAGTATAGAAATTAAAGGCGTAGTCCATGCAAAATGTATAACGAAATCTGTGAAGCAAAGTGATGAATTTGTTAGAGCTAGCTATATTTTTATAAATAAACGTAACGTAAGAACGTAAATGGAAAATGGAAATACTAGACATGAGTTCAGGAGTACTAAGAAGACATATCATTATAAATCACGTTAGAACGTAAGAATATTTTAATAAAATTGACTACCCCCTTCATACCTTTACTCATTTTACAGCTGGAATAATCAATTTGACATATTGGTGTCCTTCTATACCACTTGAAATCACTGAAATGGGGTCGATTTTTGATGATCGAATTCCACATATGTTATGTGACTTCATGTTAGATAGCATTACCATTTTCGATACAGCCCTTAGTCAAAGATTTGACTGTATATTGCCAATTCAAGGGTCCAAAGATCGAAACTGAAAATAAATCCGTTTCACATTATCGTCTGGTCAATATCGAGAGGTAAATTGGCTGCTGCCAATTTCGGCTACACCTGAGAGCAAACTAAACATCTGATGTTCATTGTAAATCAATTTTATCCATGGTTTAAACCTTGTGTCGATTAATCAGAATGATATCGAATTGAAAGCAATCCTGATATAAATTCCTCTTATGACGGATTTCAAATAACATATTCAAACATAACCTTTAAAGAAACTGAATTCCTCCACTTAATTTCATCATAATTATTCCTTACTTCAACTTCTTATCGTGAACCCGATGACAACATGTCCCCTTTATCAAAACCACGCTGCTACCAAACATCAGTCCGAAAACCCCAAATCCAAAACCTTCAGAAAGAAAAACACAACGTGCTCTTCGGGTCCGCCAACTGAAAGGAATTTTTCAATTAATTTCACTCATTCACACCCTTGTCCGGGCTAGTCGCAATGTGTTCGTGTGTGTGTGTGTGTGCGAGAGTGCACGGCAGTGGATCCTGAAGACGGTGACGGAATCCAACCAAGTGAAAGATTACGCTCGACTTGCTCGACGTGCGGCGCTGCTACCCAAGCTGCTAAAAGCAAAAGCTCCGAAGTGAGAGTCATCGTCATCGATCGATAGGCAAATGAGAGAATAATTAGCTGGAAATGAGGGAACCTCCCTTTGGTGGCACGCGCAGCAAACGGACGGTCGAACGGACGACGACGATCGAACGCACCTCTTTGGATGATCGTAAAACACTTTGCCACACTGATGAGGCCTCCCCTTTGGATCAACCGTTCCCTTGCCCAGATGTGTAACAAGGTGGTTAATTATCAAATAACAAACATTTTACCGCCGAGCACTGACTGGTTGTGTAGACTTGCAGAGAGGTACATACCTACGAACGGTGACGTAGGTAAACCATTTAGATGATGATGAGTTTGTGTCTCGTGCCATCGGACCGTCGGATCGTCGGAGATCCTCGGAGAGTGTTGCCGTGGAGCCACCTCACTTTATCATAATTATAAACAAATCAACGATCTCGGACACACGGAGGTACTTAGTTGATGGAGGCGCCCCCGGCGGGTGATGCGCGTTTGTGTCGCTAAGCTGGCCTAGTGGGCTGGGAAGGTGCGGCCTAGAGGTCGGAGGAAAGCAGGGGGAAGTGAGAGTTTAAACGCGATCTTCTCGAGCGTAATCAGACAGGGAAAAGGTTGCTCAGTGTAGTGCATGGTTTATGTTTATAATTGCTAGCGAGGAAAGTTCGGGGTTGGACTAGGGGGAGTACTTTGAGAGTGTTTAAATGGCCAAACAAAATTTCACAAAGCGCATCGTAAACGTATACACCCTCGTAAATGCGAAAACTTCCATTACACTTGAAAGTTTCGATTGTTAAAACCGACTGAACATCTATGGGAAAGCTTCCCTTTCCATACGCTTTGCATGTTTTATGTTATTATTGATGTTATGTTTATGCATTTTCTATATCTATCAAACTTTTTGAAATGTTCGATTTTAAAATATGGTCTATTTTTCTTTCTTTTCAGGTATGTATGACTTTACTGCTATTGAGGAACGTGGCAACTGTAAATCACTGTGATAAAGTAATTTAGTTAAGGCACACATTACAAAATAATGAAAATAACATACGACGTAATCTGTTACAAACGATACAAGATAGTTCGATTGTCCAAAATCTCATGGACGGGATCGAAATAGATCAGACCGTGGCGGATGATAAGTGAAACAGAAAAAGAAAAAAAGGAAGATCCAGGAGTGGTGTTTGTTGGGAGCTGTCTTAGCTGATGGGCAACGAAGATTCCAAGATGATCACGATGATGTGAATCCAGCAGGTTTATAGTGATGCCGAAAGATGCTGGACTGTTGCATTTGATGCATCTCTTTCCAAGTGCTAGCAACGAGTAGCGATTTTCTTTAATCAAGATCCAAGAAACTTTTCCGAACTCTATTCGTGAGCTTCAAGGATTATTCGGGTGAGATCCTTCCTTTTTATTTATTTAGTTCGTAAGCCATATAAATTTCACTAATACAGTACTAAGAAAACACTTTGAGGAACTTGGCTAGCTTAGCGGCTGCTGCGTTTGCTTACTGCGCATAAAATCGTTGGTTTATCATCAAATTCCTAAAAAAACATCATATGCTTTTGGTTGTATCGCCTGGTTGAGGCGTATCTCGATCTAATACCGTACCCAATACTCCAACTCCGTAGTACTTAAGAGTGTGTCACTAATTCGGTGACCTCTCGTTGAGTAAGTACTACATCAACATTTCCTTTCCTATCCTTAGTTACGGTAAATATAGGCGTGGCCAGAAATATTGACAGTCATGCTTTTGGAATTCTTGTTTAGATTGCAAATAATGTTAACTTCCTAGCATTATTCCTAAACGCAGTCTGACTAAGAATACCGCAGCAACGCTGACGTTAACGCTAATGTGTTGATCGGAATTACATGTAAAATCCTTCTCCAGAGCAGTTGTTGTCGACGTCGGTAAGATCACCGCTGGGATCGAAATTTAGTGACAGCAAGTTGAACGGGAACTTGATCGTAATTTTTCTGTGATTTAAGGAGCTCGTTGGCCTTGTGGCGACCAATTTTGCTTACTGAGCAGAAAATCATGGGTTCGATAATTTTAGGCTTAATTTTTTCTGACATTGATTTTTTCATCGCGTTTTAGCCACTCGATAACATAGTTCTAGAAAAGAACTTTAGTGCAAAGCAAGTGCAAGTGATCGGGTAAATGCAATTGAAAGTGTTTTTTATCAGCATCCTTTTCGTCAGAATGATTCGGATTGAATCGGAGGCGGATTGTGCATGAGTTTCTTTGAAGATCCGATGGAATGGTTTGAAGTGTGGAGCTAGAACTAGGAGATGCAACAATCTTCCAAGTTTTTGCTTCACGGGCAAACCATCGTTCATTTGGTGAGATCGTTCCTGTTTATATATTCACCTGTTCCGGTTTATACAACTTTGTCTTAGATATCAGAAGAAGAGCCGCTTTTGTGATGTATTTTGATGAAAAATCAAATGCACTATTGTCAAAAGTTGGGAACGAGTGGGTATGGCCAAGTTCCAACATAGATTTGCTACTTGGTTCATTCGCCAAGAGAGTCGTCTACGTCTACGTTTGATGTTTTGTACCTTAAATATCAATTTTTGTGATCATGCCCAAGTAACCAACAAGCCCGTTAATCGCCCTTTTTGGTATATAAGGCTGCTATACGACTTATATAAGGTTCGGAAACCCTATATTTACCTTATATCGCAAAAAAGGGGGGTTTACGGGGAGTTAGCGGGCTTGGTGGTTACTTGGGTGATTTGCCTGAAGAATTTTTGAACTAGTTTTGCAATAACCCGGAACAGTCTTGGAAGCGCCAGGACAGTAAGAGTACAAAATTAATGAAACTTGCTGAGATCTTCCCTTTATTTTCATTAAGGGGAAATATTGGCTTCGGCAATACCTTAACCTACTATCGTCAGGAGGGTAAACAAAGTCCTAGAGCACTCAAATTTGGCCAATAATTGCTCTGAAACACAATGTATCCACATGCCAAAATTGAGCTCTCAAGGACGTTGTTTACCCCCCTGACGATAATAGGTTAAGGTATTGCCGAAGCCAACTTTTCCCCTATTTGTTTTTAAATTTAAAATATATTTTCGTTCTATTGCTTTCTACTGAAATCTAGCTCTTACTTGTTCGTGTTCAGCGTTGGGAAATTTTGCGAGGTTTTATGAAGCACACAAATAGAAAAGTTCGCGAGTCATTGTGAGTTTTAGCGAACTTTTCCTGTAGATTGCTTAGAGACCCGTTTTTTGGTTTTTACACAAGGGAAGATAGAACTAGGGTTCCTTCCTCCTTTTCCTTTCTCCTACGGCCTTTTAGTATTTTGTTTCTGTTCAGAAAGCGAGTAATGGCGCTATAACGCATATAGCGCTAAGACAAGAGCTAGTGCTCATTTCCCAACTACTCGAAGAAAATGGAGCATCATTTAACTTTTTTAGATGATGATGATGATGGTCCACCTCTTACCCCTAAATTTATCTTTGAGATAATTAAATATGTCTTTTTAACCAGGTTAGCAAACAAAATCGAACTGGTTTCAGTTACAGATATAAATTCCCTCTAGAGTTAACAGTTGCTTCACAGCGATATAAATGTGGAAAAGCTCAGGCGTCCACCTCTTAGTTCGCCTTTTTGTCCACCTAAAATATTCATAAGTATTACAAGCAATGAAGAGTTAAGGAACAATCAATAAAGCATCCTAGCAATTCCGCAATCTAATGCTATCATAATTTTCAGCAATGGCATTCATGAACCTCCAACATTTGCCAGAAAACTTAGATTAGATGCTCCCAACGACCAATCATTTATAGCAACGGAACGTACGGTACGAGATGTCCACGTTTCATCCATTTATTGGATTCTGAAGCATCGTGTTTAAATCTTTGATTTAAACAGGTACGATGTTTTTGAATCATCTTGCCCCTTAAATGCTGCACAGTAGGGCTGGCAGTTTTGATATATTTTGTTCATCTCTGATGTACCGGTGACCGATGCGAACAGATGGAATACTGTGCCTAAACACTATTTTGCCACTAACCCTTATTTACTGCAATGGTAGATACCACTGCAAACAGAAAGAAGACAAAGAAGACACAAATTTGAAGCTGTAAAAAACAACAATAAGAAGCATTCAAAAAATAAGAATTCTCACCAAATCTTCGATACAATTCACTTTCTTCTCATTGCTCCTGACCCTGGGTCCAGCTCTGCCTTTCCATCAATGATCATTGCAAACAGCCTCCCTTCGTTCGACCTTCGTTCCTCTTCTCGGATTTCTTAATGAAGCTGAAAATCATTGCTGTAAGTATTTAGTACGGTCGTCATCGCTGCTGCTGCTGCTGACCGGGTCTACCATTAGGCAGTCAGAGCCGTAGATTACAACCTACCGTCGCCCGTTCAACGGTGGTGGCACTTTTCGACGACGGCTCTGTCTCGAAGGTCTACTGCAAACACTTACGCGCGTCTACGATTTAATACCACGCGGTGCTTTGCTTCATGAACTACTGATAATGACTACCACCGAACGCACTCGATCCGATGGAGTGCAACGGCATGATCCACTCCACTCGGTGTATGTAGAGAGCTTTGTTTTATCGGCTTATTTGGTGTATGCAAATGGGAGGATGAAAATTTTCGGATTATTTCCCATGCCGAAAAACGTGGTACGGGAAATTCTGGTGGGCACTGTAATACATAAATTGATCAGCTAAGCGCCGAGAAGCCGATCGACCGATCGATCCAACCAGGGTGAGAGGCCACCGAGGGGCGGAGGCATTCTTTTAAATCTTTCTGACACATCATAAAATAATAACCGCGTCCGAGGGTAATGAAGAACCCGGAGAGGCAGAAAATGAACTACTAAAGCATGGAGCCGGTGGGCGAGGCACGGCACGGAGGGGGTTGGCTTGATGATAGATTTATTGCATAATGAAGCCAGACGTTAAGCGTTTAGCTTGTCGCGTACGGCGAGACGGCGCGGAACGGAGTGACGGCGCTTCAGCAGCGATTGATCAGGGTAATTGGAAATTTTTGGATTCTATGAAGGTTACACCGAATTTCGCGCAGTCGAGTAGGGGAAAATCACAATCGAACGCGGTTCTATTCTCTCACCTTGCACAATGGGTTATTAATATTCCATAATGATCACTTAGCGAAAATCTCATTACTGGCAATTTATTGGTTTCATTATGTTGCGGAAAAGATAATGGGTCTCGGAATGATTAACCGAGCTTCATCGGTTCTTGCGAACAAAATGGATTGCCCATAAGTGGAACCTGCTTCCTAGCGGCTGGCTGTGGCAGCTGATGTTACTTTCTCCATCAATCGTGCGAGGGTCCATGAACAGAAGCCCGCTTTCCTCCTTCTTCAGGTATCATATAAAAAACCTGAAAGCAGTGGTCCATAATCCCGTAGGGTCCAACTCAAGCAGATCCTTAAACGCGAATGCAATACAATATATCATATGAAGTTGAGCCACATTTATGAGCTGTTGAAAGAGACAATGTCAAATGGGTTTGAAAATGTATGCAGTACTTTTTGTTTGCTATCAGTTGGGAACTCTTCTAGCTCGATTTTCATTGCTAGAAAAGTGCATTTCCATAGAATGCAAAAAAAAATTACGGGCAATCATTCACTTTTAAGCTACAATTCTGCCTTCTTGGATCACGTAAAAAAATGGCGTGTTCGATATTTTTCAGCACATCACAACTCGAAAACGTCACTTCCAATTGAAACGACGTCCGAGAAAAAGATATAAGAAAAAATAAATCATTGTTATTAGAAACAAGTAAACAAAAGTAAAAAAAAAATCAATTATATTTGAGTAAAAATGCGAAACAAATATTCAAAACTTAAATATTTAATAATATCCCGTTCAATATTTTTGAAAATATTTTTATTAAACGGTTATGAAAAATTCTATCTGCTGCAAATTTTAAACTTGGCCATTTAACAATCTACAACAATCATAGAACACAACTTTTGGATAATTTTTATCAACCTTTGTTAAAAATTTTGAG
Source organism: Ochlerotatus camptorhynchus (assembly GCF_037179485.1). Taxonomy (NCBI): domain Eukaryota; kingdom Metazoa; phylum Arthropoda; class Insecta; order Diptera; family Culicidae; genus Ochlerotatus; species Ochlerotatus camptorhynchus. The sequence continues at coordinate 1,366,858 of NW_027040852.1, read as the reverse complement.
ATACACTCAACTCTCCACAACTCTATATTTTCTGTAACTCGATGGATTCTGTGGTCCCTTTATTTTCCCATGCCAAGGGGTTGGTCACTCCGCACAGTGTACCAAAACCACAGTTGGGCACACCTGGGTACACTCATTGGCACTGTTTGACACCCATGACTAAAAATTTTCATGATCGTCGAAGCTACTGGCAACACTGTTCTATCTCTGTGCCTGCGCAGTGCATGTGTCAAATCATTGTTGTTGACACATTGCAATTTTAAACCAAGACCCACCATAAATTCCTCAAAACCCAGTTGGATTTCCCAGCAGCGTACATCCTAATGCCTGTTCGAAGGAGTACATCATCAGAAGCAAAGTAACCACAGCAATCGATACTGCACTTGAAATGAGAGAACAGCTGACGGACTAATGTTTGGAAGGTCAATGGACATTCGAGCTACCAGGATCAGAACGATCCAGGACAGTGACAAGGCCTATACCAACAGCAGTGTTTGACAGTAGGCAGCATGTCCCGGGCTCAAATAATTTATTTTGCTTTGCTGGGCCCGCTGTCACTGTATAACATGTTGTCTACGCGCCTGCCTCTGGGCTGGAACGATCGGACCGGCTCACAGTGGGGCCGTTCTGGAAAAAGACGGTCAAAAGTCTTTTCTCATCATTTTTCTCGACGTTTTCGATGGTAAATTTCTTCGGAGAAGTTGCTGAGAATAGCGATCCGCTCCTATTGAAACAAACACCGGGTTTAATATTAAGGGGGTATTACACTTAGAAAAACTAACTTTTTATAAAAACGATATAAACATATGACATCTTGAGCAAAGTTGTAGATCTAATTATTTCATGAAACTTTGCCAAACACACCAAATTTCTATATCTTTAAACTAATGAGATATAATGATTTTTCTTTCAGGAGTACCTTAAAAGTGGTTTTTAAGTTAAATCATATTTTAATCAAGTTTGACCGGTTCACTATATTCGAGAAAATTTTAGATATCATCAAAACACATAACTTTTCTGAAGACGTCAACAACATTTATTGACTCTTGTTTGCTGTACTGTTATTTTGAAGGAAAAAATCATCAATTTTAGAAAAAAAAATTAAAAAAAAATGTGAATGTTTGTGAAATGACACTAAGCGTCATTGAGTTTGTTATAACTTTGAGCATACGTGTAGAAAAAATTAGCTTCGGGAACCCTCGGGTACAAAATTTATACAGCTATTTGATACAGCAGTTTTTACCATATATTCTACATTATTCTCATATAGTTCTTTGTGTAAATAGATCCAATCATACATACATGCACCGTAGGTTATTCAATTTTTATTGATGAGGATGGCCTTTGAAAACTGAAGATTTTGAAAGAAATTGAAGACACATTTTTTTTTTTATTTAACGGATATTCTTTATACACTAAAAGCCACATATTTGTTTATTCAGCTTGAAATCATATTGCCTCTAACATAAGATATTAAAATTCTCTTTATCACGTATCATTGAAAGTAGTTTTAATAGGACATCCTCAACACAAACTTAATACCCTACGGTGCATGTATGTATGATTGGATCTATTTACACAAAGAACTATATAAGAATAATGTAGAATATATGGTAAAAACTGCTGTATCAAATAGCTGTATAAATTTTATTCCCGAGGGTTCCCGAAGCTATTTTTTTCTATACGTATGCTCAAAGTTATAACAAACTCAATGACGCTTAGTGTCATTTCACAAACATTCAATTTTTTTTAATTTTTTTTTTCTAAAATTGATGATTTTTTCCTTCAAAATCACAGTACAGCAAACAAGAGTCAATAAATGTTGTTGACGTCTCCAGAAAAAGTTTTGTATTTTGATGATATCTAAAACTTTCTCGAATATAGTAAACCGGTCAAACTTGATCAAAATATGATTTATCTTGAAAAACCCTTTTTAAGGTACTCCTGAAAGAAAAATCATTATATATCATTAGTTTGAAGATATAGAACTTTAGTGTGTTTGGCAAAGTTTCATGAAATGATTAGATCTACAACTTTGCTCAAGACGTCATATGTTTATCTCGTTTGTATAGAAAGTTAGTTTTTCTAAGTGTAATACCCCCTTAATATTAAACCCGGTGCATGTGGAGCGGATCGCCATTCTCAGACACTTCTCCGAAAAAATCTACCCTCGAAAACATCGAAAAAAATGATGAGAAAAGACTTTTGACCGTCATTTTTCATCTGATTACACAGCTGCCATTCCATCGCACAGTGGTATTAAAAATCATGTTTCAATGGTTTAACTTTGATGCTGCTCCACTACTGCTGCTACTGCTATGTTGTGTTTTGGTAAGAACAGATTGAAATCGTGTATTCATTTTCAAAACCGGCGATGTAAATAGCTAGGACATGTCAAACCATGCATCCACGTTTTCCCAGTTCAGGTGCCTTGTTCTCGGCAGCCAATTTAGGTTCCCGGAAATGCTTTTCCCGGATCCAATTGATGAGCAGCTTCACGCTTTCGTAAATTTCATTGCCAAAAATCTTGCTATCCACAATTTGGAAAAACCGAATTGCACAAACGGCATCGATAACGTGAACAGTTCCAGCGACAACATCAGCAGCCTCTTTCCCCAGCGGTTGTAGATTTCGAATGCCAGCTGATGCGTTCCGATGTTGTCTCTGCTTGAAGAGCGGTCAGAGGAACTTAATCGTCTTATCGAGGGTCAATTTGTCCTGTACCAGCTTTTTCAGTTGGGGATCTTCTGAAACATCGTCTTGATGCGGTCCGGGTTCAACTGCTTGTTGTGTTGTTCCTTCGAATCAAAACATTTGATCTGTCACATTACTCGGGTTACCAAATAGCTTTTTTTTTTGTAAACAAATGAAGGCACTTTCGGCACAGCGGCATAGGTGCGGCACACTGAGAAAATGGTGTGTAGAGTGACCACCCCTTGCATGTATCATACTCTCCATAAGTCGATGCCTCCTTTGGTCGATGATATAAACACAGGGTGATTCGGAATAACTGTCACTTTTAAAAATGGTCATAAGGATCGAGCGCTTGCATGATTTTTTGATATCAGTTTATTCCAGATATACCCCAAGTAACACATAAAACATCTTTTAGAAAAATATTTAGAACGGCTTGTTATATAAATGTATTATAAGTGATGCAGAAAACATCCCACGTTATATATGAGGTTCATGGATGTTTTTTTTTTCATACTTCCTAGATTCAACATTTTCCAAAATAATTTTCTTTTGCTTATATCTTTAAATGCTATTTAAACGTGCATCTTACTGTTTTAATACCACAATAAAACTTGTCGTATACAAAATCAATTTTAGTAGAATGTATAAAGTTCTTGAAGAGATTCTGAACTTTCCAGATTGACGTAAACATTGACGGCGCCATTGAGCCGGACTGTCTCTTCACGCAGTGATTGACAGTTTCTTATGAGGTATTTGAAGGTTTGTTATAAAGAAAGTTGAAAACACTTGTTTATGACATCTCATAAATTAATATAACTGAAAATGTGCAGGTTGTCTTATAAGGAGTTGAAAATACTTTAAAATAACACTCTGGCAATTAGATGTACGCTTTGCTGCTAAAAAAACATCTTTATGACGGATCGAAAGCGTGTTGAACGAGAATATAATGTTCATGCCATTGGCAAGAACATGATAGATACTTATAACAAACCTCTCATCAAGCGGAGTTGGTCTAGTTAGGAAGTAGTAAGTCTACCACGCCAAGGACCAGTGATCAAATCCCATGCTCATGTTCTTTTTTGATGTTTTTTTTTTGCCGCCGGTTTTTATGATGTTTCCAAAACATGTTATAAGACCAGTATTTAGTTGTATAAGCTCCGCGACTTGCGCTTTTTAGGTTATATAAATGTATTTAATGACGTATATTACAGTATTATTAATTCTTTACGTAAGTCATTAAAATGTATTTCCAACTTCTTTATGACAAGCCGTGTTGCTTGGGACTACATATATAGCCTTCAACTAAGCATACTTGAATTCAAATCTCTCTCCCATTACCTTTAATTACCAGCCACATTTGTCACAAAAATTAACCACAGGGGCTGTTCATTAACTACGTAGATAGTTTAGGGGGAGGGAGCGTTTGGCACTGGAGTGACATGTAGGAACTGGAAATCTATGTCCGACGCCATTTTGAAACCTAATATGGCGGCATCCGGTTCATGAACAACTGGAAAATACTTTCAAAACCCCACAATATGGGTATTTCTGGAATCGGAGTGACATATAGGAACCAGAAATTGATGGTTGACGCCATTTTGAAATCCAAAATGGTGGCTTCCGGTTACAAAAAAAAACTTGGAAATTCTATGAAATACTCCATAATATGGGTATTTTTGAAATCGGAGTGACATGTACAAAATTGAAATCTATGTTTGAAATTTTAAATCCAAGATGGCGGCATATCGTTACAGAAAAACTACCCTACCCTACGCGAAACAAAACCAGGGAACTTCGAGCTGTTAGTGTCCTCAGGCATTAAGAGGCATCGTGCAAAAGATTGTGTGATCGATTCCCGAAGTTGTAATTTTTTTTCGCGGGAGCCTTTTAGACGAGATTATCCGCCGGGAAGGTTCCATTGTTGCAAGATATATCTATATATAATTAAGAGCAATTCTCTACTAAGTAAGCAAACGACTTGACTCGACCTCCTCCTATTTGGATGAAATTTTGCACATATCTTTGGTGTGGGAGATCATGTTTTTTTTTCAAACAATTATGACTCGAAAACCCGTTGATTGTAATTAATTATAACTGAAAAAAAGTTATAGAGAATCAATAGGGAATCACAAAAAAATATACACTATAAAAACCAGTGAGTAGCAAAAATATCCACATGTGTGCTCAAAGCTCGAACTATATTGAGAGATGATCAATTCCATCTTTAAAAGAGTATTTTTCATTATTTTTTTTAGAGATTACATATGTAACAGCTTGTTTGTAATTTATGGGCAGTTCATTCCATAGCTTCACAGCACGTTGATGAAAAGAGTATCTGAAAATGTATGCCCAACTGGTGAATGTTAGATTTCTTGAACGAGAGGACTTTAAAAATAAATCATGCGAATAATCAGGGCCTTTGTTCCAAATGTTGTACGTTTGGGTACATACTCTCATCCAAGTGTATTTTTCATAAGTGCAACCTAGAATCCCTTTGTGATTGATGACAATTTGCTCAAAGCGAATAATATTATATGCATATCTTGGCATAGAAAGCTCTCAATTAATAACTGTGGAAGTGCATTTAGAACACTAAGTTGAGAGCACGCAATAAGCTAATATGCGCTAAGCAATAAGCTTGAAATAAGAATAAGAAGAAGAAGAAGCATATCTTGTAAGTATTGTACTATATTGAAAGAATTAGATGTGTATAGGACATCAACATAATTAAAAAACGGAACTGGTAGGATTTTTAGCTAATTTCAAACGAATATGTTTAGGAGTACATTATTTTTACAGCACTAGTGAATGCATACAGAACATTGTTAATTTGTGCCGTTAAGTTCAAGTATGAGTGTGATATAATAACAATGAATACATTAAGTAATCTATGAATAATATGTATTAAAAATAATAAAGATTATAAGATAATAAAGAATGTGATATGATTCTTCAAGTCATCAAAAAAATGATGTTGGTGAGTGACATTCTACATGCAGCCATTTTTAAGGTTATTTGAATGTTATGTCGACAAATTTGTTTTCAGTGTGATTCTTCATCTACGCCATCTTTGATTTCAAAATAGTGTCAGCTATTGATTTTCGGTCCTTGTACGTCAGACATCGATTAGGGACTGGAATGTCATGGCACCACGGTTCTAAAAAATTCCATACTGTGGGATATTTGACAGTGTTTTCCAGTTTTTTCTCTTATCAGAAGCCGCCATTTTGGAATTCCAAATGGCGTCAGACATCGATTTTCGTTTCTTATACGTCACCTCGATTCCAAAAATACCCATATTGTGTGGTATTTGACAATTTTCTGTATCTGGAAGCCACCTTCTTGGATCTTAAAATGGCATCAGACATAAATTTCCAGTCCCTAAACGTCACCCTCTCAATACCCATATTATGGGGTATTGACAGTATTTCCCAGTTTTTCATGAACCGGATGCGCCATCTTGGATTTCAAATTGGCATCAGGCATGGATTTTCGGTCCTTACACGTCACTGTGATTAAAAAAAACCCATATTGTGGGGTATTTGACAATATTTTCAAAAACCTCTTTTTACGAAGCAAATACCAAATAACGAGTTTTTTTACGCACTGATTCGATTTACGAACCCCCCGTTTTGTTCGTAAATGAAGGTTCCAGTGTATGAGTAAATAAGGATAGGTATTCCAGTAAAGTGAGTATTTGCCCCGTAACGTGGGTAGATCACCTTTTCGTGGTACGTTACGAGATGTAAGATCTACCACCGATTCCTAGTCTTGACTACTTCAAACTAGGGGAACAGGATTTTACAGTAATCAAAGGAACACATCTTAGTCCTTGTTACTTTTTATGCCTTGTTGATAGTGATAAGTCCTCGGGTTGCGTGGACCGAGGATGATCTTGAAACAAGGAAAAAATTAGTTAGTTAGTCTTCACCTATGTGATTCCTAATCTTCTATTCGTTGTTTCCTAGTTTGAAGTGGTTAAGACTAGGGTTCTGATGCATGGTCATTATCGGTGTCATGTCTTGTTTTTTTTTGCTAAGGAATCCAATTTTGACTGACAAAGGGGCGCGCCTTTGGAGGGTGTTTCAACACTCCGAAGGGTATAAATAGCGGGACCTTTCAATTAGAATCGATTCCTTGCGATAAAGGCAAGAATGACAACTGTATCAAAACCGAATACTTCATCATTTCTCAATAGTGATGGAGTAATACGACATGCACTAAACTAAGGACACGGGATATACTACAATAGATCAAATTACTGGTCGCAGTGGTTTTATGTCCCGAACAGAGGAAAAAAAAAAAGTGAGTATTTCGGTAATGATCTTGAAATTATAGACGATAGAAAAAGAAATATTTTTGTTCTATAAGTCGATAACTCTATAACTAAATGGTCCCTTCAATATGTATTTATGGAGAGTTGACTGTATATTAAAAAAGAAAACCATTTATTAGACTTTTCAAATCGTTTTCTGTGAAAACAATTTCTAAAAAATTGTATAATCAATAGTGTAAAAGATCGCATCACTTTCCAGTTTGTATCCAGATCTAATTCACCTTTCTCACTAACAAAAACGTTCTTTCAGTGACAACCGTGGAGATGCAAAGGAATAATCGATATGTAGTAACAACGGGTGTCGAAATAACAATCCTTTCCCTCCCCGTTGACCATAAGGACGTGGAGTTACTGGATTTTGCACACTGAGGATGAATTTCTAATCCCAAGCCCCATTCATATGGTTCTTTGCGCAGATTTCGCTAAATCTGGTCAATAACGGAGTAGCAGCTACTGAAATGTATGGTCGTCAATGTCCATTAGGGTGTTTCATTTTGAAAAAAGTGATGAATTTTTGATAGGCCACCCTCCAGTTCGATTCATAGCCCCAAAATATGAACCTGTGCAAAAAATGGTAAAGATTGATGAAGGTTTAGAGGTCGCGCCAATGATTTGGATTTTGTATGGAGATTTTGGTGAATTAGTATGGGAAATTATTGATTTTCGTTTACATTGCTCTAACTTTGGTTGTAGTTGTCCAAACGTTGAAAAAAAAAATATGTGGTTGTCATGACAATGATCAACAAGCCTGTTGTTGTTGCGATGAAATTGGCGTTGTTGCCTTGTACATATTCATCTGTCAATTTACCCTATTTTGCCATTTTTTCACATTTTTATAATTCTTGATACGCTGCAAAACTGAGCGTAGCAACTGTAGGCTTTTTGTTTATTGCCATAGCAATAACATACTAAATTTTTTCGACATTTGGACAAGTAGAAGCAAAGTTATAGCGATATAAGCGATTTTTTAAATTCTTCCATAGTAATTCCCATACAAATTTCAAATCATTGGCGCGACCTCTAAACCTTCATCAATCTTTACCAATTTTTGCACAGGTTCATATTTTGGGGCTATGAATCGAACTGGAGGGTGGCCCATCAGAAATTCATCACTTTTTTCAGAATGAAGCACCCTAATGTCCATGCTCGTGCTCATGCTCGAAAAGTGCCTCAGCCTGAGTGCTTTTTCGTAGCTTTTAGTTTTCGGATTTGAAACATCATCGCTTGCAGTGTTGCTTACAGAGCAGAAAAACGCAGTCCAAGAAATATTCATATTAAAGAGATTTATGGTCAAATCGCTTGTTTATCGTGTATTTTGCGAAACTTGTCGTCGTCGTCGGTGCCGGGTTTAAATGGTTACAACAACTCAAATAGCGGTATAATTTGATATAAAGGGCTCGGTGGCCTTAGAGCGACCGTTTTTGCTTACTGAGCAGAACATCGTGAGTCTAATCTCAAACCCATCCACATTCAAGATTTGGAAATGTTTTTATTTGTTAAAATGACTACCTTAATAAAAATAACCATAAAAGAGAGCTTAACGACGTGTTCGCGGTATCATCCAAACCATTTGTGGGATAGTCAACAGTTTGTTTATGGTATTTGTTTACTAGGGTACATAGTAATAACAGCAACTCGATGATTAAAATGGAGCTCGTTTGCCTAGTGGGAAACGTTTTTGTCTACTGAGCAGAAGACCGTGGGTTCAATCTTAAGCTCGTTCGCGTTATATGATCGTTAGGACATCCATTCAGCTTATCGTTTACCAAAACGAACCCTACTGCAAACCCAACCCTCTTACCCAACATCCCAGTGATTCCTCGTGGAAGTGCAGAGGTGTTATCGGCTTCCATCAAAGCGAATGTCACGTCAACCCATTCCTACCCCTTCTTGACCTGCGTTCGGGCGCGGCTGGCGCTGTTATTACCTAGTTGATTGCTAGTCCCAGGCATCGTCTATTGGTTCTCTGTGTAATTACAGCTGGTCTGGCAATAACATAGTTAAAACCGTGGGCGGTCAATCATGATCATGCTCATGCTCATGCTCAATGTGAATGATTGACCATAACAAACAATTGTGCAAAATTTAATGCAAATCAGAGAACGTTGCGTCAGATCGACTTCTCATTTGGCATGGAACTGCTTAAATGCAATGCATTGTATTACAGAGTTTTGAAAAAGCCCTTCCCTCAACTCTGTGTTTTGTGTACTGAAAAATTGATGATTGAGTGCTTTTTAGGATCTTTGATTTATTAAATTATTGTACTGTTTGACAAGCATGAAGATATTCTAAGCCCAGGGAAGTCGAGAAATGTTGTAACCCGACTAATTCTGTGACTGGACCGGGAATTGGTACCGTCTCTGCTGTCGCGAATTTACGGACTAGGCCAGCCTTTTTTAAACTACGGGTCGCGACCAGGATTGCTTCCACTCAATTGCTATACAAAACTGTTTTTTAGAATTATGAAATCATTAGAAGTTATCATAATAATTTGTTCTTGTAAGTTTGAAGAATAGGTTGTAAAGTATGTGTTCGACTCATAAAATCTATACCTTTTCACTTTAAATACGTCACCATCAGCGATTTTACGATTCGTGAGCGCTTACCAAGTAACAATTCAAGCTGAACTGTAAGAACAGAAGCTGATTTTTGGTTGATTTATGATGTACAAAGCTGATCAACAGCACGCTGAATATATAGTTCATTAGTAGTGCATAAAGCGAATTGTATCCCCATAATTCAACCTCATTATGTTAGCTGATCTACAGGTTAAACAAGACTTATTCAAGCTTAACACTAAGCCACAAATCAGCAATGCGCTACAAATATTTTGATAACCTGATATACAGCCATTCCATAGCAAAACGATATAGTGGTTCTCAGAATTTCATAACAATTGGTATTTTTGTTCCTTATCGAAAAATATTAGACCCGTATTTTTTTTTCATCAACGGCGCCGGTGGTGTAGTGGTAAGCGTGATTACCTCTCACCCCAGCGGGCCTGGGTTCAATCCCAGTCGGCGCCGCCGGGATGTTCTGAGGCATAACATCTCTGATCACGCCTTCCTTCGGATGGGAAGTAAAGCCGTTGGTCCCCGGTTCATGAGTTGATGGGTCGATAGGTAGGGTCCAGGTGTGGGAGCTGCCTTCCTGGCACGTCGGTAGCATTGGTGCTCAGCACGGAAAACAAGATCGACGGAAAAAACAAACCAAAGGAAAAAAAAAAAAAAAAAAATTTTTTTTCATTAGGATGACCATTTCCATTTGAGAGTGGTCCAAAAAATCGAGTATCTTTTCTATTTTTTTTGTCCAAAAATTACATTTTTTTTTAAATCATAACTTTTGAACCACTAAGCTAATTTGAATGATCAAAAAATCAAATGGAAGGTTATTTAAAATACTTTTCAGAAAAAATATAACAAAATTCAAAAATTAGAAGAACTTTGATTGAATTTGTTTTTTTTATATGGTTTTCATAGTTTGTAGGCAATGGGCGTAACACGTATTTATATTTTTCTTTGAAAATGTAGGCTTTTCTACACAACATATAAAAAACCCAGCTATGTATTTTTCTTCGTTTTCGAGTTACGATTTTTACGGGTCTAATATTTTTCCATAAGGAACAAAACTACCAATTGTTATGAAATTCTGAGAACCACTATATCGTTTTGCTATGGAATGGCTGTATAAGATTAGTAATCTATTGCAAAATTTGTAAAATTTCGTCACTCGTTGCATTCCCGGCATTTTAGTTCTTCTAAATTCTACCCTACTAATCTCAAGCCAAGGCAGAATTTTTTTTTGGAAATGGCTCCAGGTGGAAGTGGACTGTGACCAGTGTTGGAAAAGTTCGCGATATTTCACGAAGTTCACCAAGGGAAAAGTTCGCGAGTCATAGTGAGTTTTCGCGAACTTTTCCATCACTGACTGTGACGACGACGGAAGTATTAATATTTGTATTCCTGTGTTTTGACTGTTCATCACGTCCAGAAATATAGCTCAATTATGGCCTCCAAATGACCATCAAAATAAATCACGCACTTGTGTCCATATTGTGTTACCAGCACGTGGACTATATACAGCAAATATTCTAATATATACGAAGCAAACGGAGAACCACACACTCTTTGTCGAGTGTTGTGAGATGCATGCAAAAAGTTGGTTTGCCAACGATCTGAGGTGCTTTCCAGCTCTGCATAAAGCTGGGTTTAGACTAGGCAAGTCAATTGATCAAGTCAGTTGAATTCAACTGACTTGAACGCAAATTGAACGTGTAAACCATGCCATGCAACTGACTTGATCAACTCACTTGAATTGAAAAAAGTTGAACCAGGCTCAACTTTTCAAGCCAATTGAATTCCTTGCCTGGTCTAAGCCCAGCTTAAAGTTTTATATGCATTCTGGAGACTTGTCAGACTGAAAACAGATCTGAACTCGATGGCAAAAAAGTAAATATACAAAACAGAAAACAAATAGAGAAAGTAACAAAAACTCTTCAAATACGGGAAATGCAGGTAATGTTCGACTTAAGTGTCCCTAATTTGGGCCCATACATATATTCAGCGATCGACTAAATTTTCAATAGCAACCAAAAATATCCACTAGTAACGTCCCAATAACGCGTTCATCTAGATAAAATTGATAAATAGCAGATTTTTTGCGATGGGGCCAATATTAGATACATAAGCCAACAATAGGGTCCTAATACCCTATCTCGTTTTTGACATCAATCGATGAGATTTGGCTCTGGAATACATAGCAAAGTTTTTTTTTTAATTGATTCATAGTCACGTAAAATTATATTTTTTTGTATTACAAAATTTTGAGAATGGAGAAGTCAACCCTATATTGAAAAACCATAGTATGTATAAGGCCACCCTGATAAAAAAAACTACTATCCCCAAACGTCACAAGACTTCGAGGCAGCGTTGCCAGATATACCGCTTTATCGGTATTTATACCGATTTCCAAACAAGATACCGATATACAGATAAGGTTCCTCAGAATCCCGATTTAAGATTTTATACCGATTTATACCGTTTTTTTTAATAATCAAAATTATTAATTCCTGCCCACGCTCGAATTCGGAGAAATTTTTTGTGAGTCTTGTATCTTTTTGAATACCTCATATATTTTTAGCCTTCAAAATTCTATTCAATCATCTCTAAAGATGCCTAATGTTTGATACGCTTTCGACTAATGTTTGCATTTCCTCACCGTTTTTGGATATCCATAAATCGAGAAATAGTCGATGGCTTAAATATTTTTAAAAAATTATTTAACTTCCGGAAGTTTTTATTCATTTATAAATTTCCTGAAGTTTCATCCAACTTTCCCTGCAATTTTCTTCCACCTTACCTTGCAAGCTTCTTCAGCCTTCGCTCGAATGATTCTTTCACCTTCTCCCGCCAGTTTTTTCAACTTTCCCGGAACTTCAAGGATGCTATCAGATTTTTATTACGAATCCACATTAGCTGCAGGCACATTTAGGAAGTTTTGCAACTTCAGAAAAGTCCAGAATTTTGTGTGAGTTTCGATAAATTAAACACAGTTTCATTAACTTCTGTTAAAATTCGATAACCTGGGAATTTCAGAAAAGTCCAGTGAACTCCAGTGAACTTAAGGAAACATCATAAATATTTTGGAAACTTCACAAGTCCAAAGAACTTCAAGGGAATTTAATGGTTTTCAGAAATATTAGTGAAGCTCAGAGAACATTAGGACAGATCAATTAATTTCAATGAACTTGCTGAAATTCTAAAGGAGTTCCGATAAACTCAGGAAATTTCTGAAAACTTCAGCAATGTCCTGAGGGGCTCATGCAAATTTAGGAAACGTAAGGATAGTTACATGAACATTATAACATTGTGAGAACAAACTATGGGTAGTTCTATGCGTTTTAATGCCTTTTGAAAACTAAGAAAATCGGGAAGGTCAGAGAACTTCAATGCTGATGTTAAAATAAATTTAAGAAAATTGTGAGAGCACTTAAGAGTTTTCATAATCTTCAAGAAAGTCCAGAGACCTTCAAAGATGATTAGAGAAAGTTCCGAGCACTTCGAGGATGGCCAGAGAACTCCTGGCCGAGAACTTTTAAGGAATTTCGAAGAATTATGGAATATTCCTGAGGATTATTCAGGACTATTCCAAAAACTTGAGGGAAATTGTGAAGTCTTCAGGGATGTTTTATGAATATTAGGAAAACTTTCTGGATCATTAGAACATCCCCAGGAATCTCTTTCTTCCGGAATTATGTCCTTGTTTCTTTCGACTGTTCCGTGAGCGCTCTGGCTTCCGACTTTCTTCAGATGTTTCTTCCGATCTACCTTAGGAAGTTTCTGCCAGCGTCTACAGGAAGTTTCTTTCGTCTTCTCCAGGAAGTTCAATTGATTCTCCCAGAAATTAATTCGTCTTTCTCTGGAAGTTTGACCATAAGCCAAAGGTTTTTTTGTTCGACTTCTATTGGAAGGTTTTTCCGAGCTTCTTCTGGCTTTCCCTGGAAATGGCTACTTCCGGTTTCCGAAACTTTTCTGGCTTCGTTTAGATGTGACATCCGATTTTTTTTTCGATAGTTTATTTCAATTTTCGCCATAAGTTTATCAATTCGTGTCTTCATCCAGGAGAGCTTCGTTCGTCTTTCTCTGGGTGTTTTTTCAGATTTATCTAGAAGCTTATCAAACATTCCCGGAGTTTTGTTCCGGAATGTTCCGATCATTGTACAAAACCTAAAAATTTTCATTGATTAACGGCTTTCTCAGTCTTAAAAAACTGCAACGACTGCGATGTAATCTGCTCGACATTACGGCCATGGGTTGTGGCCTTTTGCAAGTGAAAATATTGTTTGTCATTATTGTCAATAGTTAAGTCGTTGATGTGGCTGATTTTCCATAGTTTGGTTTCATTTAATGATATTTAATTGAAAAAACTACTTTCTCACAATTTTGGTCACCACTTGAGGACAACGATAATTTTAAAAAGTTTTGCCAATTTCGTTTCTTCACAAATACTCTTCTATTCAAAGCATCATTGACTGTTTTGAGATACAAATAATGAAACCATCTAGCCCCGTTTTCCAGTCAATCACATACTTGCAGTACAAATCGTGCAATACATTGAAGTATTTAATATCCTGCACTTCTTGTGGCTTCGTCACATTTATTTCCAAAGCATTTCCTGGTCGTGCAAGTGACCAAAAAATCGATCGACGGTCTGGTTATTTAGATATGATACACCCAGGTGCAGGAGTGTTAGCTGATCGTGGTTTCAAAAACGTGGCAACTGACATAGCCAGTGTTGGAGGAGTACTTATTAGGCCACCTAGTGTATCTAACAGTGCTGAGATTTGTCATTGTCATTGAGAGACTTTCACGCGATATTGACAAAATTGTTCGTCACATAGTCACTGACAGACTTGATCCTCAAAAAAACCTTCGTCAAAATCTCATTCATTGTTTCGTCAATGACAAAGATTCACCTGGTAACAAAAAGTGTAATTTCGTACATTCTGTGTCACATTATTGTTATCCAAGTAGTTCAGGACGTAGACGCTTGTTTACATTAACGGATCCATGTAATTGTGTCGCTCAAATTATTTAATTTCGTTACAAATTTAGTTAATATAAAAATCTACACATGTTCGTCACTGACAGCATTGTCATTGACAATTGACATGGTTTGCCTTGACTGTGACTGTTAGTTCAAATGAGTGACCAAAATAGAAGTGTCAATATCACTGTGTATTGTCGAGATTTTGCAGCACTGGTATCTAATGATGAACCGTTATCTAAAGAAGACTCGATTTTAGCGAAAGAAATTGCTAGCGTCAGGATCCATGTTGAACGTTTCATTAGGAGATTCAGAGAGTATAAAATGTGTGCTCTACATGCTGAATTGCCATCAACTTTATTTGATAAATTTGACGATATTGTTATTATTATAGCTGGATTAGTTAATCTGCAAGCCAAGTTGATTAGGTAGATAACTAAGAATGAGTGTCAATAAAAACAATAAAATATAATAAAATTTTGAAAAGTGCCAGTTTATTCTCAGTGATCGAAAAATGCAATATATAATACTCGAGAATTTTTCAAACAATTTAGTGAAAATGTGTTCTTGCCAAAATTTATAGCTAGATTTCATTATTCCTGTTAGGTAACTGTTGTCAAAATCAACTTCGTGGAATTCTACGAATTTTTCGGAATTTCTACTTTTTTCAAAACCTGGATGGGCAAGAACTAGTACCCCATTTTCTCTTTGTGCCATTACCATTTGTAGATGGATTTGGTAATTAACTTTGTCTTTCAGTTTTCCATCATCTTTGATGTGATTTCGAAAACGGTTGTCTCATTGATTGCGTCGGAAGAAGCACCGATAACGTGGATGTAGAAACAGTCCACAACGCTTCACATTCTTGTAGTGTTTTTTTAATAATATCAACTACCCTAACCTCTAGGCGCAGACCCCTTTTCATAGCTTCTATGGTTTTGGTACTGTGTCCTAGAACAGCATGAACTAAAGATCCGTCTGGAGTTGCACAACGAGACAAGTCATATAACTTTGATGCAGTGATTCGGCCAAATTTCAAATTATACCAGAACGACGAATCCTGCCCCCTTGTGCTAATCTCACATATGTTACAAGCTTGTGCTTTCATGATCATTTTACAAAAATAAATAAAACTTTTACAATCATGGTTTGCCCAACCCTGGTTTTGATTTAAATTCAAGCATTATATTATGCATGCTGCATAAATCACTTGGGTGAGTTGGTTTGTAATACTTCAAGGCAGTGTTTGTGTGAGACTTAGGACACTTCTCCAGTAATGCTTGAAGGAACCTTCCACTTCCGTTTTCCGAATCATTTTTTCTTTTCACACCAGATTTAGTATAGTTGCTGATATCGAAGTTATCGATATTTTCATCGACAAGCGCCAGTTGTGGTACTTTCCACAAACAAGTAGTATCAGTTGATGAGGGTGATGAGAACTTTTCATATAAATAGAATAAAAATGCTACTGCGTGCTTACAGCCACCAGCTGCTGCTTTGCATCCATCGCTCTCACTTTCACAATAAACATCTTCTATCTTCTCCAGCTGAGTGTCGACGATTGCCACCATAGAGGTAACTCTAAGACTAGTAGGTCCCGAAGAAACGAGCTCTAGTTTTTGGTTCAGCTCTGGTACTATCTTCGGTCCCAAGCTAATCGATTCACCCCTCGAAACATAGAAAAATCCAATAACCCCTCATGTTATCTGTCAAACTTTCATAGCGAATCAAAACAAACATTGTGTAGTACTAGAATTTTGACTAGAATTGAGTACGTTAATCGATTTGCTTGACACCAATAGGCTAGTCACGTAGTGAGCCAATTGAAAATTGTTAGTTTCGTATTGATTGTTGGCTGTACTGCCTTTTGGTCACCTTATGTTCCGGTACTACTCGAGCTTTAACAGTATAAACGCCGTTTTATATTTTATATTGAACTCTGCCAATAGCTGATTTCAAGTAATCGGGATTACTGGATCTAAACATTAAACAGCAGCATTAGGTCAATGTTGAAATTGTAATAGAAATCAAAGTTTACTTCTGAATTTTCCCCGCTTGTTAGCATCTCGAAACTTGTCGTTGGTAGATAGGAAATGCTGAACCATGAAGAAATCCACTTTGGGCAGAGTGTTAATATCAGCTTTCGAAAATCCTGTTTCCATTTCTCGATATTTTTCAAAACATATTTGTTAGAAAAATCACACACATTGGAAAATCTATAGCAAAATTGAGTCAGACGATAAGCTGACAGAACAAGGAAAAACGATTAGCTGACAGCTAGTTGTCAGAGTTGATGTCAAATAGTACACGTTTAGAAACATTCATGTAGATTTAGATGCTCTGAGAGTGACATATACGAGCGTCAATTTTGACATAAAGTTGAGTTATAACAGACGTGAAATATAGCTCAATCAAACGTACTTTTCGTCGAGCAACGAACTTTTCATTCTCGGAGCACTTAATATTACATGCAATGTTTGTTTAAGTCTCATCTTTTATGTCAAAGATGGATTCCGTCACGTGTAAAATTAGTTATTTCTAAGCGTGTATACCAACAGAATTAGTATCCCAACCAATTGATAGTAATCAATCGAAAACGGACGTCTGTTGCCACCGATTCACACAAATTTACGCTGCCCAGTGATAATCAACGCACAAAATGCTTGAAACCTTTTACGCGACTCCACCACACCTCGCACCGCTTCGATCCGGCGGCCTTTCTGGACCCGGAGGGACCAACCGGCTGTCAAAAAGCAGAAACTTCATCTTCGCACACACCACTTGCTTCGTATATCTAGAGAGAGAGAGAAAAAAAAAAGATATACGAAAAACTCTACCCGTGTACGTTGCTGTTGTTGTTGTTGCCGTCGTCGTCGTCGTCGTCGTCGTACACACCATCATGGTACGATCATCGAGCGAGAGAGCTAATTTAACAACCTTCCAAATAAGGATGCACATGTTTGAATACGGGGGCTATATTACGTCACCTGGATCCCGTAGGCCGGAATCGGCTCCGTTCTGGGTTTATTTGCGTGGAAAAAGTAACAGATTCCCCGTCGGAAATGGGCTCCCCGGCGCCGGAATTAGATTAAATTAATATCGAAGTTCCAGATGGCACCCTCGCCGCCGCAGCATCAACAGCAGCAGCAGCACAGTGCGACGTGTAAGCGCCGTCGCTTGGTCTGAACCAAAGCGAACTGTGTGTGCGGCTTAGGAGGTTCGTTCGTTCGTTCATTCGTTCATTTCTTCTCACATGTTCTTTTGCTCAAGTCATGCTGAAAGGCCGCGCACCACAACCGATCGACGGGGACGGGACCGGCTTGGCTTGGCTTGACTTGGTCGTTCGGTCATGCTGGAGCTGGAGATAGTGAGAGTATCGGCAACCGCAGCGGCGACTGCGACTTCCACGACCTGGTCCACGTAGAGTGTATGTATGTTTTTTTTTTCGGTGCGATCCATTGGAAATGACGTGGAAACGACGGGCGATGATGATGATGATGATGACGACGGCGACGGCGACGACGCCGGTAGTCGCGACCTCTTCCCCCTCGACTATCATGACCGATGATAGCAACAGGTATCGTGTGCCTACGGGCACGGTATCCCCAAGGGTGGAGATTGAGGTGAACTGATTGCAAAAATGCTGCCGGTTTAGTGGGATCGGGTTTTGTTGTTGTCGGTTGATTAGGTAAATAGAGGTTGCTGAATTCCTTTCTAGGAATTTCGAAAACTATTTCGTTTTAAATTTCTGCATTCCAAGTGTTAGCGATCGATGCATCAGACATTCAATATAGGTAGGATCTGAATGCAAATCTATGGCAAATGATGGGGGAAAGCCTTTAGGATTTTCGGGTAAAACATATATTTAATATACACAATACATTTAAGGAACTTACAAAGGTACGCTGAACAAAATTAGCAAAATAAAATAAATACACCGCCGCACCGTTGATGGTGATACATGCAAAAAGACAACAGGTAGCACAAACTTCATCAATGTAAATAATTGGACAGAAACTCGCCTACACCTTTAGTGGATGCTTCGTATAATCCAAAATCATTTATCGCCTTTCTATTGGCCTACGCTGGATCCGGTGACGAAAGGTTTCAGCTGTACAGAATTCAAACAATGTGTAGAATTCGTTGAATCACGATGAACCGTATCTAATCATATAGGCCGTAGTTCGCAGCCGGGGTCCGAGATGTAGGAAATTCCTATTTCGAAGAACTCGCTCAGGAGCGTAGATTTCTAATTCGACCAAAATGCTGCGAGATCCGGTAACAGTCTAGTAACACATTTGCCGAAAATACTGCCTAGCTAACTGTTCGCCTATATTCTAGTGTTTCAAGATCCAGGAGAAGACAACGATCCGCACAGGGTGGAAGGTTCACTGCATCATTCCAAGGAAGGTGACGAAGGGCGTAACGAACGAATTCTTTTTGAACAGATTCAATCCTTGCTATCCAAATTTGGAAAACTTTATGTTAGTTTCTGCCGAATCGAAACAATAACAACCTATTTGGATCTTGTATTCGCCACTGATACTGTGTCCTGTCAAATTACTGTAACTGACTCGATAATAAAACACGAAACTCACCACTATGCAATGCAAATGCCGATAACTACTGCTGCACAACGCCGAATTGAGACTTGGGATGCCCAAAAAGCACCTGAACCTCAAGTTAATGGAAATGATGTCTGTTAAAGCAGCATTAATGGATGTTTCGTGGAGCAACATTTTCATCTCTCAAGCTGATTTGGAATGCGAGTCGGACACAGGAATTTCTCAACTCAGTCGAATCTCGAATCTTCTACTATTGTAGGCAACAGCATAGACTTCAACATTTGGTCGTTTTATTTCGGCATCATCGCAAGGTATGCCCCATTCTCCAAGGTTCGATCGAATTGGGAAAACCCGTACCCAGAATGGTTCTCGCCAATACTTATTCAAGTTCTCAAAGACAAGCGAAAAGCACTGAAGTAAAAGCGCCGTAATGGCACCCCGTAGAACACTGCTTCTTACAAACAGCTACTGGGAACGTTCAAAGTGTTACACAGAGAAGCGTATCAAGCATATATAACAGGGATTTAGAATGGGATTGAAGAAAATCCAAAATCTTTTTGGAAGTTCGTGAATAGCAGACGTAAAAACATCGGAATTCCGGAGGTGAAAAAGTATGGAAACAGGGCTTCTTCCAATGGACAGGATACCGCTGAACTTTTTGCGGCGTACTTCAAGAGTGTTTATCGGAACGATCACTCAAAGGAAATCAACTCTCCAGTCAACGAAACCGCTGACTCGTTAGCGGTTAAGAATTCAAGGATGAGCTTGTCCAACCCCTGTCTATTCTTTTCAATTCATCGCTTTCGTCTGGTTATTGCCCGCCTCTATGGAGAATCTCACACATAACTCCAATCCATAAGAAGGGATCTCGTTCTGATGCTGAGAACTACCGGGTGTTCGATTCGGTCCGTGATGCCAAAGCTGTTCAAGCGACTTGTCTACTCCCATCTCTATGAGAGAATTAACGAGCGTGTTTCAACTACACAGCATGGATTCTTGAAAGGAAATTCAGTCGTCACGAACCTGTGTGAATTCAGTTTCATGGTCACGGAGTACATATCCAAAGGGTACCAAGTCGACTGACATGAGCAAGGCCTTTGATGTGGTGGGAATAGATGGGATCATGCGTGCTGCATCTGATTTCGGTATCAATGGAATCCACAAGACAGGATACAGTATGTCAGGGTGCTCGACAATACAACCAACTTTTTTGGCGTCCATTTAGGAGTTCTAAGAGGAAGCCATCTGGGCCCGCTTCGCTTCGTCATAGTTATGAATAAACTGCCCGCATTCATTACTAAGGCAATATAACTCATCTACGCAGATGATGTAAAACAATTTCTGCCGGTGAAAGCCACCGATGACTGCCACCTGTTTCAACAGGATTTGCACAACTTCGAAAGATTTCTCGTTGAAAACGGACTAAGTGTAAATCCAAACAAATGCTTCGTTATGACGTACCCCAGAAGAGTTCAACCGATGATGTTTGACTACAGGTTGCGACGTTCGTGACGATGGATCAATCCTTAACATTTAATGATCACGTCAACAGAGTTGTTAAGGAAGTGCTGAAATTCTTTGCTCTCACTCGACGTTTCGGGGATCCTCATACAATACTAATTATCTACTTTGTGAGCGTTGTATGGCGACCACAATATGCGGTGCAAATTCAAAGGCTAGAGGGAATTCAGAAAAAGTTCCTTGAGAACCCTTGGATGGAGTGGAGAACAATTGCCAGCATACCAAGACCTCTGCTGTCTGGTGGACGTCAACACAGGCAGTACGATATTCTTCTGCAACATACTGACCGGACGGACAAGGAGTCCGTTCCATTAAGATCGGCTCAGCTTCAATACCAGCCCGGATTCTCTTCGTCGCCGAAAGGTTTTCGATCCTCCGTTGAGGTCAAGAAACTACACGCAGCACGAGCCTACAAGCAGATTTATGAACGAATTCAACGGACTACAAGATGTAATTTCTACAAATATGACGCCAGAAGTGATTCGAAGTAGACTTAGGTTATTGTTAAGAAACCAGCTTAATTTGTAATATGTGAAACATGTACTTTGTGTCTAGTTTGTAAGTAGGGTAACGGGCTTACAGACTATAGCCCAAATACAAATACTTACTTACTAACATCAGAAAAATTGCCAAAAAAAACCTTCATGTAGTTCTGAGAATTCCATGGAATTCCAAAAATTTAAAAGAACTTCCGATAGCTTCATGGTTGTTCAGAGAATTTCAAG
This sequence comes from Ochlerotatus camptorhynchus, assembly GCF_037179485.1. Taxonomy (NCBI): domain Eukaryota; kingdom Metazoa; phylum Arthropoda; class Insecta; order Diptera; family Culicidae; genus Ochlerotatus; species Ochlerotatus camptorhynchus. Next base: position 1,345,469 of record NW_027040852.1, on the reverse strand, counting down.
AACGTCCAGAACAACTTGGCAGTTTTAAGATCTCTAAGGATAGGTTCGTATAGCTTAAGGATAATCCCATAGATTTCAGGAATAAAATTCTGAAGATTAAAGAGTTTCAGAGCCGATCCATTTACTTCAGGAAAATTTTAGAAATTTTATTGATGTTTCCAAAACAAACAAAGGCTATGCGATCTTTTCTGATGTTTTCGAAGCTACTCTGTGATTCTTGCAATTCTCCTGAAGCTCTCGGTACTGCCAAAACGTTTTTTTTTGTTAACGCAATGTGTAAAAAATCGCATTATTTTTCAGCTCAAATTCAAATATATTTCATCTCGCAGGCTGCTTTGGATCTCCACGTAGCCGTAGATAATGAGTTTTGGAGTTTGAATGCGTTTTGAATATTTTTTGTTTACCGAAAAAAGTGCAAAAAATGCAGTTTTGACAATTTTTCAAACACCAAAACCACAATTTTTTTCAGCTCAAACGGAACTCTCGTCAAAAACTGTACGGTTATCTAAAAATATTTAAACATCTGCAAAGCTCCAAAAATATGTCTTAATATTTCTAAATTTTGTCAGGAATTCTCTGGACTTTCAATAAATTCCTGAAACTTCTTATGGTTTCTTAAAACTCTACTGACGTTAATGGTGCTGTCCTAGATTTATCGAAGCTTACATCTTTAAACTGAAACCCCTTAGCTCCTCCCCTAAGCCTATCCTTCTACAATGTACCCCTTTAATATCAGCCGCGATTATTCAGCCCAACTCCTACTAGATATAGACTTAAGTGAATGTTGTTACAAAGAAAGAACAATTAACTACCGGCGCCGTGAAGCTAATGCTATTGAGCCTTCCAAATAATCTAACTGGATAATAAATACAAAAACTGTCTCAAAAACCTGGACGTTCCGTGAGTTATCAGGACTGCCCTTAAAATCTGCAGACCAAGCCTCCCTGAGGTTCTTGGAACCTCTTTTAAGTTCCACAATTTTCTCTGGACTTCTCTGAAGATCCTTTGATATCCTAGAACTTTTTTAAAGGGCCAGCAGTTTTATTGAAGCATCGTAGAAGTGTCCAAAATGTTATAGAAGTTGCGTTATTATCCCATTATCTGTTCATGGAATTGCACTAAAATCCTTAGTATTTCAAATCATTCCTTGGAACTTCTGTGACCTTCTATCAATTTTAGAGGACCACCCTAAGAGCTATTCAATATTTCCTAAAGTTACATAAAGATCCCACAACTTCCGATAAGATCCCGGAACTTGCTTGAAGTTTCCTATCTGTCGCTTAGAACGAGATTGTAGGATCACTTTGTTAGTCTTACATTCCCAAAAATTGTATTTGTGGTTTTCACGATAATTTGAAACATTTCTCAGGATCTTCCTTCACAGGCCAGGCGTCCTTTTCGTGAGAGGAATCGCCACAAATCATGCAATTAGCTGGCATGTCGCACTTTGTTGTTCCGTGACCCCGTGCACTTACGGCACTGGGTGAGGATTTGTTCCTGTCTTTCTGCAGTGTTCCCACTTCACTCGGACATGGAGCATAAGGCTAGCTTGTTCTTAGGCCTTAACGTTGTTTAGTGCCCTATACTTGAAGTGAACAAAATACAAATGTATGTATGTAGGGTAGCCACCATCCCTTCAAAGATCTTGGCTTGTATGCACCTCCACTTAATAGCAAGATCAATTTGAGCAACCGATCTGAATTCACAATATCGCTGTATGAAACGCGTGAAATCCACGGGAATTTAAGAATCTCCTTCCAACGATACGATCCAACAAATCGAATAACGCAATTAGCAATATTTATTAAGCTTCCTACAGGACGCTTTGTAAAGAAGCGCCTGTCAATCTCATTAAAACTATTGAAGTAGAATTCACACCACCACAATCGAATCGGTAGGATAAAGAAAATGATAGTGTTTATTCCCTCCTAGACTCCGGTTGTCATACCACTCCATCGTCCAGTTTCAGGTCAAATGATACCCTGATGCTCCCTCCCAACCCAAGTGAAGTGAACGAAATACAAATCATTAGCCAGGGATTCACCACTGGGCAGACCTTTCAAAACAACCTTCAACAGACGTTCAGTGTTGGTGTCGTAAGTGAAAAATGGGTGTTACTTCTCAGTAAGATGCTCGGAAAGACATTTGAATCCGTCCAAGGTTTCAGCCAGTACATGGCATTCACCCCGACGGCCAATTTGAAGGGAATTGGCCGGAAGTGGTTATCACAATAGTGGGGACCTTTTCCTTCGTGACATTAAACCGGGAATGTTTCATGGAATGTTGCCTGGTTGATGGATCATTCTCATCATCCATGAACACATCAAATTAATTTCTCAAATAAATTTCGTCAGAAAGGGGATCAAGAGATTGCCCTTTTCTTTTGCGTTTAGTCACCATGGTGGCAGAAGAAAGATTCTCCAAATTGACTTCCAAGCAGATTACTTTAAGAAACCAATGGGTCGAAGAGGAATTTTCAAGATCCAAGCAGGATTACCACGAGTACGGTCCAAACAAGGATCGATGAGAAATAAGAATCAAACTTCCATCAAAGTCCCTGAACTTCCATTCTTCCATGATGTTCCAGGTGCTTCAATGAAGTTTCTGGAGCTTCCGTGAAGCTCCCATAATAATCCTAATAATCTTTGCCCTTAGCTCTTAGATTTTCCTGAAGCAACGTAATACAGCTTAAAATCTTTTAACTAAACTGAACTGTTGGCAACATTAATGTTCCTGCAATTTACCTGAATTAAATGGAACTGCTCTTATATTTGAATATTTGTAAGCAGTTTCATTATTTCAGGGATATTTCGATTATTTCAAGGAAGATCACACAACTTCAGAGCAGTTCCATTATTTAATTTCAGGAACTTTAAAGGTGTTCCAAGAAATTATTTTATATTCTTAGAATTCTAAAAATCTTCCAAAACTTGTTGGAAATTCACGGGGTCTTCCCAGAAATTCCATTCAGTAAAATGCTTGAAACGTACGAGAAGTTCAGAGTTGGGAGGAAATGCTATAGGGCTTAGATCTAATGTTGGCCCTACTAAGCACAACCCGCCCTTTGCCTATATTTTTCGAACGTATTTTTTCACAAAATGGAATGTTTTCACTGCAGATGCTTTCCAAATGTATTTAGCTTTCTGTACGTATCGCAAGATTTGATAAAGAGTAACTCGGCCTACTGATTCTAAACTTGGCCTAACGCATTGAAACGCCATTGAAATGCAATTGAATTCACTTCGGTCTACCGGATGAAGATAAAAATTGATTCGATCAGAGCGCTTCTTTTGTTTTTGAGAATCATGGGTGCAAACATTCATTTCACACGTTCTTATTGACTTCGTTCGGTAGATTTTGAACAGAAGTACTTGTTAACGCCGAAATCATGTCAAATGTCCTGTTGATATAAGTATAGCATTTTCTCCCTACTGAAAATTGTAAACTTCACGTACGAAGTAATAATTATAACGGCGCCGGTGGTGTAGTGGTAAGTTTGATTACCTCTCACCCCTGCAGGCCTGGGTTCAATCCCAGTCGGCGCCGCCGGGATGTTCTGAGGCATAACATCTCTGATCACGCCTTCCTTCGAATGGGAAGTAAAACCGTTGGTCCCCGGTTCATGAGTTGATGGGTCGATAGGTAGGGTCCAGGTGTGGGAGCTGCCTTCCTGGCACGTCGGTAGCATTGGTGCTCAGCACGGAAAACAAGATCGACGGAAAAAACAAACCAAAGGAAAAAAAAAAAGTAATAATTATATGTAAGAAATATTCCAAAAACTTTAGAAAATTTTTTGAACTTCAGAAAATTTAGGGGCTGTTTATTGACTACCTAGACAGTTTTTTTTTTGATTCTTACCCCTCTCCCCTCCCCCTGCGTATACAACTGTCCATACACAATTTTTAAAATTTGAGTGTTTCGTAGATAATTGGCAAACCCCCCCCCCCCCCCCGCAACTGTCTACGTAGTTAATGAACAGTCCCTTAGGAGATTTTAAAGAAAGCTCCATGAGGGTCAAGAAAGTATCGAAAACTTCAGGCAAATTGCGGAAGCCTAAACAACTACCGATGAACCGACATGAAACTGAAGCATAGGCTTAATGAATCTAATCTAATCTAATCTAATCTAATCTAATCTAATCTAATCTAATCTAATCTAACACCAACACAGGAATTTCTTGAAAGCATCCTGGAAAATGATGAATGTACCTTCATCATTTTTCTTGTCTATTTGATATATGTTTCACATCGAAGATGTGTCACACATATCAAAAACGGCCAGGCCTACTGTGCACCATTTAAGGGGCAAGAGAATTCAGAAAACATCGGTCCTGTTTAAAGCGAAGATGCTCCATAATTCAATAAATTGATGAAACGTGGACATTTCGTACCTACGTTCCGATTTTGGTTATTATATGATTGGTTCGTTGTTGGAAGCATCAAAGCTAGAAAGGTTAAGTGATGCTTCATTTTCTTCTGACGGTTGGGACATGAGCACTAACTCTTGTCCTAGCCTTTTATGGCTTATGGCTATAGCGCCATTACTCGCTTTCTGAAAAGAGAAGAGGGAAAGGACAAGGAGAAGGACAAAGGGAAAAGGATTATGTAAACTCTATGAAAATAAACAATATTTTATTATTTGACATATCTAATATAGAAATGGTCACTACCCGAGTCTTGTCACTGTTATGAAGTCATAAAAAGTAACAAGGACTGAAATGTGATACTTTGATTACTGGAAAATCCTGATTCCCTAGTTTGAAGTTGTCACGACTAGGGTGTCGGTGGTAGATCTTATACCAGTAACGCACTACAAAAAGGTGATCTCCCAACGTTACTGGTTTGAAAAGATGAAAATTTACAAAATGGAACGAACTCACCAAGTTTAGCCAATTGAGCTTGAAGGCTGCTTGACATGTGTTGATGTATAAGTCCAAATTGTAGACGAAGCTTGGCGAAGTTCAACATGAACTAGTCCGGTTTATGGTAGTTGAGCGGAAATGTCTTCCGTCGATTTGAGATAAACAAATGTTCGGATGTACCTATGTAGTCGATTTGTTTATGTGCATTGGCAAGCCTTTTCGTGGCCAATAGTCAGGTTCAACGCTGCGACTTAACGTATCATGGAACTAATGACGGGATGAATGATGGAACGCCTCATGGAGGTTCTATTTGTCTTCGGAACAGCTTCTCAGCGGGAAATAACAGAGACGAAAAACTAGATACAATGAGATGCAGCTCTCACAGGGCTTCTTCTGTCTTAGTGAACTCACTGAGGAACTAGAAATTGTCAGATTCGATCACATGCACAGCCTACTCCTTCTCATTTTATTCCTGGAGCACAGGCTTAATGAATCCCGGCAACCTCACAGTTCAGCTCTTCTTGCACAGTGAGTTTAAGCAGCCTTCACCTTGAGTGACTACGGAGTTGTCAGGGCTTAGGCGCAGTTCTCATACAATTTATAAGAACGCTTTTAGGAAAGTTTTGTGACTTTCAACGAAATGCTGCGCGCTATCGTACTTCAGAAAGGAAGCTCCGACACCTGGACCATATTGGCCCATCAACTCATGGACCGGAGACCAACGGCTTTACTTCCCTATCGGCGTGATCATTCAGTGACCTTCAGTGAACTTTAGGAAAGTTCTGCCTTCTTTAAAGAAACTCTGCAAACTTCAACTCAGCTTTGTTAAATTTAGTGATGATTTTCGAACTTTAGGAAAATATGGAAAACTTCAGGAAAAATCTTCGAACTTCAGGTACATTTAGCAAACATCCGGAAAGTACTACGAGCTACACTTTGTGAAATTCAACGAAGTACTGTGAACTCCAGGGAAGTAATGCAATCTCCAGTGAAGTTCTGCGGACTTCAGAGTTATTGAAGATTTTAGGGAACTGCTTCAAACGTTGCAGATCTTTGAACTTAAACGAAATTCTGAACTCCATTTTTGTGAATTTCAAGAAAATTCTGCGAACTTGAGAGAACTTCTGCGAACACATGTAAGATCTACAAACTCCAGGAAAGTTCTACGAATTTTAATGAGGACCTTCAAAAACTAAGAATATTTTAAAAACTTAAATAATGTTCTAAGAACCTCACGAAATTCTTGCAACCTCCGGTTCCGGGTCCCAAGTAGTTTTTGCGTGGGGAAGCTTTCGGATTGTGGGGAAGTCCTTACCAACTATAAAAGTAGAATTTACCTTACATTTATTTGTTATGCGAACCAATATGATGAGCTTGGCATTGTCTAGATCGTGGCGGCCAGTTAGTGACAGCAGGATGTTGGCGGCCAGATGGAATCCGGAAACTTCCCTAAAATATGGAACAACTCGTTTTTAGTGCCTATCTTTAAATCGGGTAAAAAATCCGACATACGTAATTATCTCTTGCATTCCGAAACTTTTCGAGGCGATTGTAAATGAAAAACTCTTTCTTCAAATTAAAAACAGAATAACTACTATGCAACATGGCTTCTTTAAAGGCCGTTCAACAACTACGAATTTGCTCGAATTAATTAATTATTCCTTGAATGCAATGGATAACGGAAACCATGTAGAAGTGTTTTATACAGTTTTCAGCAAAGCGTTTGATCGAATTGACATACCCATGCTTCTTTTTAAACTTCAAAAAATGGGAATTCATTACGCACTCCTCAAGTGGCTTGAATCATATTTAACTGACCGTCATCAAATAGTAAAATACAAAGGAAAGATATCAAATCCCGTTGATGTCACTTCAGGAGTTCCTCAAGGCTCCCATTTAGGACCACTTTTATTTATTCTCTTCGTCAATGACATATCTTTCATTATTAAGAAATTGAAAGTTTTAATATATGCTGACGACATCAAACTTTTTTTAGAAATAAAAGATGCCAAAGACATCATCACATTCAAAGAAGAAATTCAAATATTCCATACTTGGTGTCAAAAAAGCCTGCTACAATTAAATATAAAAAAATGTAACTCCATTACCATTAGTAGAAAACAAAAGCTACCCGATATAACAGTCACTTTAGGAAACCAGATCGTAGAAAAGTGTGATAGAGTCAGGGATCTAGGTGTTATTTTAGACTCAAAACTTACTTTCACCGATCATTATAACACAATTATTAACAGAGCTAACAACATGCTTGGTTTCATAAAACGTTTCTGCTATAACTTTCACGATCCGTATACGATAAAAACATTGTACATTGCTTATGTAAGGTCGATATTAGAATATTGCAGCATAGTTTGGTCACCTTTTTCAATCACACACGAAGAAAGAATAGAGTCCGTTCAAAAGCAGTTTCTATTGTATGCACTCCGCAAGTTAGGTTTGATTGTATTTCCTCTGCCATCTTACACAGCTCGGTGTATGCTCATAAATATCCAAACATTAAAAGAACGTCGTGAATTTGCTATGATTTCTTTCGTAAACGATATCGTATCACATCGAATTGATTCAATAGAACTATTGTCATCCTTAAATTTATATACACCATCTAGGCATTTACGAAACAGAAATATATTTGCTACAAATCGTCATCGTACGAATTATGCCAAATTTGGACCCTTGAACCAAATGATGCATACATATAATAAGCACTGCGATAACATTGACTTTACAATGACAAAAACTAAATTAAAGCAATATTTTAATTCGTCGCATAACGTCAACTAGAAGTAATGTTTTAACTTTTTCTTAAGACATATTATAAAAATATAAACAAAGACAAAATTGTAAAAATAGCACTTAAGACAACAATTGTAAAACGGTCTACACTGATTGACGACAAATAAATAAATAGATGGCGGCAGCCCAATACCGTATGGTTGCAGCCGAAGGGAAGCACCCCTATGGTGGTCGCCCGATGGCGCCAGCTCGATGGCGGTGGCTTAATGGCGGCGGCTCGATGGCGGCAGCAGAACAGAAGCAGTCTGAAGGCGGTGGCCTGATTGCAACAGCCAGCCGGAAAAAGTTGGCCTGATGGCGATGGCCAGATAGCGGTTGCCGGATGGCGGTGGCCTGCTTGCGGTGGCTGTCTGATGACGTCGTTCCGTCATGAGACCAACGATGATCATCTTCCTGTAGTCACGCGAACCTCGTACTTCGCATCTCATTTCCACTACCGTCTCAACCATTTTTCCACCGAACGTCTGCCCAGAGGCATCACTACACACCAACTCCCTCGAACTCTCTATCCTCCTCACCATCCACCCATAGTCACACTCACACCACTCTGCTCTCTCGTTCGCTACCACATTTCCGTTCCAATTACTGCAGCCGACTTCACTCGTCAGTCGTCACCCAAAGAAGTTTTGCTGAACAAATGGTGCCCTACGTTCCCACACAAAATATTTAAAAATACAAAATGTTACCATTTAGGATGGTAACAAAACAGTTCAAAAGCCTTCAGTGAAGATCTACAAACTTCAGGAAAATTCCGAAAGCTTTAAAGATGTGCTTCAAATTTAAGAAAAATTCTTCAAACTGTTAGAAAAGTACTGCAAATTTCAGGGAAATACTTCGCCCTTCAGACAAGTTCTACAAACTTCAAGAAAATTTTGCGATGTTGTGCGAAGATCTGAGAATTTTACGGAACCGCGTCATACTTTGGGAACGTTTTGCATTTTTTTTCGACCATTTCGTCAAATCTGAATGAACTTAAAATACAGGGTGATTCGGAATAACTGCTACTTTTAAAAATGGCCATAGAGCATTTCCAGCCCAAAACGCAAACCGGTTGGTCATGAGTGTTTCCGATTTGAATGAAACATTTCTCACGTGTTCGCTGCTACTAATGGTTGCATTTTTCATTTAAATATGATTTTTTCCTCCAGAGTAACTTTTGAAAAGGGCGTATTAAAAAATGGATTATTTTTTTTTTCAAAAAATCATAACTTGAAAACTATTGATTTGATCAAAATGACATATCAGAAGAAGTTTTAGGTAGTTAAATTATCTTTGCGGAAAAAAAAACACTGAAAGAAAAACTTAGTAAATTAGTATTTGAAAAACGTAAAACGATGATTATCTCAAAACACCCCCCCTTCGATCTTTATAATTTTTTTTTCAAGAAAATTGAAAAAAATGCCCCTATATTTGGTCAAGAGTGTATGCTGGTAACTTTCTTAAAAAAAAATCTATAATTTTTGAAATTTTTGTTGGTTTTTACAAGTTGGTGAAATTGCATATTTTTTAGTAAAATAGTTATTTATTTGGATTCCACGCATAATTTTCAAAAACTTTGCTTATAAAAACTTTTTTCCTAAGTCCAGCCGTTCTCAAGTTAATGCAATTTAAAAAAATAATTATAATAATTTTCTACATTTTGGGCCATTTTCAAATGTTAGTCGTGATGTCCAGCAACGAGATGTTTTTCCATGAATATATATTAAAAAAACAAACAATTCATTATCAAATATGGTAGCTGTCAGACTTACCCGTTTCTATTTAGACGCAGCAGAAAAGAAACAAGTTTATAAGTAAATACTCTCAAATATACCCAAATAATCAACAAACCCACTCATGTGCCTTTTTTCTGTCCTCTATTAGTTGTATACCTGGATAGAATTGTGTATGTCATAACAGAGGCTCAAAACATAAACAGGTAAACAAATATGTTATTAAACCTGTAATTGAGATAAATTCTCTAGGTACTTCTCTGACGTATACCATATTGTGCCTTAAGAGCTCATCCCGCGATATCACAACTACATAAAAAGGCACCCCGTGGAGGCTTCTTACACTCACACTTAAAAAAGTTTGCTATAATCAATTTTACCTAATGAAGATAGGTATAATGTCAACATTGTAATTATTCTACTACATATATCTATATATATTGGGACGTTCTTCACCTGTTCTGTATCCGCTGATTTGCCGCAGATCCCGCCTCTCAAGGGTGAACAAACTGGCTGTCTACAAACAAATCATAGCACCTGCGATCCTCTATGCAGCTCCCCTGTGGGAATCATGTGCACAGACTCACAGGAACAAAATCCAAATCACTCAGAATAGAGTGCTGAGGATGGTTCTTGATCGTCCTTTCGACACTAGAATAACAAATTTACATGAAGAGGCAGGCATTGCCAAAATAGATTCCCGAATTAACGAAATTAAGACTAAATTTGCACAAAAATGTATTTTATCAGAACATATATATAGTAGTTGTAGGTTAGTTGTAGTTGTAAATAGTAGTTATAAGTAGTCTCCTTTTTTCAAATTTTAAACAAACCAATCCCACCAAGGTGGTCATTCTTAAAACAGGCCTGATAGGACTAGGAACTGTAATTAATAATAATTTTAATTGAAAAGGAACTAAAGCTGAAAAGACGCATCTGTGTCACTTGATAAGGTATACATGTAAACCACACAATACAAGAAATAAAGATCATTTAAGTCAAGTTCTTCACCTGTTCCATTCAGTTCATCTCTTTTAGCGTTTCAAGTTAAAAAGCAAGTAGTTTTTTACGATGGATAACAATTTCAAGTGTTGTAAACCTCTACCTAAATCAATTTCAAAGCATGGCACAGTAGCAGTTCAGTTGTTTATCTCAAAATTATTAGAATTTTTAAAGTCGCAAATAACAGTCCAGAAGTGTATTTTTATGTTAGATAGAGCAGCATCACAATACAAAAACATAAAAAAATTTGCTAGCCTTTGTGGATTTAAAGATAAGCATAATGTAGAAATGGAATGGCATTTTTTGCAACTTCACACGGCAAAGGTCCTTGTGATGCGATTGGCGGTACCCTTAAGAGAATGGCAACCTGAGCAAGTTTAGCTAAGCAACACGAGCACCCTATAACGAACCCTAAACAAACAAAAATGTCATTTTGTTATGTTTCTACGGAAGAATACAAAAAGGCTGACACGGAATTTGATCCAATTTTTAAGAAAGTGAAACCAATTCCTGGAACTCGAAAATATCATTGCTATATTCCAGTTTCAAACAACCAAATTGCAGTAAAAATATTCTCTAATTCAAACGATACACCCAAATTATTCAATGTATTCAAATAATATGAGTTGTAAAATAAAATAATAAATATATACTGTTTCTTATCTCAACAAATCTTTCATTTGACCACATCAACGTGCTTCTCTTCCGCTGCCTCTAGATAGAAACGGGTAAGTCTGACAGCTACCATATCTGAGAATGAATTGTTTGGTTTTTAATATACAATCATGAAATAAAATCTCGTTACTGGACATCTCGACGAACATTTGAAAATGGCCTAATATGTTGAAAATTTTTATAATTATATTTTTTTAATTCGCATTAACTTGAGAACGGCTGGACTAAGGAAAAAAGTTTTTATATGCAAAGTTATCGAAAATTATGCGTTAAATCCAAATAATTTATTATTTTTTAAAAAATATGCATTTTCATCAACTTGTAAAAATAAACAAAAATTAAAAAAATTATAGCTTTCTTTTTAAGAAAGTTACCAGCATACACTTTTCACGAAATTTAAGAGTATTTCATCAATTTTCTTGAAAAAAAACAATTATAAAGATCGAAGGGGGGGTGATTTGAGATAATCATCGTTTTACGTTTTTTTAAATACTAATTTACGAAGTTTTTACTTTCAATGTATTTTTTCCGCAAAGATAATTTAATTACCTAAAACTTTTTCTCATATGCCGTTTTGATCAGATCAATAGTTTTCAAGTTATGATTTTTTGGAAAAAAAATAATCCATTTTTTTATACGCCCTTTTCAAAAGTTACTCTGGAGGAAAAATCATATTTAAATGAAAAATGCAACCATTAGTAGCAGCGAACACGTGAGCAATGTTTCATTCAAATCAGAAGGGGTCGAGACAAAATTGACATTTTTTTTAACGATTTGAGCTAGAAATGCTCCATAACGATTGATCTCTCTCCCTTTACCATTAATTACCAACCACATTTGTCTCAAAAATGAACCACAGCAGGCATGTTGTAGTTCCAGCAGTTTTGGAATTTATGTGATGAACTAGCCTACGGCTAAAAATCACAAAAATAAAGAAAAAAAAAAAAAAAAAAAAAAGTTTTGGAATCCTGGCGATGCGTCAAAGCACTGATATTGAACGGATTGTCCATGCATGGTTCCTTTGTAGCTCTATAATGATGCGAAAAATAAATGTTTCCTTCTTTCGAAGAGATTTCAGTTTGTAAAAGATAACACACGAATACATATGTATGACATGGCTGCTTGAAATCGCAAACGAATGCAATTTCAAATCCTACTATCAATACAAGCTGATATTTGTACACGCTTTAAAACAAAAATACTTGAACATATTCCCATTTTACCCATTGAGAATTGCATATTTGTGAAATCGGTGACAGTTATTCTGAATCACCCTGTAATAAACAAATACCTACACCAACCTTCAACACCTGTTCCCGTGGGTTGAAATCCAATTAATTTAAGGTCAGTGTTCGTAGCAACGACACTGAAGTGTCAAATACCAATGTGTTGACATTGCACATATGATTAACTTTTAAGATATTTACGATCAGCCGTGCACCACATGAGCAAGTACGGAACACTCCTTCTCGCGTGTCGACATCATCGATATCGGCAGCTTGAAAGGCACCACTCTAAATCGCAGCAATATAAGCGTGTAGAGAAAAATGCATCCATTCACTTCCTCTTCCCCTCTTGCCCGATCCCTTGTGGTCTTCTTCCATACGTCATAAGCAGCAAAGCATCCATCACACTAGATGCTTCGCACAAACCGCAAAAACCGAAAAAGCCATCCGAGATCGTGATTAGCGATGAAGATCTAGGCCCAACCTCAGAGATCTCACCCGTAATCAACTGTTGATGTGAGCGCTCAGATACGGGCTGCACGACTCAGGGTAGGCAGAAGGGTGCCCTCCCCCCGCGTTTTGGCACATACAGTGTATCGCAAAATTGTGAGAACACCAGAATGGACTTTTTTTAAATGCTGGTGATTCAACAACTATTTACTTTCCGAAGCCTGTATGGAGTTTAAGTAACTTTAGTGAAACGTTCTTATCTAATATAATCTAATCTAATCTAATACAAACGCAGCCAGTACGAGAAAGCATCCTGGAAAATGATTAGGTTAGATGAGGTCTAATCATTTTTCTTGTCTAATTGATGTTTACAGCATATCTGAGATATGATATAAACATCAATACGGTCAGGCCTACTGCGTTGTATTTGCCGCAAAGATGATTCTTGGAAATGAATGGGAACATTTCTTGAATCTACAGGAGTGGAAGGATGCGTGTACATACCGTACCAAACGCTCCGAGTTACTTGTGTAAATATTTGTACAATATTGAAGAATCATAAAATAATGCAATGGAAGGATCTTACCGAATTTTCTCCTATGTTGGTAATGATTCTTTTGCGCTTAAAAGTTTCGTTGGATGCATCCGCTCCTTGTTTATCATGCGGTTTGGGATGCAGTTCCTCGTCATTGCTCGTGGTTATGTTTAGTCCGTCGCATCCATCTGATTTTCTTTGGCCAGCTTTTTGATGTCGGCGATGATCTTCTTTTCCTGCTGTTCCATTTTAATCTTCTCCCGATCCAAATCCCGCATCGCTTTATTCAGAGCCCGCTGGTTCTTGCGCATCATCTCGTCCGGAGACATTTTCTTACCGAACAGCCACTCCATTTTGCTGGTTGTTTTCCGGATCAAATTGTGGTAAAACTGGTTGAATAAAGCGGAACTTCGGTGATCTCACAAGTTAATCTTGCACAAAATTGGATTCTAATTTTTTTTTTTCGAATCTGATTCTACTTGTTATCGGAATACCGGTCATAAATGCACTTGGAAAAAAAACCTTCTTTCGGCCATAATAAGAAAAACTATTCTTCAAAAAACTTATCGATTTTCAAAACTGGCAAATCATCTTCTGATAAAATTTGGAAAACCGCGACGAAAACATAATATCAAGTAATTGTAGTAGAACGCTCGATTTTAAACTTTATTCGTAGTACACGGATTTGAGTAAAATTGGATTGTTTAGGGCTATTGATGTAAATACATATTGATAATCTGCATTAGAAATGGAACCGAAATCTAAAGTTTCATTAATGTTGGTGCACTGGAACTATTTTAAATAAGTGCGATTGCATTAGCAAAAATCACCATCTTAGCGCCCCTCGTTGTAGCTGTGTATGGGAGCACGCTGTCAACTAATAGATGTAGTGTCTAAAATCAATATGAATGTCTAAATGATCGACAAAAATATCGTTGAGTTCAGAAACGAAGCCCGTTCAAATCATCTATAAAAACCGGTAAGTTTTTAGAAATAAAAAAAAAAACACAATTAGAGGAATATGTAAGATCAAATTGTGTGACAAAATGCTTCAGAAATGTTCAGAACTGCCATTTTTTCTTCTAAAATTTATCGACAGCTGTACACTCAATTTTGAGCTACACTGTATGTGAGCACAAGTGCCGCTGCCGTGAGTAGAGTGTTTGTGATCTACTTATGTTGGGTGCCTTTTGTCTATTAGCTACGAGATCGCAGGCGCGAGCTACACGATGATGGAAGATCAACATGTGTGTGGGATAAATGGAACCTTTTAGAAGCATAAATAACATTGTAGCAATGGATGATGAAGATGATGATGGGGCGCTAGCCAGCAGATCTGGGGCTTATTGGGCCTCCAGAGGACGGATGGGTGGACGTGTTTGGAGGAAGAAAAGGTTTTTTTTTTATTGTTTCCATATTCACGCGTAAACTGATCGGGTGAGGTGCAGACGCGTCGGTTATTGGTAGCAGCGGCAGTAGCGGTAATGGACCAGATGACGCGATCATGTTGACGCGGGCGTCTCGAAGGCGCTGTGCGAGATGATACGGGCTGCTACTTTTTCTGATTGCTAATGGACCCTCATCGTGGCGTTATGTGCCAATATTTTTCTTATTCTTTTAAGCTTTGTACATTTCTACTGAAACTAATGCCAGATCACACCAATCCACATTACAATTTCACCAGAAAGGTGTGCATTATGGCCTTAATTCTAAATGGATTCAATCTTAAAGAATCCAATGAACTACAAGGAATCAAATCTTAAGCATTCCAAAAGATCTCTCTCATGGCAAGTTCAGACAACGTTATGAGCATCAGGCCTGTCATGGTGGCTATGCTTTTTAACTAAACAAATTTGACTGGGCGTAAAACTGTCGCAAAATTCCACCGCTGGACAAGTATCGAATAACCCAAGAGCATTAAAGTGACTATAAAAACAAAACAAAAATTCCACCGAATGCTTAAGCATGCCAAATTTACATGAAAAGACATGTTTATTTAATAATTTCATCAACCGATGTAGACTAGTACAAATACATATACAAATTTGTTCTGTTCCTAACATTTAAAAATATTATGACATGTGAATGTATATAGATTCGATGGTCGGTTTTCATACATTTTGTTTTCGCTAATAGTTTTTTAGTGCTAAAAAACTATTTTTTCCAGCAACACCCTAACTCAACTCCGTTAACGTACTCTAAAATGAGAACGTTAAGAGATAGAAAAAAAAACTTCGACAAAGTTGCTTGTAATTAACTGAGCTACAACTTTTCTAAACAACACATGTTTTTATTTTGTAAAACAAATAAGTTAGTTTTAAAAATTCCCTAATTTGAGGACCACCCTGACGTTTAAAAACAAAAAAAAAGGAAATTTTTTAGAAAAAAAAAATCTTTGATGACACTAAATGTCCAACTATTGAAACAAATGCACTAGCACATTTTATTTAAATTTGTCATTGGAGTGGTCCTATGAAATCCATCTTTTGCCAATAACTTTTTTGTTTGAAATTTCTCATGAAAGTAATTTTCTAGAGACTTTTAAAACTTTTCAGGACGAATGTTTTACAGCGAAATTTGTTGCCTGTATCTCTTTTAATAAAAAAGATATACCCAAATATAGTTTAAAATATGAATAAATTAAAATTGATTTTATACGAGTTTAAAAAATAACATACCTCCATTTTTTCAAATAATTTAGAATAACATAGGTCCTTTAAAATCCATAAAAAAAAACTTTTTTTGTTTGCCCTAACCAGAGATATTAACATTTGAAAAGTGCATATTTTTAGTATAAAAACGTCTACAACTCTTGATCGGCGAAAGATATTGACAAGCTTTGTGTGGCAAAAATTTGCGCCTCTTCATGTTCTAAAAGTTATTTGAAGACACCTTTGCTGAGAAATTCGAAACAAGAAAACTAGAGCAAAACAACTGTTTTTTTTAGAGCCACCCTAACTCAATTCAAGAAAATAGCTCCTTATTGGCCAATTTAAGAGATACAAAAAAGCTGTTTCTTACAAAGTTGCTTAAAATTAGCTCAGCTATAACTTTGCCGAAAAATGTATACCTTAATTTATTCAAACAAAACAGTTAAATGTTTGATTTTAATGATAACAGGAACCACCCTAGAATTCATTGTCATAAAAATGAGGGCCTAACTATAAGGAACAACTTTGTACACGAGACTTTTAGTCTAAAGTTTCAATTTCAGGCTCAAAACATATCATTCCACCTAAATCTGCATTTTGGACCAATTTGCATTGTTTGCTTCGCCGCAGCAAACAAAAAGATGTAGGTTCAGCTACGTGCATTCACAGAAACCTTAATATTTTTACTTGTGAAATTGCAAAGTGTAACACAAAAAAGGACGCTACAGGGAATCACCTTAATATCAATCATATAGGGCTGATCACAACGATAGCGGCATAGCAGAAAGCGCAAATTTTCCTATACACTGAAATCCGTTTGAAAACTTACAATGAGCACGTTGCGGCAAAAGTGACGCTGTATTAAAACGCTTTTTTTTTTCAACATTTTGGAAAAACTAAGTACTCAGGCCATACTAAGTACTCAGCACCACGACCAACACCCACGTGCGACGCATCAAATTTTCATGAGAATTCAAAAATTTGATCATTGGTGGCAGTACTGACGACCATTTTAGCTAGATCCGAACATGTTTCAGGTACCCCCGAGGAACTGGTCGGATTATTCTTGAACCAATACCCTCATGTGACGTACCCAAGTACATCAGAATTCAAACATAAGATCATTGATGGCCATATTAGGTACTGAAGACCACGTTAGACAGATCCGGACATGTTCCGGATACCTTCGGGGATATGGCCACATTTTTCTTGTACCTACACACTCATGCGACACATAAATATGATCATTGGTGTATTAAGTACTAAGTACCACGTTGACCAGATCTGGACATGTTCCGAATACTCCCGGAAAAATGAATCTTGAGCCTACATTCTCATTTGGCTAATCAAACTACATGAGAATTTAAAATAAGAACATTGGTGGCCATACTAAGTACTCAGAGTCATGCTGGCCAGACATATTCCGGGTTCTTCCGAGGAGTTTCATTAATTTCCCGAAATTTTCCTGAGCCCAATGGAACTTCTCTAGAGTTATCGGAAATTTTCTGCAGAACTACTGTGAAGATCTCCTCAGAACTACTCTGAAAGTCTTCACATAACGACTCTGAAGTTCTTTTCAGAACTACTATGAATGTCTCCTCAGAACTAATTTGAAGTTCTCCTCAGGCTTACTCTGAAACTCTCCACATAAATACTCTGAAGTTCACCTCGAAACTACTCTGAAGTTCTCCTCAGAACTATTCTGAAACTCTCCACAGAACTACTCTGAAGCTCTCCTCAGCTTTACTTTGAAATTCTCCTCAGAATAACTCTGAAGTTCTCCTCAGAACTACTCTGAAGTTTACCTTATAATAACGCTGTAGTTCTACTCAGAACTACTTTGAAGTACTCCTCAGAACTACTTTGAACTTTTTCTCAGAACAGCTCTGAAGGACTCCTCAAAGCTACTTTGAAGTTTTTCTCAGAATTACTCTGAAGTTATCCTTAGAAATACTCTGAAATTTTCCTCAGAAATACGCTGAAGATCTCCTCAGACTTAGTCTGAAACTCTCCATAGAAATACGATGGAGTTCCCCTCAGAACAACTCTAAAATTTTCCTCAGAATTACGCTGAAGTTTTTTTCAGAACTACTTTAAACTTCTCCTAAGAACTACTTTGAAGTTATCTTCAGAACTACTCTGAAGGTCTCCTTAGAACTAATCTGAAGTTCTCCTCAAAACTACTTTGAACTTTTCCTCTGAACAACTCTAAAGGTCTCCTCAGAACTACTCTGAAGTTCTCCTTAGAACTACTCTGAAGGTCTCCTCAGAACAACTCTGAAGTTCTCCTCAGAACTACTCTGAAGGTTTCCTCAGAACTACTCTGAAAATCTCCTCAGACTTAGTCTGAAACTCTCCACAGAATTACTCCGAAGTTCTCCTCAGAACTACCCTGAAATTTAACTCTCCATAGAAATACGCTGAAGTTCTTCTCAGAATAACTCTAAAATTTTCCTCAGAATTACACTGATGTTTTCTTCAGAACTATTTTAAAGTTCTCGTCAGAACTACTTCAAACTTCTCCTCAGAACTACTCTGAAGGTCTCCTCAGAACTACTCTGAGAATCTCCACAAAACTAATCTGAAATTCTCCTCAGAACTACTTTTAACTTCTCCTCAGAACTAATCTGAAGATCTCCTCAGACTAAGTCTTTAACTCTCCACAGAAATACTCCGAAGGTCTACTCAGAACTACTCTGATAATTTCCTCCGAATTACGCTGAAGTTTTCCTCTAAACTACTCTAAAGTTCTCTTCAGAACATCTTTAAGCTTCTCCTCAGAACTACTCTGAAGTTCTCCTCAGAATTACTCTGAACTTTTCCTCAGAACTAATCTGAAAATTTCTTCCGTATTTTTCCTCAGAACTACTCTGAAATTCTCCACAAAAATACACTGAAGTTCTCATCACAACTACTCTGAAATTTTCCTCAGAATTACGCAGAAGTTTTCGTCAGAACTACTTTAAATTTCTCATCAGAACTACTTTGAACTTTTTTCTCAGAATTAATCTGAAGGTTTCCCCAAAACAACTATGAATATCTCCTCAGACTTAGTCTAAAACTCTCCACAAAAACACTATGAAGTTCTCCTCAGAACTACTCTGAAATTTACATCAGAATTACGCTGAAGATCTTCTCAGAACTACTTTAAAGTTCTCATCAGAACTACTTTGATATTTTCTCAGAACTACTCTTGAGAACTTCTCAGAAGTTCTCCTCAGTACTACTCTGCAGGTCTCCTCAGAACTATTCTGGAACTCTCCACAAAATTACTCTGAAGTTCTCCTCAGAACTACTCTGAAGGTTTCCTCAGAACTACTCTGAAGGTCTCCTCAGAACTACTCTAAAGGTCTCCTCAGAACTACTCTGAAACTCTGCACAAAATTACTCTGAAGTTCTCCGCAGAACTACTCTGAAGGTTTCCACAGAACTAATCTGAAACTCTCCACAGAACTACTTTGAAGTTCTCCTCAGAGCTACTCTGAAGGTCTCCTCAAAACTACTCTGAAGGTCTCCTCAGAACTGCTCTGAAGTTCTCTTCAGAACTACTCTGCAGGTTTTTTCAGAACTTCTCTAAAATTTACCTCAGAATTACGCTGAAGTTCTCGTCAGAACTACTTTAAACTTCTCCTCAGGACTAATCGGAAGCTCTCCTCAGAACTACTCTGAAACTCTCAACAGAACTACTCTGAAGTTTTCCTCAAAGCTGCTCAGGAGGTTTCCTCAGAACTAGTCTGAATTTTTTCCTCAGACTTACTCTGAAACTTTCCACAGAAGAACTTTAAATTTCTCCTAAGAACTACTCTGATTTTCTTCTCAGAATTACTTTGAACTTCTCCTCAGAAGTTTTCATCAGAACTACTCTGATGATCTCCTAAAACTATTTCTGATCTTCCATGAAGTTTTTAACATTTTCCGGGAATGTACGAAGTTGTCTGAATATTCTCGTGAAGATCTTTAAACTTTCCCGATAATCTGGACTTTCCTAAAAAATATCAGTACTCCCCCAGAAGTTCTTTGAACTTCTCAATACATTAGAGCTCAGGGTGCTCCCAAATTTTTTGAAGTTAATCCAAGTCAGAGACGATCACTGAACCTCGTAGAATTTCAAAGCCAAGGATTCAGATGGATTAATTCTTCAGAAGACCTTTTGCTGATAAACTATTCAATCATATTTCTTCACTATGCCAGCTGAATCAGAGATTATTCAAATAACCGTATGACTTCATGACGATTAGCTAGTTTGAAGACCTCCAACGCAAGTGCAAGAGACGACTCTCGAATATGATGGCTTCAAGTAGATTAGGTATTATTTTGAAGATCCTGGAGAAAATTCAATGACGTCTCGTACGCTAGATCAGGGAATATTCAAAACATCTCCAGATGATCGGAAATTAAATTCTTTCATGTATTTTCTTTCAAATTCTTCTTGTAGATTAGTGATAATTCAGGTAATTGAAACAATAAAAGAAATAACGTTCTTCAGATAGATATTCGTAAATGTTCACTTGGCTGTCGACAGAAGCAGTTCACTGTCACGAGATTGTCTGTTTACTCAGCAGCAACCATTGTGTGGTCCTGCTCATTGTTCTTCATCAGCAGTTCTTTCGGTCGTTGCATTGTCAACTTTGGAAAGCAACCGTGTAAGGATGAATGTGTGAGTGATGACCACGTTTTGCGTCCATTACTGCAATGGAAGCGCTTTGCCCCCCGTTGGCAATTATGTCATATAATGAAACCACTGGAAACGGCTTTCATTTTGATGGAGGAGGATAGCGGAAGATAAAGTGTTTATTGTGTTGTATCTTTTGACTATAGTTTTAAAATGTTTTGTATAGTGAACAAGAATCCTTGGATCTGTAAAGTTAATCCGATTGAGTCTTATCAAATAAATTAATGAATTTAAAAAAGGTAGGTATTGTTCAATTCATTTGAAAATCTTGATTATATTATAAATTTATGTTAATACTGACAAAAACCATACGAAAATCAGTTGCCCAAACTCAAAATAATCTCGTTTACGTGGTTTGTGTACATACAGCTTGTAGCGGAAGAGAAAAAATAAAATTTATTTAAAATTAAAATTTAATAGATTTTGCGCGCATGCAGTGGTACAGACATAGAGATAACTCTAAGACTAGAAAGTCCCTAAATAACGTGCTCAACTTTTTTACTCAGCTCTGCTACTCTCTTCGGTCCCAAGCTAATCGATTCACCCCTCGAAACATAGGAAAAACCAATAACCCCTCATTTTATCTGTCAAACTTTCATAGCGAATCAAAACAAACATTGCGTAGTACTAGAATTTCGACTAGAATGGGATACGTTAATCGATTTGCTTGGGACCAATAGGCTAGTCAAGTAGTGAGCCAATTTAAAATCGTTAGTTTCGTATTGATTGCTGGTACAGCGGTTAGCGCGATTTTAGTTCATTGCGCGTTTGCCGTTGTGCCGCTTTGCCGCTGCCATTGTTTTCAGCCCTTAACTCTTGTATTGTTTATTTATGCTCGTAAATTCATGAAAGAAAAGCGAGAAGCATAACGCACCATTTGTTGATGAAAAAGTTTAGAGAGTCGATGTTGATGCTTCGGGAAAATAATGTCGCTCAATTGATAAATTGATTTGAGATGAACTAGAAAAAAAAAAATCATATTGATGGACTGTAATACTTAGTTGTTTTCGTTTCTTCATACCGGGAGCACAGACAAACAGAAATAACACTCGCCATCACATTCTTCGCAAATATAACAGTTTAGTTGCTAATGTGTTTGCATTTGTCATGGTGGCGCCAGTGAAGCGGTAAGCAAATCACTACATCAGTGCCAACATTTCAAAGGGGCGTAATTGTATTTGTAAACAATGGTTTTAGCCGTCGATTTCTCGCAAATAAAAGCTCACTCATGAAAATTAATCACACCAGCAGATAGAGGAATGTTTCCTCTACCAGCTAGCATTAATTTGGAGAAGTGAGCTTTTATTTGCGAGAAATCGACGGCTAAAGCCATTGTTTACAAAAGCAATTACGCCCCTTTGAAATGTTGGCACTGACATTTCGAACTCATCAGTGATGCCAGTTCTTTCGGGTCAATTTAGTTTATGTCAGCTATTGATAAAGATAAGGGGTCAAGGGATCCCACTAGAGACATATACAGTAATGACCCGATTTTGCCAGCCCCTTTTTAGAAAATCTTTTCTAATGTTCTACGTAACCCATGCGCTTTTTCAGTGGTCTTATTTGACCAAAGTATACCTATCTTGAATATGCAATAATTTTATGAAATTATTTAATGATAAAAGACTAATGCGCGGAGAGATGGACAGAATCAGGTCATTACTGTACAACATACTAATCTGACGAATACCAAAAAAAAAGTTGTTGAATATTATACTCAAACAGTCGATTGGTCATTCCGCTTGTTGTGCAATATTACGCTGTAACTGGTTTTCAATATTTCATGAATAACATTGATTGCTACATATTGTTTGCTATGTACACATTAAAGTCATGGGCGGTGGTAGAAAGGGCACTCATAAGTGATGCATTACTACGCTTAAAAACTTGTTTCCAGCAAAAAAAAATCACTCTTAACAATCAAAACAAATCTCTTAAAAATACTGAGCTTCTGTGAATTTCTCATACGGATCCGTATTTCTGCAAAATTCAATCAATTCTTAAGATCTACTTAAAATTTCGTAGAAACGACATCACTGATTTCCACCTGTTTTGTTTTTATTCAACACAGCTGACGCGTTGACAGAACGAGGGAAAAGCAACTAGTGAAAAAATTGCATGAACGAGGGATGCTCCGGTTGCTAAGAAATGTTTTGGAATATGCATGATAGAGGGTGCTAGTGTGCATGCAAAATACGCTTGACGATATTTTTGAAGAATTTTCTACTAAGAGTTATGTCTGTTTGTATGTGCCGGGAGTGTAAAAACTTGATTAAATTTGATAGCTCGAAATTGGTTCGTTTTAGGTTCCGTCTCCGCATCACCCACACGGAGAACCAAAACCACCCAACGGTTGAGTTTTTTAAACTTACTTTGGAGTTGATGTCTCTCACTTGCTCTCGTGTTGTTGTCAAAAATGTAAAGAGCAAAACAACCCAAAATTGAGTTTTATTCACCCAACTCGACAGTTCCTTGGGCCAAGTTAAAATTGAGTACGTTGAGTAAAACCGAAGACAACAAATCAAGAAGACTGGCAACTTTGCCAGAATCTAAGCGACAGATACAGTAGCGCTGCACTTGACTGAAGGTGGAAGCAACGCATAGAAAAATGAACAAATACACAAACTCTTCTTCTGACGATGTAATCTTTGCTATCAAATTCGTTCGAAGCATTTACCTTTGAGCGGCAGATGACGCGATTGTTCCTGTCTCATAGCGTTTGTATAAGAAAATGGAAGAGTTGCCAGTCTTCTTGATTTGTTGTCTTCGGTAAAACTCAATTTTGAATAGTTTGAACTTGACGTTGAGTGAAAACAACTTAAAAGTAAGTAATCATGTTTAGTGAATGACAACAACTCAAAATTGAGTAGTCGCTAGAAGTCTAAATTGAGTTCTGGAACTGCCAACCTGAGTAAAAAGAACTGAATATTAGGTACTTTTTTCTTTCCGTGCAGGTTTTAAATAGAGGGAAGTTTATTGTGCGTGCACTCCCAAATTACACATTCTAGTGTAGGTGCGCTTATTAAGGCCATATGCCCACTGATGTGGCGGAGGTGTGGCATCTACTTGCATGTCAGAATACCATATCGCCACACGACTTCTTCATGATACCACACTAGTGGGCGCTCGGCTTAAAGGGAGCGAATGTATTTGAGATGGACAGGGATGCAAATATAACAAAAATCAGTGAGTTAAACAGCTCTGAATTTACTACTCTTATACTCAACAAAACATTCAGCGTTTTTCCAGGGCAATTTCAAAGGATCACCAGAGTGCCACACCTTGTCCAGATGACGAAAAAAAAAGAAACTAATTCTGGCAAGAATGCTGGAAAATCTTCTTCATCAGTCATAATCAAGACAATCCATATTTGTAAAGCGCCATCGCCTACATCCCGCAGTTTTCGCTATCAAGCCCAGAAGCGACGGCCATGAGAAGATACACTCGTGACCCTGACCGGAACGGTAGCAGCGGCAAATCTTAATCACACCTCCATCTCCGTTGCCGTTCTCTCGAAGTCATCCAAAAAAAAAACCCCCATAAGAACTGTACACACTGCGCTCACTTTTCCCTTTATTTTCAATTCATTTTTTTCATCGATTAGCCCACCGGAACGGAGCGGGGCTAGCTGTCATCCTGTGCACTTTTTCCACTTGCACCGAACAAATAAAAGCTATCGGTTCCCGTAGTTCCCGGCGTAAAGCTTAAAAACAATCCCAATGGATCAGATCTTCCGAAGAGCAAAAAAAAAAAAAACTGCGGAGCTGCGGAGCTGCGTGGCTATCGATCGCCAGCCAGGCTTTCGGCGGGGATGGATCAACTCGGCGGCTGGGTCCCCCCCACTTGCAAACGGGAGATGAGAAAGAAGGCTAATCTACCGACACAATAAACATTTTCATATATTGTTGTTACGGGAAAAAGCGATAAGACGCAGATTAATGGAGAGCAGCGAGAGCCAGGCCCGGGACTGATCCACCCAAAAGGGATCCGAGGGCTGCCGGGCCAAGACGACCGCTTGGGTCCAATACTCTCGGCCAAGGCAAATCATTTATCACGATCCACTTTGACCGGTCGATCAAGAATTTCGAGCTTCTTGCAGCATTGTGTTTTTTTTTTTTTTATTATGCTCCGTTTTGTTTTTCTTTTTTGCTACTTCGACCCGCGCCGCACCCGGACCGGCTACCGAGCTTTCGAGGAGTTGCCCTTACCATGACCATTTTTTTTTTTGTTTTTGTTTTCCTTCAGTCGATTTTACTTTTAGAGCACTTTTTTGCCCGGCTTGGGAGCGACTTTTTAACCGGTAGTCTCATTCTCTTTCAGTGCTTTTATAATTCATGCCAAATCGAAAACAATGTAAGTTATGAAACAGGTTCTCCGATAGATAGAGGTACCTACTGATGCGACGAAGGCGTGCCGCTTGAATCTTGGGTTGCGGCGGAGACAGGGGAATTTGCGTGCCGTTCAGCTTTTCGGAAGGGGTTTGGCTTGTTTATTATTATTCACGGGTTTGGGGCTGCCGGCCGCGCTGGATCTCTCATTGTGCGTTCTTTCCACATAATTTCCAGAAAGAAGCGTATCGATGCTTTTCGGACGATACGCCCTCACACGGCTTTAGCGCAACTTGGCCCCGGAGCAGAGTCGTTGACCGATAAATAGACGATGAGGTTGGGCGATGAGGAGCGACGCTAATTGAATGGAATGGATTCGATTGGCGATTCATTAAAGATTGAAAATAATTTAAAACTGGCAAATCCTGTGGGCAAGAAAAGATGATTATTATTATGTTATGTGTATGTTTAGATGGCATTTAGGACTAAACTTTGTTATATTTATCTGTTTCGTTTCAGGTACGTACATCATGGTTTTACCAATGGGTATCAAGTAAGATGAAAGTTGCTGCAAAAAGAAATAACTCCTAGCTTCAAAACGCACACTCAAGCACAAGCAAACTCGAATGTTGATTTTTGAAAATGTAATAAGTATGAAATTCCTAACAGAAATTGGTGTGATATTCTTATTTCCAAGCATTCTTTTTGACGTAGAACTACGTCTTTGTCGACTTTACTGGGGTGCAAATCAAAAAATGTGTGTGGTGAAATAGTGTTAGGTTTTAAAAGCTTGGTACTTTGTCATTTATAGATGAAATTAAAATCCAAATACGCCAATCGATAGGATATCATTTAACAAATCTGCTTAAATAAATACTTATCCGTTTTTCCATAAAAAAAAAAAAACTATTGAAAAATGTACAAATGATAATTTTATCACTTATTAAATAAACGTTTTTCCCAAACCCATTCGACATAATCGAGTACCACTTGGTTGCACATCGCTCTGCTTGAACTTGAAAAGATATAAAACAACGCTACTGCCGTGCCTCTGCTCACGACCAGATTCTTTGCTCGACTGTTGAGCTGTTCAGTCAGTATTTTCGCTCGAGTTCTCGTTTCGATTTTGTATCCACCTACTGTGTTTTGTCACCACCTTCTCGCGTTCTGGCAAGTTTACTTGAACTTGCAAACACGAAACAAATGGTGCGTTAACGTGCCAATGAGACAGCAGCGGGCCCTTCAAAGAAGGTGCTAATCAAGCCCAGCGCATCACAGGATGACGCCGGAAAACGGGTACTGTAAGCCAACCAGTATGCAGTACTGCCGGAAGAAAATGGCGATGGTGACGCCGTTCCCATTGCTAGAAGAGAGCGGATTCCCCCGCTTTTCACGTCGTCGAAGGATGTTGCTAAGCTGGGTGCCGAACTGGCAAAACACAAGCTGCTGCCTCGCTTTAAGCTTTGCAGCATTGGTCATGTGGTCCAGCCTGGAGGAGTACAAACAAATAGGATGTTTCATGAAGCCACTGAAGGTGGTTTTGCGTGGATTACCGTCGTTCGAGGCGGCTGTGGTGAAATCCGAGCTGGAGTGGCTTGAGCTCAAGCCTGAGGCAGTGTACCCGATGAACCGGCGTTCCAACCACAACACCAGCTTCCGTGATCAGTTGTTCCTGGTGCACGTCACGAAGGGATCCACCAGTCTAGCGGCTCTGAGATCCAAAATCCGGTACCTGTTTCAGGTCATTATCAATTGGAAGCATCACAAACCCCAATATCGTGATGTTACGCAGTGTATGAACTGCCTCTCCTATGGCCATGGCGCCAAAAACTGCCATATGAAGACAAACTGCGGCAAGTGTGCTGGAACTCACTCAACTGCGTCCTGTGAGCAAGTCGATGACATCGAGCCAACGTGTGTCAACTGCGGTGGAAACCACCAAGCCTCCAATCGCGGATGTCCCAAGCGAGTGGCCCGGTCGCCTCCGTAATCGTCGTTCGCCTCCTGTACTCACGGAAGTCCAGTACCCAGCTCTTCAGCCCCGTCGACATGTTCTGAACCTAGCTCCGCTTCCGCTCAACGACCAACAAGCCAATCCTGCGAGTATGCAAATGGTTCCCAACAGTCGGACAGTTCAGCATCGTCTTGCTGCTGCTGCGGCCCAGCCAATTCCAGGTTCATCCACCGCCCCTGGTTTATCATACACTGGTGCTGTCTCAGGTGAGCCTGCCGATGATTCTCCGTTCACCTCGGAGGAACTTGTGACGCTCGTGGCCGAGGTCATCATCATCACGCGCACCTGCAAGACTCGATCTGAACCGCTATATGCTGCCCTGTCCCTTGTCACTAAGTATGGACGGTGAAGCCATCAAGATCGTAAATTGCAGTGATTGCTCCTTGAAGAGCAAAACATCAAGTTTGTTGACTTTCTCAACTAACGGTACATCGACATAGCCGTCATCACCGAGATTCACTTGAAGCCCGAGCTGAACGTTTTCCTTCCCGATTTTCGGCTCGTACGCATTGACCGCACCAGCTCCGGGGGAGTGGCCATCGCTGCGCAACGGAACATCAGCTACTGGCTACTACCAAGCTTCCAGCTGAAAACTATCGAAGCCATCAGAGTTGAGGTGAGCACATCGCTTGGTGCAATCACCATCATCGTGGTCTACTGCCTCAAGCAAACCAACATTATGGACGGCTTGGCCGCAGACATCCGAAGAAACATCATCAAGCTAACACGACGGCGACAAAATTTCATCATCACTGGCGACCTGAACGCCAAGCTTCAAGCCTGGGGCAATAGTCGGCGAAACCAGAACGGCACAATCTTGTACAACGATCTGCAGGAAATCCACTACAACATTCTGTGCCCGGACACTCTCACCCGGTTGAGTCGATCCGGAGCTCATGCCACCATCGACATCTTCATCAGCAACATTGGCGATAACATCTCTCAACCTGTCGCATATCAGGAACTGAGCTCGGATCACTATCCGGTGGTGACTGAAGTTGGTTTTTCGACCAATAGATTTCAAGTTTCCAGACGAAATTACCATCGTGTCAACTGGCAGCAGTACCAGCGCTGTGCGGACACATCAATCAACTACGACGTCCTACCGGAGTCGTTCGAAGAAGTCGATCGGTGTCTGCAAACCATCGAAGAGGCGATATCCCGTGCCAGAGAGCAACACGTACCAGCATCCAGACAGATGAGTCATACTCTGAACCTTGACAGCCCAACCAAAGATCTTATCAGGCTCCGTAACACCATTCGTAGGCAGTTGCAGCGTTCTGGGCTGTCCCACTTGAAGACAATGTCAATAGGCTAACCAAAATTATGCAGCAGTTGTTGGTGGAACTCAGAAATTACGATTTTGCCAACAAGATTAACTCTCCCAGATTGTGCAAAACCATTTTGGAAGATGACCAACATTTTGAATCCCAACCCTGAAACCATCCCTACTCATAACCCCAGTTGAAAAGGCCAATGCTCTTGGCCAACATTTTGTGATTTCACATAATCTTGGCCAAACCATGGTGAGCCCCCATGAGCCTGCCGTACTGGAGGCAATGTCTAGAGTCGCTGACTCCCCCGTAGTAGTGCATGATGATAGTAGAACCTCGGCTAATGAGGTGATAGCAGCTGTTAGAAGCACTGAACCCATGAAGGCGGGTATGGATGGTGTAGTCAACCTCGAGTTGAAAAACTTGAGTATTGACTTCTTCAACCATCTTAACGTTATCTTCAACAAATGCTTGGAGCTTGGTTACTTCCCTGTATGCTGGAAGTTAGCCAAAGTGATTCCAATACATAAGCGTGGCAAAGATCCTACCAGTGCCAAAAGCTATCGCCCCATCAGCCTCTTGTCCTCCATCTCGAAGCTATTCGAAAAGTTGATACTCAGCCGGTTGCTGCAGTTCTCCAATGAAAATAACATCTTACTCAAGAAGCAATTCAGGTCTAGGAAAGGCAACTCTACCATCCACCAACTCGCACGGGTTACTAACATCATCAAGCGGAACAAGTCCGTTTCCAATACATCTGCCATGGCATTGTTGGACGTCGAGAAGGCGTTCGACAATGTCTGGCATGTCTGGCCTAGTGTACAAGCTGCATCGATACAACTTTCCGATCAACCTCGTGAAGATCATCAAAAACTACTTGTCGGGCAGATCATTCCAGGTCTACTTGAACAATGTCCCCTCCGATACGTTCAACGTTGATGCAGGGGTCTCTCAGGGTAGCCTGCTTGGACCTATCCTATTAAACATTTTCACGTCAGACGTTCCTCCCCTGCCGGGTGGTGGTTTCCTGTCAATGTTCGCAGATGACACCTCCATTATCTATAAAGGTCGAGTGATCCGTGCTCTGGCGAATAAATTACAATCAGGCCTGGATGTTCTGTCCGACTATTTCAAGAGCTGGAAGATTTGTATCAATGCAGCTAAAACACAAACCATTCTTTTTCCACACTTGAATTCACCTCGGCTTGTTCCGCTTTCTAACGTCAAGATCCATCTTGATAGCACTTCCATTGAATAGTGAAGTAGTCTACCTTGGTCTCACCCTCGATAGCAAATTGCTATTCCGATCCCATGTGGACAAGACATCCACCAAGTGTAACATCTTGATCAGGTCGCTCTACCCTCTGATAGAAAGGAAGTCCACCCTGTCCCTCAAAAACAAGCTTGCTGTCCACACGCAGATCATTCTGCCGGCTATTGAGTATGGTTTGTCAACCTGGGAGAGTTGTGCTAAGTGCCACCACCTGAAGCTTCAGAGGATCCAAAATATGATCCTCAGAATGATCCTAAACAGTCCACCACGAACTCTTAATTCTGAGATTCACCACCTGTCCGGTCTTCAAACACTCGAGGAGCGAAAGACTTCCACACTGGAAAGGTTCAGAGTCACCTGTTTGCGATCAAACCACCAGATCATTCGTGATTTTGCAACCTAGTTGAAGTAGTTAGGTAGGTTCCTGGGCTAAAGTAGATAGGTTATCAAATTTTTTAAATTTGAACGGACAGAATCCCATAATAGGGTGACCTTTAAATTAGCGCTAAACGCAATCATCACATTAGAATAACAATAACCAATTTACTAGAACAAAGATGAAGAGCCAAAGGCAAACCAATTGCAATACAGTACTTTCCCGTTTTTGTCAGCACCATCTGATATTTTAGGCTGACAAAAACGGGAAGCTGACAAAATCGGGATGATTTTGAAATCAAGTTTACCCATTATGTATCCACTATTAATGGAATTACTGATAAATGTTTACTATTCTTGCAACAAATTTCCTGACCGATCGTTCTTTCAGAGTCGCAGTTGGTAACACGAGGTCCCAGCTTTTCAGAGAAGAGACGGGCGTCCCACAAGGTTCAGTTATCGCCATTACCCTCTTCCTTGTGGCCATGAATGAAGTTTTCGGAGGACTGCCGAAAAATGTTTACATTTTCGTGTATGATGACGATGTACTTATCGTAACTTCCGGCCCAACAGCAGCACGTAACAGCGTGGTAGGTTTCCAGCTTTCGGCCACCAAAAGCGTCAGGTGCCACGTGAGTCCATCCCGGCACCGTGTCAGCGGGCCACCTATCAAAGTTCAAAGCCAGCCCATACCACTGAAGAAGACGGTCCGTATTCTGGGGGTGCTTGTTGACCGGTCCCTCAACTTCGAGCAGCATTTTAAGGTAATCAAGAACGACTGTCGCAGTAGGATCAACTTGATCCACACCATCTCTTGCCCCCACCGGTCTAACAATCGCGACACTCGTTTCCGGGTTGCAAGAGCCATCATCGATAGTTGCCTACTGTACGGTCTTGAGATGACGTGCAACGCCACCGAAAAGCTTGTGCAGATACTAGCACCAACGTTCAACACCTACGTTCGGATTGTCTGCCCTTCCGCCATCGTATGAACGCAGCAATTGCAACGAGAGCCGCTGCCTTTACAGTAATGACCTCCGGAAATGACAGGATCTTTCTCCTCGATGAGGAAAACAGACTCCTCCGCATGACTACCAATTCGGAGCTCTCCCTAGTGGCCAAGGTCTACTGCTACGGAGACAAAAGTTGGCGCATACCTCCACCAAAAATCGAGAGTCGGATTAGGAGCAGGTTCAAGGCTGGAGATAACTCTGCAGTGCTGAGGAGAACAGCTCGGACTACCCAACCCATGCCCACATATACACGGACGGATCGCTTTCCCGAGCCGGTGTCGGAATTGGAGTAGCCGGAATTTCAGCACCGATGAGTAGTAGCCTACCGCCACAATGCTCGGTTTGTTGCCGTTAAAACACCCTCGGACCGGCCCATACTGGTGCTATCCAATTCGTACAACGTGATACAAGCCATTACATCTAAGACCCTGACTCACCCCTGCATACAGGCTAAAGGGTGTCCACGATGAAATTGCCACACACAAAATTGATTCGCAAAATTCGAGTTTTCATCCGATTGCCATCAAATTTTCAGGGATTGAGAAATAACTATTAAACTTCATTTTACCATTTTACTCGTATTTTATTTACAGTCCATACGCAAATGCCCGCACCTTGGCCTTAACCCCGGCCATAAGATTCTGCAGAACCTGTGAATCAACCGTTTTTTGCATGTAAACCCATACTTTCTTCAGTTCCTCGACTGTCTTCACTACCTTAGGTCGTTTAAGAAGGTGCTGCTTCATAATCGCCCAGTACTTCTCGATGGGGCGGAGCTCCGGAGTGTTGGGAGGGTTGAACATTTTCGGCACGAAATTGACCTTATTGTCCGCATACCACTTCAGCACGTCCTTGGAGTAGTGGCATGAGGCCAAATCCGGCCAGAAGATTGTTGGGACGTTGTGGGCCTTCAGGAGAGGAAGCAGCCGCTTCTGGAGGCACTCTTTTATGTACACCTGTCCGTTCATCGTGTCCTGGGTAACGAAAGGTGCACTCCGCTTCCCGCACGTGCAGATGGCTTGCCAAACCAGGAATTTCTTCGCAAATTTGGACATCTTCTGAGTGCGGACATGCTCCGGAACGCTGAACTTATCCTTGGCCTTGAAAAACAGGTTGCCGGGGATCTGTTTGAAGTCGGCCTTCACATATGTTCCGTCGTCCATGATGTAGCATTCAACTTTCGTCAGCATGTTGAGGTACAACTTCCTGGCACGGGTTTTGGCGGACTTGTTCTGCTTCTCGTCGCGATTAGGGGCCTTTTGTACCTTGAACGTTCGAAGCCCAGCCTTAGTTTTGGCCTTCTGGACAAAACTTCGGCTTAGGTGCAGCTTCTTAGCCACATCCCTGGTGGTGAACCGTTCCTCGAACCGCTTAATCACTCGCGACACCGTGGAATTCGCGATTCCCAACGTTTTAGCAATGGAACGATGCGAGAGATCCTTGTTCTCGTGATGAATGCGCAAGATTTTATCACGCATGAGCTGTTCTTTCGACTCCATTTCCGCGAGTTCTGATCACAGGACTTTAAAACTTTCAGGATGTAAATAATGCACTATGAACTAAATCCACCCAAATTTTCATTAAATTCTACCCAACGGTTAAAAAGTTAGAGCAATTTCATAGTGTGGCAATTTCATCGTGGACACCCTTTATTGTGGAGGCCACACCTCCGAACACGGTGTTTTCCCGGATCCATGGGCACTGCGGTATCCCAGGAAATAGCGAAGCCGACAGCCTGGCAGGGTCTGGACCCAACGACCCCGTTACACCGACGAAGAGCCACTACAGGACATAACGCGATGGATAGTCAGCAAAATGTGGGAAGCCTGGGAAGCAGAGTGGTGCCAATCCCAATCCCTCTTCATACGAAGAATTAAGGGAACGACGAGCAAGTGGACGGATATGTCGAAACTACGGGACCAGAAGATGGTTATTATTAAAGGAGGGCAATGAGTTTTTATCAAACGTTTTAATAATATGTGCGCAATCACAAAATTCATGATTTTCAATTCAACCAACCAGGATTGTTCATGACTTGTAGTCGTTATCAATTCTTTTAATTTTCTCGTTATATTTCTGAAAAATGGAAATGATCTTGTCTAGCTGTTTGGCATGAAACCTACAGCTTTACAGCCTCAACACCATACCACCTTTTATTATGCACAAAAATCAGGATACATGTCATCGCTGATTGAAATCAACACGAAAAAGAAACATCTAAGCTTCCTGTTAATTTTATTACTGATTCAGCATAGGACTAAAATCCCATAGAACCAGAACGTCAACATCGAACACATGTTCAATTTTCACTTAAATTTGACAGATGGAACATTTCTGCTTTTCCAGCAGATTTATTTCTGACAGACAAGCAATCAATTTTGACAGAAACTTCATAGAAAATTGGTCGATTAACAGCAGTGGGATTTTCGAGCATTTTAATTTAACTTCGAAGTGTCAAATTTTAGTGAAAATTTTCCCAATGGAACACAGCCTAAGATGAATTTTTACTTAAATTTTACACTTCGAAAATAAATTATGATCTGTTGTTGATCGTCTGATTTTCGAGAAATCGTCTGTCAAAAATACAAGTCTGATAGAATAGAAGGTTTATTTGAACATTGTCCATCTGTCAAATGTAAGTGAAAATCCACCAAAAGTACCAGAGCCCAAGTGTAGCGCGGTTTATAGCTGTTGTATACTCCTAGTCTCACTATCGAATGGCATTTGCTAGATACGATGAGGTTGCGACATAATTGAACAAACAAGCTATGCAATCATCGCTCTTTGTACACAATTTTATGAATATGTTACTGGAAAAAAATGCAAGGATTAAAAAGGAGGACATTTTCTGGTAAAAGGAGGATGTAGAAAAAATATTGAAAAAGGAGGACATGTCCTCCTTTAGGAAACCATATGGTAACCATACTCCTAGGCATTTCAACACGCACTTCTAGTTTATTGCATGCGGGCATGACTTGACATCTGATCTTCGTCATCACGACACGGTGTGCGTCGGTGGCAGCAGCGTCTCGACCCAGCTCCAGTTGACAGTTTGACTTGCTCTGCTTTATCTCTCGTTTATGTACTCGGAACATTCCTCTACGTTCCTCTCTGTCTGCTTCTGTTCTTGTTCTCTGAACACGTCTTCTGGCTCTGAGACAACTAGCGTGGAGGGTGCTAATTGAATCGTTGCAGCAGTAAGCTGGAGGCCGTTTGTTATTTAGCTCCAGTTTCCTCGGCATGGTCGTGTCACATGCTCTCCCTAACGATTCTGTCAACTCGTCTTCCACTTCAGGTCACATGTTCTCGTCCTTTGTACTGCCACAGGATTCCGTTGGCCGATGCCATATCGGATTGCCTGATGGTCACTATGGGTATATCCTTCATACGCTCTCCAATTCATGTTTTCCACCAGCGACGGACTGCAGTCCGCATAAAGTGACATCGATAATGGATTCCCGGCCATCTCTGCGAAAAGTGCTGATGGTGCCATTATTGAACAGCCTAATTTCCAGCTTTGCCAGAGCTTCCAGCAGAATGTGTCTTCTTGCGTTGGTACAGCTGTTTCCCCACTCCACTGCCTAAGGCTGTGTTCCATTTGGTGATTTTTCACTTAAATTTGACACTTCGAAAATAAATTAAGATGTTCGAAAATCCCTCTGTTGTTGATCGGCCGATTTTCGATAAGGTGTGCGTCAAAATTGATTCCTTGTCGGTCAGACATAAGTCTGGTACAATAGCAGGTTTATTTGAAAAATTTCCATCTGTCAAATTTGAGTAAAAATTCGCCAAATGGAACACAGCCTAAGCATTTAAATCTCCTCCGATGACTCAAGAACAAAGAAAACATTTTTTTTTCTGCTTAATGTCGATTCGGACACAGCCGGCCTTGTTCCGTGTACCCCCGGGGATGTGGCAAGTTTTTGACTTGACCAAACCCTATCATGCGACACTTCAAATCACATGAGTATTAAAAAGAAAAAGATCAATGTCAGCCAAACGGAGTATCCAGAACCACATTTTCCGCATCTGGCTTTGTTCTGGGTACCCCCAAGGAAGTGTCCAGATGCTGATAAGGACCAAAACCCATTGTATGCACCTCCGAGTACAAATGAGACTGTATGAGTGGTAAATAATTAGCCGGCGCCGGTGGTGTAGTGGTAAGCGTGACTGCTTTCTAACACCCCAATGGGTCTGGGTTCAATCCCAGCCAAGGTCGGTGGGATTTTTCTGAGGCATAAAAATCTCTGGTCACGTCTTCCTTCGGAAGGGAAGTAAAGCCGTTGGTCCCGGCCCATGTGTGTTGATGAATGGGTGCGATATCCTACGCAGGTGTGGAAGCTGCCTTCCTGCACATTCGATTGCCGTCAATGGATGGTAATCGATGTCCGTCGGTGATTGGCACTAGATTGCGGAACAGAGACCGACGTTAAATAAAGGAAAGAAAAGAGTGGTAAATAAAAGATGAGACCAGACGTAAACAAGTATAGTCAGTACAATAGCAGTAGAATCGTAAAGTTGTTCGATATCTTTTATAAAATGTGGAAAATTAATAATTAATTAATTAACGGTTATAAGGTTTGGTTCGAGGAGTGTCGAATTGGAATCCTGCGTTGGAAGGGTATTCGGATTTCGATTGATGATCTTCAAAACGTCTTGCACGGACGTAACCTGGAAATAAAAGGGCTGAAAAGAAACTGTAAATGTTAGTAAAAGTCAAATAAGCATACACATTTAGAAAACAAATAATATGAATAAATTATTGCAGTTTTAAGCTGTGTTAAAATAAACACTGCTAAGAAAATTTGTTGTGCCATTAGGCTGGTCCAAACACCCTTTATTGGACACATAGAATCACATCAGAATTCAAACACCAGGTAGATGACGGCTAAACTGAGCTAGCAGGACCAAATTGGCTACATTCGGTCATGTTCTGGGTACCTCCGATGCAGTGGCCAGTGCCTGATTTTTTAGTGAATAGGGTCAGATCTCATCATTGCAGAGTGGCACAAATCTGAATAAAGACGGTCAAAAATATTTTCTACCCTTTCTTCGACGTTTTAGAGACTGGGTGTCTTCGGAGAAGATGCTCAAAATGATATCCCGCATCTTTTGAAATACACGGTGGGGTCTAAAACTGGTTGTATTTTGAAGATTACCTTATATATAAAATAGTACTTCTGATAATTTCAGCGTTGGGTAAAAGAGAGGTACCTAGTCAAATCTCGTTTCGAAATATTTAGTACCAGTTATAAACCAATGTGTGCTACGAGGTGTGCTACTTACTCATGATAACATTTTCAACTATGTTAAAAATGCTTTATCTTGAAATGTAATTCATGGGTTTGTTCGTCCATTGTATATCTCAACTTTGGTATTTTGAGTATGCTGATATTGAAAAAAAATGTTTAAATTCTTTTTTACCTGTCTATCTGGTCTCGTCCTAAGAACAACAAGAATCTGAAACTTAGTGTATGATATTGAAATGCAGAGGATAATGAAAAAGACCGATTTGTTTCCACAATCGGGTCCACACTGTAGCTCTTTAAAATGAGGTGAAACAATTACAAACATGAATGTTTTGTTTATGCTTAAAAGATTAGAACCATTTATTGAACAAAAGGCGTTAAAAACAAGTCTTGTTATAAAATCAGAACCTGTTATCTTTTCTGTAGACAAATGTATCAATCGGTCAAACTTATATCATGAACAGTTTTCTGAATCATCACTAGAAAGTTCATTATCTGGATTCAATATTTTTTTTTATTGCCGATCCGGTCAATTTTATTTTAATCTTATAGTCAGGTTTTAGCATCAATGAAATCAATGGGTCTGAAAGTAGTCGTTTGAAAATATCTGTATTTGTAGCAAGAAAGTGAAAATAAAAAAAAACTGATTTATACATTTTTATTTAGAAATTATGTTTTTCATATCAACCTTGAAATTTTACAAGATCGATAACGCCGAATATCTTTATGACGGCATTCCTGTGACTCTTCGGATAAGGTTCCAATAGGTAGCACAGCTTGTCTTATGATTTCGGCTCCATGTATCAGTACTCGATGAACTTTGGTAGTACCAACCATATTATTTGACATACAAGCTGGCAGTGTCTATACAAAACAATTTGAACGCCTCCACGTTTATTGCTTGACCACTGGCCAAGACTATCAACATGGTAGCAAAGTTCTCAACTAAATCTACTCGTATTCTAGTAAACGAAGCCGTCAACCCAGGATTCGCAAAAAAAAATCTGGCAGTGTTGCCATCATTGGTTGTTCCTTATCCATGTTTCGGTAGATCGATCAACAGTCCCATTTGCTTCTTAAACTGCTCATGAAGAATCCGTTTTCTCCTTGAAACTTTTTGTTTATCACATGGTTTTCTCGCTTGCCATACTTTTGAATTCATTTGGTATGCGATTTGGATGATACATTCCATAAAGCTTTAAAACATTTCATTGTATTACATTACATTACATTTACTTCATTTTTAACCACACCATTTATTTTTGTTCTATTGCAACCCCAAGACTTGAAGAAACGTCTTGTGGAACAAAATTTCATTAGTAGAAACATATTTGAGAAGAGTTATTTTTTCATCTAGTGCTTTGAGGTGGAGCCAAAATGGAAAGCATTGGTAGAAAATGAGAACAGCAGTTCTATGTACATTTGTAGTATAATACTCACTTGATATGTGCGTGTAATGGTGATATTCCAAACTCTAGAGCTGAAATGTTATCATCATGGCAATCATTTCATTGATATTGTGAAACTGCTCCAGTTAATGCTCCTTTCCATCTATCAAAGTGCACGCCACAGTGTGTTGAAAAGAATATGATCCTTCTTGAGTAGAATTTAGGTCTCTGATTTGCAATTCAATGATAGTTAAAGCTGTGATTTCCTTTGCTACCTGAATATTAATTGGCCGACAGAATCTGGTAGATGAAGGTTTCAGGTTACGCCAGAAGATTGTAGAAAGATTATCCTTCTCTGGAAGTTGAAGAGGAACCAATGAAGATAAAAATATTGAATTGTCATCTGCCTTTTCATGATCTAACTTTTGTTTGAAGTTGGAATGATCTGAAGAGCCGTCTAGGCCCCATTTTGAAATTAGCTCTAATGCAATTGAATCAGATTCATCATCCATAGAACTCATCGAACGCTTTGCGGTATGGTCCAGAAGATTTTGAAACCTCACCTCAGATCGCGTTTCAGTTATATTTATCCCATCAGGAATACAACGTTCCCGAGCAATGGAAACTTTGAGCAACGATGGATATATTTGGGGTGGATTGCATTTTTTGCTTGACTCCTTAGAAGTAACCACTGATGCTTTGAGAAATCGCCTTCAATGAAAAACGAAAGTCCTTCATCTTCTGACATTTTTTTCTGATGGTTGATCTTTTTTGTGTGGTTAGGATTTTCGAATTTTTGACGCCCGCTTTGGTGTGGATTGCATGATTTCATTGAGATGTTTAGCCGCATCCTCATTTCCCTCATTTCGCGCCTTAATCTCAGCAGACAACGACAATTCCTTTGCAAATCCCATGCTTCTTAGAGGCGCAACTCTTCCGCGCTTGTTTTCAGAATTTAAATCATGAAATGCTTTCTTTGACTTACCTCTTGGTTCCGTTTTTCGTATTACTAAAGCATTTGCCTTCAGCCAAGTTTCATATCGTGTATTAAAAACTTCCACGGACTTTTTAAAGCTTCTCCTACGGTTTCCTAAGTGCGAACAAAGCCTGGATACATTTTTAGCAATATTTTTTTATTCCAACGCACACTTGCTCCTCCACATTTGTTTTCGTTTAACGTTTGCCAAAATGCGATAATATTTGACAGGACGATATCCGTGAATCTTCTCTGCCCACACTTTGAAGAATTTCATCCAACAAGGATTGAATGAATTCATTTTGAACCACAACTTCCACACAAGATGCTCGTGAAAAAAAATCTCACTTAGATAATTAATGAAAGCCTATCGCTCTTTGCTATCACCAATGATGTTAATAAAAAGCATTGGTGTATTCAACAAAGTTGTGCATTTTAATGATGCCAACAATTTCTTAGGTCATCATAAATTGATCAAATTTGAAGAAAACAATTATAGCTCCTTAGAGCTCAGATGTAGAAATTTGGTGTCTTTAGCAAGTGTTCATAAAATCAACTGCTATGCAACTTTGTCCAATACATAGATCCATTATATCGTAACTGGAAAAAGTTGGAATTTGGATGTGTAATACTAGCTTAAAGATTCTTCAGGTGTGTATTTCAAAAGATGCGGGATATCATTTGAGCAACTTCTTCCAAGACACTCAGTCTCTAAAACGTCAAAAAAGGGTAGAAAATATTTTTGACCGTCTTCATTCAGATGTGTGCCACGTGCTTGGTGGAAAAATTCAGATTTTTCATCACTGAAGGGAATTCTACAGACATCTTTGGGATTGTTTTGCAGCTATCGTAGCTTACCCTGAAGGTGCAATTTACTTTGATGCGATGTCCAAAAATTCAAACCCAGTTTTTTTTTCGATGCAGAAAGCTCTCGTCATTCCATTTGTTATTTTACACAAAATGACGCAAGATGTTTGGCAACCTGAAATGGTACGTCGAAAAAAAAAACTGAATTTGAATTTTCCTAAAATACATCATAGCAAATTAAACCTTAAATATCGTTAAACTCTCCGTTCTTGATAGTCTTGGAACTACCATGTAATTTTCGGAACATCCTTGAAGTTCTTGTAATTTCAATGAAATTCTTAAAACTTCTTAAAGGCTTCCGCAATTTTTTTGACGTCTACAGATCTTCCATATTTAAACCGACCAATCGATATTGAAGCATTCACAAGCTTAAATATTTTTAGATGTTTGCAATGAGAGCAATTTGACGATCATTCAAACAATAATTATTTCCTTGTAAACGGTCTTACCATACCATTTTATTGTAATAACCAAACATGCATAATTTTACTCAAAAAAAAAAAAATCATGTCAATTCCCGACTCCACTTCATCAAGTTCGATTGTCCAGCAAGTTCACATCAGCCGATGCAAGTCCATCTACACATTGAATTCAAATTTCATAAGTAACAATCGGAATATAATGGCCACAATAATAATAACAATAATAAAATGCCACTCTTGATCGAACACAATCATCCGGTCATCTCCCGATCGACTAGTGCCCCAAAGAGAATCATTGTTTTTATCGCACTGCCCGAGATCAACCTTTTGTTGATCGTGCCCTCGGAGTTAGGCCCCGGGTCTGTCTATGTAGGCAGGTAGGTACCCCCCAACAGTGGACCATACCGGCACATGAAACGGACCTCGCGTCTCGTCAGACGAACGAACACGAGAAGAAAAAAAAAAGAAGTTCATAAGCCTATTCACTTCACTTCAGTGCGCGTATCACTTAGTTTACTTGCTCCTTGGAGTCTCTCTCTCTCCCTGACTCGATTGTGTACCTATAGAGAAATATTTATGAACTTTATATTTTTGACATAATCGACGCATAATCAAAATTGATTTGCTTTTTTCCTCCCTGTCTATCTGCCGTTTCGCTTTGTGTGATTTCGATTGTCTTTGATTGTGTGTTTGTGTGCGAGTGGGGCTGGCGATCGAATCGATCAGTTGTTGTTGTTCTTGCTGGGACCGTTTGATCAACTGCGATCAACTTTTTGTTTTATTTTCCCGTTAGTTCAAGACCCAGTGACATGGATCGTCGATATTCTGGGCTTGGCTGCTGTCAGAGGCTGGGGGGAGATGCGTTTTGTGAGATGATGGGTGCTGTTACATATTTGTTGGTTGGTGTGAAGCTCAGCGTGTGAGCCAGTCACGATCGGCTGTAACTATCAGATCGTAGCCACTTCGAACGAGACGGATCAGGTTTGTTTACCAGATTTCGATTATTTGATTAAAGGTTCAGTCGGGAAAATTCGTATTTGACCGGACCACGGAAAGCTAACCCCGAAAGAACCCGAATTAATTGAAACATCAATAAACAAATCCAAATGCATTTATCCATCATTTGCGATCCCTTTCGAACCGGGAGACCACTCAGGCAGCCTTCAAAAAGACTTCAAACAATTTCATCCCGCTCCGGTGCACTTCGGCAGGCATTATTTCCATAAGTCGAGATCCAATCGGCACACTCTCGGGGTCGGTTGTTGGGTGCGCGATGTGCAATAAGCTGAAGCGCCGCCTTGTGCTGTCATCCTGTCAGCGTCGATTTGACCGCGCAGTTGAAACTCAATCATCGGGATCCGGGATCTCCTCCGACCGGTGGCGACGCGGTGCGTTTCGGGGTGCAGGCTACAAAAAACGCCGCACTGCCGCACTGACTAAAACCATGCAATTCAGAGCTGGCCTTTTTTTTTGCCCCTCATATTTATTACCCGCCGACATCCGACGAAAGCAGCGAAAAAATACAATCTTTACGGTGGTGGTGCATCCGATCGGATGGATTGCAGTCCGGTGCATTCTTTCCCCCGTGGGTGCTGATGATAACTATCGCCACCGGTCATATATCGACTCTCGCAACGACCGAGACCGACTTTTGACAGGGCGGTTTTTATGGATCTTTTACACAAAAAGCGTCCATCCGATCATTCGGCTGACTGAGCGAGCGTTGAAAGCGAAACGACGCCGTTCTCCACCGCGCAGCCCATCAGTCAGCTCGTCTGGCTGTCTGTTTTCGTTATTCTGTGCAATATTTTGTTGAAAAGTTGATGAAATTCGATGATTATCACGGCTCAAATCTTCCCGGAGATCGGCCTACACTTTTCAGGGGAAGATTTAAAGTGGGTAAACAATTCCAGGGAGGAAGCCGACTTGGAAATGATAAACAAGGAGTGACGACTAAAGTGCATCGGATTTGGCAGTGTTGCTGGAATGTTAGAAACTGGTGAAATGGGATTTTATTCCAAGATATCGATAAAAAAATCCTTCCCGCAATAAGGGATATCATCCCAACTTTAAGCGGTACCAGGGTGGTCAAAAAACGATTTCATTCCGCGAGGTTCAATTGATTCTAAATCAGGTCCTGATAATCCTCCCAAAATTTAAATTTTTAATTGAATGCGAACTCATACTAAATACACTGGCCCTTTGAAGATTATTTAGGAATTAATATGGAAAAAGCGAATTTTTGGTTTTCAATGCCCTAGCACTTCGCCATAATGATTTACGAAAATGTTTGCTATCTCCTATCATGTGAAATTTTATCAGCTACAACTTTGTTGAAGACCTCTTTTTGATTAGACTTCAAGCCGATAACTTTGCGATATGATCCATCAACAACTTTCGGGACAACACTGCTTCTTGCAGTATACTCTGTGAGTATATATTCCATAAGACAAACCACATAGGTCCTATAAGGATGCATAAATAGTATGTGTGACCATTTATACATTCATATGACACATGATCTTCATTAACTTTTTTACAAGGCGTCTGCTTATTAGTTGACTTATACATTTTATGAATTATAATGACTAATAGAAATTTTCCAAAAGGTATAACGGGGCTTCTATCCGTATAGAGATTAGTGAACTTTAACACACGCACACTACCGGGAGTCTATCGCCGTTTAAAGTTGTTTATTATTTTCCTCGCACTAACATCAAAATGCATTCTTACGACGTGCCCAGCCCACAGTATTCGCCCATTTTTTGCAATGTGGACGATGGATGATTCTCCCAGCAGCTGGTGCAATTCGTGGTTCATTCGCCTCCTCCACGTTCCATCATCCATCTGCACTCCACCGTAGATGGTACGCAACACCTTCCGTTCGAAAACACCACGTGGTCCTCCACGAGCATAGTCCAGGTCTCGTGGTCGTAGAGGACCGGTCTAATCAGCGTCTTGTTGACAGTCATTTTCGCTGCGGTGAATTTTATTCGACCGGAGCGTCCTCCGGAGTCCAAAGTAGGTACAATTCCCTGCCATAATGCGTCTTTGAATTTCTCTGCTGGTGTCATTTATGGCGGTCACCAGTGAGCCCAAATATACGAACTCATCAACCACCTCGATTTCGTCACCGTCAATCTGAACTCGTGGTGGGAGGCTAACATTGTCTTCCCTAGAACCTCTTCCTTTCATGTATTTTGTCTTTGATGCGTTGATGGCAAGCCCAATCCGCCTAGCTTCAGCCTTCAGTCTGATGTACGTTTCCGCCATCGTCTCAAAGTTCCGTGCCATGATGTCAATGTCATCGGCGAAGCCAAGAAGCTGGATAGACTTCCTGAAGATCGTGCCACTCGTGTCTATCCCAGCTCTTCTGATCACACCTTCTAACGCGATGTTGAATAGCAGACACGAAAGTTCATCACTTTGCCGTACTCCACCTTCTTCGAGATTCAAAGGGACTCGAGAGTGTACCCGATACTCGAACAACGCACATCACTCGATCCATTGTCGCCTTGACCAATCGCGTCAGTTTATCCGGAAATTCGTACTCGTGCATAATCTGCCATAGCTGATCTCGATTGAAATCGATGAACAAATGATGTGTGGGCACGTTGTATTCGCGGCATTTCTGCAGAACCTGCCGAATCGCGAAAATTTGGTCTGTGGTAGCGCTGTCACCCATGAATCCCGCCTGGTCTTGCCCCACGAACTCTCTTGCAAATGGTAACAGGCGGTGGCATAGAATTTAGGAGAGTGCCTTGTAGGCCGGCGCTCAGCAGTGCGATTGCGCGGTAGTTGCAGCAATTTAACTTCTCACCCTTTTTGTAGATTGGGCATACGACACCTTCCATCCACTCCTCCGGTAATATCTCCTCCTCTCAAATCTTGGCAATTACCCAGTGCAGCGCTGTAGCCAGTGCTTCACCACCGTATTTTAATAGCTCATTTGGTAGTTGATCTACACCAGTTGCTTTGTTGTTCTTCGGACGACCGATCTCCTCCTCAACTTCTTGAAGATCGTCTTCTGCGCGTGCTCCAAGGTCTGTTGCCGTGCCACCTTCGTTTCCGGCTGCTTCACCGTTGAGATGCTCGTCATAGTACTGCTTCCAACTCTCAATCACCTCACACTCGTTCGTGAGAAGGTTACCGTCCCAGTTCTTGCACATATCGGCTTGTGGCACGTAGCCTTTGCGCAAACTATTTAGCGTATGTAACGTAGAACTTCCGTGTGTCGTTTACGCGATACAGATTTTCTGCCTTCGGAAAACCGAGTTTTGTCTGTTCCGCGCTTGTCTGTATCCACATTCAATCTCGTGTGGTGTTGCAGCATTCTCGCCCGTGCTGCATTCTTCTCCTCTACTAACAGTTTGCATTCGCCGTCAAACCAGTCATTTCTTCGGTCTGGGATCGCTGTACCTAGTGCCGCTGCAGCAGGATTATTATTATTTTTTTTTTTATACGGAGGGAATCTGCTCACAGACACCTGTGAAGGAACTCAGGGTGTGGGGATGG
Organism: Ochlerotatus camptorhynchus; assembly: GCF_037179485.1. Taxonomy (NCBI): domain Eukaryota; kingdom Metazoa; phylum Arthropoda; class Insecta; order Diptera; family Culicidae; genus Ochlerotatus; species Ochlerotatus camptorhynchus. The sequence goes on along the minus strand of NW_027040852.1, from coordinate 1,301,180 downwards.
GAGAATTTCACTCCCGACCCACTAAACCTTACCCTGTGCGCTTGGCCCTTGACCTCCCCGGAACCACCCGAAGGCATTACTTCGTGGGAGGGGCCGCTCTAGCGCTATGGCGCCTCTCTAGCAATACTATATCGATCTAGTCGGGCAGTAGGCAACTGCTGCTCGGCACGCCACTGTCGTTGTAATTCCGAAACTATGTGGGTGACCGCAGTCACCACCGCGCTCCAGTTCTCGGTGGTACCACACATCCTAGGAACGATGTTATCCGATCTGGTATCCGCTCCGCATATCGCTAGCGTAGCGCTCGATACTGGCGCGAAGCGTGGACAGGCGAACACAACGTGTTCGGCGGTCTCCTCGACGCCAGCACACGTTGGGCAGATGGGAGTACTTGCATGTCCGAACCAATGCAGGTAGCTCCTAAAGCAACCATGGCCTGCCAGGAACTGTGTCAGGTGGAAGTTTACTTCCCCATGGTTCCTGTTGACCCAGCTTGATACGGAAGGTATCAAGCGGTAAGTCCACCTCCCCTTTGTCGAGTTTTCCCACTCCGATTGCCATCTCGCGGTCGACACAACTCGCGCGTTGTTGCGCACCCCTCGAACGGTCCTCGCGCCATAGCACACCACATCCTCTTTAATGATAAGGCTGATTGGCATCATCCCTGCTATGACACAGACGGCCTCTCTCGAGATAGTGCGGTATGCACTGGCCACCCTCAAGCACATTAGCCTGTGTGTGCTCTCTAATTTCCGCCTGTGGCAGTCAATATCCAGTACCGCAGCCCACGCAGGCCTCAGATGAGGATAGATACTACGACCCCAGCGAGGAGCCTGCGCTTACTGGCATTCACTGCCGAGCTGTTTGACATCATGCGGTATAATGCCCCCACAGCCATAGACGCTCTCCTGCAGGCGTACTCGACGTGGCAGCCGAAGCTGAGCTTATCATCGAGCATAACCCCCAAGAGTTTCAGAGAGCACACGGACCTAATTGTGCTTCCGCCGACTGTCAACGTCGCATGCTGTACTGACATGCGATTGTTGACTACGACCACTTCCGTCTTGTGAAGGGCAAGCTCCAGTTTCCTGGATCTCATCCATTCCTCCACAAGCTTGACGCAGTGAGCCGCTGTCAGCTCTACCTCCTCAAGGGATTCCCCGTAGACTACCAGCGTGACATCGTCGGCAAAACCTACAATTTTCACGCCTACCGGGAATTTTATCCTCAACAGTCCATCGTACATGACGTTCCATAACACCGGGCCCAGGATGGAGCTTTGTGGCACTCCTGCGGTGACTCTAATGCATCTTTCGCCATCTTCTGTGTCGTACGTCAACACACGATTCTGGAAGTAGCTTTCCAGAATCTTATACAGCCCTCCGGGAATTTGGAGCTGGTGTAGCGAGCGGCCTATCGCCCCCCAGCACGCGCTGTTGAACGCGTTCTTCACATCTAAGGTTACCACCGCGCAGTAACGAATGCCCCTTCGTTTCCGGTGGACCACCTCTGCCGTCTGGATGACGTCGCGGATGGCATCCACCGTGGAATCCCTTTACGGAACCCGTACTGGCTGCTTGACAGGCCGTCTACACCTTCGGTGTAGGCCGACAACCTGTTGAGGATGGCCCTCTCAAGCAGTTTCTCAGTGGTGTCCAGCAAAAAAATGGGCCTGTATGCTGACGGGTCCCCCGGGGGTTTTCCTGGCTTCGGGAGCAGCACCAGCCTCTGCCGCCTTCACGCATCTGGGAAGATGCCTACGTCCAGACAGGTCTGAAAAACAGAACGGAACATGTCTGGATGGCCGCCCTCAGAGCCACAACCGGGATCCCATCTGGGTCCGGGGCCTTGCCCACCACCAGCGACTTAGCAATACCGCCAAGTTCACTGTTCGTCACTCTAGACACTTCTCCCTGATCCGCGCCTGGGATCCGCGGCCAGGAGTGTACGTCCCTACGCGGGATCAGGAACCCAACGATCGGAGCCAGTACCGCTGGTGATCTCTTCGGGAGTGCCGTCACGCCGCGGGTCTTTGCCATGACCGCTTTGTAGGCATCACCCCATGGGTTCGTGTTGGCGCTTTGGCATAAGCTGTCGAAGCACGCACGCTTGCATCTGGCGATCTCTTTATTGAGGGCCGTCTTAGCCGCTCGAAGAGCGACACGACGTTCCTCCCGAGATTCAGTCGTACGAGCTCGTTGCATCCTCCTTCTCGCCTGGAGGCAAGACGCCCTGAGGATAGCAATCGACTCGCTCCACCAGTACACCGGTCTATGGCCATGCCTGGGATAGGCTCTCCTAGGCATGGTTGTATCATAGAGGTAACTCTAAGACTAGTAGGTTCCGAAGGAAAGTGCTCAAGTTTTTGGCTCAGCTGTGGTACTATCTTCGGTCTCAAGCTAATCGATGCACCCCTCGAAACATAGGAAAATCCACGAACCCCTAATTTTATCTGTCAAACTTTCATGGCAAATCAAAACAAACATTGTGTAGTTCTAGAATTTCGACTAGAATGGGGTACGTTAGTCGATTTGCTTGGGATAAATAGGCTAGTCAAGTAGTGAACCAATTTAAAATCGATAGTTTCGTATTGATTGTTGGTTGTATCGCACGCCCTTGTCAGCGCTGCTACCAGTTCTTCCCCCGTCAGCTCCGGGGTTATTCGCTCCCGCCTCAGTGCTTCGCCGAAAACCTCTTCCTCGAAGAACGACGTCCGCCAGCCTCGAGCGCAGGAAGGATTTCCTCCTGCCAATCGCCTCTCACCTGGCCCCACACTGTACCGAATCGCCTGATGGTCACTATGGGTGTAACCCTCATCGACCCTCCAGTGTAGGTTGCCCTCCAAACACGGGCTGCAGTACGTCACGTCGATGACGGATTCTGCACCATTCCTTCTGTAGGTAATGACCGAACCGGTGTTGGCAAGTACAACGTCCAGTTTGGCCATTGCCTCCAGTAGGATGCATCCTCCCTGGTTGGAGTGGTGGCTGCCCCACCCCACCGCCCATGCGTTAAAGTCGCCCGCAATGACCACCGGTCTTAGGCCGACAAGTACCGCAGTGAGTCTGTCCACCATCTGCGAGAACTGCGGAGAACTGGGCGGAGCATAACAGCTACATAAGTATACTCCATTAACCCTGGCGATCACGAATCCCTCGCTCGAGTTGGACACGACTGCCTCCTGAATGGGGAAGCTCCCCATCGTGCATATCGCCGCCATCCCCGACGCGTCCGTGACCCAATTCCCGTTGCCGGTTGGGACGCGGTACGGGTCGGAGATAATTGCGACATCCGCTCCCCATTCCACTGCCGATTGCCATAGCAGTTGCTGGGCAGCCAAGCAGTGGTTCAGGTTCAACTGCGCTACCTCGAACATGGCTGAGCATTGCTCTTTGCCGGGGCAGCATTGCTCTCGGGCCGTGGGCAGCGTGGGCCACCTGGATACTGATCGTCGAGCCTAGCGACTTCACCTGCACCCCATTACCAACGACCTCCTTTGCCAGTTTCTGGTAGGTTGGTCCCTGGTCTTTAGCGTCACGCTTGAGCACCAGGAGCATCTCGCCTGTACGAGTGCGCCTGATGCTCCTCACGTTGCTGCCCATCTCCGCAAGACGCTCGTCCGTTCTCATCTGCTTCAAGACTTTCGCGTATTTTGACGCTTCCGTCTTGAAGATGAGAGCCTCGCCCTTCATCTTGTTCCTGTTCCGGGCAGCGCTGCTCTTGGGGGCAGTTTTGTCCGGGGGTTTCGGGGAAGCGCCCTGCTTACCGCCCTGCTTGGAGCCGCTATTGGCTATTTCAGCCCTCTTTTGCGGAACGTCCACTGATGCAGTGGACTGATGGGCCACTGCCACGCACTCCACCTGGGCAGAGACTTTCCGTCTCTTAAGGCGTGCCGCGCCCTTTACTGGCGAGGGTGAGGGCCGATAGCGCTTCTGTTTCTGCGTAACGGCAAAGTGGAGGGCCTCGCTGGCCATCGTGTTGTTGCCCGCGAAGTTGAAGGCGTCCGTCTGGGTAGACTTCGGATCCTTCTGTTCCGCCCTCTCTGCGACCTCTAGTCACTTCCTAAGCCGCTCGTGGTCGTCCTGGGCTTCGTTCACGGTTGCGCGGAGCTGTCGCAAGGCCTGCTTTAGGTCCTTCGCGATGTTGCTCCGCGTGCTCGTGAACTCAATGATGGCGTCGAGCTGTCCCGCGATTGCCAGCAACCTAGGGAGGAGCCCAAAGCAATTCATGGCTCTGATTAGCCCGGGCCAGTCCTTCGGCTACTCCTCTGGCTGTCCACTGATCTCGACCGTTGTCTCTGCGTCACGCGGAGATTTCGACCGTTTGTTCGGATCACTGTGTTGGGGAGATCTGGTTAGACCACCCTTCGCGAATGGATTCTCGGTCGCCTCCTCGGTGACTTGTTCTCTGGGGGTTTGGGGTTTAGAGCTATTTTGATGATGATCCATCATCCCTACTATTGGGTCCCCCTTAGACCGCTATCCTACCGTGCAAATGGAATAGTCGCTGATTGATCCCCATGGGTGCCTATGCGAGCAGTGAGGTCCATGTCAAGGGTTGACATAGGCCTTCATGGGGCGTTATGTTCAGAGCCCGATCGCGTGAGACGGGAATAACTCAACCGAACCTATTCCCACCGCAGTCTCCCAACTGGGTGGCACGGAAGGAACGTATTCTAAGGTCTGCCAGGGTTTTATGGGACGAAGACGGACAAGGCATTAGCTCAAACGTCGTCTCGGTCGGTTCCACCCGAATGTACTAAGAGGATGAAATACCTTGGCCGCCAGCCCGTAGCGTGGTTTATGCGAAGTTTCCGCTCTGTTTCCTACATACTGCCAGTGTGTCAGTAAACATACTTGCGATTTTACTGACATCGATCGCAAGGCGCGTCCCCTCGTTTGTTGTTCGATTAGCCGACTGGATCAGTACCGCAGCACTGGTGGTCCATCGTTTCCAGGGTGCACCACGAGGAGGCGATCAACTTCACACCCCGCAGCAGGATTACCTATGGCGGAACGGATGTCCCTCGAGCCATGTTCAAGAGAAGCTGCGCCAAGCTGCTCTTCCGTGGGTAGTGCATCTTCCAGCTGCTGCGCGTATTTCTTGGCAACTCCGGCGTCCCGTAGTTACTCAATGTTGGGTCGTGGTGTTCGACTTCGACGGGTGTTATGCACCGTCGAGAGTTTTGAGAGAAGCATACTGCAACTAGGTAGTGGTCCGAATATATGTTCACACTGCTGTACGTGCAAACGATGCTAATGTCGGAGATGAATTTCCCGTCGATTAGAACGTGATCGATTTGGTTTTTGCGGGTTGGTTAGGTTATCTCCAGGTGGCTTTGTGGATATACCTTGAGAGTCTGCAAAGTTCACACATCGTTGGCCGTTGTCGTTCGATACGGCATGCAGGCTGTTTGGCCCGATTGCCGGTCTATACATTGCCTCCCGTACTACCTGAGCGTTCATGTCGCCGATGATGATTTTGACGTCCCGTTGCGAACAGCCGTCGTACACCTGCTCCAGCTGCGCATACTCAAACATCACACAGGTACTACCTTTGAATTTGGCTTGATCGAGAGGTGATTTTCTTTTCTTTAGATCAAGACGATGAAGTTTTGAAGAAGGCAACGATATTAACTATCTGCACGCTGGATCAACATGTAGCCATGATAGAGGGATAAAAACAGAACCATCAACAGACCATCAGGAAAGCCCTTTAGTATGGGATCCCGGAGAAGAAGAAAAGTGGAAGACCAGCGCAAGGTACGATGTAGCAAGAAGCGGTCGATTCTAATCAGCATCATAATATAAATATACCATCGCGCTATTGTCAAACTATTGGATGGTAGAATCAACTTACAACTTCTCTTACGTTTCATCAATTTCGATCATTATTAACAGGTTAAGGCCATCGTTCGGACATTTTGAGCCGTTTGTCTGTGATTTGGGTGGTTTTCCAGGAAACGTCCCGAAAATCCTGTGAAGGAAAGCGAATATCGGGAAACAAATTCCGTCCGATTGTAGCCAAGGATTTTGTTTTCCTAGTGGGGTAAAATTTGGGTGGAAAAATGCATTCAACTTCAAGTGGTGTGCTTTTTCCGGGAAAGTGGCATTTCCACCCAAAGAGAATATGCACGTGAGTGTATATGTGCGCGCAAGGAAATGCAATCTTGCGCCTATGTTTTCCCGGGAATTTCCCAAGAAAGTATACCATATTTTTATACCAGGACATTCTGCAGACTATGCACAACATGATGGTATACATAAAGATATGATTTTCGAAAATTTGTAGCATGGTTTTTCAATTTCCAAACCATGCGCCAAACATTCTCGCTGTAAATTCGTCACGGACATAGTAAAGAAGCAATCAGCAATTACGCATTTGTTTTACCACGTTGCCACATTTTCTTGTTCGTAGGTCCACGAGTCCTTTTTCGCTAGTTCGCTCATCATATCAAATTGATCAGGAATTCTTCCGAATGTCAAAAATTATATCGAAGACCTACGACGGATCCGAAATTGAAATTGAGATCTCCATATATTCTTTCATCATATCAAACTGAACAGGAGTTCTTCAAAATCTTATCTTATCTATCGAAGACCTATGACTTATCGGGAATTGAAATCGAATCCTGCATATTCCCTCATCACATCAAATTGATCATTAATTCTTCCGAATAATCAGAAATTATATATAAAACGTATGACTAATCGGAAATTGAAAATGAGTTTTCCATATATTCCACCAACACATCAAATCGATCATAAATCCTTCTGTAGACATTCGGGCAGTTAGAATATATTTCAAAATACAAGGATGGTCAAAAATTCTTCCAAACTATCAGAAGTTATATGGAAACCCTTCGATTGATTGCAAATTGAAATCAAATTCTCCATTAATTCCTTGATCATATCATATTGGAATTATCAGGAATTATTCCGAATAATAAGAAATTATATCGGAAAATGAAATCGAGTTCTCCATATGTTCCCTCATCACATCAAATTGATGAGGATTTCTTCCAAATTATCAGAATTGATATCGAACACGTATGACTAATTGGAAATTGAAATTGAGTTCTCCATATATTCCATCAACATATCAAATTAATCAGAAATCCTTCTGAAGAACTTCGGGCAGTTCGAATGTATTTCAAAATACAAGGATGATCAGGAATTATTTCGAAATTTCACCGAATTATCAGAAGTTATATGGAAACCCTATGACTGATTGGAAATTGAAATCGATTTCACCATAATGTGTACCCTGTGTACCATATCAAAGTGTTCAGAAATTCTTCCGGATTATCAGAAATTATATTGAAGGTCTTCGACTAATAGAACAATTGCAACCAAGTTTCCATATATATCTCAATCAAATCAGGTTGATCAGGAATTCTTTCGAATTATCAGACATTATAAAAAAAACTTCCTGATCAGAAATTAAAATCGAGTTGTCCTTATGCCCTTACCATATCAAATTGATCAGGAATTCTTTCATGTGACCAAAAATTGTATCGAATACCTACGAATGGTGGGAAATTGAAATCGAGTTTTATCAGGACATCTTCCGAATTATCAGAAATTATATCGAAGACCTCCGACTGATCGGAAATTGAAATCGAATGATCCATATACACCCTAGCAAAGTGATAATGAATTCTTCCGAATTATCAGAAATCATATTCAGGGCCTTCGACTTATAGAAGAATTGTCATCGATTTTTCCATATACAGGGTGCGTGACGAATTTTTGCAGTAAATGGCATATTTGAGAAAAAATACACCAGTTAGTTATTCTAGCAATGAATTTTGTGCGATTTATTTTCTTTCGCAACATATGGAAGTTGTAAGTTAATTTATTCAGTAAAATTGCCTTCCCTTTCGACGACTGTAGTTAGACGCTTCCGGAAACTGCAGTATGCACGGTTTAAAATGTTTCGATCCATAGATGTCATCACTGCCTTGATTTTAGCTTTTAGCGACTTAAGTGTGGTGTGAGGGGTTCTATTGGTATTCCGTTGGACGACGCCCTATACAAAATAATCCAACGGATTGATATCGGGACTGCTTGGGGGCCAATATTCTTCCTTCCAAATTTACGAAATGTTTTCCGTAAGCCATGTCTGTGCTTTATTAGCAGTATGAGCAGGTGCTCCGTCTTATCACTTTCCCAAGCCTTTTTTAATATTATACACTGTTCTTTCAGACACATTTACCGACCGAATTATTTCTTTCATGCATACTCTGGCGCGCAACAAAGCGACAACGGCTGACAGATTGCTCTCTTGTTTCGACATCTTTACGTTTACTCAACATTGTTTGTTTAAATCTTACACCTAACAGTATAAGCTATTCAGTGTTGCCAAATATATCTAAATCATGATGCACAAGCATGAGAAATTACTATTTGAAATTTACTGCAAAAATTCGTCACGCACCCTGTAGGTATATCTTTATCATATCAGGTTGATCGGCTATACTTTCGAATTATCAGAAATTATATCGAACACATACTACTAATTGGAAATTAAAATTGAGTTCCCCAAATATTCCCTCATCATATCAGATTTATAAGGAATTCTTCCGAAAAAGCAGAAATTATAAAAAAAGACCAATTACTGATCGGAAATTGAATTCGAGGTCTTTGAATATTTCCTCATCATATCAAAGTGATCAGGAATTCTTCCGGATTATCAGAAATCATATTGAAGGTCTTCGACTAATAGAATAATTGCAACCAAGTTTCCATATATATCTCAATCAAATCAGGTTGATCAGGAATTCTTTCGAATTATCAGAAATTATTTAAAAAAAAACTATTTCTGACCAGATATTGAAATCGAGTTCTCCTTATTCCATGACCATATCAAATTGACAAGAAATTCTTCCGAATTATCATGCATTATATCGAAGGCTTACGACTGATCGGAAATCCAAATCGAGTTTTCCATATATTCCTTCATCATATCAAAGTGATCAGGAATTCTTCCGAATTATCATATATTATACCGAAGGCCTTCGATTAAAAGAAGAATTGAAATCGAGCTCTCGATATATATCCTTTTTCCATCAAATTGAATAGAAATTGTCAGTTGGTCAGTAAGAATGTATTTACAAAATGTAATAATGATCAGGAATCATATAGAAGACTTTCAAATAATCAAAAATTTGTTTTAAATCCGTTGAATACTATCCAACAATGTCAGTTTGATAAATAATTCATTCGAATTATCATAAATGATACGAAGACCTACGATCGGAGATTGAAATCGAGCTCTCCATATATTCCCTGGTCATATCAGAGTGATCGGGAGTCCTTCTGATTATCTCTGTAAGAAAAAGTCCTTCTTGGTCTGTAAGAATGTATTTTCAAAATTTAGCATTGATCAGGAGCCATGTAGACGATCTTCAAATGATCTTGAAATAAAACCATTTGAATATTCTTACATCATATGAGATTGGTTAGGAATTCTTCCGAATTATAAGAAATTATTTCGAGGACTTCCAACTTATAGAAAAATTTATATTGTGTTCTCCATATATTCGCTTTTCATATCAAGTCATCTTCCGAAGATCTTCGGTCAGTTAGAATGTATTTTCAAAATATAAAGATGGTTAGTCGAAGTCTTTCAAATGATCTTAAATTGAAATTCAATCTTTTGAATATTATCGTCCCATATGAGGTTGATCAGTAATTCCTCCAATTTATCAGAATTTATATCGAAAACTTACGACTTACAGGAAATTGAAATCGATTCTCCATATATTCGCTCATCATATCAAAGTGATCAGTAATTATTATGATGATCGTCGGTCAGATAGAATGTAGCAAAACTTCGAATATTCAAAGGATTTTATTTCAATTTCTGACCGTTTACAGATCTTCGACATGATTCCTGTTCAACGCTATGTTATGAAAATACGTTCTTATTGACTGAAGATCTTCAGAAGAATTGCTGATATATTTGTTATAAAAGGGGCGCTGGTGGTGTAGTGGTAAGCGTGATTCCCGAAATGCCTGGGTTCAATCCAAGTCGGCACCACCGGGGTTTTCTGAGGAATAAAATTTCTTATCACGCCTTCCTTCGGAAGGGAAGTTAAACCGTTGGTCCCCAGTCCATGAGTTGATGGGCCGATATGTAGGGTCCAGGTGTGGAAACTATCTCCCTGGTGCCGGTAGCATTGGTACTCAGTACACAAAAGAAAATCGACGGAAACAAACCAAGGATTTTTTTTATATGATAAAGAAATATATGGAGAACTCGATTTAATTTTTTTTTATTAGTCTAAGGTCTTCGATATAATTTTTGATAGTTCGAAAGTATTCCTAATCAACCTCATATGATGAGAGAATATTCAATGGAATTATTTTTAATGTTTAATCATGTGATTCTTATATTTTGAAATGCATTCTTACTGACCGAAGATCTTCATAAGAATTTTTAATAATTTCGATTTGATAAGGAAATATTATGTCAATTTATCAATTTATTTATTTAGTTAGTCGTTAATCAAAAGCGTAGATTACATTATAATATCATTACTTATGATCTATGATTTCGCAGTGCTTGGAATTATTTTTCAATTTTAGCGGTGACATATTTAGGACTATCATTTCACAGTTTTCATAATATATAGATATCATCTGACTTATCGGTCCATATTTCGCTTAGCTAGTGCGGTGGCGATCTACCGCGAACAAATGTCTATTACGCAATTTTCGAAACGGTGCATAAAAATTAAGTCTTGATAATAAATAACCTGAGTCAATGCGTTGCGAAGCTATATTGTTTACGGAAGAGACCAAGAGACGATGCTCTTTCAATACCTGAATGTTGATTAACAAGCAACATGCTTCATAAGATGGGAGAAGAAATGCTGTCCATCCCAATTAACTCATATAATAAAAACTACTTTTGGATTGACTCTATTCGTTCAATTGTGTAAGCTGTAAAGTGGAAACCAAAACGCTTTATAAAATAAATATGAATTGCCTGCTCTAAGAATTATTGTGTTATAATGATCCATAATTGCTTATTTAGAATCTAGAAAAACACGTAAATCTTTTATTTTATATATTATTTATTTTATCAAACAAACTTTTACAACACCACGTCTAAAAAACATGTACTTCATCAGCATGAATAAGCAGTTTGAGCTTTTTTCAAAATAAGAGAGATATCGTTAACGTACAAAATGAAAAGAAGAGGTTCGAAGTGCGAGCCCTGAGGAACTCTTGACAGGACTTGAAATGAATTAGATTTTTTTCTCGCAGTATCTTACAATTGTCTGACGGTCCGTTCCCAAGTATCACTTGCAACATCGTTCTTGACAAATAAAACAAATCCCAGTTGTGAATAAGTTCTATATTAATGCAAAACGTCTTGTTTTATACCCGTTGTATTGTTTTTGTGAAGTATTCAACCTTTCTGGCATGCTGTTTATCTTGAAGTTATAATTCGGTATTGAATGTCTCAATTATCGGTTTACAACATATTTATAAAAAAAAACTTGGTGAAAACTTGCTAGCCTTATAAACAACATCTTTTCGTATGTTAGTTTTAGAAACTTGAGCAAATATGAATACATCTTAAATAAAACTTATTTAAAATATGAAAGTAATAAGTTATATTTCAGTGGTACACATGACTAGCAAATTTTCATCAAATACCATCAGTTATAAATGTGTTATAAACAGGTAATTAAGAGTTGCAATACCGAATTATAACTTCGTTATATGATACAAGTAATGTTCTTGTTTTTCGAATACATTTCATTCATGTTTTATCATCCCAAGTATGGTGTGTAGAAGAGAAACGTAAGATAACTAAAAATAAGTTGACATTCTATTTTTTCCCAAAAAAAAAAGATGTTTGCAAAAATTGGGAATTTTATCAAGAATATGGTGTACAATTCTATTAATAGTATCAAGCTTTTTCTAAAGAGCCCATGAGTTTTTTGAAAGTAGAATGTAAAGATTCACCAAAAAATTGCATCTGCATTGGGAGTATGAGATCTCATTTTATGCCCTTTTTTCACACAATTAAATACCCCAGAATAATAACTTTTGTTAATTGATGATGGAAACATAAAAAAATCCATTCGTTGGAAGGATGAAATTTATTTACTACATGCCCAAATTAGTAGGTTGCGTTATAATTATAATTAAGTTGCGCTAGCCAATTATATTTACCATAACATATGTGTTTTATATAGACATCACCTCTTGCGCTTTTATCGTGTGACTAGACTAAGTAAAAAATTTTGAAAGCGATTCTGCTGATTTTTACTTGATTTATTTGGTTTAGTCCTAAGAAAACATTGTTTTTTAAATAAACTGCAATGTCTCATTCACACCATTGACTACGAGCAGAATGCTCTCATTTTCTGAATCAGAAATGAATGAATTGAAAATCCCATAGATATGAATTTTAATTTCAGGAGGAAATTAAGATACTATTTATTCGGCTATTTGGAAGAATATTTCAATAGAAATATTACAATCATAATCTGTGGCGAATATAAAAGTTTCACCTGCTATATTTGTTTTCACCCACACACGCTCAAATTCTTTAGATTAAGATTGGATAATGACTTCCTAATTATTATTTTTATGAAATTGCGATGCACTATTCATGTGATTGAAATTCTTACAATAAACCAGAATTACAATAAAAAGTGTTTCGGAGAAAAAATTCTGATCAGCCGTAAGGCTTCTATATAATTTCTGATGATTCGAAAGAATTTTATATGATGCGAGAATTTGGAATAATTCCTGATCATTCTTATATGGTGGGATACTATTCAAACGATGTAGATTCAATTTTTGGTCATTTGAAGGTCTCGACATTATTCCTGAGATCCTTATATTTTGAAATACATTCCAACTGAAAAGATCTTCAGATGAATTTATGATCAATTAAACATGATAAGAAAATATACGGAGAACTCGATACCAATTTCTGATCAGCCGTAAAGCTTCCAACTAACTTCTGATAATTCGGAAGAATTTCGAAATATTTCCTGACTATCGTTGTATTTTGAAATACATTCTAACTGCCCAAAGATCTTCAGAAGGATTTCTGATCAATTTGATATGTTGATGGAATATATGGAGAACTCATTTTCAATTTCCGATTAGTCATACGTTTTATATATAATTTCTGATTATTCGGAAGAATTAATGATCAATTTGATGTGATGAGGGAATATGCAGGATTCGATTTCAATTCCCGATAAGTCATAGGTCTTCGATAGATAAGATAAGATTTTGAAGAACTCCTGTTCAGTTTGATATGATGAAAGAATATATGGAGATCTCAATTTCAATTTCGGATCCGTCGTAGGTCTTCGATATAATTTTTGACATTCGGAAGAATTCCTGATCAATTTGATATGATGAGCGAACTAGCGAAAAAGGACTCGTGGACCTACGAACAAGAAAATGTGGCAACGTGGTAAAACAAATGCGTAATTGCTGATTGCTTCTTTACTATGTCCGTGACGAATTTACAGCGAGAATGTTTGGCGCATGGTTTGGAAATTGAAAAACCATGCTACAAATTTTCGAAAATCATATCTTTATGTATACCATCATGTTGTGCATAGTCTGCAGAATGTCCTGGTATAAAAATATGGTATACTTTCTTGGGAAATTCCCGGGAAAACATAGGCGCAAGATTGCATTTCCTTGCGCGCACATATACACTCACGTGCATATTCTCTTTGGGTGGAAATGCCACTTTCCCGGAAAAAGCACACCACTTGAAGTTGAATGCACTTTTCCACCCAAATTTTACCCCACTAGGAAAACAAAATCCTTGGCTACAATCGGACGGAATTTGTTTCCCGATATTCGCTTTCCTTCACAGGATTTTCGGGACGTTTCCTGGAAAACCACCCAAATCACAGACAAACGGCTCAAAATGTCCGAACGATGGCCTTAATATTCAGTTTATTCAATAAGTATATTATACTGTCATTACTGTTCATACTATCATTGCAACTAATTCATTTATGCATATTCAATTGACCTGCGTTGGGTTATTATTTTGCATGCAATGATTCAAAAAAAAAAAAAAAAAAGGAAAAGGAGGAAATCACGATTCAGCATGGAGAGTGTATGGGAGCCGTTCTAGGGGTTGTTTGGGGCATGAGGTTGATTCTAGACATTATAGCTTGACGTGATCACCATGGTCCACTCACGTTCTGGAATGTGGCCTTGAGACTTGAGATTTGACCTTCATAAGACCCCCTTCTGTCTCGCAAAATCAAAATCAAAAATAAAAAAAATAAAACATCAGAACGGGATCCGCTTCCAGTGGTTTCATTGTATGGCAGTATCGCCAACGGGGGGCTAAGCGCTTCCATTGCAGCAATGGACGCAAAACGTGGTCATCACTCACACACTCATCACGAAACGGTCGCTTTCCACAGTCAACGACGCATCGACCGAAAAAACTGCTGATGAAGAACAATTAGGAAGACCACACAATTGTTGCTGCTGAGCAGTCTTGTAAGCGGTCACGGTAGTCGACACATTTTTTGTGATAATCGACTGCTTTGCCTAAGACATTTGCAAAACAAGCTTTCATAGTACAGTACCAAACTAAAATGTCATACGACATGCTCTGTCATACGACATGCTCTGTCATACGACACTGTCGCCGAATACCGTCACGAATGTATGTATTTTAGTTTTTCTCATAATAAGAGCTGCTGAAGTTGTGCTTGTATGAATTCTGAAAATAGCAAGCATTGAAGCCCTAGCAATAAAATTTCTGATCAGAAATGGTTTATTTTACACAAAATTGAGGAATTAGAGCAAAATCACACATGTCATATGATAGTTATTTGATAATTTTCTTTTTGCTCGAATGTTATTCTACCGTTTGTGTTGTGTTTGAGAGACGACGGTAGAGCATGAGTGTCCGAACACAAACAGACTGTTGCGCATGACAACGATGTGAGTGTAGTAAAAAACGTCAACTGTTTCAACCCCTACTGCTGAGTAAACAGATGATCGCGTGACACAAAAACCGGTGTTTCGGTATTGTAACAGCACGGTAATACTGGTAAAACCGGTTTCGGTAAAACCAGTCAATCAATACTAGTTCCTAATTCTACGCAGTTTTCTGAACTTTTCAACAGCTCCCTGAGTTTCTACGATTTTTTTAAGGCTCTTTAAAATTCCCAGATTCCTTAAAGTTTTACGAAGTTCCATGAGGTGAAAGAAAAATTCCTAATCTATTAGCAAACTTGTAGAGTCTGAAGACGTCTTAATATGCTATCGATTAAATGTCGATTTAATACAAATTATCGGCATTGTTTCTTCTAGTCTAGAATATTAAGAAAGTAGAAATTCATAAAATCAATAACAACAAAAAACAATCTCGAAACTGCTTAGCAAAATACCGGTGTATAAAAACACACAAAATTTATGGCGCTGGATTTTTCTGAAGGGAGCCTGGCCGCCTAGGCACCTCCGTTAGCTGCGCCAACGGTTCCAGGTGAGATTCCCTCCTGAAGTTTTGAGAATTATTACGGAAATGCAGATAATCTCCGAAGGGATCCACCAAATTTGACCAACGCAAAATCTGAGTAAACTCAAAAGAGATTTCCATATGCTATATCCCAGCGATTTTCCTCAAATCTGTGACCCCATGGACTGACCCGTCATAAATGCATTACCATACCACGTAATTAATATATCACTCTCGAAAACTCAATCGCAATGCAACGATAAGCACCAAGGAGGTACTCACACACGACCAATCCCCGCATAGTCGTCTAGAAAAGCGAAGAATGGGGGGGGGGCAAAGTCAAAGTGCGCCCCCCATGCAGTGACAGAGCGGAGAGACTGCAGAATTCGTAGAAAAACACATGACCATCACGCTTTACTTTTCTCACACAAAACCAGACAAGGCAAAAAAAACCTAGGTGGAAGAATAAGTCCGCTAATCCGATCTATAAAACGTTTTATTGTGATTTTTTTTCTTCTGTTGTTGTTGCCTGCCAGGTTGTCAGAGCACATGAGCAGCTTGAGCGGTAGACTGGTTCAGAAACTGTGGAGGTTATTTTTCAATAGATAATCTAAAATATAACTTCAAACTTGTCTAGGAAGCTCCATTGAGACCCAAACGAAGGGGGCAGGAGGCAGTTACCGAGATTTGTGCTTTCTATGCGAAGCTCGAAAAAAAAAATCTCCCGCTTAACGTATCAATCGATCAATTCACACATAAATCATACAGTCGAAATCGATATATCTCGTCTCAGAAGTCGCAGGGGTCGCGGATGGGGGGCCATTTTTTCTGGGCGCTTACCCTGCTTTCCTCCAGCACCCCCCGTGGGTGCTTTCTTTTCATGCTCAGAGTTCATGCACAATCTATCAAAACATAAACAGATAAATATTTTCCCCGTCTCTGCGCTTTTCGTTCGATTCTGCCATTCGCGGGCACTTTGTGTTAGGGCACGCTCCACCACCGTCGTCGTCGTCGTCGTCGTCGATTGGATTGGTCTTATTGGCACTTGGGTTGGATTTTTTTTTTATGTTTGCTCCTCTGGCAGCAGGGACATCGAACTGACCGCAACCTAGAGAGGACTCGACCACGAGGAGAGAGAGAGGTGAGAGTATCTTAATCGTAATAAAAATATGACTCTTGACTGCTTGAGGTGGGCAATGGGGCAGATTATTTCATTACGTATTTATTATCTTTTGCCTGGCCGTTGGATCGTGACTAATAGATAAAATATTGATGAAATGAAGTTATGAATAAATGAGTGCTTGAGATGATTGAAAGCTTCTCGGATGTTTTATGTACCTTTGGGCTATGTGGTCACATCTGGCCGGTCGTGTGGTTGGTGATCTATGGGCCGAAGTAGGAAAGATGGTCGGTAGAATAATAGAAATGTTTGGAAAATTTTCCTCCATGGAAATATTGATGAGCATCATCCAAAATTACACAAGCAACACAGCTAGTCATAAAACAGTTGAAAATACCATTTAGTGATAAGTAAAGGTTACAAAACGTAAAGTAGAAGTAGCATTATATCATACATCCATTCAGCTTGAAATAGGCAAAAGGAGCCTTATTAAAACTTAAAAAATGTGGTCATAAAGACTGACTTAAACAATTTGGTACTAATTGTTACGCACAACAAGACCTGTTATTCGTGATTCAATAAGTTCAAGGCTACAGCATTAGATGGTTACATTTTTCCAGTTCAAACGAAATCTTGAACCATCCTCTTGATGGAGCCCACCAGCGCCCGCACAGTAGACACTAGGGTGGGACAAAATTCAAATTCCAGTTCCAGTATGATTTCCTGGCGTCCTGGGTCCTAGAATAACAGTGTAAAATTTCAGGTCGGTCGGTGAAACTATGTTTTAGCGCCAGCGGTTTTAATTTTACCTAGGATTTTCTATGGGAAAACTTACTTTTTCAAATAAAAATCTGGTGAGGTCACACATTGTTCTCTAAAAATAAATCAACCCATGTACTCCCTAGGACATTTTACAAGGAAACTTTTCTTTCAACACCGCAAAACGATCCGACGCTTGTGGAAAAAGTTATTTAGCCATTACTGATTGCTAACCAAACGAACTGCTCATTATTCTTTTTTCTAGCAGCACTGCCAGCTGTCGCCTGCTGCTGTCTGCGCGAGGCAGTCACGTTGTGTGGGGGTTCACTCAGCATGGAGGAAAGCCGATATCATGCGCAAAGAATCTTAGATTTGGATGAAACTTTACACAGGTCTCCGGTATAGTACAACAATTATGTTTCACGGGGGTCACATGGAAACAAGCGTGATTTTTCACAAGGGTGTATTTGCTTTGGCGCACAATTTATTCAAACCTTATCAGTCGATGTGCTGCTGCTCAGACTTCAATATTTCATCGGCTTCATTTTTCGGTGGTACTCCACAACTTGCTGTAGGTATTCATGTTGTTCGGGATTCTTGGTTACCGAGTTGTTGAGGTGGAAAACAAACTTAACTGCTCTTTCCACGGCATCATTCACAACCCCAAGAGCTTGAACTCGCTGCTGCGCTCTTAAGTAGAAAAGAACCGCCGTCACTTTCAATAATGTTAAAGCACTTGTTTTGTTTAAAATCGAAACAATGTTTATGAAAATATATCACTCTCTTTCGGTTGGTAACAGTGAACACATTTTCATGAACATGACACATCCACAAAAAAATAACTTTGATCTTGATGATTTGTTATATTTACTCACCTCTCAGATAATCTTGATTCCCATGATGGAGGCGGCTGCGTTCGAATCCCGGTCCGGTCTAGGAATTGTTCAGGTTGGAAAAATCCTCGACTTCCCTGGGCATATAGCAAAACATAGAACTTGCCACACAATATACGAATGCACAAATGGTACAGGTTTAGAAAGCTCTCAATTAACATCTGTGGAAGTGCTCATGGAACACTAAGTTGAGAGCAGTCGTAAAGTTCAAGTTGCTGAATCAGCTGCGATAATGGAGACAATCAACGAGTGGGGTCTGCAGGAAAGAATAGTTGAAATGAGCTTTGATACAACTAGTATTAACCCTGGCGTAAAAAAATGGTATTATAACCCGTCATCCAGTTCTACTGAAAAAAAAACTTGCTACTATTGGCATGCCGCCATCACATCGCCGAAATTGTATTCAAACACGTTTTTGAAATATATGGCGTTAAGTCGAAGTCGAACAATCTCGATTCTTTCAATGAATTCAAAAAAGAATTCAACCAAAATCGGAGCAACCGAAAATTCCGGACCGTTATGGATGATCCGGAGCTGAGGACCTTAACTGAATCATGGAGAGACGGAATCATCGCGTTTTGTAACGACTAGCTGTTGATAAAACAACAACGATCGGATTACGAAGAGCTCCTCGAATTGGTCGTAATGTTTTTGGGTGGAGTTCCTCCAAAAGGATTAAGATTCCACAAGGCAGGTAGCCTCAGCCGTGCGAGGTGGATGGGTCGCGAAATAAACATTTTGAAATCGTGGATGTGCAGCGAAATCTTCGATGATCAGTCTCTTTGGAAGCATTACACAGCTTTGGCTCTATTTATATCGCAATGCTTCATTCGATATTGGTATCGTCTAAGTAGTTCTGTTTCGGCCCCTCGAGTGGATCTGGAATTATGGGCAGATCTCCACAACTATCACGATCAACATTACGCTTTGATTGCCATGAAAGCCTTTCAAAATCATCTATGGTACTTATCGGAATGGAACGTGGCCCTTGTTTTTTTCGATTCAAGAAATAGAACGAAAAAGTAAAGATGGTAGCTGCTTTAAATAAACCAAAAAAACCGTTCGAAAAATCCGGAAAACGACGCAAACTCAGCGAGGATAAAGTTCCCGTCAGAGCAAATATCATCAGTGACCATTTGACCCTTTACTGAGGCTTCAAGAGAGTTTTTTACTGTAATGAACATCTCCACCGATTTTCATTCCTGCTCCAGTAACAAGAGTGGGAAGCCGATCAACGCGCTTTCCGTTGATGTCAGGCAGAATCTTTCCATTCCAGTGTATTACCAAAGGTACATCAGGATCAAAGCTTTGCTTCAGCTGGAAAATTTTCAATCAGAGAGTGATATATTTTCATAAACATTGTTTCGATTTTGAACAAAAAAAAAATGATTTAAAATTATTGAAAGTGACGGCGGCTCTTTTCTACTTAACAGCGCAGCAGCGAGTTCAAGCTCTTGGGGTTGTGAATGATGTCGCGGAAAGGGCGGAAAGGCGTCAAGAATCCCGAACAACATGAGTACCTACTGCAAGTTGTGGAGTACCACCGCAAAATGAAGCCGATGAAATATTGAAGTCTGAGCAGCAGCACATCGACTGATAAGGTTTGAATAAATTGTGTGCCAAAGCAAATACACCCTTGTGAAAAATCATGCTTGTTTGCAAATGACCCCTGTGAAACATAATTGTTGTACTA
Organism: Ochlerotatus camptorhynchus; assembly: GCF_037179485.1. Lineage (NCBI taxonomy): Eukaryota > Metazoa > Arthropoda > Insecta > Diptera > Culicidae > Ochlerotatus > Ochlerotatus camptorhynchus. The sequence continues at coordinate 1,281,232 of NW_027040852.1, read as the reverse complement.
TACCGGAAACCTGTGTAAAGTTTCATTAAAATCGAAGATTCTTTGCGCATGATATCGGCTTTCCTCCATGCTGAGTGAACCCCCACACAACGTGACTGCCTCGCGCAGACAGCAGCAGGCGACAGCTGGCAGTGCTGCTAGAAAAAAAGAATAATGAGCAGTTCGTTTGGTTAGGAATCAGTAATTGCTAAATAACTTTTTCCACAAGCGTCGGATCGTTTTGCGGTCTTGCAAGAAAAGTTTCCTTGTAAAATTTTCTAGAAAATAGTTGGGTTGATTTATTTTTGGATGACAATGGGTGACCTCACCAGATTTTTATTTGAAAAAGTAAGTTTTCCCATAGAAAATCCTATGTAAAATTAGAACCGCTGGCGCTAAAATATAGTTCCACCGACCGACCTGAAATTTTACACTGTTATTCTAGGACCCATAAGGCGCCAGGAAATCATACTGGAACGAGAATTACTTTTTTTTTCATATATCCGTGTCCCAGCCTAGTAGACACAGACACGGAATCAGCGCATTTCTTCAATTTTGTCCGCATTTGCTGGATGTCCTTGACTGTCCTTCCGTTTCGTCGAAGTCGCTGCTTTGAAATTGCCCACTATTTTTCGATTGGTTGAAATTCCGGGCAATTCGGAGGATTGATTAGCTTGGGGACAAAATCGATCTTGTTTGGCAGCATACCACTCCAAAACCACCTTGCAGTAGTGGTAGCTGTCCAAATCGGGCCAAAAGATTACTTTGCCCCTTTGCTTTTGGATGAACGGCAATCCACGCTTTTTCAGGCATTCTTCGATGTAAATATGGAATGTCATCGTCGAGGATGCGACGAATGGGCCCGTTTTCAGGCTACAACTGCAAATCGCTTGCCAAACTATGGCCTCCTTTGCGAACTTGTCGGCAAACACGAACTTGAATCTTCCCGGCACATCCTCACGTCCAGTCGCGATGTAAAACTTTTGACCGTGAAGCTGCTTAAAATCGAGTTTGACGTATGTTTCGACATTGATCGAAGTGCAGCCCTTGTGTTTCGTCAAAACACGGTCTTACAACAGCCTTGCACGCTTTTTGGCCACGGAATTCGGCTTCATGTGCTGGTCCGGATGTTTGCTGGCTTTGTACGACTTGTATCCCTCCCTGGCAAGGATGGTCTGCACCGTTTGATAGTTGGCGTTGTACCTTCTGGCCACATCTCAGATCGAAAGACCACGGTTGGCACCTAACCTTGCTGTGCAGCTGACGATCCCTGGTTCCACTTTTTCGTAGGTCCGCTGATTTCTTTCCACACTCAGGGTTTCCTTGTAGGTTTTAAGCATTCAACAAACTGTTGTTTTTGGCATCTTCAGCACTTTAGCAAGCTTGGAACCGGACCACTCCGGATTTTCCAGGTGTTTTTTTTTGTTCATTAATTTATTTGATAAGGCTCAACCGAATTAACTTTACAGAGCCGAGGATTCTTGGTCACTATACAATACATCTTAAAACTATAGTCAAAAGGTACAACACAATAAACACTTTATCTTCCGCTATCCAAAAAACCTCCTCCATCAGAACTGGAGCCGCTTCCAGTAGTTTCATTGTATGGCAAATTGTTGTACGCCAACGAGGGTCAGAGCGCTTCCATTGCAGAAATGGACGCAAAACGTGGTCAGCACTCACACACTCATCACGAAACGGTTGCTTTCCAAAGTCGACGACGCATCGACCGAAAGAACTGCTGATGAAGAACAATGAGGAGGACAACACAATGGTTGCTGCCGAGAAAACAGACGATCGCGTAGCACACATCGAGAGTGGGCTGCTTTTGTCGACAGCCGAGTGAACACTGAGAGTGGCCTGCTTTTGTCGACAGCCGAGTGAACACTGTTTTCCAGGTGTTTGTGTACAATATTTGTTTCTTCTTTCGAGTTCGATTTGACGTTATTTCTGAACGCGATCGACTACTTTAATCAAACTTGCACCCAGCGTTGCCAGATTGTTTTAAAGCTTACCGGTATCAAAGGCATTAAAATATCGATATTTATTGGTATTTACTATTTAATTAATTTTATATTTATGCCGTTTTTGAAAGTGAAAATTTTAGCGATGGTGACGACTGGGGCTTGAGGGGAATTGCTTTGTTTAACGGCTTTCTCAGTCTTAAAACACCCTTTATTTTTTTTTTTTAATTTAATTTGTTAATCTATCGTTGTCCTCAAGTGATGATCAAAATTGTGAGAAAGAAGTTTTTCAATTAAATCTCATGAAATGAAAACAAAATATGCCAAATTAGCCACAACAGCGAATAAACAAACAATATTTCACGAAATGTCGAGCAGCTAACATCGTATTCGTTGCAGTGTTTTAAGACGGAGAAAGCCGTTAATCAAAGCAAAATTTAGCTTTTGTACAATGATCGGAATATTCCGAAAGAAAACTTAGGGGAATGTTTGAATTAGCTTCTGAACGAAGCCGAAAAAAAAACATCCAGAGATGGATGAAGTTCGAGAAAAGTTCTAAAAAATTTTGGAGAAACATCCGGGAAACTTCCAAGACACGAATTGAGAAACTTGTGGCGAAAATTTAAATAAACTATCTGAAAACAAATCTGATGTCACATCTAAAGAAAGCCAGAAAAGTTTCGGAAACCGGAAGTAAATTTTTAGAAGTAGCCATTTCCAAGGAAAGCCATAAAACAGTAGGCTGTGTAGTTTTAACGTCTTAAGGAGAGTTGTTTATTTTATCAAGATACAAAACTTTGCCTAAGTCGTCAACTCTTCTAAACGCCATTTCAATGCATTAAAAAAAGCTAAAGGAAAAAATCCATGCTCCACTAAAATGAAGAAATCCCAAAAACACCCAAATATACCTCTCTCAAATTTTGATTTTTAATTTTTGCTGAAAATTGCAGATTGCGATTTTTTGCGCTTTGGAAGATATTAAAGTTGAAAAATTGTTGTTGTTTTTTCGGTTTTTCGACAATATCTTCAAAATTTGAAGCTTAAACCAGTATTTTTCTCCACAAAAATTAGTTATTTAATACATTTGCATAAGAGAAAAATATAGCATTTTATAGTTGTCAGCAAAAACACCAAGACAGAAAAAAAAAAAATATTTTCGACATTTTTTTTCTTCAACTTCATATAATACGGAACCAGTAAACTCCGGAAATTTTACGTCTTCAAAAGAGTTGTTTATTTTGTCAAGGCAAACAACTTTGCTCAAGACATCAAGTCTCCAAAACGTCAGAGAAATAAGTTAGATTGTGGCACCATCTCTGTGCAAGAGTTTTGAACTATTTGTTTATGTCAACCGTTCTTTCTACTCCCGTTTCAGTCCATGCCAGAAATATCCTTTCCTCAATATCTTTGACACACATATCCTTCCGTAATCCTGGGTGTCCTTTTTCCTCGTCCTATTATTCTTCCATGTATGCCAGAAAACACTAGATATGTTGTCGTAAAACTACCACACTTTATTATAACACAAAACTGGCTTTATTGTGAACGCGCGGCGAATCGGTTTCTAATTTATTTATTGCCTCGAGATCAGTTGGCTACTAACTGGGGATTCTGTTATCCACATCTATCTTTACCTAAACCTAACTTCGTGCTGTATTCCTGTGTGAGTGTTATCAATGTTATCAGTGTCTATTAGTGTTAGCGTACCTGTACAAAAACTGTAGGGGTGTTCAATGTGTATTGTGTATAACAGTTATAATTTTCAATTTGTTTTAGCAGTAATTCAATTTTATCCTTAAATCTAAAGGGTGTCCACGATGAAATTGCCACACTATGAAATTGCTCTAACTTTTTAACCGTTGGGTAGAATTTAATGAAAATTTGGGTGGATTTAGTTCATAGTGCATTATTTACATCCTGCAAGTTTTAAAGTCCTGTGATCAAAACTCGCGGAAATGGAGTCGAAAGAACAGCTCGTGCGTGATAAAATCTTGCGCATTCATCACGAGAACAAGGATCTCTCGCATCGTTCCATCGCTAAAACGTTGGGAATCGCGAATTCCACGGTGTCGCGAGTGATTAAGCGGTTCGAGGAACGGTTGACCACCGATCGGAAGCCCAGAAGTGAAGGAAAAAGTATTCCGTACAACACCAAAAATCACAACCGCGTAGTTGGGGCCTTCAACCGAAATCCGAACGCCTCCGTTAGGGATGTGGCTAAGAAGCTGCACCTAAGCCGAAGTTTTGTCCAGAAGGCCAAAACTAAGGCTGGGCTTTGAACGTTCAAGGTACAAAAGGCCCCTAATCGCGACGAGAAGCAGAACAAGTCCGCCAAAACCCGTGCCAGGAAGTTGTACCTCAACATGCTGACGAAAGTTGAATGCTGCATCATGGACGACGAAACATATGTGAAGGCCGACTTCAAACAGATCCCCGGCAACCTGTTTTTCACGGCCAAGGATAAGTTCAGCGTTCCGGAGCATGTCCGCACTCAGAAGATGTCCAAATTTGCGAAGAAATTCCTGGTTTGGCAAGCCATCTACACGTGCGGGAAGCGGAGTGCACCTTTCGTGACCCAGGACATAAAAGAGTGCCTCCAGAAGCGGCTGCTTCCTCTCCTGAAGGCCCACAACGTCCCAACAATCTTCTGGCCGGATTTGGCCTCATACCACTACTCCAAGGACGTGCTGAAGTGGTATGCGGACAATAAGGTCAAATGGAAATTTGATGGCAATCGGATGAAAACTCGAATTTTGCGAATCAATTTTGTGTGTGGCAATTTCATCGTGGACACCCTTTAAGTTAACAGTAAACATTACCGGCCCCCTTGAACTAGCTTCAATAAATTCATTCAAAATTCAAAATCCCTAATTCTACATGTCCTAAATTTATGGCAGCGTCGAATTTCTTGCAGCCTGTTCTTCCTCGTCCTCAGTAGGCAACGGGCAGATTCGGTTGACCGCACGCTTGTAGATTCCCGTCGACGTTTTCACCGTAACCACTCTCACGACTCCATCTGATCCAGGATGCATCTCGATGATTCTCGCAAGTGGCCAGCACAATGGTGGAAGGTTGTCCTCTTTCAGCACGATGATATTGCCAATCCGCAGGAGACTGGTAGGCAAATTCTTGGCGGATGTCTGCAGCTGGGTAAGGTACTGCTTTCGCCATCGTTGCCAGTAGCGCTGGAACATTTGCTGAGTTTGCTGGTAGTGGTTAAGGCGGTTTGTGGGGATAGTCATTAGGTTGGGTTCTGGGAGGGCTTTCATGGCTGAACCAATCAAAAAGTGTGCTGGGGTAAGCGCTTCAAATTCGGTGGGATCGTCTGATAGCGGAGACAAGGGTCTTGAATTCAGTGCAGCGGTGATTTGCACCAATATCGTGCTGAAATCTTCTTGGCATAGCTTTTGAAGGCCGTTTCAGGGCGGTTTTCACGGAGCGCACTGCAGCTTCCCATAGTCCTCCGAAATTAGGAGCGCATGGTGGGATAAATTTCCAAGATGTTCTTTGCAGAACAAGCTCATTGCTGATAGCCGTCCAGCTTTCGTTGTTATTCAGAAGATCATAAAACGCTTTGAGCTCGTGATGAGCTCCAGCAAAGTTTTTAGCGTTGTCGGAGTGAATTTCTGCAGAGATTCCACGATGACCAATGAACCTTCGGAGGACGGATAGAAATCCAGCCGTTGATAGATCATATCCAATCTCTAGATGCATTGCGTAGAAAAGCAGACAAAGACTGCGATATACACCTTTGGAGATGCAGCATTTCGACGAAAAGGCTTCAAGTAGAAAGGTCCGCAATAGTCAACTCCGGTTATCAGAAATGGTCTTCCTGGGCGTTCAACGGTTGTTCAACGGTTTTTCAACGGTTTTTGGGTGGGTACGGAAACAACGAACGCATTTTCGGAGCAACGAATTTACAACACGCTTACCGTGAATTGGCCAAAACTCTTGACGTGTTTCAGACAGCGTTAGCTGCGGTCCGCAGTGGAAGTTTCTATCATGATGGAAATGCACTACCAATCGCGTAAAGGGATGATAACTTGGCAATACTGCAGGATGCTTGGTAGCAAAGCCTTCGTTGGCATATCTCAGACGTCCGCCAACTCTGATTATACCGTCGTTGTCGAGAAAAGGAGATAGCCGCTTGAGATCGGATTTACAATCAACTAGTCGCTGTCTCTGTAAGTTACGTAGGTCCTCAGGAAATCGTTCAGCCTGCACGATTCGAACAAGGACCAGTTTTGCCGACTGTATCTCTTCCTCAGTCAAATAAGCGGTACTTATGCGGTTATTCGGATGACGACAGTTGTGATAAAATCGACGACAATAGGCGACGATCCGCAAAAGTGGGGTTAACGAAGAACGCAGAGTAAAAATCTCGTTTGGATCTGGCGCAAGGATAACTTTGAGGACAGCCTTACGGGTTTCCAGCTCTTCGTTGGCGAAGCTCGATTCTGTAACCTGATTCGGCCAAGTTTCTTCAGCGTCCTGTAGCCATAACGGTCCCTTCTTCCACAGCTGGCTTTGCAGAAAATCATCTATTGGTAATCCCCGAGATACCAAATCAGCAGGATTCTCCTTTCCAGCAACATGTCGCCATGGATGATTGTATGTAAGCGTCTGAATAGTCGAAACCCTGTTTGCGACGACCGTTTGCCATGAGTTGGGAGGCGCACGTAACCAGTGCAAGACAATGGTACTGTCTGACCAGAATATAGAGCGTACATTATCCAATGAGAGAGCCTTCGTCACCTTGGAGTGAAGACGAGCAGCTTCTCTAGCTGCGCAGAGTTCCAGCCTTGGCAACGTTAATCTCTTAAGTGGCGCAACGCGTGACTTCGACGAGAGTAGCTCAATCCGCACGTTTCCTGCTTGATCCGTCGCCCGCACGTACAAGCAAGCACCGTATTCCAACGTAGAAGCATCAGCAAAATAGTGAAATTGTATATTGATCCAGTTAGAAACTAAGGCAAATCGACTGATTCGTAGTTCCGAGATTTTTCCCAAATGGGAATGGAAAGCCTTCCATTTCTTCTCGATATCAGAAGGAACAGGCTCATCCCATACAGACTTCAACAAAGCTAGCTCCTGCATGATAATTTTCGCCGTAACGATTAGTGGAGAAATCAATCCCAATGGATCGAAGAGTTTGTCAATAGCAGACAAGATGCTCCTTCTAGTCCAGATTTGCTCATTTTCCGCTACTTCGTAGTTGAAGCGTAATTGATCACTCCCGGGTTCCCAGGTGATTCCCAAAGTTTTCACCTTTTCTTCCGGACTGATTTCGAATGAAATCGATAGCTTTGTACCTAGTTGATCGGCAGGGATACCAGTCAAAACCTCTGGCCGATTTGAACACCATTTTCGCAAAGCAAATCCTCCTTTCCTTAGCAGAGTGCCTAGATTCTTCTGTAGTTGGATGGCTGCTTCTACACTGGGTGCTCCACCAATATAGTCATCCTTTTAGAAATCTTTTACTAGCGCATTGCTAGCTTCGGGGTATTCAGCTCCTTCATCCGCCGCCAACTGATGCAATGCTCGAATTGCCAAAAACTACGAAGGCTTCAACCCGTACGTTACTGTAAGTAACTCGAAGACCTTTATTGGTTCATCAGCAGAGAACCTAAAGAAGTTGAGAAACTTTACGCAAGACACCAAGTCACGGAAATGCTTCGTTTCGGAGTTATTAATTTTGCCCCGCTAGATTGCATCCTTCGCCCAGTGTGCAATGGTGACTACGGACTACGTGGACTAGGACTACGTGGTCTTATACAATAAATTTTATTTGTTAACTGTAGCAGGAGATTGTGCTTTGTGTAGGAATATGAATTTGAGCGGGGTTCTCTCTGTTTACACTCTTTAGTATGACGCGCTTGACATAGATGGCCCACAGCAACTCACGAAGATCAATAACGGTGCGGCTTCTTCCTCCTTCTATTGATGCTCATGTGGGCTGCAGTTCACTGCTTGCAGGCAGCCTTTGGTTATGTACTGGAGAACAATGTTCAACGCCACGCGCCGAAAGCACTGCTTCTGCTGCAGCTGATGCCGACGACCACACACCACCACACACGGTGATTGGAACTGAATCCGATCAGCGGTTGAGAAAGGCCTTGGTAGCTAGCTGCTTGCGGGGAGCTTCTCGTTGTGCACTGGAAAACACCACCACTCACCACGCGGTGATTGAATAAAGACCGTTTGGTGAGACCGGATGGAATTAAACTTTGAAATCTGTGTTAGGGAAATTGCTTTTCGCTGGCAATCGGTGATAATTTTAATTATCAAAGCAACAGTTGCACATTCGTGCAATTTAGCAGATGCTTTGAAATATATCTGATCGATTGGTGATAAAATTATTGAAATTGGTTCAGGGGTAGCTGAGTTATTAACGTTCAAAATCTTTCATAATTTTGTTACATGTTCCATTTTCGGTCTTCACAAATAGAAATAACATACGTAGTCCTACGTAAAAAAAAACCTTTGGCTTATGGTCAAACTTCCTGCAGAAGATGAAAGAAACTTCCTGGAGACGCTGGCAGAAACTTCCTAAGGTAGATTGGAAGAAACATCTGAAGAAAGTCGGAAGCCAGAGCGCGTACGGAACAGTCGAAAGAATCATCCACAAATTTTTCCTGATATTCATAAAACATCCCTGAAGACTCCGCAATTTCCCTGATCTTTTCGAAACATTCCAGTAATGCACTTAGAAATATTTTATAATTCCTCGAAATTCCTTAAAAGTTCTTGTAATTTTCCTGAAATTAGGGGCTGTTCGGGAGTTCTCTGGTCATCCTCGAAGTGCTCGAAACTTCCCTGATTATAATAAGACTACCGGAATATTTCTAATCAGCTTAGAAGGTCTCTGGACTTTCTTGAAGATTGCGAAATCTCTTAAGTGCTCTCACAATTTTCTTGAATGTATTGCAACATCCGCATTGAAGTTCTCTTATGTTCCGGATTTTTTTAGTTTTTTAAAAGTTATCAACACTGCCATTAAAAAGCATAGACTTCCCATAAAAATGTTCTCAAAATGTTCTTATGTTCATGCAACTTCCCTTACGTTTCCTAAATTTGCATGAGCCCCTCAGGACATTTCTAATGTTTTCGAAAATTGCCTGAGTTTCTCGGAACTTGTTTATAATTTCAGCAATTTCATTAATTAATTGATCTGTCCTGATATATAGATATAGCTTGAATTAGGGCGTAACAGCTTTTGTAAACAATTACTTCTCTTGATGATTTCTAGGAATTTAAGGCACTCTTACGCATATCAACATAACCATCAGATAGGGGAAGCTTTCCCCTATCCAATGGTGATGTTGATTTGCCTGGGCGAGCCTTGACTTTCTAGAAATCATCGAGAAAGAGTCATTGTTTACAAAAGCTGTTACGTCCTAATTCCAGCTCTATCTAGATATTCTCTAAGCTTTACAAAAGTTCCTGAAAATCATTAAATTTCCCTGAAGTTCTTTTGACTTGTGAAGTTTCCAAAATATTTATTATGTTTTTTTCCTAAGTTCACTGGAGTTTGCTGGACTTTTCTTAAAATCCCCGGGTTTTCGAATTTTAACAGAAGTTAATGAAACTGTCTTTAAATTATCGAAACTTGCGCAAAAGTCTGGACTTTTCTGAAGTTTCAGAACTTCTTAAATGTTCCTGCAGCTTGTGTGGATCCGCAATAAAAATCTGATAGCATCCTTGAAGTTCCGGGAAAGTTGGAAAAACTGGCGGGAGAAGATGAAAGAATCATTCGATCCAGAAACTTCCAAGGCAAGGTGGAAGAAACTTCAGGAAGTTTAAAAATTAATAAAAACTTCCGGAAGTTAAATAATGTATACAAAATTTTCCCAATAAATTACCGCAAAGAGGCATCGACTATTTCTCGATTGATGGGTAGCCACAAACGGTGAGGAAATGCAAAAAATTAGTCGAAAGAGTATAAAGCATCTTTAGAGATGATTGTTTCGAATTTTGAAGATTTAAAAATATGATGTAGACTGGAACCTCCATTTACGAACCAAAACGGGGGTTCGTAAACCTAATTAGTGCGTAAAAAAACCTCGTTATTTGTGATTTACTTCGTAAAAAGAAAGCTCGTTATTTGGGATTTACTTCGTAAAAAGAGGTTTTAGAAAATAATGTCAAATACCTCACAATATGGGTATTTTTTTAATCAAGATGACGTGTAGAGACCGGAAATCGATGTCTGACGCCATTTTTAAATCCAAGATGGCGGCTTCCGGTTTCAGAAAAACTTGGAAATTCTGCCAAATATCCCACAATATGGGTATTTTTGGAATCGAAGTGATGTGTAGGAACCGGAAATTGATGTGCGGCGCCATTTTGAAATCCAAGATGGTGGCTTTCGGTTACAGGAAAACATGGAAATTCTGTCAAATATCCCATAATATGGGTATTTTTTGAATCGGAGTGTCGTGAAGGGACTGAAAATCCATGTGTGACGCCATTTTGAAATCCAAGATGGCGGCTTTCGGTTACATAAAAACAGAAAAAATAATGTTAAATAACCTACAACATGGGTATTTTAAGAATCGGTGTGACGTGTAGGGACCAGAAATCGATGTCTGAAGCCATTTTGAAAACCAAGATGGCCGCTTCCGGTTACAGGAAAACAGAAAAATACCGTTAAATACACAACAATATGGATATTTTTGGAATCAGGGTGACCTGTGAGAACCGGTAATCCATGTTTGACGCCATTTCGAAATCCAAGATGGTGACATCCGTTTACAGAAAAACTAGAAAATATACCTCAATTTCAAAATGGCGTCAGATACCGATTTATTGTCCCTGCACATCATCCCGATTCCAAAAATACCCATATTGTGGGGGTATTTGGCAGTTCCAAGTTTTTCTGTAACCGGAAGTCGCCATATTGGATTTCAAAATGGCGTCAGACATTGAATTCCGGTCCCTACATGTCACTCTAATTCCAAAAATACCCATATTGTGGGGTATTTGGCAGAATGTCCAAATTTTTCTGTAACCGGAAGTCGCCATCTTGGATTTCAAAATGACGACAGACATCGATTTTCGGTCCCTTCACGTCACTCTGATTCCAAAAATACCCATAGTGTGCGGTATATGACAGAATTTCCAAATTTTTATCTAATCGGAAGCCACCATCTTGGATTTCAAAATGGCGTCAGATACCGATTTCTTGTCCCTGCACATAATCCTGATTCCAAAAATACCCATATTGTGGGGGTATTTGGCAATTCCAAGTTTTTCTGTAACCGGAAGTCGTCATCTTGGATTTCAAAATGGCGTCAGACATTGATTTCCGGTCCCTACACGTCACTCCGATTCCAACAAGATCCATATTTTGGGGTATTTCATGGTATATCCCAGTTTCCCAAAATCACAAAAAAAAACCCGAATTTATCCACCTATGGTGTGATCAGACCCTTCTTACTTATTCAAGTTTATTTATTTTATTGTTATTATCAGTGACCAAGCCCCCCACCCCCGTGTCATCCAGTGACGCTACGCCACTGCCTGGGGGTACCCGGAATATATCCGGGTGTAGTCTATTTGGTGAGGCTACCAATCACCTTATCATCGTATTTTAATGTGATTTAATGGGTTTTAATTCAATTCATATTCAAGCAACTTCCCCGGGGTACCCGGAACATGTCCAAGTGTGTCCAATGTGGTCTGGAACAGTTAACACGACTTGCATTGATCTTATTTTTGAATTCTGTAGTAATTTGATGTGTCGCATGATGGTTTTGATACGTTTTCCGTTAAATCTAGCGTGAAGGCCCATATTCACCGGATCTTATTGCGGCCATATCTCCGGAACCGGTTCACCGATTCCAAAACCGTTCAATAGCGTTCAATGGGACCCCAAGACCTATCATTTGGCGCCGAGTTTGTCCAAATCGGTTGAGCGGTTGCTGAGAAATGTGAGCGCATTCATTTCGTTACATACACACACACATACACACATACACACATACACACACACACACACACACACACACACACACACACACACACACACACACACACACACACACACACACACACACACACACACACACACACACACACACACACACACACACACACACACACACACACACACACACACACACACACACACACACACACACACACACACACACACACACACACACACACACACACACACACACAGACATGTTCCGATCTCATCGAGCTGAGTCGAATGGTATATGACACTCGGCCCTCCGGGCCTCGGATCGATAGTCGGTTTTTCAAGTGATATCTATACCCTTCTTTGTAAGAAGGGTAAAAACTCGTTATTTGGAATTTACCTCGTAAAAAGAAAACTCGCTATTTGGGATTTACTTCGTAAAAAGAGGGACGTAAATTTTATACTGCGTAAAAAAAAATCTTCGTAAACGGAGGTTTTAGTGTATTCAAAAAGATACAAGTCGCTCACAAAAAATATTTCCGAAATTCGAGCGCGTGCAGGCAATAATAATTTTGATTATGATAAAAAACGGCGTAAATCGGTATAAAATCTTAAATATCGGTATTCTGAGGAACCTTATCTGTATATCGGTATCTAGTTTGGAAATCGGTATAAATATCGATAAAACGGTATATCTGGCAACGCTGCTTGCACCAGTTGTTCTCTATAGAAGTGTAAACAAACAACTGTCAAAGATTTTCGATTCCCAACACTAGAAGCTGGCTACACGATAACCGCAAAATACCCAATAATGACTAGAAAGACTCGATATTTACTACAAAGTAAGCATTTCTGAGGGAGACTGCGACTACCCATTAAACGAATAAAAAAAATACCCATTTATGATTATTTGCTACATTACTTACAAATGAATACTTGTAACGAATGCAAAAGTTTCAGGCATTCAGCAGCTTAAACGCCACTCTCGTAAGTTGAGAGACTGCTGTTGCTGTTGGAGTGCTCGGCTAGAGACTCTATTTCAAGGCATGTAGTTAACGCTCAAACACCCGAATCCAATTTAGCTTTCCCAATCCGCAGGCCGAAAAATTATATCCCTAACTCAATCTGAGAATAATGAGAGGATATTCTGTCCCCCGCAGCGGTGTGATCGAAACACAATTCAATTCCCCAGAACACCCTATGTGGCAACGTCAACTTGAAAATAAAGAATCTACATATTTGCTTTTAGGATTGCTACAGGTAAAATCATTGTATTACTCATTTCTCAATTTTGGGTTCCCTGCCTGAAAAGTGACGTCACTAGGTTCTATTTTGTGGGTACAAAGTTCGCTTAATTCTACGCTAACCTGTGTACTGCTATGCTGGCTCACGATGGCTGGATACGCTGATCGACAACTTCGTATTGACCTGGAATCGGTCTCGGTAACCAGAAATCATTCACGTTCGGGTCACCGGGACGACGATCATGCGGTCACGCTCACCTTGCGTAAGCTACCAAGCGCACGTCGGTAAGTAGGTAATCGGCTCGATCGGGGCTCCCGCGTATGAGTTTACTTAGGGCAGTCTTGTGCACGTTAGCGCACGTGCGATGTTTCGACGTCCGATGACGTAACGGCTCGTAACGAATGGTTCGGGCCGTTGATAGCTCACGTTACCTCAACGGTCGCCACAAACTACCACGTGGCAGCGATACTGTCGTCTTCGCTGTTTTCGTGCAAAATTTTGTGTGGGGTGTCGGACCGTGGGGTGTTGGGCGGCCTAGCTTAGTCAAGCTCGGCGTTTACCGTATCTCGGTGCTACTTGGTTCACCACTGGGTCAGCACAAACCGACTGAAACAACCGATCAGCGAATGAGCCACTCCAAACAAACACCCATGTTGAGCGGTGGGTTTTGTCCCTGTTCAATGTGTACAAATTTGTAGAAAATCACATCTTTCACCGAGCAATTTTTGCACGAGATCTGACCTGACTACTTTTAAGTTTCAAATTCAGACAGCTAGTCTGGTCTAACTTGACTACACAGGTTAACCACAATCCTAGGAACACATATAGTTATAAATTTGACTATTTATTTAGTAATTTTGACAACACTAAACTCACTGTTACGTTGATAATCAGGCCGCACTATAAACTTTTCACAAATCGAAGGTTACTTATTAGCTAACTTTAAGCAGCGATACTTTTTTACGTGTTCTCAAGAGGACGCGGACCACCAAAGTAAAATTCAAAACCCCATATAGACCAATCGATTACTAAATATCTTTTTAATCGCCTCAAACAATACGCTATTGTATTGGAGCTGCGGGAAATGAATTTCATCTCATTTTATCCTACGCTAAATGATGCTTTCTTCTTCCCACGAACATCGATCAGTGTTTGACCAGTAGCTAGTATATTTTGGTTATCATATCTTTTTCGAAATCATCAACCAGCCCGGAGGGAAAGTAAATGAGATCCGTTGAATGGAACTCACATCAAATTTTAAATACACGGGCAAAGCAGTTTGTCATTTCACGTGGAGAGGGCGAAAAACTTGCATGAAAGTAACTGAAGCTTTGATTTGAAACATAAAGCTCCAATACTACAGATGAGTTCACAATGGAGCTTACATACTTACTACTTATTTTTATAGTTTTAATTACTCATAAATAAGTAAAATATTACTCATTTAATGGGTAGTCCAAGTTTCCCTCGAAAATGCTTACATCTTAGTCATTATTATGTATTTTTCGGTTACCGTGTAGTGGCACCCGAGGGGCGTACCAATGTACTTTTAGTCAGCCTTTATAACATATTTTGCAATGCACAATAACCAGTCAATTTAAAGGCAAATATGATATACCTTACAAATACAAATCAGACATAAGATGTAAAATACCAAAGAATAATACAAAGAAAATGTTACCGCAATATCATTCCAATACTTAATTAAGCAAATGCAAAACCAAAACAATAGTGGAAATGGCTCTAATGTTGGCCTATGGATCTAAGATTGGGCCCATCGCTAAAAATCTGATATTTATCATTTTTATCTACCAGGCCTGCCTTAGCTAAGTCGATAAGGGTGCAGTTATAGATCAACTGGAGGATCTACTGGAGGTGTCTGGGTTCAATTCCCGGTCCGGTCTAGGCATTTTTCGGGTTGAACATTTTTTTCACTTACCTGAGTATAGAGTATAATTGTACTTGCCAAACAGTTATACGAATGCAAAAATAGTACAGGCTTGCAAAGCTTCCAATTAACAACTGTCGAAGTGCTCAAATAACACTACGTTGAGGGACGACAAAAAGTCCCAGTAGGGACGTAATAAAGCCAAAGAAGAGAATCCCGAGCAAGTACCGAAAGCTGATCGATAACATATGAATATCTTAATCTGGTATGATATCTTACTTTTTTTTAACTAGTTCGTTTATTTGGAAGGCTCAATCGCGTTAGCTTTACGGAGCCGATAGTTCATTGTGCTTTGTTTGTAACAAAATCCACTTAATTCTATGCCTAGTAGGAGTTCAGCCGAATACTCGCGGCTTACTCGAGGTTAGAGAGATACATTGTCGAAGGATAGAATCAGGGGAGGAGCTTGGGGTGAGGTTTCGTTGTCTCATCAGAGCATTGTCGCCAGTATGAATGGTAGTGCGGTTCTAGTTTCTTCTGGAGTTCGACCGGCTATGGTGACCAGTGGGCGACGATGAGACTCATCGAGACGGGGGGACAAGGCAAACAAAAACTTTTAAAGAGAGCCAAAAGACAAAGGAATTAAATTCTTATACTAGACATTTTCAGAAACACATAAACCGACTGCATATAGCAGATATCGCGAGTTCCAAACACGTCTCTGATAGGAACATAAGGTTGTCTTCCTTGGGCCTCAAGGTGGCGTAATTATCCATACATTGCCAAACTGCGTGATCGATGTCATCGTAACCGTTTCCACACCGACAGATGTTGCTGTCCACGAGGTTTATTCTATTGAGATGAGCATCTAAATAGCGAGTGGTGGTTGGACATAAGTCTATGATTGGGATTGAGCAATGTGAGGGGACCCATACAAAGGTAATCATATATGATCTTTCGACCAGTCTATATCTTACTTTGATATGCTTGTGGTATAAGCCCTTGCCTTAATATTATTCAGCTATCAACATATATAGTAAAATATCAAAATATTTAGTAAAATATCTGAAGGAGCTTGGGTTTGAATCCACGGTCTTCTGCTCAGTAAGCAAAATCGGTCGCCACTAGGCAACCGAGATCCTTATATCACAAAACAATTACAATCAAACTTCCGTTACTAGGTTTCGATCCCGGCGGTGACCTCACCGACGACAACAACAACTGCTTTTGAGAAGAATTTGAAATTAATTTTCTATCAACACATTTATCCTAAAACTCAATTATTACTTCTTTTACGTACCCGTCCCAACCGAATGTAGAATCAGGAAGCAACGATCCTGATTAATTTCTCTAAAAACGATTGTTTTTAATCCGGGTTGGAACCAGGTCCAACCCGTGCGAACTTCGACCTTAGCCAGGTTTTAAAAACAAACGCTCAAACTGACGTTTGTCAGAACACAAACAGTACCAATGTTGATACCTGGTCCAGGTTGGAACTGAATCGAAAGCAAATTCACCATTCATTTTGCGGATAAATCGTGCGTAGGCCAAATTCCTTCCAAAGATACATTTTCCCCCCTCAGTTACATGGCACCAATTTAATTCTAAACAACATTCCCTCACAACAACTTCAACAATTTGCGTAAAATTCAATTCAAAATTGTTACACGTGAATCTTCGCCATCAATACCGGGTAATTTTCCGATAAAAAAGATCGTCGATACCTCCCTTCCTGCCCCGCGAATAATTCCTTTCCCGAATCCTACGGAAAAGAAAGACAACGCAAAACGCGTGATCAACCTTGACGTTGACAGCTCCTACCTGATTGTTTGTTCGAAAATACCTAACGACGACGACGGCCCCAGCGAGGGAAGAAGCTTTCTTCGAAGAATTTACGATGATCACTTTGGACGTGCTTACTGCACTCGCTGGCAGAAAGCCTCCTCTTCGCCGGGGAATTTCTAAAAACAAACCCAAACGAGACGCGATCTGGAACGAAGAGGAAAATTTTAGAACTTGATCATCGACTGCGAACAACATTCAAGGCAGCGAATGAAGGGAGAAAAAAGTGCGGCCTGGAATTTGTGGCTGATGAAAACACACGCACGAAGAGATAAAGAGGAAAGGATGGTTTTATTTATATCAGAGGGAATGATAATTTAGAGGGAAAACCGCGAAGGCGCTCCCCGAGGATCACGACTGACGACGACGACGACGACGATGTCAACCAGCGATCCATCGATCGATCGAACGGTGATCGACAGGTTGAAATGGGGCTTCTAAACAGAGACACGGCCACGACGTTCTGATTGTGTGATTCATTTTTTTTTTCTTCACTCGCTGGCTTCTTACCTTAAGCCCAATCTACCCGAACGGACATCTAATGAGTACGAGAATTTTAAATAACTGCGCACTCTGTACGAATCAGCCAGACCTGCGCGCGATGATTGTCTCTACTTCTCGCACGACGGGAGTGCGAAATCAACAAGATCGACAACCTAAAAGAACGACGACGACGACGATGGCGATGATGGCGGGAGTAGAGCAAAAGGCAAGAGTGGGTGAGGCAAAAAATGATGCTTTCAATTGCCCGTGAAGATTGTATCGCTGTCAGTGTTGAAGGATTTAAGAGGCTAATTAACACGAATGGCTGTTACTGTTCTAAGGCACGGGAGAATTTCTAAGTTTTTGTTTTCAAATTGTAGTCACATTTTAGGTCATTCGTGACTTGACCGAGCTTTGAACTTGTGGTTGTCAGTGTGCTCAGAGTTGTCAGGTTCTCGGACCTTTCAAACTGATTTTGTTCAGCAAACAACCGGTTCCATACATGTATGTTCAGCGCCAAATGTCTTAGATTACAAAGTAACTCGACTCAAAAACACGTTTAGAAACCGTACAACTATTCCCCGTCCCCATGTAAGAACAATGGGAAAAAGATCAGAAGTTGGCAACAAAATAATTGCGAGAAAACTCTCCCGTGAACTGACAGGAAAAACCTGCCACACAGCGTCCTACTGCTGGCTACCAACAGGAGATGATAACGAACGAGTAAACTTTCGCAGGCTTTCCTTCTGTACCGCCGCCACCGCCAACTTGTACCGACTTACCACGGGTACCACTTCGAGTGGGATCGCTACAAACGAGCGCACTTTTCCGCGTACGCACATTTCGTATGTGGGAAAGTTCCCCGATGATAACACTGCACTGATATCGCCTCGCTGCCTTTCTTCTCAGGAACCGCACACAGAAGCCGGTTACTTCGTCAGCGCAAAGCTATTCTCTACCCTGCTCAGGGTACAATCTGGTTCTGAAATCTTCGACTGAGCGTTCTCCGCATTGAAGAGTCACAATTGCCAACGCAACCCTATCGTATACACCGGGCGTAGTAACATGATCCAGTTTGGCAGCTCCTGCCGTGGTCCCGAATCCACCCCGACCGACGGACCCGATGGGATGGTAATGGCCTGGAATGTTTGTCTCGTTCGGATCGCGGTGTGGTAGAGTGTAACAATGCGAAAATCGACGGTCCACGTAAATCTTAAAGACGAACGACGAACGACGAACGACGACCGCCGCCGCCGCCGCCGCTACCGTCAACAGTAGTAATAATAACGACCACGCAATGCCGGTAGCCGCGTTCTTTGCCCTCACACTCCCATCGCTCCCTTCCCCGGGGTCCTGAGAAATCGAACAACAATCGAATATCGTTCAGAATTTTAAATTAGTTTTTTTTTTCTGTACACCGAGATGTCGTTTGGGCTCGTTGTTGCTTTGTTGAGTTTTCCAGCTTCGATGATGCTGAGGTCTTCTTCTGAAGATACAAGGATGGCGGGTATGTAGGGAAAGACTGGAAAGAATCTTATGGGCTTTGAGTGGATTTTTTTTGATTAAACAGAATTTGCGTGAAACATGATTTGCAAGACTATAGGAAATTTGTTTAATGGCGATTACCACGTGCACTTAATCCGTGTGATACCCAACTCACATTTTTAGCTTTATAAGCCAACTTTTCCAGCATTGTGCTGTAAAGTAGCTGAAAAAAAGCTGCAGAAACAGTTACAAACAGAAGCTAGCAAAATAGTTTTGGAAAGCGTTTACTCAATTTATTCACAGTCGCACTGAATAACAGTAGCCAATAGGTGATAATGTCACTTCTATGCAAATATTAATCAACTTTCAACTTTTAGCAGCAAAACAAAGCCAATAAAGTGAATATATTACTCATTTGATGGCTTCTACACAACCAACCACTCTTGCTGAATAAGAGAATTCATGTGCACTATTATAAAGCCTCTCTTCAGCAATCTTGATGTAGACGCACATGTAGATTTGTTTACATCCGTTCAAAGTCTTGGTGTAGCTAAGTTGGTAGTGTCAAGGTTTGTCAATGCGGTCGTCTCGAGTACGATTCCAGGTTTTCGGTGCAAGGTAAATAAATTTGGTGTTAGTTGGGTATACAGTCGGAAAATTTAGGACACAGGAATTCACCTGCATGGTTCTGAATTCTCCATAACATTCTTTTGGAATGTTTCTTGGAAATATTATCGTAAACTCTTCTGAATTACGAAATTTTTATCAATCCTTTTGAAATTTACTACAGAATTGCGTATGAAGTTTGTTTTGGAAGTGCGTGGCGATAATCTCAGAATTCTTTTGCAAAATTTCTTTGAAATACTTTTCTGGTTTTCTTGAGAAATGTCTCAAATTCCTTTGGAATTATTCTCAGGATTACGATTACAACAACTTTCATCAATTTTGATTTTTTTTTACGTAGGATTACGTCTTTCGGAAACATATTGAAGGTGCAATTTCAAAAAACCAAAATTGACCGCATTACGAAAACTGGTCTGGTTTTGACCTCAGATAACTCTGTCACTAGCGGACGAATTTTATTTCTGAAGAAGCCAATAGAAATTTTGCTACGAATCTGCTTAATTGAACACTCTATTAATTTTCAATAGGTCACTACTGAAAATTACACCAATGTCCACCTGTTGCAATAGTGATCAAAATTATCACCAATTGCCTGCCAACAGCGCTTTCCCAAACACAGCTTTCAAAATCGAATTCCATTCGGTCTCCCTGAACGGGGCTTATTCAATCACCGTGCGTGGTGGTGTCCAGTCGGTCGTCACCAGCAGCAGTAGCAGTGCTTTCCGCGTGTGGCGTTAAACATAGTACACAACGAATGGCTGCCCGCAAGCAGCGAGCTGCAGTCCACATGAGCGTCCATTCAGGAGGAAGAAGCTTCACCGCTACTGATCGGGATCCATCTTCGTGAGTCGCTGTGGGCCATTTATGCCAAGCGCCCTACCCTCATTCCAAACAACATACAACTCACCAGTCTCATTCCTGTTTAACACCCTAATAGCTCAGCATTACTCAAACAACACAACAAAACGGTGCTTTTCAGGATCACCATAAATTATTGTTGTTTAAGAATTAGTAACCAGGAACAAAACGTTTGTGATCAAATGCGTCAAGGGTTACAAACTAATCCTCGAAATGTCCGAATTCCACATGGCTATATCAATTAATCAGAAACACTTCGTAAGGTTTTCTCCAGGACGTTCGAAAAAGCAAATACGAAAACTAGAATTTATATTATTGATCGTGAATATCTCGAACTGGAAATTTTATAGAATTTTTTCCATCAACATTCGCTTTTTTATTTTGTCCTGAATAAATCAAAAATTCCGTGGGTTTTGTGCACGAAAATGTGTAATTTTGTCATCAGTTTTTGGACAATAACACTTCAAAGAGTTATTGTATTGGTATTAGAAGACCTTTCAAATAGCAAGCTATGGTATTCTGGCATATAAAAAAAAACTCGAGCAGGAAAAAATAACTTATTAATACCACATTCAGGTATGAAAATAGCATAACTGGCAACCTAAATATGGTATTAGTGAGGCTGACATAAGAGGTAAAATACCAAAAATAATACCTCAAAAGTTTTCTACGAATAAACAACAGACCGATAACAGACGCTTACCGAAGTTCAGTTTGTATTAGCTGAATGTCAGTAATTCCGCTAATTTGAACTGAATATTCAGTAAAATATTTGTTTTACGGTTCAAGCCAGTTAAAAAAAATACCGAACAACTAAATGCTGGATTAGTGTGTACATACAATGTATCTCAAAATTGAGCGTACAGATGTCGTTAAATTTTAGTAAAACAGCTGTAAAAGCCCAATTTAAAGAGAAACGTTTCTGAAGTTTTGGTTACTGAATCATCATACATTTATCAATTACACTGTGCAACAAATCGAAACTTTTTTTTCTAGGACTGAGTAAGTTGATCATATTTGATTTTCATGTAGAGTTCTGAATGAAAGTCCTGAACATACCTATATCCTTACACGTCCTAATTTTGTGGTACCGCCCACTTTATTAAGTTTGGTATGTTGTCCCGATGTTGCTCGTATACTGCCTAACTTAATTATGTTACGACATTGCCGTCCAAAAGTTTTTTGTAGAAATATAGTTTACCCCTCGTTTGGATGATTTTATAAATAAGGTACCCCCTAAAAACCTAGAATTCATGTAAAATAACTGTAAAACCCATAGTATGTGCTAGTATGTTGATATTTCCATAAAGTAATTATTTTAACAACCCAAAAGAATGAAAACACTCTGAATCCAATAATTTAAATCATACTTTGTTGTTATTTTATTCAATTTAGAAATATTATTGGCCTTTCCTGATTTGAAGAACAACACAACTTTCTAAGACTGTGAAAATTTACCATATTTGACTTTCTTGTTGTTCCCTGAGTAAAGTTTAGACCATACTTATATCCTAACACGTCCTAATGTTTTGGAACCGCCATCTTTATGAACTTTGGTATGATGTCCCGATGATGATCGTATACTGAAAACTGATTGGGAAATGCGTGGACAACGCCACCTAAGGAAATCTAATGTAATCTACCCAACGCTCGTTCCCAGCGACTCAATCTTGCTTCTTTCCCTTCATATCAGCTAGGGACAGTTAAAAGGTTTATTTATCATTGGACAAGAAAATGCCAGCGTTTCTATGTTTGCATGACTTGTTCCAGAAACTAAGACCAGCTTAACTTAAAGAAGGTAGCCAGTAAATATCTATATGATAGAACTATCTTAATTTTATTCGTTCGGCAAGAATTCTCTATAAGGAGATCCGGATATCAGGAAGCTAGAGAAGAGTACAGTCTTCGAAAACAAATTTGCCAAAGGAACAAGTTGCCTGGAGATGCGTTAAAGATGTGATTCATAATTGTCTTGCAACAAATCGGTCTCCAAGATTCCGATCAATTATTGAAAGTATTATAATCGCGTTCAACGATATAAATGAGCATATGTCCCTAAAAATCCATTTCCTGCGTTGCTATCTCGATCAACTCGAAAAACAATTGAGCACCGAAACCGATGACCCCGGCGAAAGATTCCATCAAACTGCTGCACCATTTGAAGCTTGGTATGCAAGAAAAAAAAAAATGGTATCTCTGTTGTCTTATTTGGTTGCGTTTATCAAAAGTAAGAGCTATTTGATATTTTCCTTGAAATACACTAATATCTTAAAATACAATGAACAAACTTCTTGAAATTTTGCTCATTTTTAGTCATAATAAAGTTTTTAAATATTTAAATATTTTTTTCTAAAATTCGTCCAATAGATAAAGAGTTGAAAATTGAGCGTTTTATTAGAATAAATCAAATTTCATACAGGTTCTTCCAATAGAGTCCAAAACTATAGCGAAAAATCCATAAATATCTGTTTAACCACCAGTCAAGGTTTTTAAATTATATGTTTCTTTACAATGTTTAAAAAAAAATCCACTAGGGTGTACGCTCAATTTTGCAATACACTGTGCATATAGAATTTAACTTCGTTGGTTCCAAAGTTAAAAACCTCGTTATCCTGGTCATATATAAGGTTGCTATCTTCAGAAAAGTTATTCGGTAGGTCAAAACAGCTGCCGGATGTTGGGCAAATTAGTTCAGAATTTTCTTATTGCGTGGCGCTAGTGTGTATGTGAATTTCCTGTATAAGCTGGGTCTCGAGATCCTGGCCATCTATGAAGATAGCGTGTTCGGCAAAGATGGTCTAAAGGCCAATACCTTTTGGATGGTGGACTGCTGTGTTCTGGAAAGTTACCCAAACATCACACAGCACTTGTAGTTTATATAACCATTATATATGAATGAATTTCTGTTACTTGGGTATTCAGGTGTCCAATGCCTTAAAGATTTCTCCACTACGAATTTTCTCACTTCGCGATGCTAGTTCGCCTGTTTCAAGATGTATAAGCTATATCTTGAAATCCAAACCATCTGTGCTCGAGAATTTTATTGTGGAAAACAAGGCCTATTAGATGCATAGCTGCCAGCTAAGGCGAAGGGTTGAGGTACTTTGTTCCCCCGAATAATGTTCAGATTCTCCCGTAAATTAAACGTAAAAAGTGTTTTTGTCCCCCCAATGTTGAGGCCAAGTTGGGGCAAGTTGAGTTTATATGAAAATATGAAAATTATTGGCGAGGGAATGGTACTCTCCCGCCCTCTAAATTGGCGTTTATGACCGGATGATAGATAGTTTCATAATTTTCTTACTGCGCGGTGCTAGTGTACAAGTGAGCTTCCTGTATACCAAAATTTTGGGTAAATTTTTAACGGAGACAACTGCCTCTACTGGAATTGCAAACAATGTGCGACACTATTTTAGAATCCAAGATGGCAGTCCTCGGTTTTCAAAAAAAAAGTCAAATACCCAGCATAATAAGTTGATATTAGTTAATATTAAAAAAATATATTCAAATACCTCAGATTTAGCGTGTACACTTTTTATGAAACTGAGTACTGAGTCCATATGTAAATTCGCAATAATGATACGTACAATATTCAATGCCATCTTTGGAAATTTAATTAACAGGTAGTCATATAGCCTCAAAAATAAAGTAAGCGGTTGTATCCAAGATACGACCATAGATTTGACGTAGGATTTCGAAAGGTTGTTTTGATGTCACAGCAAAAGTATAATAAATATAAAATTGATTTCTTAACTCGCTATCAGTGAAAACCTCGATGAGTTGAAATTCGGAAGCAATTTGAGAGTTCTGTTTTTGAGGTGCTCTGTCGATGTCCATGTAGTACAAGCCAATCCTGGACGATATGTCTTGGATACAAGCTCTTACTTGAACTCTTTCGTTAACTCTTTTATCAGTCATTTGGAAATTTATCCTCGATGTTCTTGGATATGATAGCGGTGCGGAAATAAAATATATATTAGGGAAAACACATCAATCATAGAATCTGAGCATACCGGACGGTACCTACGTTTATTTTTGTTGATGTAAATTTTAAGCGCCTTCTATTAAGAGAATTCGACAAGATTGTTTTTGGCACAATTCTCTTAATAGGAGGGGCTTAAAATTTGCATCAAAAGGCAAAAAGAAAGGTCTGGCATGCTCAGTGCTTGCGACTGTGTTAGGGAAACCAATTTTTCCATCAAGGAAACGCCTCGTTTTCTGATGACAAAATTACGCATTTTCGGGCACAAAATGCACGGAATTTTTGGTTTATTCAGGAAATAATAAGAAAAAAGCGAATATTGATTGGTATTCGGTATGTGGTATTCGGCTATTGCGAGAATCAGTGTGTAACCCTTCAATACTTGACGCATTTGACCAAAAACGTTTTGTTGCTGGGTACAATATCTAAGAGTTTTGGGGGTGATGTGGCTGGCAGCAAGGCGAGTGAACGTTCAATGAAAATTAACTCTTAAACAACAATAATGTATGGTGATCTTGAAAAGGATCGTTTTGTCGTAATGGCTTAGTAATGCTGAGATATTAGGGTGTTGAACACGGATAAGGCTGGTGAGCTGTATGTTGTTTGGAACGAGGGTGATACACTTGGTCTAGATGGTCCACAGCGACTCACGACGAGCTACTGATTCCGATCAGTAGCGGTGCGGCTTCTTCCTCCTTCGGTGAGTGGACGCTCATGTGGGCTGCAGCTCGCTGCTTGCGGGCAGCCATTCGTTGTGTCCTATGTTTAACGCCACGCGCTGAAAGCACTGCTGCTGCTGCTGATGACCGATCGGACACCACCACACACGGTGATTGAATAAGCACCGTTCAGTGAGACCGGATGGAATTCGGTTTTGAAATCTGTGTTAGGGAAAGCGCTGTTTTGCAGGTCCTTGGTGATAATTTTCGATTATCTTAGTTGTCGAGTAGCACAGAGAGTAGCAACGGTGTAAAAAAGTTCACTTTATTTCACTTCAAACTAATTCAAAAACTTCAATTTTATTTCACTAGCCTACACTTGCGTACAATACTTCAACGTTCAATACAATATCCACTATTCAATACAATTTCCACTTTCCATGTATTCTTCTGCTTGATGGGCTTTCCAATGTGTAAAAGAGGCTGACACATGTCAATGAAGTTCCTTATATATCAAGGAGGGCCGGAAGAAGGTACATCGCCATAGTAGTTCTCCTTTTTCTCCTTTTGGGTCTCGATTGGTGTCGATGAACGAGGGGATATGATGATTGGTGTGTGCGCTCGCTCACTGATAGATGGCGTATTATTTTCTTTTTTCTTTCCCTTTCGTGGTTCACGAACATGCTGGCCCCGTCAGGAACGCTGTTTCTGACACTTATGATGACGATGCTGATGACAGTGCGTTGCAGAATCGATGAAAGTCCGTTGTTTTGGTTTGGCGATGTCAAAACGATTACATTGTTCATTAGTCTGTAATGCATATAAGACCCGGTAGCACGTTTCGCTGAAATTAAATGCTTTGGACAGAGGCTTACCTTGTCCCTGCTGAAAGCAGGCCTTTAATTAATTCTTTTCTTTTAGGTGCTCCTGGATCAATGATGCAACGGTGATGTGAGGTGCAATTATGGATGTTCTGTCCTCGTTGGATGTTTGGTACTGGATCAGGTGTTATTGCGATCTATTTGGTGAATGTGTTTACTTCGCGGTTGTTGTTTGTTGGTCGCATGATGATGCTACTGGTAGAAGGCAGATTTTATTCACCGGACGGACGAATTGACCATTAGGTGTTTGGACAGTAACCACTCTGATGACGCCGTCGGTACCGGGATGTGTTGCCTGAATTCTGCCCGTCCGCCAATGCATCGGAGGGCAATTTTCGTCGCAAAGAAGAACTAGTTCATTTTCTCGAACTTGGATTGGAGGATGGAGCCATTTGGAACGAGTTTGCAGAGTGGAAAGATATTCCAGATGCCACCTCTTCCACAGCTGCTGATACAATTTCTGGACGTGATGCCACTTAGAGAGCCTGTTTGTAGGAATTCCGGTGTAATCGACGTCAGGAACAGATTTTAGTTGGGATCCAGTAAGAAAATGTCCTGGTGTCAAGGGTTCGTAGTCCGATGGGTCATCGCTTAATGGAACAAGTGGTCGCGAATTCAAACAACACTCAATTTGGCACAAAAGAGTTTCCATATCATCATACGGAAGGCTGTTTTTTCCGAGGACTCGAATGAAGTGCTTTTGAGCCGATTGTATGGCAGCCTCCCACAGACCACCAAAATTTGACGCTTTGGGTGGATTGAAGTGCCATCTAATTTGTTGTGCATTGCATTCCTGAGCGATGGCATTCCGGAACTCCTTGCTGTTCACTAATTGCTTCAACTCATTAGCGGCTCCCAGAAAATTCCTCCCGTTGTCGCTGTATAGGTCTGTACATAATCCTCGGCGAGATACAAACCGACGAAGTGATTGGATGAACTTGGCTGTGGTCAGGTCGGAAACCAATTCTAGATGCACCGCTTTGGTGCAGAAGCATACAAATACTGCCACGTAAGCCTTTCCTGGTGCAGCTCGTCGATGAGTGGGTTTGAGGAAGATGGGTCCCCAGTAGTCCACTCCTGTGGTGGAAAAGGGTCGATTCGCAGTGCTTCGTGATGCTGGCAATTCTGCCATAAATTGCTCCAACATTTTTGGACGAGCTCGAAAGCAAACAACGCAGCTATGGATCACTCGGTTGGCTAGGCTTCTGGCTCCGATGACCCAGTAGCGCTGTCGTAGTAGGTTTAGAAGCAATTGGGTAGCGGCGTGAAGATGCCTTTCGTGGTAGCTACGGATCAAGAGAAGCGAAAATGGGTGCGATCGAGGAAGAAGAACTTGATGCTTGACGTCATATGGTTGCAGTGCGTTTCCTAACCTTCCACCTATTCGAATCAGCTGCTCCGAAGATACGAAGGGATGAAACCATTTGAGACGAGACTTCGATGACACTGGTTGATTGTTTTTCAGCTGCTTCCATTCTTCGCTGAACGATTGCTGTTGAACTAATCGGATGATACTATTTTCAGCTTCATTTAGATCATCGACGTTGAGGAGTGAGGTTTTCGGTCGTTCGCTTGGTGCAGTTCGGCAGTTTCGAATAAAACGATGACAGTAAGCAACTATCCGGATAAGGGACAGGAAGTTGGAAAATTTTTCGACGAGCAGGTCGACAAAAGATGGTTCGCTCGGAGTTGATGGTGCTGCTACTGATGCGCGACGTGCTTCTTGAACTGCCGCAGATGGTTGATCAAATTTGCTAGCTCCTACCGGCCAGTGACGTTGATGAAGGTGTAACCATGGTGGCCCATGCCACCAGAGATCGAATTTAAGTATCTCATGTGCAGTCATCCCACGAGATAGGCAGTCTGCTGGATTCTCCAGGCCGGCAATGTGATTCCACGTACAGTTCTGGGTGGTAATTTGAATCTTGGAAGTACGGTTTGCGACGAAGGTGTTCCATTCAGAAGGCGAACCGTTAAGCCAGCACAGTACGACGGTGCTGTCGAGCCAGAAATAATAATCTGCGTCAAGTTGTAGCGATGATTTTACTTTCTCGTATAATTCTGCTGCCAGTAAAGCACCACACAGTTCAAGTCGAGGAATGCTGAGTTGTTTGAGAGGTGCAACCCGTGATTTGGAAGAGAGTAGGGCTACTTTTATCAACCCAGCTGTATTAGTGGACCTGACATAAGCACAGGCACCGTAGGCGAGTTGTGAGGCGTCGGCAAAAATGTGGACTTGGACGGTTTCAGGTTCTGGTAGCAAAATGCAGCGATTGATGCGGAGATTGTTCAGGTTTGGCAGCAGGGACTGATAATTGATCCATCGCGTCTGGTACTCATTTGGTAGTTCACGATCCCAACTCCAAAGTGCTCCCTTTTCGTCCTTCAAGGTCCAAAGGTTTTGCATGAACACTTTAGCGGTCGTAACAACTGGACCCACTAAGCCGAGCGGGTCAAAGAGGCGTGCAATAAGCGAGAGGGCGAGCCGTTTAGTGAGTAGATTTGCTGAGTCCGACGGCAATTCAATTTTGTAGCGCAGGCAGTCAGTTGATATCTCCCAGTAGAGACCGAGCGTTTTGATTACCTGGTCCCGGTGAAGGTCTACTGATGTCTGCACGGCACGGTTTTCAGGTGGAATCCCGTCAAGGACAGCTTCATCATTTGAGGCCCACTTACGTAGCTGGAAACCACCCTTTGCTAGGAGGCCTTCTAGCTGGTTTCGCAGCTCGATTACTTCCGCTGCGGTTTTGCCTCCGGAAAAGAGATCGTCCACGTAGAAATCTTTCTTCAGAACTGGAGCTGCTAAAGGAAAATTAGAGCCTTCGTCATTGGCCAACTGAGTTAATACCCGCGTTGCGAGAAATGGTGCACTAGCAGTGCCATACGTGACAGTCTTTAACCTGTAGGTTTCCATCGGCTGGTCTGGAGAAGGCTTCCATACGATGAGCTGGACTGACGTGTCTCGAGGATCGACAAGAGCCTGGCGATACATCATTTTAACATCTGCGACTATCATGACCTGGTGCTTCCGGGAACGCATTGTGATTGACCGTATGTCTTCTTGAACGGTTGGCCCAACCATTAGTGCATCGTTCAATGATGGCCCTGTAGGAGTCTTACACGAAGCGTCGAAGACGACCCGTAGTTTCGTGGTTGTGCTGTCTTCGCGAAGCACTGCATGATGTGGCAGATAAAAGCGTTTGACGTTTGGCTCTTCGTAGTCGTGTATCCGCTCCATATGATCAAGGTCGAGGTACTCGTCTATAAACGCCTTGTACTGCTGGCGTAGATCAGGATTCCGGATTAGACGACTTTGTAGCAGATGAAACCTACGGACAGCAGTCCGACGGTTATCGGTAAGTTGCTCAAGAACGGCTTCCTTGAAAGGTAAGCGAACTACGTATCGGCCCTCTGTGGTACGTGACACGGTTTGACAAAAATGCTGCTCGCAGGCTTGCTCTTCAACGGAGTAGGTGGAAGGTGAACTGTCCTCCTCGATTTTCCAAAACCGTTCCATGAGGTGATGAACGTCTGTGACGGTAGCGATGTTCGCGACAACTGGAGGATTGGATGTGCTAACGGTGGATTTTCCTGAAACTACCCAGCCAAATACTGAATTTACCAGCACCGGAAGATGGTCCCCGAGAGGAATTCGGCCGGGGACTCGGAACAACTCGAAAAATATCTCGGCTCCGATTATGATGTCGATCGGGTTGGTGCTATCGAACGATGGATCGGCAAGTTGTATGCCAGGTGGAAAGTCCCACGTCGAAGTGTCGACGGACGTAGATGGTAGGTCTATGGTGACGCTGGCAAGAACAAGAAATTCTACGCTGGTCTTGTATTCACCAACTCGTGAACGAACGATGGAAGTGAACTTCTGTTTGGCTTGTGTAGATGATTGGCCGATGCCACTGATTGGAAGGTAGATCTTTCTTCGCTGAGCCTTCATGCGTTGTGAGAAACGTTCCGTTATAAAACAGCACTCGCTTCCCGAGTCTAGCAGAGCACGTCCCATGTGTTCGACGCCGTTGTCGTCAACAAGAATGATGACCGCTGTAGCCAAAAGAACTGTTCGCTGTTTGTGGCCAGCAGAGGAGCAGCTGACCGACTCGATTATTTTTGCGGACGCAGAAGTAGTGGGAGAATCAGTTATCTGAGACGCTTCTATCAGTTTTGATTGTTGAGGGCTGACAGACTTCGAAGTTAATGGAGAGGATGATTCGTGACAAAGTAGCGTGTGGTGACGACCACGACACTTGCGGCAGTTGGAAGACGATGAGCAATCCTTAGAATGGTGACCTTTTCTCAGGCAATTTCGACAAAGCTGATGACGACGTACTTCCTTGTCCTTGTCTTCGGTCGACATCTTCGCAAAACTCCCGCACGAGTATAGGGGATGATGATCTGAACAAACGAGGCACTTTCTAGGATTGATCTGATTGGCACCGTGGCTTGACACGGAACGTTGAGCTAGCTTCTTCATCTGATTACACGGCAGATTGTCGATGATCTTTGTATGTAGAGATTGCAGAACTGATACACGTCGCTGGATAAATTCCGTCAAGTCCTTAATTTCAACGACTTCCTTAGAAGAAGAGTGCTCCTCCCAGTCTCTCCTTGTTATTGAATCTAAGCGGATGCTAAGCATTCGGATGAGAAGTATGTCCCAGTGTTGTGTCTGTTCCCCCAATGTCTGAAGAACCTTTACGTTGGCCTCGAATTTCTCAACTAAGTTGTGTAGTTCCGCAGCTGACTCACGTTTTAGCGTAGAGAAGTCAAATAGTGCGTCCACGTATGACTGCTTCAGTCGTGCCGTGTTCTGGAAATGCTTCAAGAGCAAGTTCCATGCCACCGGGTAGTTATTGGCACTTATCGGAATCGACTGAATAAGCTGAAGGGCCGTATTTGATAGGGATGACCGCAAATAATAAAATTTCTGAATATTAGACAGAGCAGCCGAAGAGTGGACCAGCGAGACGTACAAATCATGGAAGACGAGCCAATTATCGAGTCTTCCATCAAAAACTGGTAGCTTTACGTCCGGCAATCGCACCTGCGATGTCGACGGAGGGAGTTGTGCCTCAAATTGACTGCTATTTGGGATGGTTTGGTTTAACGGGGATTTATTGTGGGCTAACAAAAAACCTTTGACTCGATAGTAGGACGATTCGAGGCCCATACGATCTTTCAGGTATGCGTCGAGGGTGCTCTCGTCGAGTGTCTCCAGCTCGCTCTGCACGGTATTATAGTCCGACCAAAGTTTGGTTAGACTCTCTAGCCGAACGGGAATCTCGTCAGCTTGCGTACCCTCATCGAAGTCATCGACGAAGGTTTTGATGAGGTTGAGTGATGCCATCAAGCTCTTCAGCCGCATCTTGAGAGTTTTTACACGGCGATCGCTGGACATATTGCGATGATAGAAGTGGATCTGTGGACAATGGGACAAGCGGAGCACACACAGGCAGATAGGTATGTTGGTTGAAATGCTAATTACCTGCTCGAGGCAATGCAAATGCCTTGAATAGTTCAAATCTGCTGATAGGTGTTGATTCTGGGCCGTAAGTATACGACGGACTTCGTGAAACCTTCTGGAACTTTCTAGCGTAATTCAATGGCGGTTGAATGATGGCGTCTCACTAGCACAGGACTACCGGGAATACGGAGTATCGACGTATCCGGCTCGAAGGACCATATGTCGAGTAGCACAGAGAGTAGCAACGGTGTAAAAAAGTTCACTTTATTTCACTTCAAACTAATTCAAAAACTTCAATTTTATTTCACTAGCCTACACTTGCGTACAATACTTCAACGTTCAATACAATATCCACTATTCAATACAATTTCCACTTTCCATGTATTCTTCTGCTTGATGGGCTTTCCAATGTGTAAAAGAGGCTGACACATGTCAATGAAGTTTCTTATATATCAAGGAGGGCCGGAAGAAGGTACATCGCCATAGTAGTTCTCCTTTTTCTCCTTTTGGGTCTCGATTGGTGTCGATGAACGAGGGGATATGATGATTGGTGTGTGCGCTCGCTCACTGATAGATGGCGTATTATTTTCTTTTTTCTTTCCCTTTCGTGGTTCACGAACATTAGTGAACTATTGAAAATTAATAAAGTGTTCAATTAAGCAGATGCGTAGCAAAATTTCTAATCGATTTGCGAATTAATAATTAAAATCCATCATCGCTGGATCAAAATCCGACCACATTCATGCCACGACCGATTTTGGTTTTTGAAATTGCACCCAGTTGCAGTTGCCTTAAAAATACATGGGATGTTAGATTTAAACATATGGGAACTGACATCCGATTTTTGACCTTGACAAATGTCCAAAAATACCCTTCATCAAATGTATGCTGGTCCTGAAAATGTTGGTTGGTTGGTTGAGTAATGCTGAGCTATTGGGGTGTTCAA
Organism: Ochlerotatus camptorhynchus; assembly: GCF_037179485.1. Classification (NCBI taxonomy): domain Eukaryota; kingdom Metazoa; phylum Arthropoda; class Insecta; order Diptera; family Culicidae; genus Ochlerotatus; species Ochlerotatus camptorhynchus. The sequence goes on along the minus strand of NW_027040852.1, from coordinate 1,248,998 downwards.
CACGGATGAACCTGACGAGCTGCATGTTGTTTGGAACTAGGGTGACGCGGTTGGCATAAATGGCCCACAGCGACTCACAAAGCTGGATCCCGATCAGTAGCGGTGAGGCTTCTTCCTTCTCCTTCGCTGAATGGACGCTAGGATTGGGTGATCTTTGAGAGATCGATCTTTTTCATCTCGATTTTCGATTTTTAGGATCGATTGTTTGTATACTAAAACATCGTGAAAATCGATCTTTCTTTTCGATTTTTTCGATCTTCAAGGAAACAAATGAATGTAGTGTTTTTCAATGTGCATCGAAAAATCGATTTTTATTCATGCCAAACCATTTGGAAAATTTAATGAACGTGTCAAAAAAAAAAAAAATGAGGAGCTCTAGGATTAGTTTCACTAATTGATTACTTTTACGGATGCTTCGGATCTACCAGTGAACTATTCTGTGGTCTCCAGGGTTCATATTCCGGTCACAACTCCGCATTAATTCTGATCAGACGTCTATGAGTGGTTTTGAAAAAAAAAAACATGCAGCTACAGGATCAGTTTCATAAATTTGCCACTTTTACGAATGTTCCAGATCTTTCGGTCGACCCTTATGAGGTCCCCAGGGTCCGATCACAACTCCGAATTCATTCTGATAAAACTTTGATGAGTGGTTTCGAAAAAAAACCGCGTAGCTCTAGGATCAGTTTAATTAATATGCTCTTTTACGGATGTTCCGGATCTTCTAGTGGAGTATCCCGTTGACCCCAGGATTCATATTCCAATCCAAACTCCAAATTATTTCTGAAAAAACTTTGATGAGGGGTTTCGAAAACACCGCGGAGGTCTAGGATCAGTTTCATGAATTGGCCACTTTTACGGATGTTATGGGTCTTCCGGACGACCAGACTTGTGACTTTCCGGATACAAAATTTTCCCAAAAAAATGGTCATCCATCTTGTTAATAGCTTTTCAGAAGACAATAGGAAGTTATTTCCTCAAATTACCCTATAATTTGTCCCTTATCAGCTCTAATTCCATATGGAACGTGTATTCGTTAATGTGTATCAGAAGAAGTTTTTTTTTCCTTGATTTGTTTTCCGTCGATCTTGTTTTCGGTGCTAAGCACCAATGCTACCAACGCCAGGAAGTCAGTTCCCACACCTGGACCTCATGGTCAACTCATGAACCGGGGACCAACGGCTTTAATTTCCATTCCGAAGGAAGGCGTGATCAGAGATGTTAGCCTCAGAACATCCCGGCGGCGATGACTGGGATTGAACTCAGGCCTGCTGGGATGGGAGGTAATCACGCTTACCACTACACCACTGGTGCCGCTATATCATAAGAAGTTGTAGATGATCAATTAAGCTTTATAGGAAAAATATACAACATAAATCGTCAAAACTTGTTTTTACTAGCGACATCTGTTGTGAAAATCGACCATGCTGGCAATCCATTGTAAATTTTCAAGCAACCTGTTCACAACGTTCACACCAGGGGCCTGACTGGTGGCCATGTTTTTGATGCTATCATCTGCTCTTGACTTTCTGCTTATAATGCGATTTTTCCGTTCCTTTCAACCATGTATACGTCAGGTGGGTCGTATTTAAATAAGGCCCGTTATGTTGCCTACTGTCAAACGATGATATGGGGTTGCCTCCTGGTTCACACCCACACTAACCAACTATACCATCTGATAGAGCAAACTTCCTCTACCCTACCAGATACTGGTGTTGGTTTGTCTGAATGAATCCTCATCCACAAGAAACCGACATTTTTTTTAGGCCCGCCAACACACCCCACACCAAAGAGCTTGCACTGAGAGCCCCCTGGTAGTGGACTTCTCGATAATATTTTTTTAACGTTACAAGAGAAAACATATTGATATATTTATACACATAACATTACTTATTGTAAAGGTGTGTGATGCAACATTAATTGTGATAAGCTCCAACCGGTATTATCCTCGAATTAAATCCCGATCAAGAATGTCTAACTGCGTTGATATCGAAATCAGAGTTAATTAACGCGACTATAAGCAAACATTTTGCAGATCATTCAAACAAAAGATAATCCCTGTTAGAGCTTACCGCCATTAAAGTCATTGTTTACATTTGTCGATAAGGTCATGTTCAGAACTTGGAGAAATGTTCCCTTTGCCATAATTTCTGAAAGTGATTTAGAGTAGGGTAGAGCGCTGCTTCGTCGTAATCATCCATTTCCGTTATATCGAGCAGAAAACATCAGTAATATCAATGAATTCACAATAATACGATTGTACCGAAGCGTTAGTTCATAAGCTACACCACAATGCCTATTAGAGCGCATTGTATGCATATTTTTACTTATTGTCCTCAAAACTAGAGAAGATGCGCCTGGCGAACCCACTTTTTCTACCTTCATCCGTAGGACGAAGAAAATCCAATTGCATTTCAATGCGTTTGAACAGAATTGAAACTTGTAGGACGAATTTGGAACCAAGAAGCAGCGTTAGATGTTTAACAATATCTCAACAATGTGTGGCTCTTTATCAAAGCAAATGGTACGGATGGAAAGCGAAACACAATAAGAAGTCATCTTTCATATAAGCATTTCATTTATTGTTAAACCTCGTTCAAACAAATAGCTCAAAAACCCTAAGCGATTGTTTTACAGAAGCTGTTCCATGTAACTTATGATCTTTTTTTTTTGTAAATCAATTTATTTGTACAGGCTCAATGAACTTATGATCTTGAAAATATTGAAAGGATCCATAGCAGTTTATATAACCTATGTTTGACTGGTTTTCGTTGTATAGCACAGAGCGCAAAACTATTGACTGCTTAGGCTGAGTATGAAAGTACCTACTGCTGAATTGAATTTGTTGCTCTATCCCGTATGAATTAAACGGTAAATAACGAGGCAAGGAAAGAGCCTACATACATGCTTGGCATACACAGTTTTGGTCACGAACTGCTCATTTGCTAATAACTTTGCACACAGTTGACGGAACATAGTTCTTTTTGAAACAGTAAATAGAATAGAGTGTAAGCTTGTTATAGATATGTAAAGAAAAGTAGATTTTAATGCTAGTAGTAAAATGTATTTGTTTTTGCGTTGTAAAAATGAGGTGAGAAATGCTCACTACACATCTCGGAATTGAAGTGTTAAATTGATTAGTGTTGATTCAAATGTTAAGCTTTACCTTATCTTCGCATATCTACAGTGAACTATGAGCTTAATCTATCAATTTTTTTAAAGAAAAATAAATTTCAACATCTGAGTAAAAAGTTATTACCAAAGGAGCAGTTGGTGTGTACAACTGTGCATGCCAAGCATGCCTACACAAACATTCAGTCGCTCATGAACAGGTGACTCACACCGCTTGCCTTCGCTCACACAACATGTAATTGAGGCATTTTTCCAAAACAAGGATTGCGTACCATCACGGAAGAATAATCGTGCTGACTGAGCTACTGACTGAGTGCACTGCTGTCAGTGACTTGTTTACTTCCCAATCATTCAGACTTTCACGAGGCAGTGAATGATTAGGCGGATGGCTGTTTTTGTTCATATAAAAATGATTCATAATTCTATGAATTTGTGTTATTTGGGGTGTTGATTAACCCATGGAACATTGCAAGATTTATCGAGGTTTTAAAGTATTCTACAAATCTAAATCATGCGCTACAGAACGCTCATAAAATCAAAATTGCTACTTGGGTAAAGGGTGTCCACGATGAAATTGCCACACTATGAAATTGCTCTAACTTTTTAACCGTTGGGTAGAATTTAATGAAAATTTGGGTGGATTTAGTTCATAGTGCATTATTTACATCTTGCAAGTTTTAAAGTCCTGTGATCAAAACTCGCGGAAATGGAGTCGAAAGAACAGCTCGTGCCTGATAAAATCTTGCGCATTCATCACGAGAACAAGGATTTCTCGCATCGTTCCATCGCTAAAACGTTGGGAATCGCGAATTCCACGGTGTCGCGAGTGATTAAGCGGTTCGAGGAACGGTTGACCACCGATTGGAAGCCCAGAAGTGAAGGAAAAAGTATTCCGTACAACACCAAAAATCACAACCGCGTAGTTGGGGCCTTCAACCGAAATCCGAACGCCTCCGTTAGGGATGTGGCTAAGAAGCTGCACCTAAGCCGAAGTTTTGTCCAGAAGGCCAAAACTAAGGCTGGGCTTCGAACGTTCAAGGCACAAAAGGCCCCTAATTGCGACGAGAAGCAGAACAAGTCCGCCAAAATCCGTGCCAGGAAGTTGTACCTCAACATGCTGACGAAAGTTGAATGCTGCATCATGGACGACGAAACATATGTGAAGGCCGACTTCAAACAGATCCCCGGCAACCTGTTTTTCACGGCCAAGGATAAGTTCAGCGTTCCGGAGCATGTCCGCACTCAGAAGATGTCCAAATTTGCGAAGAAATTCCTGGTTTGGCAAGCCATCTGCACGTGCGGGAAGCGGAGTGCACCTTTCGTGACCCAGGACACGATGAACGGACAGGTGTACATAAAAGAGTGCCTCAGGAAGCGGCTGCTTCCTCTCCTGAAGGCCCACAACGTCCCAACAATCTTCTGGCTGGATTTGGCCTCATGCCACTACTCCAAGGACGTGCTGAAGTGGTATGCGGACAATAAGGTCAATTTCGTGCCGAAAATGTTCAACCCTCCCAACACTCCGGAGCTCCGCCCCATCGAGAAGTACTGGGCGATTATGAAGCAGCACCTTCTTAAACGACCTAAGGTAGTGAAGACAGTCGAGGAACTGAAGAAAGTATGGGTTTACATGCAAAAAACGGTTGATTCACAGGTTGTGCAGAATCTTATGGCCGGGGTTAAGGCCAAGGTGCGGGCATTTGCGTATGGACTGTAAATAAAATACGAGTAAAATGGTAAAATGAAGTTTAATAGTTATTTCTCAATCCCTGAAAATTTGATGGCAATCGGATGAAAACTCGAATTTTGCGAATCAATTTTGTGTGTGGTAATTTCATCGTGGACACCCTTTAAGCCAGTTATATTGATTTATACAGTAAAACAATAAATTAAGCCCTTGTGTAATAGTTTGTATGAAAACTAATAGTAATCTTTATCGATTTCTTATAAGGTATTGCTGCTCTTGGAATCTGATTCGTCGCTGTCAAATTAAAACATTGTTATCGCTTCCTCATGTCTGATTGGTATAATAAAATGTAATCATCTGAATACATTCGCTGTTTTTTTTTTCAAGGATGATGTGTTGTATCGGCATTCCAATTTGATAATTTTAGCCTGATCACACATTTAATAGTCGTATCATGTCCAGAATATTATTTTTTGGTTGACATCAGAGCGAGCATACTTGTTGCATCTACGATACCTGGAAAAGCTTAAGAATTAACCTTTGCCTCTGGAGTTACTCAGATGCCTCCAAGGATAAGTGATGAACTTATCATAGGGATCCTTATACATTTATCTAAAAGGTTACTGTGGGATGCTTGGAAGCACTAGAGAGACCCTACGATTTAACCTGAAGGATCTACGGACCACCATAATACAAAAACAAACAAGTATGAAAATTTGTTTTATTTGCCACTTAAGCAACTTCATTTTCTCGAACTCAATTGTACCGAGTATTGAAAATGACAAAGACGCAGAATGTGACTTGTACTGACTGAATCATGAGTTCCACCTAACAAACCTTCTTGAACTTCACCACACAAGCCATCGACCTCGACCTCAAATCACGTACCGCTTTCACTTGCAAAGTCACGTCGGCAAACACCCCCAAAATTAACTCATTCACCCCCCAATCTAAAACATCAAAGCACCTACCGAAATCCTCATCGACAAAACTTTCCCTCTCTAACACACAGCTCCGCCGCAAAACTATTCCTTCGTCAAATCCTGCTTCCCCGGTGTCAAACTATTCTTCATACAAACCTGAAAATACCTTTAAAATCAAACACTTCCGGAAATTCCACCACAAACCACCATCTCAATCGCATTCCGCCACGTGTTTCGGCTGCCATCAGCTGTTTGCAAGTTTAAAGCATATCCTCCTTATCAACCCAGCGTGTCTGTTTGCCGGTGGAGTCTGCTCTCCTGTGACGCTCTTATTAATGCAAATTTCCCTGTCCGGGGATCCTGTCCGGAAGTCACAGTTTTTTCATCCGGTTTCTAAATACCAGCTCTAAGGCTCTCCTATCGTCAGCTGTTGTTGCCTGGGTGGGCCAGGGCTCTAGTGCCAGACATGATGACGCTATGCAATCGACCGGCTGATCCTGCCAGTGCCGGTCGTGTGAATCATCTAAATACCTACGTAAGAAGGGGCGGAAGGGAGAGTTTTCCTGAAAATATTGAGGGGTAAAAAGAAGGATTGATCTGCGCATGGTCAAATACTTTGGCGAGGGGGAGGGGTGATGTCGTTGCCGAAAATGTTCATTGAATTTTCTTTAAAGTTTCGTTTGTGTCTTAATTTGAATTAATGTGAATCCCTATCAGCTTGTCGGCTAAATCTTTGGTGACCAATTCATGAAATCTCTGTTTTGAAAGAACCGTCCGAAGGACCGGTATAGTTCCATTCACAATTGGTTGTCCTTCATCGGACGATTGATAACAAAACACGAACCGTCCACATCGTGAGTGACCAGCAACTGGTCGAAATTCACCACTGACCGTGGAACGTGACTGACCGAAGTGGTCAGCCGAGAAACTCCCAACCTCCTGCAATCGATGCTCCGTCCCTGTTCGATCACTCATTACTCAGGCTCCACTAATGAAGCCAAAGGGACACCAATTTTAGGTAAAACTGGGACTTCTGGACCCAAACGCGGTCTCTTACTGTTTTCGTCTTAATATCAGCTGTTATTTCGAACCACGGATTCGCTTTAACGCGCACCGGCAAGCATAATGATTTTACGCAAATGCCAAAATCTTAATTCACGAACCGAATTGCCAGCATAGTTTCGCATGGCGCCCTGACCTCGCATTCCAATTTTTGCTTTCATGTTGCCATGTTGCCCAACATTGTGGAACGAGATGGGCTTCATAGGACTGACTTTTGTCTGACGACCGGCGTTGAAATTCCTTTGATGCTGCTCCAGCTGTGTGGGTGTGTGTGCTTGTTTGCGTGCCGTACTTCCGGTCTGCTGCTTGCTGTGGGTCTGCTGTTCTGGTAGCGAAATTCCGCTCAAGAAAAGTTCCACTACCGGAAGCAACAGGTGCGTGCTGATGGCTGCTAGCTCGTCTCGCCTGTTTCGTTTTTTGGCGGTAAACAGCGTTATCACTCGTCGTCAAGGTTGCTTCGGCGAGGAGGCTGCTGCCCTGGGAAAATTCTGATTAACATCCATGAAATGGGTGAGACTATATGTTGCTGTAGTGTGAGTAGCTATATAAGTGAGATGGAGAATATCATTTGATTTGGTGGGAAATAGAAGCTCTTCTGATTTTGATACGTATTGACGTATATTTTTTTTTAAGGTAGCTTACACAGAATTCTTTTGTAAATTTATTTGAATCCTATTCCGGATTCTCAACTTGTCTTCCAACTATCCCAACGGTTTCGGTTAAATGAACAACTTTGCCGAAGACAGCAATTTTGAAGGATGCCATGATTTCAATATGAAGCTTGTACAAATTTTGTGTAAGCTTCATATTGAAATCATGACATCCTTAAAAATTGCTGTCTTCGGCAAAGTTGTTCATTTAACCGAAACCGTTGGGATAGTTAGAAGACAAGTTGAGAATTCCATCACAACGTGGCGATAGTGTAAATGTGTATTTCTAACTTATGCTATATCTTGAGATCCTGGCCATCTAAAGATTTATGTATTCGGCAAAGCTGTTCAGGTCACCAAGACTTTTCGGGTGGTGGGAAGATAATTTGAGAATTCATTCCCTACGCAGCGCTAGTGCAGAAGTGAATATTTGTAACTATTTTTAAAATATAATTAAAGACCAGCGTCTTTATCTAACGCGCCTAGAAAACCAGCAAGGCCTGTCCAGATCAGAGAAATTGGCGTCTTAAATTTTAAAATGGTTAAAATCATCGATTTCCAGTCTCTACAAGTCATTTTCATTCCAAAGATATCGTAGGGTATTTGATAGTTTTTCAAAAATCATTAGCCGCCATCTTGGATTTCAAAATGTCGTCAACCATCGATTTCACGGTTTCTAATCGTCGTTTCCGTTCCTTAAATACCCATATTGTAGCCTATTTAACAGTTCTGCCATATTGGATTCCAAAATGATGCCAATCATCGATTTCCGGGTTCTAAAGGGTGTCCACGATGAAATTGCCACACTATGAAATTGCTCTAACTTTTTAACCGTTGGGTAGAATTTAATGAAAATTTTGGGTGGATTTAGTTCATAGTGCATTATTTACATCCTGCAAGTTTTAAAGTCCTGTGACCAAAACTCGCGGAAATGGAGTCGAAAGAACAGCTCGTGCGTGATAAAATCTTGCGCATTCATCACGAGAACAAGGATCTCTCGCATCGTTCCATCGCTAAAACGTTGGGAATAGCGAATTCCACGGTGTCGCGAGTGATTAAGCGGTTCGAGGAACGGTTGACCACCGATCGGAAGCCCAGAAGTGAAGGAAAAAGTATTCCGTACAACACCAAAAATCACAACCGCGTAGTTGGGGCCTTCAACCGAAATCCGAACGCCTCCGTTAGGGATGTGGCTAAGAAGCTGCACCTAAGCCGAAGTTTTGTCCAGAAGGCCAAAACTAAGGCTGGGCTTCGAACGTTCAAGGTACAAAAGGCCCCTAATCGCGATGAGAAGCAGAACAAGTCCGCCAAAACCCGTGCCAGGAAGTTGTACCTCAACATGCTGTCGAAAGTTGAATGCTGCATCATGGACGACGAAACATATGTGAAGGCCGACTTCAAACAGATCCCCGGCAACCTGTTTTTCACGGCCAAGGATAAGTTCAGCGTTCCGGAGCATGTCTGCACTCAGAAGATGTCCAAATTTGCGAAGAAATTCCTGGTTTGGCAAGCCATTTGCACGTGCGGGAAGCGGAGTGCACCTTTCGTGACCCAGGACACGATGAACGGACAGGTGTACATAAAAGAGTGCCTCCAGAAGCGGCTGCTTCCTCTCCTGAAGGCCCACAACGTCCCAACAATCTTCTGGCCGGATTTGGCCTCATGCCACTACTCCAAGGACGTGCTGAAGTGGTATGCGGACAATAAGGTCAATTTCGTGCCGAAAATGTTCAACACTCCGGAGCTCCGCCCCATCGAGAAGTACTGGGCGATTATGAAGCAGCACCTTTTTAAACGACCTAAGGTAGTGAAGACAGTCGAGGAACTGAAGAAAGTATGGGTTTACATGCAAAAAACGGTTGATTCACAGGTTGTGTAGAATATTATGGCCGGGGTTAAGGCCAAGGTGCGGGCATTTGCGTATGGACTGTAAATAAAATACGAGTAAAATGGTAAAATGAAGTTTAATAGTTATTTCTCAATCCCTGAAAATTTGATGGCAATCGGATGAAAACTCGAATTTTGCTAATCAATTTTGTGTGTGGCAATTTCATCGTGGACACCCTTTACTCGTTGTTTTCGTTCGAAAATTATCCATATTGTAGGATGTTTGAAAATTTGTCAGACACTAGAAGTCACCATCTTGGATTCTGAAATGGCGTCAATCATCGATCTCCAGCCTCCTTGATTGATTGATCTCCAGCCTCTACACGTCATTTCCATTCGATAAATGTCAGGGGTAAGGGTATTGGACAGTTTTTCAAAATCCGTAAATCAACATCTTGGAGTCTTAAAAATGGAGTCAACCATCAATTTTCAGTCTCTTATCGTCATGTCCGCTCCGAAATACCCATATACAATATGCGGGTATATTACAGTTTTTCAAAAACTGGCAGTCACCATCTCGAATTATCGAAAATCAGAAGCTGCGATCTTGGATTCCAAATTGGCGTCAATAATCGGCTTCCGAACTCTACATGTCATTTCCCATTCTTAAAATACTAATTTTGTAAGATATATGACAGTTTTATAAAACTGGAAGTCGCCATATTGGATTTCAAAATAACGACAATCATCTATTTCCGTCTTCGGCTCGTCGATTCCGTTCCGCAATTACTCATATTGAAGGGTATTCAAAACCGGAGGTCGTCATCTTGGATTTTGGAGAGTCTGAATCCGTCAACTTGGATTACAAATTGGTGCTAATCATCGATTTCCGACCTCTGAAAATGCTCATTTTGTATGGTATTTAAGTTTGGAAGATGCCATCTGGAAGGCGCCATTTTAGATTGCAAAATGGTGTTAATCACCGAAAATTGTGGGGAATTTAATAGCTTACCGAAAGTTGCCATCTTGGGTTCCTAAATGGCGTCAATCATCGATTTCCAGCCTGTACACGTCGTAACCTTTCCGAAAATACCCATTTTGTATGGTATTTTAATTTTTGAGAAACCGGAAGACGCAATCTTAGATTTCAGAAATCTGGAAGTCGCCATCTTGGATGCCAAAATGGTGCTGATCAACGATTTGCGGCACGTCGTATCCTATCCTAAAATACCACAATGTAGCATATTTAACAGTTTTTTGTGGAATCCGGAAGCCGCCATCTTGGATGCTTAAATTGCGTCAATCATCGATAGCAAAGAAGAAGAAGAAGAAGAAGAAGAAGGAAGAAGGAAGAAGGAAGAAGAAGAAGAAGAAGAAGAAGAAGAAGAAGAAGAAGAAGAAGAAGAAGAAGAAGAAGAAGAATAAGAAGCAGCAGCAGCAGCGTAACGGACAAACTTTCACGATTATAAATTAGATAAATAGATAGATATAGCGGCGCCGGTGGTGTAGTGGTAAGCGTGATTACCTCTCACCCCAGCAGACCAGGGTTCAATCCTAGTCGGTGCCGCCGGGATGTTCTGAGGCATATCATCTCTGATCACGCCTTCCTTCAGAAGGGAAGTAAAGCCGTTGGTCCCCGGTTCATGAGTTGATGGGTCGATAGGGTAGGATCCAGGTGTGGGAGCTGCCCCCTTGGCGTCGTTAGCATTGGTGCTCAGCACGGAAAACAAGATCGACGGAAAACAAATCAAGGGAAAAAATAGATAGATACAAATATTCACTTGTATACTAGCGCCACGTAGTGAATGAATTCTCAACTGATTCGCTCACTACCCGTAAGGTCTAGATCACCTGAACAAATTTTATGAAGACCTTAACATTCTACAGGGTGATTCAGAATAACTGTCACCGATGTCACAAATATGCAATTCTCAATGTGTAAAATCGGTATATGTTTCCTGATGAATGTGGGCGTCTTAGTGGAATACCTGTATAATGAGAGAGAGAAGGATTAGTATTTTCCATTTAATTCCACTACTTTATTTGCTTATCCTTGACAGATACGCGTATTTCGTCTACAATGTGCAGACTTCTTCAGTGTCTTGTACTAATACTCGACTGAAGAAAAACATCGCATTTACCGAATATATATTAACACAGGTACATTTTCACTTAGAAACTAGGTAAACTTAAATTTAATTTTCTATAGGAACAGGTACTCCGCTGCTTACTCGTTGATGTGTCCTAGGTAGTAACTTGAAAAGCCATGTGTGTCCGTTTCCTTGATCCCTGTTGAGTAAAGTTGAATTACGTTGTTTGTTGATCTCGAGGCTTTCTGCAACATCCAATTTCCATGGTGTAGATACGGTTCGTAAAATCGTTATGTCCTCCGTCGATAGTTGGTGGTCCTCTGTGAATATGTGTTCTGCAACCTTTGATTTGAAATCATATGTTAGGCCCTTTTCTTCTTGCTTTTTGGCCTTATTAACCTCCGCTATATGTTCTTTAAATCTAGTTGCTAAAGTTCTCTTGGTTTGTCCTACATATACTTTGTTACAATGATTACAGCTTATTTTATATACACCTGCTTTACCTAAAACATTAACTGGGTCTTTAGTGGATCCTAACAATGATTTCAACTGGTTATGTCTACTGGTGAAAACTAAATCTAATCCGAATTGTTTTAACTGTGGTCTTAGTTTACAAGTAATATCTTGATCAAATGGAACGGACACTCGTTTCAATGGTTCAGGTGCTGTGGTGAGGGTTGTAAATAATCTCCTTTGTAGAATTCTCGCTTTTTTATCGATGATTGCCTGGATTGTGGTCTCCTTGTATCCGTTGAGTCTTGCTGTTTCGAAGATGTACTGTAATTCCTTAACCTTTCCTGTATCGCTGAGTGGAAGAGTCTGCATTCGGTGAATCATGTGGTGAAAGGCGGCCATTTTCTGCTGGAACGAATGGTTGGAAGTATAGGGGATAACTCTTTTGGTGCTTGTTGGTTTCCTGTAAATTTCGTATTCAAGCGAGGAAGATGATGACGATTCCCTGATGACTAGAAGATCGAGAAATGCGAGTTTCCCGTCTTTTTCTACCTCGTGAGTGAATTTGATATCCTTATGAATTCTGTTGATCTCATCTAAAATTTGTGGAAGGGCTTCCCGTTTAACTACGCTGAAGATATCGTCAACAAACCTCCACCAACGGTTTGGTAATAGTCCTTTCTCCTTCAGGATTGTCTCCAAGTTGGCCATGAAAAGTTCACACAAGAAGGGGGATAGGGGGTTTCCCATTGGGGCTCCTTTCGTCTGCTTGTAGAAGTTACCTCGGAAAGAGAAGTAGTTCTCTTCCATACAAAGGCGGGTCAGCTTAAGGTACGTCCGAACCTTGTTTCTCCATGCTGCATCCTCTCGTTGTGTTAATGTCGGTATATGTTCAAGTATTTTTGTTTTAAAGTGTGAGCAAATATCAGCTTGCATTGATAGTAGGATTTGAAATTTCATTCGTTTGCGATTTCAAGCAGCCATGGACGTGAAAATGTAGTATGTCATAAATCAGTATGAACTCGTGTGTTATCTTTTAGAAACTGAAATCTCGTCGAAAGAATGAAACATTTATATTTCGCATCATTATAGAGGTACAAAGGAACCATGCGTGAAAAATCCGTTCAATATCAGAGGCCAGTGTTGGCTAAAATCAAGATCAGGAAATCAAAATCAGCTATCTTGCAAGATCAATATCACCTAAAATAGGGGCACCAGTATCACAAGCCTTCATCACCACGAAAATAACCCGTGATTTTCAACCAATATCCGCTTTAATTTTCGATTCCCAAAAACAATCAGCATCAATATCAAACAAGATCAAAATCATAGGATTAGAAGATACACACTGACGACATGCATCTTTGACATAAAGAATGAGACGTAAACAAACATGTCATGTAAAATTAAGTGCTCCGAGACGGAAAAATTCGAAAGTACGTTTGAATGAGCTGAATGTCGCGTCTATTATTACTTAATTATATGTCAAAATTTACGCTCGTATATGTCAGTCTCAGAGCCCCTGCATTTACATCAATATTTCTAAGTGTGTATGTTGAATTCTAGAGTCTGGGACATTCCAAAATTCAAGTCGGCATTCCGGATTAAATTAATATGGCGGATTTCAACTCAAAGTGGCTTCCACATTTACTCATATTGCATAGACTTAGATGCATATACGCTGTCCAAAATGGCGGCGGTTGTCGATTTTTATTTATTTATTTATGTACTCTATATAATTTCACCTGACTTCAAGTCTAAATTAAATATGGGATGGGGAAAAGCCTTTCTGAGATAGCACACTTGACTCAAAAAGGCGTAAAAACCGCATATCTTTTTACAAAGCAGTATACATTAACGTTTTCACATGGCATTATAAGGTATACAGATTTTAAATGAAACATATATAAGTTCTTAAAGTAAATCAATCAATAAAACAATTTTTAGTTGGCAACTGCAAACAGGTCACTCAATTGCATTCTCGTTCGATTCAAAATAGTTTATTATTATTAATTTGGCGTTTCAGAGTGGTGGCAGAACTATTCAAGTCAAATTTGCTGGCGATTTCGTCAGACCAAAGTGTCTCTGATTGGATCATGTTGTCCATAACGAGCGTGACGGTTAGCTAAATGCAAGAAATTGCGTCGTCTCAAAGGTCGTTCTGGAACATATATATTCAATTCAGCGAGAATATCTGGGGCGTCAATATCTTTGGTCAACACCTTAGCCACGAATACAGCTTGCATAGTCGATCTTCTTTGTTCCAGGGTATCAATTCCCAGCAGCATACAGCGATGTTCATTTGGAGGAAGATTCAGTGCGTCGTGCCAGGGTAAGTGGCGGAGGGCTAAGCGCACAAACCCGATCGATCCAGTTTCTATTGTATGGACACCATACTACTACAGCAGATTCCAACATAGAGCGTACTACGGCACAGTAGAGGGACTTCAGGCAGAAAGGATCGCGAACTCCATCTGCAAGCTTAAATAATGAACCCGAGCTGCTTGTTAGTTTTTGCTAACACATCTTCACAATACGGTCGGAAAGTGATTTCACGGTCCAATATCACACCAAGATCCCTCACCTGATCCATGCGTTCGAGAGTTTGCCCAGATAGCTTGTCGTTGAAATATAACGGTTGACGCTTTCTACTAAATGAGATCGTGTTGCATTTGGCTATACACAAATCAAGATGATTACGTTTTTTCCAGTCCTCAAACCAATCCAATAACCGTTGCTGCTCCAAGCAGTCTTCAATACAAGTGATTACCATAAATATCATAACGTCATCTACATAGAATATTCGCTGTCCGCGTGGAAGACCATATGAAACATCATTTATGAATAACGAGAAGAGAAGCGGACCAAGATTACTTCCTTGCGGCCAGAAGGAATGAAAAATTCATCTGAATATGAAGAGCCGATCCTTACTTTCACAGACCTTCCAGTCAGGTACGATCTAAACCAGTTTACTAGGTCGGAGGAAAATCCAAGTTTCTCAAGTTTTCCAAGTAGGATATCATGGTTCACTCGGTCGAATGCAGCTTTGAAATCTGTGTACACGGCATCTACTTACGTACCAGCGTTCATCGAGCGTATGCAGAGTGAAGTAAACTGTGTGAGATTTGTAGTGGCGGATCGAATCAAATCCATGCTGAGAACAGGATATGTAGTTCTCGCTAGCCTCAAAGAGAATATATTTAAAGATAATCTCAAAAAGCTTAGAGCAGGCACTCAACGAAGTAATTCATTGGTAGTTGGCAACATTACATTTGTCCCCCTTTTGGTGAATCGGAGACAGGAATGAAGCTTTCCATCCAGCAGGAAATGTTTTCCTTTGAAACGAGAGGTTGAAGAGTTTTACTAATGTTTTCAGCAGAGCACTTGAATATTTTTTCAGTACGGTTGAAGGAATCCTTCATCCCAGGTGATACCGAATTTTTTAACTTACGTAGAGCATTTTGAACGTGCTCCTCGGTTATTTGAAAAATACCAAGTTCAAAGCTGTGCGACGGAGTATTACTGAGGGCAGCGTCGATCTGCGTTTGCGTGGTCAATGTATTCGAGAAGGCATTCTTGAAGTGATCGGCAAATAGCTCACATTTACTAGACGCTGAACTAGCCAGAACTAGGTCATTAAAGTACATGGATGTAGGTAATCCATCTTTCTTACGTTTAGTACAAACAAACGACCAGAAATTTTTCGGATGCACACGCAAGTTCCTTTGCGTTCGATCAATGTACCGAGCATACTGAATACGATTGTACCGAGCATACTTGTTACTAAATAGCAAGCACAAAGCGATGCTTCAACTGTTGAGACCTATACTTCCGAAGCCTAGATCGTCTACGTAGCTTCAATTGGCGAAGGCTGGATTTTGACCAAGAAGGCTTCAATGGAGCACGTTGAAGAGGCACGTTAGCTTCGATGACGTTACGTATCTCCGTGTTGAAAACACCAACGATTTCATCCAGATCCAGCTCAGAATCCAGAAATTCCCAATCGATCGAGGACAGTGCATCGTTTAGCAGGTCGTAGTCTACCCGACGAAAATCAAACTGGTTAGAATTATGAAGTGGCTCGTGAATCACCGGTAACGATATAGATACGGTGACATCAATAGCAGGGTGTGCGGTGTCAGTATCAACGAGTGATTCGGCTGCGTCGGAAAAACAACATCATTAACGAGTACCAAATCGAGAATCCGTGAATTGGGAATTCACAACGCCATTTACCTGTGTCAGGCTATGGAAGCAGAATGCATCGTACAACATACTACTAGCTATCGTCAGTCGAGACCTGCTGGAATCTACTTTGAGACCTCCATCTTTTTTTTTTTTTTTTTTTCCTTGATTTGTTTTCCGTCGATCTTGTTTTCCGTGCTGCGCACCAATGCTACCGACGCCAGGAAGGCAGCTCCCACACCTGGACCCTACCTATCGACCCATCAACTCATGAACCGGGGACCAACGGCTTTACTTCCCTTCCGAAGGAAGGCGTGAACAGAGATGTTATGCCTCAGAACATCCCGGCGGCGCCGACTGGGATTGAACCCAGGCCTGCTGGGGTGAGAGGTAATCACGCTTACCACTACACCACCGGCGCCGCTTTAAGAGACCTCCATCTTCTGAAGGTATCCAATGCAATTGAGGGTGATTATAGTCACCGAGCTGGAAAGCGACATCATGAGACATGATAAAACGGAATCGATAGATGTAATATGCTGCTGGATGAGAAACAGATCATCTCTACGATCTGGTGGCAGATTTTTTTTTAACTAGTTTGTTTATTTGGAAGGCTCAATCACGTTAGCTTTACGGAGCCGATAGTTAATTGTTCTTTGTTTGTAACAATATTCACAATAGGAGTTGGGCCGAATACTCGCGGCTTACTCGAGGTTAGAGAGGTACATTGTCGAAGGATAGGATCAGGGGAGGAGCTTGGGGGTGAGGTTTCGTTGTCACATCAGAGCATTGTCGCAAGTATGAATGGTAGTGCGGTTCTAGTTTCGTCTGGAGTTCGACCGGCTAATCTGGTGGCAGATAAAGCACTTCCATTTCTATTCATCGAGCCCGTTCCATAGATACCCATATTACGTGGGCTTAGATGCATATAAGCTGTCCGAAGCATGTGCAAAGCATGACATTATTAGGTGAACAAAATAATTAATGGCATTCCTATGCAGTGAAATCGGTTTCCAAATGTGAGAATTATCCTCAATTATTATGCAATGATGTTCACCAACTGTTCAGTAGCAGTCAGTTTCAAAATTAAAATTAGTGAATTTGAAGGATACTATGAACCAGAGTCAATTAATTATTTATTAAGTAATGTTGATGAACATTGGTTTCAGCACTTTTATTAACTAATTCTCAAGCAAGAGAAGGTGGTTATGGATATAGTTTAGTAAGATTAAATAAATTTAGGAATAAAATCAGGTTGGTTAAAAACATCAAACGAAAAAGGTTTATCATAAGTATTTTTATTTTATAGAAGGTAGAATTTGAAAATTGAAAATAAATAGGGGCCCCACCATAAAACTTAGACCAGAGCCCCAAGGATAGTAAAGAAGGCCCTGGTTGTGAACCTGAGCGTCCTTCGGAGTCCAAAGTAAACACGATTTCCTGCCATAATGCGTCTTTATATTTCTCTGCAGTGTCATTATCGGTGGTCACCTGTGAACCCAGATACACGACGAACTCGTCTACCACCTCGATTTCATCTCCGTAAATCTGAACTCGTGATGTTTTACCCTTCTTACAAAGAAGTTTATAGATATCACTTGAAAAACCGACTATTGATCCGAGGCCCGGAGGGCCGAGTGTCATATATCATTCGACTCAGCTCGACGAGATCGGAACATGTCTGTGTGTGTGTGTGTGTACGTGTGTATGTGTGTATGTGTGTGTGTATGTAACGAAATGAATGCACTCACGTTTCTCAGCAACCGCTCAACCGATTTGGACAAACTCGGCGCCAAATGATAGGTCTTGGGGTCCCATTAAACGGTTTTGGAATCGGTGAACCGGTTCCGGAGATATGGCCGGAATAAGATCCGGTGAATATGGGCCTTCACGCTGGATTTAACGGAAAACGTATCAAAACCATCATGCGACACATCAAATTACTACAGAATTCAAAAATAAGATCAATGCAAGTCGTGTTAAGTGTTCCAGACCACATTGGACACACTTGGACATGTTCCGGGTACCCCGGAGAAGTTGCTTGAATATGAATTGAATTAAAACCCATTAAATCACATTAAAATACGATGATAAGGTGATTGGTAGCCTCACCAAATAGACTACACCCGGATATATTCCGGGTACCCCCAGGCAGTGGCAAACTCATCACAGAAACCATTGTATATACACTCAACTTCCAAATGCAGCATTTCAGGTTTTTTTTTAACAGAAATACACCAATTTGATGTTAACCAATTTTTGCGCGTTTCAAACTTTATTCTTGCCATAATGTCAATGTCATCGCCGAAGCCAAGAAACAAGAAGGATTTTCTGAAAATCGTACCATTCTTGTCTATCCCTTCCACGATAAACAGCAGCCAGGAAAGCCTATAACCTTACCCTCTTCGAGGTTCAAAGGGACTCTAGAGTGTCCCCGAAACTCAGATAACGCATATCACTCGATCCATCGTCGCCTTGACAAATTGCGAAAGTTTAGTCGAAAATCTGCATTCGTGCCATAGCTGGTTTAGTCGTTCTGGAAAGAATGATTAATGAAAACAAAATTAAATCATACAACTGCAACACATTGGTTGACAAGAAGTCGAAAGATCGGAATTTATTTATTTATTTTATCTCTTCATCTAACTAGAGATGTCTTAATGAAGCTGGACAGGGAAAAGCCAATTTTAGCCAAGCGATACTCAAATTGGCGTAAAAACACTGCATCTTTTCCAACAAAGCAAAACATTACATTAAGTAACACAATACATATATAGTCATAAGATCCAGCGTCGTCGTTGGCCTCAGTCGTCATCCGGAAGCAAGGCAACCACCGAGAAAAACGAATTCAAATCGAGTAGAACAGCTTACACAACCCTAAACAGGTGGACAGTAGACTGATGCAAAATTTGAAATTTTCGCTCCACAGTGCTCAAACGGTTTCAAATCGGGCCCTGATTAGCCTCCCAAAATTTGACCTCATTTAGTGAGAAACTGACTTGGTACAAACCATTTGAAGTTATGTATGGAAATTACTATGGCGAAACCATAATTTCGGTTCATATCTATCTCAAATTTCACCAGTTCACTCTACTTTAGCTGATAGCTGATAAAATGATAGCTGAGCTTGTTGAAAATTTTCTCAGCTACAGCTTTGTTCAAGACCCCTTTTCGATCAAATGTACGGAACAAAAATTAATAATGATTTAAGTCACTGATGACTTATGATTATGTTCAATCAACTGTTCAGCAGGCAACATTGGTGTTTATGTCGCGTAGAATATAGGACAAAAATCATGGCTACTAGGACACACTACAAAATACAGTGTTGCCCACAATACGGTTGATTAATCTTGACATAAGATTATCAATCTCTTAAACAATTAATAACTATTTAATTTGACGTTTGGCTGAAAAACGATTTTCGCAAAGTTGTAGCTGATGTAAATTCCCATAAGAATAACGATAGAATTTTTTAACAGTACAATATGTAAAAAGGCTAAAAGACAATGAACAAAAAGTTTTGTTTTCCCATAGTAATTTCAAAATGGTTTGTGCCAAGTCAGTTTCTTATCAAATGAGTTTAAACTTTCGGAGACTAATCAGGACCCGATCTGGAGCGAAAATTTCAAATTTTGCATCAGTCTAGTGGACAGTTACTACTACTGCATATAATTTATTTCACATCACAGAGTTAGATTCGGTTGATGAGACGATTTAGATGAACAGCAGCAGGGACATGGAAATCGAAGATCTCAGATACTTAATTTGAAGCGTGAGGCCATGAACCGTACCGAGTCGTGTTGGCCGTAAATACTTTTGCGGAACTCCAGATACAGCAGATTACGTCGACGAAGGGGGCGTTCAGGCTCAAAGACGTTTATATTCGCAAGAATATCAGGAGCATTAACCTCGTTGGTCAGGACCTTAGCGACGAAAACTGCTTGCTGGTTAGATCAACGTTTCTCCAGTGTCTCGATACCTAGCAACATACAGCGATGTGCGTATGGCAGTAAGTTAGAACGGTGACCGTTCAACGGTCACGCCGAGGTAGATATTACAGAGCTAAGCGCACAAATTTTCATTTAATCGGGTCTATTCGATCCAACCATACTCTTGTATATGGACACCAAACCAATGTAGCGGGTTCCAGAATGCAGCGAACTAGGGCTCAGTACAGTGATTTTAGAGATAGATGATCACAGAAGCCATCGGCCACCTTAAAGGAGAATCCAAGTTATCTGTTCACTTTCGAAATCACATCATTGTAATGTATCCGGAAATTGAGTTCAAAATAACACCGAGGTCTTTGACCTGATTCAATCGTTCTAGAACGTGGCAAGCAAGACCATACTGAAAGTGGATCGGATGACGCTTCCTTGTGATGGAAATAGTATTACACTTCGCTGCGCACAACTCAAGGGACAGTTTCGACAGCTCCAATCCTCGAATGAATTCAACAGTTTCTGCAGGTAGATGCAGTCCTCAATACATGTAATAGCCATGACAATTTTCACGGCATCAGCATAGAACAACCGGAGTACCGGATGTTAGAACACATCAGGTTACTTCTTTGAGGTACTCCAGATGTAACCGTAATTGTGGAAGAGTGAGATGAGCACTCTCATAGCTCGATCTGACTGGTACGATTTAAATCAGCTAACCCAGGCTACAGAGTCTCAGATACTCCGAGTTTTCCAAGTTTTCAAAGCAGAATATCATGACTCACTCGGTCGAAGGCAGCTTTGAAATCCGTATATACAGCATCTACTTGCAAACCGCCGTCCATTGATTGAATACACAATAGTAAATTGCACGAGAATTGCAAAACTTGAAATGTACAAGAGTAACTACTAAAAGTACCATGGTTCCCGGAACCTACTTTGACGTAACTAATAGGAATGGCATAATCAATTTCCATACACTTTTAAAAGCCACTCACGGTAAATTTTGTTGTAAATAAATTGACCAATTAATTGTTGGCTCTTGTGCTTCATCTGTCGCATAATCTTATGCGAACCATTTTAAGTCACGTTGAGTATCATTATGTAAAGGATCTACGATCTCATCTAAAACTAATTAAAGTTTCATCAATCGTTCCATTTTCCCATTTTCATTAGCCCCCCCCCCCCACTTCCACTTCCTCCCCATCAGCCCGAAACATACTCCGCACCCCTCGAGAGAAAACATCAAAGACCCATCCGAGGTAACCGGTTTGCAAATTAAATAATCCTCAGGAATTTCATCAAAGCTACATCAGCACGTTTGATGTCCATGCCAGGGAACAAGTGCGCAGAACACCGAATGCTATCTCTACTCAGCAGCGACAGCAGCGAACGAACCGTTTCGGAAGACACGCATTGCAATTGGACTCGTGTGCGGAGATTCTCCACGACAGAGATATCCACGGAGTCCCAGCCAGCACTACTATGTCAGTAGCCAGGGAGTGTAGAGTTTGCCATTTGGCGCCAAAGTTTTCCCGAGCTGTGAAGCATGCGCGTTTCCACCAAAACATTCGACCTCCCTCGGAGGGATGAATGCTGGGTACAAAGAAAATTTGCAACCACGAATTGAATTGGTAAAAAAATCGCTGCGTGGGTGGAAATGGTTTTTTATCCGGCTTGGATTTTTTTTTTCTTGGGTTGAGTTGAGGGAAAGGTGTTTGTAAATGGTTTTCGTAGCAGTTTGGAACTGAATTGGAGGGATCAGTTGTTGTGCTGCGTTGCAAGTTATTTGTGTAAGAATGATATTCGTTAATTGCTTTTTTTCTAATTTCTAAGATTTGGTAGTCAGAAAAAAAAAGAACATGATTTAACGTAGAACGATTCGTTCATCGCCCACAATTCGTCTATGTACATACAAGACATGAGCATCTAGAAAGGGGACTCTGGAAAGGAATTCGATCAGGTAAATAGAAGCGGATCCTGCCATTGACCGTTGGCATGTGTTTCCTTTTTTTCGTATGTATTAGAACTATCGAAGGGATCGAAAGGAGAGCTTCCATCCCCATTCGCTATTCTCATCTGTGGTGGCCGCATTGAACCAAGCAATACCGAACCAAGCTAACGCTGAATGAGAAACTCTCCTTCCAGCAGCTTGAATAGAGCGAAAGAAGAACTAGATGATAGAAGTTCAAACGGGGTTGGTTATTTTCTTTTTTCGGACGACTCAGCTGACACCGAACGTTGTCGTCGTCTCGTGAGTAGAGCTGAACCGTCAAGATTTTGCCCGTCGACGGCGTAGATACAAGGATCCACGGAATACTTGCTGGTGGTTCTGCTGTCCTCGTCGGAACCTTATTATCTCTCACATAATGAGATGGATTTAAATATGTTGTACATATTCTCTCATCCACGAGGAGCACGCGAGTTACTCGCGATGAAAAGAGAAATTTGATACATTCGAGAAGAATGCTTCAGTTGTTATACAGATTTCTGTGAAAATTACCCAATCAGATGGATGTGGGTTGTAATTTTCTAGTTCAAATAACTGCGAAAATGTTTAGGTAGTGTTTGCATGATTATTTATAGCCCAAAAAGATTAGATGCTCTTTCAAAGTAAATTTAAATATAGAGGAGAGTGAACAAACTTGGAGTGGACAGGGGATGTTTTGATTTTGGATTTATCTCTGCGGGAAAATCGAAACTTGATTGCAGTTTTCGCATAGACTCGAAGAAAAACATATTATGTAACATCTTAAATAGCCTGAGCCTTCCATATTGCTGCATACATTCTCTAAAGCACATTTTTTCGGTAAGATATCCGAAAGCACATGTTGTAACATTGGGAAAACTTGATCCCTTTTAGAACATATGCATTTTTGTAAAGAAGAATGGCCTCATAGATTTTTCATATGATTTTTTTTTATTTCTCTCGAGCCTTGGCATGATACATACATTCCTAAACGTACTTTATTCGTCGTCAATAAAATGTAGACCAGCTTTAATTTTCAATCTCTGACTAACCTCGAAAAGAAAAGTTTTTTAAGAGCATTTTTGTTCATTGTCAAATCATTTTTTTCATAACGTTCATTATAACAAGACTACATTCTATTTAATGGCGCGTTCCTGGCATAGTTTGTTCTTTGGTTGTTAATATAAAACATTTTTCAGTTTCTTAAGGAACGATATTTAAGAAAAAAAAATATATGTAACTTACCAGAAAGAACTAAATTATCATTAATACAGTGCATGAACTGATTTTACGCTGCTTTCACTGCATTTGTTTATTGTTGTGGCCATTAAGTGAGATTTTCTTCATGATTGAAGTGCATCCTCTTGGATTTAATATAAATTTTTTTTGCTGTGTATCCCGTGGTCGAGTGCGTAAAATTTTTGGGAGATCAGCTCTCCCCTAAGAGAGATTTTATTTTTCATGTATCAGGATTAGGTGTGTCTAATCCTTGGGAGATCAAGTCTCCTCTGAGCTTTCAACTTCAAATCAATCTGAACGAAAGGTCAATAGAAACGGCACCAATTCAATGATTATAGGAAAGAGAGCTACTTCGGCCTAATAGCTCATTCTGGGCCTATCGAGCAGAAAACATAAAATAAAACCATGATTTCGGTGTTAACAAGTCAATTGTCCGTTTGGTACGATACCTCTGTTCAAAATCTACCAAACGAAGTCAATAAGAACGTGTGATATCAATGTTTGCACCCATTATTCTCAAAATCAAAGAGGCACTCTGACCGCATCCATTTTTATTTTCATCCGATAGTCCGAAGTGAATTCAATTGCATTTCAATGGCGTTTCAATGCATTAGGCCGAGTTTAGAATCCGTAGGCCGAATTTTGGGTCACGAAGAAATGTTAGATTTTTAACAATATCTCAGCAATGTGTTACTCTTTATCAAATCTTGCGAAATAAATTTGGAAAGCATCTGCTGTGAGAACATTCCATTTTGTGAAAAAAAAAATTCGTTTGAAAAATAGAGGCAGAGGGCGGGTTGTGCTAAGTAGGCCCAAAATTTAGATCTTTATTTGATTCTTATTATTCTAAGCTTTGGGCTGTGAGGTCGGCCCCTAGCGTAGTGGTTAGGATCCTTACTCCTCATGACAAAGTCACGAGTTACCCAAGAATGGTAAAGTCATAGGCGTAGCCCCTAACTCAGCATCAACATAATTTTGACGTAGGACTACGTCAATGATTTCTATATGGAGGTACACTTTGTGAAACCAAAAATGCAACATGTACGAAATTATGAAAGATTTTGAACGTTAATAGCTCAGCTGTCCCTGAACCAATTTCAATAATTGTATAACAAATCGATCAGAGATATGTCTATGCATCTGATAAATTTAAGACTTCATAATTTTTCACAATATCACTATTGAAAATTCCATGAATGTGCAACTATTGCTATGATAATTAAAATTAAATATTGCCGATTTCCTGCGAAAAGCGATTTCCCTAACACAGATTTCAAAGTTGAATTCCATCCGGTCTCACCAAACGGTGTTCATTGAATCACCGCGCGGTGAGTGGTGATGTTCTCCAGTACACAGCAAGCAGCTAGCTGTCAAGGTCAGCCTCAACCGCTGACCAGAATCAGTTCCAATCACCGTTTGTGGTGGTGTCCGGTCGTTGGCATCATCATCAGCAGCAGCAGTGCTTTCGACGCGTGGCGTTGAACATTGTTCTCCAGTACACAACGAAAGGGTCCCCGCAAGCAGCGAGCTGCAGCCCATATGAGCATCCATAGAATGGGGAAGAAGCCGCACCGCTATTGATTGCAATCAGTAGCTCTTCGTGAGTCGCTGTGGGTCATCTATGCCAAGCAAGTCACCCTCATTTCAAACAACATACAGCTCACAGCCTCATCTGTGTTTAACACCCTAATAGCTCAGCATTACTCAACCATCACGACAAAACGGTCCTTTTCAGGGCCACCATACATTTGATAAACAGTATTTTTTGGACATTTGTCAAGATCATCAAACGGATGTCAGTTCCCATGTCAAGATAGAGCTGGAATTAGGGAGTTACAGCTTTTGTAAAAATAACTTCTTCCGATAATGTCTTGATAGTCAAAACTCACCCACGTAAATCAACATTACCATCAGATAACGTAAGACTTCCCCTACTCAACGGTTATGTTGGTTTGTGTGGGCGTGCCTTGAATTCTTAAAAATCTTCGAGAGAAGTAATTCTTTAGAAAAGCTGTTACGCCTAATTCCACCTCTATCCAGACATTTTTGTTTAAATCTAACATACCATATTCTTGAAGGCAACATTGGGGGTGAGATTATGTATTTCAATTCTTAATACGTCAATCGATAGGATTTTTTTCTACGAATCTGTTAAATTTAATACTTTATCATTTTTCAAAATTTCACTATCGAAAATTGCATGAACGTGCAACTGTTGTTATGATAATTATAATTATCACCGATTGCCTGAGAAAATCGATTTCTTTAACACAGATTTCAAAGTTGAATTCCATCCGGTCTCACCAAACGGTGTTCATTCGATCACCGCGTGGTGAGTGGTGGTGTTCTCCAGTACACAACGAAAGGCTCCCCGTAAGCAGCGAGCTGCAGCCCAAATGAGCATCCATAGTAGGAGGAAGAAGCCGCACCGCTATTGATCGGAATCAGTAGCTCTTCGTGAGTTGCTGTGGGCCATCTATGTCAAGCGCGTCATACTAAAGAGTTTTTAATCAGAGAGAACTTCGCCTAAAGTCCCATTCCTACAACCTCTTGCTGCAGATACACAAGCTCCTGCTGCAGTTAACAAATAAGATTTATTTTATAAGACCACGTAGTCCTACGTCACCATTGCGTACAACCCCTGGCTGTCCCTTGTAGTTTTATTTTAATTTTGTTTAAAAGGGTCACGTCTTTCGGCTAGATATTCGACAAATCGACCGCGTTACAGAAGGATTCAGGTTTTTACCACTTATAACTAGGTCAATAGCCGATGGATTTAAATTCTAAACTAGTCAAAAGATTGAAAATTTATCTACGAATCTGTTAAAATAAACACATTATCAATTTTCAACAGGTCACTTTTTAAAATTTAGCAGTGCTGGTGGTGCGTGATTATCTCTCACCCCAGCAGGGCTGGGTTCAATCTCAGTAGACGCCTTTGGGATGTTCTGAGGAATAATATCTCTGATCACGCCTTCCGGAAGTAAAGCCGTTGGTCCCCGGTTCATGAGTTGATGGGTCGATAGGTAGCGTCCAGGTGTGGGAGCTGCCTCCCTGGCGTCGGTAGCATTGGTGCTCAGCACGGAAAACAAATCAAGGAAAAAAAAGTAGAAGGGTCTGTGTCTAGGGACACGAACGGATACTTGACGTATAGGACCGCTAGTGGACGGAACAAATATTATTCTTATTCTTATTTGCATTTCAAGCTTATTGCTTAGCGCGTATTAGCTTATTACGTGCTCTCAAATTAGTGTTCTAAATGCACTTCCACAGTTTTTAATTGAGAGCTTTCGATGCCAATACCAATACATGAATTTGTTTATTGTGTGGCAAGCACAATGATACTCCATGCCCAGGGAAGTCGAGAAAATTTCCAATCGAATCGAACCCACCGCCTCCGACTTGGTAATACCGTGCCTTTACTGACTAGGCTATGAGGCCCCACAAACGGAACAAATATGTTGAGCCTTTAGTTCTTTTAATTGATCGATAATCGATTTAATTAATCCGTTTTTGAATTGGTGGACCTGAAAAGGGCCGGTTGTTTTTCAAATGGTGGTCCTGAGAAGGGCCGTTATTTTTTTTTTTTGTGTCATTTTGATCGTTTGGAACGGCTACCGTGTAGCTGATGAAAAATAGTGATTATTGATATCTGTAGGTAATTTTAAACGTTTGTTTGTGGCATTTAATTCTGAATGATGATATTTCTACTTACCTTTATCATTAAATATAGGCCGATGGTAAAAGAAATAGGTGATGAATGCTTTACATCTAAGATCTGGAATATGTAGCGCAAAGGCAGTGAGTGGTCGGAGCAAACGTGTTTGCTCTAAGTTCTTTTAATTATTCGAAAATCTATTATCTTAACTTCTTTTGCTTGTTGATTGTTGGCCCTGAAAAGGGTCGTTTGTTTGTTGGTTATTGGCCTTAAAAGGGCCTTCTGTTTTTCTAATGGTGGCCCTGAAAAGGACCGTTTATTGTTTTTTCCTGTTGTCCATCGAAAGGGTTGTTGGAGTTGGAGGGTACGGAACGAATATGTACTAATCGCTGTTGCCTTTTGGCGCTCCTTTTATTTCAGCGCTATTTGTTGATATTGCTGTTGTATTTGCTTCATTGGATGGAGAACTAACACGAAATGCATAGACATGCCACCAATTGACGTCTACGGGAAGGTTTAGAACTGGATGATTTACGCAAGTGTATTCTCTCACGGAGACTCAATGACCCAAAGCTGATAGTGATTTTCCGAACCCTGCTATTGGTACTGATTGATGAGTCTTTGCTGTTATTTCTCTCCATGGTTCAAACATATTTCAATTTTGTGAACCAGTTTTACTCACCATCTTAAAAGAAATTCTATTGCGTAGAAATATAGTGCAGTGTTCACTCGGCTGTCGATAAAAGCAGGCCGCTATCGATGTGTGCCACGGGATCGTCTGTTTTCTCGGCAGCAACCATTGTGTGGTCCTCCTTATTGTTCTTCATCAGCAGTTCATTCGGTCGATGCATCGTCGACTTTGGAAAGCAACCGTTTCGTGATGAGTGTGTGAAAGTTGACCACGTTTTGCGTCCATTGCTGCAATGGACGCGCTCTGACCCTCGTTGGCGTAACTGCCATACAATGAAACTACTGGAAGCGGCTCCAGTTCAGATGGAGGAGGCTTTTTGGATGGCGGAAGATGAAGTGTTTATTGTGTTGTACCTTTTGACTATAGTTTTAAGATGTATTGTATAGTGACCAAGAATCCTCGGCTCTGTAAAGTTAATTCGGTTGAGCCTTATCAAATACATTAATGAAAAAAAAAAAAAAAGAAATATAGTGGCCCTGAACAAAGCCATTTGTGATCCAAGAGATTTACATGCTGGTACTTTTGGGATGGCATGCTTACACCATTGCACTGTGGTTGAAATTATGCAGGTAATCAATGTTGTAGTCAGCCTAACGGAACGACTGCAGTGGAACGTCCGAAAGATGGTGAAGCTATTCAGATAGCCTCCGATGTCCGCGTCCTTCAGGATCCTACCAAATTTGTGGTGACCATCTCCGTCACAAATGAAACTGCCATTTTGGATCGCAGCGAACAAACTGGTGTAATTGGGTATCTCCAGAGACGAGGCGTGCCCAGTTGGCTTTCCTGGCAGCAGCATTACGCAGGTGATCATTGTAGTCAAACTCAGCTGTGTTACGTTCGAAGGATGTCGTTGAAGTTGGTAATGCTTCTCATTTCGATGTCCACGTCCACTTTCTGGGTCTTTCAAATTAGTTGTGACAAATGTCCTCACAGCTATGAAATGACCTTAATTGACTTCAGAAATGTTAAGAGCCACTTAACAAAGCATTGAATAACTTCATAATAGATCAGAAACACCTAATAAATATTCTAAAGTTGCGGAAAGTTCAATTTGAAAATAATTGAATCTGTTAGGAATGCACTGAATCACTTCAGAAATGTTCGGAATCACTTCGGAAAATACTGAATATCTTCAGGAATGTTCGGAATAACTTTGTTTAAGGTCATGATCACTTCGGAATGTACTGAATTATTAAGAAAGCACTGAATCATTTCGGAAAGTATTAAATCACTTTTAGTTCGGAATATCTTCGGATAGTATTGAATCACTTCAGAAAATTTCGGAATCACATTTGAAAGTACTGAATCATCCCAGAAAGTTTGTAATCATTTCCGCAAGAACGGAATCACTTCGAAAATAATTAATCAGTTAGGAATGCACTGAATCACTTCAGGAACGTTCGGAATCAGTTCGGAAAAACTGAATATCTTCAGAATGTTCATAATCACTTCGGAAAGCAGTGAATCATTTCAGAAAGTACTGAATCGCTTCAGAAAAAATCGGAATCACCCCTGAAAGTATTGAATCGCTTCAGAAATGATTGGAATCACTCCGAGAAGTACTGAAAAATTCCAGATAGTTTGTAATCACTTCGGAAAGTTCTGAATCACTTTAGAAAGAACTGAATCACTTTTGAACAGTTTGAAATCAATTCTGAAAGTAATGAATCACTTCAGAAAAGCTCTGAAATTATTCGGATAGTATTGAATGACTTAAAAAAATTTCTGAATATTTTTGGAAAATAAATCATTTCTGAAGTTTTGTAATCGCTTCCATAAAAACAAAATAATTCCACATTCATCAGGCTAAATAATTACGAAAAGAACATCTTCACAAAACTTCGGAAAGTACTGTATCAATTCTATCAAGTTAACAATCACTTCGTCAAGAGCGGAATCACTTTGTAATAACTTAATTACTCCAGAAAAGTTTGGAATCTCTTCAGAAAATATTTAATCAATCAAAATCGGAATCACTTTGGAAAGCACAGAATCATTAAAAAAAAAAGTTCAAAATTTCTTCTGAAAGTACTGAAACACTTTAGAAAATATTGGACTCAGTCTGAAGAGTGCCTAATTACTGCAGTAAAACTTCAGAAAGTGCTGAATGACTTAAGATAGTAACGACATAATTGAGCATTGATTTACCGCTCGCGGTTACTACTCCTTCATTACCAGAACACCTTAGAGAGCAACAAACGATGCATTGGACTAGCATGCATCTGCATTGTGTAAAAACTTGTGATCTCACACTTTACGATAGGCAATAACAGCGCCAGACGCTTCGAAATATAGGTAAATTAGACCGTCAAAAACCGAGAGGAGGATCACTCCTCCAAACCTCGATTTTATATGATTGATCGCGAATATCTCGCGATTGGAAAATTTTAACATAAAATTCCTCCAATCAATTACGCCTTTTTCATCTATTCAATAAACCAAAAATTCCATACTTAAAATCTACGGTTGTGTCTTGGATACAACGTCTTAGTTTTTTTTTATTATTATTAATTTATTTAATAAGGCTCAATCTAATTAACTTTACAGAGCCGAGGATTCTTGCAATAGTTTTTCAGCAGGATTCACTTAAGGGAGTATTGATTCTTATCGCTAAGACACTCAATTATGGCAAATCGAAAAAGGTCTCGATTTGACAACATAGATGAAGTACAGTCAACTCTCCACTACTCGATGTCCACTAGCTCGATATTGAGTTATATAACCATAGTAAAAATAAGTGTCATGGCTACTGCGATAGCGAATTTGTATGGGATTGTTATTCTATAACTCAATATTTCTATAACTCGAGTTGTAGAGTTACTGTAGTTACGTTTCCAAAAACGAGATCGCTCTATACTGACATTACATTACATTAGAAAAGTTTGGAATCACTTTGGAAAAGATCAGAATCACTTCAGAGAGTACTGAATAACTTGGGAAAAGCTTAAGATCACTTTGGAAAGTACTGGACCATTTTTGAAAAAAAAATAGCACGGATAGAATAACTTCGAACAGTACTGAACTATACAAAAGTTGAAAATCACTTCGGAAAAATTGGAAACACTGGATCCGTGTATTCAGCTCATAACATATTCAATAACTTCAGAAAAGCTTGAGTTCAGAAGGGAAAATGTTAAATCGCGCAAAGATAGACTCACTTCCGAAAGTGTTAAATTTCTGAAAACTGATTTAACACTTTCGGCAGTAATGTTATGAGCTCTTGGGAACGTCTTAAACAAGAACCTGATATAAACGTAAAAACCTGGCACTGCAACAGTAAACATATTGCCCATTAAGGTTTCCAAAGGTATCGTCAATTGTAACAGCACAAATATCTCTTGTTCTTATTTCACAGATTTGCGTAGCGACGATTACGTTATTGACACGCACACATGGTCGAGGAGTTTGGCATTCCACTTTTGATAAAAGTAGCAAAGGTTGGGTTCACGAGGTTTCCTAAATAAAAGTTTCCTTTACGAAAGTAAGGTTTCTTGTACGAGAGCCACATGGGTTGTGCCATTTTGCATTATTCCATATATATTTTTATGATTGCTGTTTTGTATGCTGGCGATTGATCTATGCTATCTTAACAGTAGACATAATTTATTACTACTCAAGATATCACAAATCCACCACCTCCAGCATAAATTGAACAGCATCGTAGAAACCAAATTGGTAATGATTTGTAAAACTTCAGAGGTATTTTGAGTAAAACGCATAAAGCGAATTATATTAATGTGGCTTTATTTTTGTGTGTTTTGATTTCAACTATCATCCTGTCCAGGCATGGAAAATCATTTGCATTCATTTCGTGCATTCATTTACAATCATTTGGCTCTAACTTTTTTCTTCAACAGCCCTCCGCAAAATGATGTATAGAGCTTTTTTAGGTTTTATTATTAACTTCAACTTTTGTCAACAAGTCAAATCCGTATCTCTTATGCATTACGAACCAGAGCTAACAGAAGCCACTACTGTTTTTCAGTGAATGTATTTTACATTCACTGAAAAACAGTAACAAGTTCTGCCCGCTCTAGTTCGTGATGTATAAGAGATACAGATTTAAATTATGAGCAAAAGCTGTAGCTAATAACAAAACCTACAAAAGCTCTATACATTATTTTGCGGAATGCTGTTGATAAAAAAAGTTAGAGGCAAATGAATGTGAATGAATGTATGAAATGAATGCAAATGATTTTCCATGCCTGATCATGTCCATAATTTTCTCCTTTTTTAGCCTATTACTTGTAACTTAACAAGGGGGACCGAGTGCCTTGGTGAAACAAAAGTCCGTTGCACCATTGCTTTGGTTAGCGCAATAAGGGCTTCATTCTGCGGAGGTTTTGATTTCATAACATACTGAAAGTAAAGGATGATATGAGATAAATAAGAAAACACAAATTATGGTGCTTGGAAAATGTTGACGGAACTTTTAGAAACTAATCATAATTTCAAGGAGAAAGTATTAAGGGACTCTGTATATATTCACGGAACATTAAAGAGATTTTCCGCCACTCGGGTTTTTGTTGTGTAGCAAATGCCACATTTGCCACCTGTAGAGTACGGTATGGTTCGATAAAGTGCAAATGTTTTGCAACGTACCATATAAGCTAGATAATACACTATTTGAAACAACGTCATCAACGTCGGGGGCGGACGCATCGTTATTTTAGACTACTAAGCTCAAAATTTTAGGAACACAGCACTGTCGCTTGCCTTGCTGTTAGATTCATCACCCTCAAAGCTCTTTGATAATGTACCCAGCAACCAAACGTTGCTGGTGCTGGTGGTGAAATGTGCAGCAGTATTGAAGTGGAACATAAAAAATCTCACGATGACCTAATACCGCATGCTCTTGTCAACTTACCAGAAACACTACGAATTAAGGGAAGGTTTTCTCCAGAACGCTAGAAACAAAATCCTCGAATTTATATGATTGATCGCGAATATCTCGCGATTGGAAAATTTTAGCAAAAAAATTCTCCAATCAATTTCGCCTTTTTTTTCTATTGAATAAACCAAAAATTCCATACGTAAAATCTTCAGTCGTGTCTTGGATACAACTTCTTACTTTTTTATTATTATTATTATTAATTTATTTTATAAGGCTCAATCGAATTAACATAACATAGCCGAAGATTCTTGTTCACTATACAACTACAACTAAAACTATAGTCAATAGGTACAGCACAATAAACACTTTATCTTACACTATCCAATATGACTTCTCCATCTGAACGGAATCCACTTCCAGTGGTTTCGTTGCATGGCAGATTCGCCATTGGGGGCCAGAGCGCTTCCATTGCAGCAATGGACGCAAAACGTGGTCAACACTCACACACTCATCACGAAGCGGTTGCTTTCCAAAGTTGACGACGCACCGACCGAAAGAACTGCTGATGAACAACAATGAAGAGGACCACACAATGGTTGCTGCCGAGTAAACAGACGATTGCGGACACACATCGAGAGTGGCCTGCTCTTGCTGACATCCGAGTGAACACTCCATATTTTGCAAATTCTGATGTGTGGAGAAAGCCACTCATCTCAAGTGTTTTTTGACGTAGGACTACGTCTTTGATTTCTATATGGGGGTACACTTTGTGAAAACCGAAAATGGAACATGTAACAAATTAAGAAAGATTTTGGACGTTAATAACTCAGCTTCCCCTGGTCCAATTTCAATCATTTTATCACCAATCGATCAGAAATATGGCTACGCATCGATAGCAATGCTTTCGAATGTTGATTTTCAACAAGAAATTATTGAAAAACTGGTAAATGTCCAGCATTGTCCAAAAGCGTCGAATTAACTAACAAATCCACCAATTAACTACATGCATATGCTGCTTCCCCAGCACAGTCGTCAGACAGTAGTAAGTAGACGAAACAAGTCGAAGTGTCATTCCCCTCCAATCCTCGGGCGCGCGTGAATAGGGAGGATGGAATTGCGTAAAATTTTACACACTCATCGCCATACACAGAACCACACGCAACCAACAACCACACCACTGTGTGGTGGTGTTCGGTCGTTGAAATTAGTAGCAGCAGTAGCAGTGCTTTCGGCGTGTGACGTTGAAAATTGTTGTCCTGTTACAACGAAAGGCTGCCTGCAAGCAGCGAGCTGCAGAGCCCACATAAGCAACCATTAATTAATTAATTTAGCTTTATTTAGGAGGCTTTCAGCCTTAGGCTGGTTCGCCTCCAACCATAAGCAACCATCAAAGGAGGAAGAAACTGCACCGCTATGCTATGGATCGGAATCAGTAGCTCTTCGTGAGTCGCTGCGGGTCGGTCATCTATGCCAAGCGTGTCACCCTCGCTCCAAACGACATACTGCTCGACAGCCTCATCCGTGTTGAACACTCAGCTCAGAATTACTCAACCATCACTACAAAACGGTCCTTTTCAGGGCCACCAAAAATTTGTTTAAGAGTATTATTTGGACATTGGTCAAGGTCATCAATTCCCGCAAGCAGCTAGCTATCAAGGCTCAACATGGTCTCTATAGAAGGTGTGGAATTGTAGGCCCGAATGTATTGGTGAGATTAATCATCGTCCGACCATTTTTCAGAACACGCTGGTAGGAAGTGTTAAGAAGTGGGAATAATTCGCTTTGGGTGTATATTCAGCCCCCAGAAAGCCAATAAAACCAAATTTGTGAGAAAATTAGCTCTCACGAGTTCAATCTCTCGAAGTCCCTCCTTTTTACATATTCTGCACAAACGATACTTTCCGCCCCGCCCCATTGATATAATTCGGAAAAAAAATCCTATGATGGGTGCATTGAATACACTTTAATACCAAAATGCACAAAACCTTCTACCACAGACCCTTCTACCTTTGTTTTTTCACGATTAGTACAATTGCAAATGCAATGCTATGCTCATCCCGTAAAATTTCGAAAATATTGATATACAGTGCTCTTCCGATTTGTCAGCTCCCGATTTTGTCTTCTCAGATTTTGTCAGCTTGAAGATTTTGCTGAACTTTTTGGTTGTTAAGCATGAATTCTCAAGCATTTCGCACTAAATGACACTTAATTGTTTTGTCGCAACAGTAACAGAGGTAACTCAAATAAACTTTAATTATTGCGACACTGCACAGCTGTATCGTGTCCCTCCCGATAACGGTAACTAGGTGGCGGATAGAGCTGGGAAGGTTACAAGTTAAGGACAGATACCTCATTGATTCCGTGATCGCCAAAATTAACGGAATATTCATATGCAGTTGCTACGCACCCGATGGACGATGGAGCAATTCCACGAAACGCTCGTTGGACTTACCGGAGAGCTGATCGAACGAAGACCGGTAGTCATCGGAGAAAACTTCAATGCTTATGCAGAGGAGTGGGGAATCAGTTGTACCAACGCAAGAGGGCACATTCGGCTGGAGCTCTGGCGAAGCTGGAAATTAGGCTGTTCAATAAAGGCACCACCAGCACTTTTCGCAGAGATGACCGGGAATTCATTATTGACGTCACTTTATGCGGACTGCAGTCCGTCGCTGGTGGAAAACTTGAATTGGAGAGTGTGCGAAGGATATACCCATAGTGACCATCAGGCAATCTGATATGGCAGTGCAGAGGACGAGAACAAGTGACCTGAAGTGGAAAACGAGTTGACAGAATCGTTAGGGAGAGCATGTGACACGACCATGCCGAGGAAACTGGAGCTAAATAACAGACGGCCTCCAGCTTACTGGTGCAAAGAGGCAATTAGCACCCTCCAGGCTAGTTGTCTCAGAGCCAGAAGACGTGTTCAGAGAGCAAGAACAGAAGATCAGATGTCAAGTCATGCCCGCTGAAATGTGCTTAGAGAACCTGAAAGTCATCGTGGCAGGACATTTCTCGAAGCACGATCCAACGACCTGGCCACCTACATCGTACGGAGACGGAGAGGGAGATAACGACGAAGTCACCAACGAGCAACTCGTAACAGTACCTGCTGGATACACTCGGAAAACTCATGCAGAGGATGAGGATCAGGCTGACGAAAAGCACGAAAAGTAAGCACGGATTGTCGGAGAAGCAGCTCGGATTTCGAAAAGGAAGAGCGAAAGTAGATGAAATTCGAACAGTTGTCGAGAGAGCCGAGAAGGCGTCGAAACAGAAGTGGAGAGGAGATCGATATTACGCCGTGATAACGATCGACGCCAAGAATGCGTTCAACAGCGCCAGCCGGGAGGCCGTCGCTACTTCCAGAACCGGATTCTGATTTACGAGACAAATATGGGACAGAAACCGATTAGGATAACGGTGAGAATTCCACAAGGCTCCATCCTTTGTCCAACGCTCTGGAACGTGATTTAAGACGGCGGTCCAACGCTAAAGCTGCCCAAACGAGATGAGATCATTAGCTTTGCGGACGACGTCGTCTTACGATAACAGGCAAGACACTGGAATAGATGGAAATATTGGCGATTGGATACTGGGATACATGGAGCAAAGCTGCAGATAGCGCACAAAAAAGCGAAGTGGTATTTGATCAGTAGCTTTAAAGCGCTGCAGCGGTCAGAAATCACAGTTGGAGAGCACGCCATAAACTAGAACTGCGTGTTGAAATGCCTGGGAGTGATGGTCGACGACCGTTTGGCTTCAATAGCCACGTAGAATACG
Organism: Ochlerotatus camptorhynchus; assembly: GCF_037179485.1. Classification (NCBI taxonomy): domain Eukaryota; kingdom Metazoa; phylum Arthropoda; class Insecta; order Diptera; family Culicidae; genus Ochlerotatus; species Ochlerotatus camptorhynchus. Next base: position 1,212,868 of record NW_027040852.1, on the reverse strand, counting down.
CCTACGAGAAGGCGGCGAAGGCCATCGACGCGGTAGCTAGAATCATACCGAACATCTTGGGACCAAGCAGTAGCAAGAGACCCCAAGTAACATTGCAGGTTTTATCGAGGTTTTATAGCATTTTACAAGACTAAATCATGGTCTACAGAACCCTCATAAAACCAACATTGTTACTTGGGACGGCTCATGGCTAGTGTATGTACGTTAATACTGAGATATGGAGGTTCAGCCTTGGTTGCAGCGCTGAAAACCAAGCGGAATTTAAAAAAAGCCGAACAGTGCGCTCAACAAACCGTACGCAAACTTTTCAAAACGTTTGGTGAACCCTTTGTTGTAAGAATAGTAAACATTTATCAGTGATTCCATTAATAGAAGATAAATAATGGTTAAAATATTGAAAAAGAAAATTTCCCGATTGTGTCAGCTTCCCGTTTTTGTCAGCTTGAAATTTCATATGGGGCTGACAAAATCGGGAAAGTACTGTAATTCAACTCTAATGGCGGTAAGCTCCAACTCGGATTAACTTTTAATACCGTCCCTGTTTGTATGATCTGAAAAATGTTTGCTCAGAGTTATGTTGATTAACTCTGATGATCCGAGGATAATACCGGTTGGAGCTTACCACCATAAATGATCGGGACTAAGCAAAACGATGCGAAACACAAAACAAGCGAAACAGCTTCAAAATGTTCCGCGAAATTCAACGGAATTTTGGTTTGAAATGAACGGAATAATTACTCGATATATCGCATGACCCTTTAAAGTCTATGACGAAGACCCATACATTGGAATCAACTTGCAAAGGCTTCACCGTCAACCTAAGTGAGGTGGAGAAATGTGTTTGATTGATTTTGATGTGCTGTCGTAGGATGCCCGTGCGATGAGTAGATATAGATATAGACATATAGATTGTGAAGCTTGCCGGCAAAAAAGTCCGATTTTTAGTCGCTTACCAAATGTATCATCTTCATTCAACTCTAACGTTAAAATTTAAACCTCAAACCATCATCGTCAAGCATTCCCCGTGATGCACCCCTCGGTCGGCAGATCGGCCGAAAGATTCCACTTGACCACCAGACCCACTCACCGTCACTGAAGGAGACATCAACAGCGCAGATCGTGTGCCGCAGCGCGATGAAGGGTGGTCAGCACGAAGTGCGGTCGCACTTCGGCAGATTAGGAACACGTTTCGATTTGATTATGATTTATATGAATCAAACGTAATAATTTTCGGCCTCCCCTGAGGCCAAGCTAATAAGCATCTGCGAAACGCTTCTCTAGTTTTTCAATTGCTTGCCGGGAACGTACAGGAAGGAGCGGTGGAGGAGTGAGAGCGAGCCCAAAACGTTTTCACACTACTATCACCTTTGCGTCCATCGGATTTTGAAGAGGACTCGAGGAGGTGTAAATGGATCGCATACGACAACAACGACTACGACGATGCCAACGGAGCTCAGGTAAGCAGGTAATTGCCGCGTTGAATTATTTCGCTCTTCTTGGCTCCGCTTGACACACATCGAATCTAAGCTCCGAAAACTGCCACCCTACGCGTTTATTTATTTATGTTGTGCCCGAACGCATGTGTGTTGGGGGGGTTTACGTGACCGCCTTTGGGATCTGCTGTTTGGAAGAAGATTTGCCGTCCCACCACCAGCAATGAAGATGAATGAAGACGAATCTTGGGTTATTTATTTTTGTTCGACCGACATGAAGTATAAAGTTGTGCGAGTTGCGGAAATCGTCGACTCAAAGCGGCGGCAGTCCAGTCGGTGTGGGTTGCCGCAGAACGCCACCGCACTTTTCGGAGTTTTTGTCGTTTTCAATTATTGCCAGCGAGAAGCGGTTCAGCTCATTTGAAATCTTGCGGTCTTGGGACTTCCCACGACCGAATTTTGAGTTGGCGAATATATTGTGTATTTTTTATATAATTTGTTTAATTTATATCTAAGACTTCTTTTTGTTTCGCCATGTGAAGAGAGGGGAGGGCAAGATGTGACGCCAGTGATAAATTCGTAAGCCGAAAGCTCACATTAGCATACGGGAGGTCGGTGACTCACAAGTCGTCGGTGAAACGCTCTCAAGCGTGTCTGGACTTCACTGACAGAAGAAAGAGTGTAATTTTTGACTATCACTTTTTGCGTTATCTCTAACTAAGACGTCCAGTTAGGAGGAAATCCTGGAGCAATTACCACTGACAAATCCCTTTATCGCGTGACCGAGCATCAAATACCACCTCTGAGCGGTAATCGCAGCTTACATCTTCATTAATCTTCACCGCCTATCAAATCACATGGTCACGATGTTTCCCTGGTTCCATCAGAGTCGAGCAGAAGACGGTCTAGCTTGTCCGCTTGTTCCTCAAGCGTAATTTGATTATATACACACATATAAGAACCTTGGTCATTCGACGGCAACACCGAGTAAATAAGGCACCCCAACCACGGCTCAATCTAGCACTTTCCCGTATGCCACGTAGAAGGAAAGGTCCTTTTTTCCTTTCTATTTTCTCCTCGACAAAGTCCTTCATTTTCACCCTCCCCGCCCTGATCCTAGAAGCACATATGTGGCAGATTCACACGACTTTCACTTTCCTCGTGTAATCCGATTTCATCTGCCTTCCCTGGGAAAAGAAATGACCCTCCTCTTGGCTGAGCATATGCACAAAAAGCACGTAACCCTTTCTTTTGCCAGCATGCTAGCATGTGAGACTGTTCTTTCGCAATACTAAACTAATCTCATTCCATGACGCCACACTCACTAGTCCACAACCGTTCGTCCGAAATCTATTCCTAAAACTAGTATTCACCCCCGCTAGGGATTTCATCCCATGCTCATCGCCCGAATCCCACACGATTGCGATGACCCTAAACTATCCCAGCTATTCTAATATAGTACAAGTAGCCAAGAGCTCATGTTTGCGGAAGAGGACGATCCCGATCGCCTTAAAGAAGACCATCCACGACGACGTCGACGACGGCGACGATGGCGACGTCCATCTGAAGAAATCAACCTTCCCTGTCCCCATCCATCGGAGGAAAATCCCCGGAAAATCCCACTCCTCTATGTATACATGAGTGAAAACGGACCGCATTGTATCATCATCGTCGCCCCACAACTTTTGGTTTGGCTTGACTGGGCCGTTGGCGACGCCGGCAATGACGACGACGACGACGACGACGACGAGCGTCGGCAAAAATGAGGAAGACCTAACCTTTCTCTGGAATTCACTTTCACCGATCCGGTGAAGACGATGAAAGGTGCTGTCTTGGCAGAATGGTTGCGTTGGGTCCTTGTTCCCGGTAAATGACAACCCGGCTGGCGATGTGATGAGGGTGGAATTATCAGAATTAGATTGGCGAGCTAGGGGAGGGGGAATGTGCAAAAGAAACAACATTGACGTCACGGTTGCACGGTGGGATGGGATTCTGTGTGGAAGATGGTTCATGTATGGAGTTGGTTTACGAATTTACTGAAATTTAGATTGAGTTAAATGCGTCTTATTTGTTAGTATATAAGTCCCATTTGTAACACCACACTCGCCAGCATTCAACAACATCGAACCTTGTTTTGCAACGGCAAACGAAGAACCTGTTGTTGTTGTTGCTGCTGGTTCCGGTCGCGACCGGCTGGACAATCGAACCCAGGCAGATCTGCCATGCTCTTTGGTTTGGATGATCCGGTCGCAGCTTCCTCAGGTGAGAGCGATGCCACTCGCTTACTCGACTTATTTTCGGATAGGTGCTGCCCAAGTAACAATTTCCAGTTGAAGAAACGCTTTCGTTTTGATTTTGTTCAGCTGCATGTTGAATAATAATTGCACAATGTGTTCACCACAACTTTTATAAAACCCTTGATTCCGTATAGAAATTGGTGAGTTTCCTGGATTCTTCATCAAGCTCCATGTGAAAGAAGGCATTTGAAAGATCAGTTGTCGAAATACTTTTCGCGACGTTCAACTCTGCCAGAATCTTTTCTAAAGTAGGTATTGCAAATGGAGTACGGTAGATGCATCGGTTGGGTCCCTGGAGATCGACGACAAGGCGTATGCCATCGTCCCTTTCGGGACCACCAACATTGACGAGTAAAATGCTGTGTCCATGCCATCTACAATAGGTTCGGTGATATTCGCTGATACCAAACCTTCCAACCTCTTCTCGACCAACGGCCTGACAGCTAGTGGTATGTTTGAAAATACATTTCTACACGGAGGTTTTGACTTGTCGCAGAAGATTTTTACGGGCGGAATGTTGAATTTGGGAAAAATCTAATTATTTTCTATCGCAGCAACCTCTCCGGCAATATCAGCGCCGGTGGTGTAAAGGTAAGCGTGATTGCCTCTCACCCCAGCAGGCCTGGGTTCAATCCCAGTCGGCGCCGCCGGGATGTTCTGAGACATAACATCTCTGATCACGCCTTCCTTCGGATGGGAAGTGAAGCCGTTGGTCCCCGGTCCATAAATTGATGGGTCAATAGGTATGGTCCAGGTGTGGGAGCTGCCTCCCTGGCGTCGGTAGAATTGGTGCTCAGCACGGAAAACAAGATCGACGGAAAACAAATAAGGGATAAATAAAAATCTCTCCGGCCCACCGGGACTGTTTCATAAGAGCATTGTGAAGATTGAAGAGGTACCTTCAGGCCAAGCATCAGTATACTGTATCTAGAAGAAGTTTGTCTGCTGAGGAGTGCTCGACTTTCCCTGACGACGTAAAACTTCTCTAGCAGCATGGGTCTATCTTCATTGATTCAAAGGTATGCATCGAACATTGAGTGGCCGGTCTACATAATCCTGGACTTTACGTACACTGCTAAAAAAAAGTAGTGTAAATTTTCGTTACTATGATCCATAAATGGAGCGTCATAAATCATACAAATTTACATTATAAATCGTGTAAATTTATGAGACATGTCATGCAATATTCTATATATTGTATGCAACTTTCCACCTTTGTTTGCAACATTTCTTGCAAGCTGCTAGTTTACGTGAAAAGGAAGTTTACATGCATAAATGTTTGCATGCATGGATGTTTACATCACCAGTAAAATTCAGATTTTTTTAGTTAGATTTTCAAAACGATATAGTGGTTCTCAGAATTTCGTTAAAATCGGTTGTTTTGTTCCTTATCACAAAATATTACACACGGATTTTTTTTTTAATTTTGTCATTAGGGTGACCTAAAAAGCCCGACTAACAATTTTCGCAATGTAAACGCTTTACTCATTTCCTTTATACAGCCTCACGCTGTATTAAAATGTTATACGATATGAGGAAACCTTTACTCAACCTCTATACAAGCAAATCCGGCGAACTTAGTCAGCTACTTATGGCTGTTGGGACGGTAGTGACAAGCTCTTATTGCATATCCACTTACGCTTCTATACAGCTGTTATTCAGCAGTTTAGTTGTGTTTGAACTTCAAAGACGCTTACTCAACCTTAACCCGATTATCCAATAATCACTACGCAGTTTTCTCTTGACGCCAGGTTAAATATTGTTTACGGTTTTTTTTTATTTTGTGGTGGAATTTATCAATTTTATTTTACTGCGAATTAAATTAATCGAAATTAGTTATAAAACACACCACCAAATGCTTTACACTGTACCGGAATCTGGAATCGAACTCGAGACGACCGCATTGGGGAACGTTGATACTACCAACTTCGCTACGCCAACACTTCAAACCAGTGCTGTGCATTATTATAACGGTTATTGTACCATGACGGTCATCCTCACATTACCGTCACCTCTTAAAAATGACGGTCAACTAGCATATCACTTGGAAACACCTTTACCTCACTAGACCGTCTTCATAAAAGCCATCTATGACAGTTAGATTAAATGACAAGGAGAGAGTAGCACAATCATTCACTCACTGATCATCTCTGTTAAACATTTATAAGTGGGAAGTGAGAATAATGCTCCCTCATTTTCCTGTTCTTGCTAAAAGTTTTTAATATCAGAACATAAGAAACATTTTGAATAAAATGTTGTATTTTCATTTTCCTGTAACAAATAAATATGTGGGTGCTGTTACGTTACAGTGTAGAAAAATATCCGTTTATCTTCAAAAATGCCATTTCTTAAGGGTTGATGCATATATTATGTCACGCTCTAGGGGGGGTTGTGACAAGTAATGCATTAGGTATAGGAAAAACGTCACGATAGGGGACGGGGGTAAATTTCTCCTCGATTTAGCGTGACATACTTAATGCATGGGCCCTAACTTGCAAATTAAAGCCACACCGTATCAATTCTCTTTTATATACGCTTAATAAATCTGAAAACTGAAGCAACTCACAATTGACAAGCTCACGAGAATTTTACTGTCAAAACCAGTGTTAGAAAAGTATAAAATTGTATACAAAGCTATTTCACTAGTTGTATTTTATTGAAAAAAAAAAAATAGATTTGGGAATTGGGGTTGGCCCTTCTTACAAATGCAAATTCCTACTAACAATGTTTTCCATGATGTGTTCAAAGCAACACGGCACAACATACGCTTCTGATTACGCTGATGTGACAAAACAGCAACATGACGCTGCGTCAATTTTGAAAATTTTCAAAATTTAGCACGGCGTCAGCGTTTTAGTACTGGCGCGCAGTGAGCGCAACGCATCTTTGTGGGTTGCTAAACTTAATAGCGTTGGCTCAAACCAAGCTGTCAGTTGACGCTGACGGTGACGGACTATTGTGGGTGGCCCTTTAGACCCGGATTTTTTTTTATTTTGTCATTAGGGTGACCTAGAGAGGGTCTAGTATAAGAGAGAAGTGGATTCAAAACAAACTGCCTTGTCAGCCTATGCCTACACGATATCCGCAAAATATCCAAAAATGACTATAAAAGACTCGATATCGTCTACAAAGTAAGCATTTTAGAGGGAGACTTGGACTACCCATTAAATGAGTAAAAAGATTACGCATTTATGAGTATTTTTTACTTACAAATGAATACATACAACTTATTTTTTAATTGTAATTACTGATAAATGAGTAAAATTTAGCTCATTTAATGGGTAGTCCCAGTTTTCATTGAAAATGCTTACTTTGTAGTCATTATTGGGTATTTTGCGGTTACCGTGTAGGTGCTTTCTAGCAACACTGCCAATGCAATCAAGATAGGCGCTGCTCGATTGGCTCTGGCTTTGACAGTTCATTTGGCCCAAAACCAGCCAGTCCGCTCCTCTCTTATACTAAACCCTCTCTACTCCTTACGATAATCAAGAGTCTCGATCAACTTTTGGAGCATATGTACACACTACGAAAAATACATGTCAAGAGCCACATGTGAAAAGGGCATACAAGCTTTTTGTAAACAAACCTTCTTATGCCCTTTTCTCGCCAACCGAGGGTCGCTCACGCAAACCAACAATACCATCGGGAAGGGGAATGCTTCTCCTACCCGCTAATGTGTGGAGTAATCCATATTGGACGTAAATCATAGAACGTAAACAAACATTTCATGTAAAATTAAGTGTTCTCAAACCAAAACATCAACTAGTCGACGAAGACAACGTTTGATTGAATTGATTTTCACGTTTCTTTCAACTGATTCTTATGTCAAAAGGCCCGCTTACATGTGTCGGTCTCAGGGAACCGAAAGTTACATGACTTTTTAGTAGTGTGTAGGTGGCGAGAAAAGAGCATAAGAAGGTTTGTTTACAAAAAGCTTGTTCTTGATGTAAATTTCAGTGCCCTGAGACCGACACATGCAAGCGGCCCTTTTGACATAAGAATCAGTTGAAAAGGACGAGAAAATCAATTCAACCACACGCACTTTTCGTCGAGTAGCATGTGTTTCAGTTTCAGGACACTTAATTTTACATGCCATATTTGCTTACGTTCCATGATTTACGTCAAAGCTGAATTACGTCTCGTGTAAAAATAATAATTTCTACGTGTGTATCTTTGGTAAAAGTGTTCACCTGCGCTCCTGAATCGACGAGAAACACACAATTAATCCCAGCTGCTTTAGCTGTAATGTATCCAACATCGAAGCCCAACTAACATTTTCAGCTTTGTAAGCCAACTTTTCCAGCGTTGTGCTGTAAAGTAGCTGAAAAGAAGCTGCAGATACAGCTACAAGCAAAAGCTAGCAAAATAGTTTTGGAGAGCGTTTACTCAACTTTCTCACAACCATTATTCAATGTTTCAGTCGCACTGAATAACATCAGCCAATAAAGGCTAATGTCACTTCTATACACACACTAATCAACTTTCCACTTGTAGCTGCAAAACAAAGCTAACAAAGTGAATATATTACTCATTTGATGGCTTCTACACAACCAACAACTCTTGCTGAATAACATAAACATCAAAAGTGCTTTTTCAACAACTAAACAAACTGTACCCTTTCAAGTTCACACACAACTAAACAGCAGGATAACAGCTGTATAGAAGCGTTAATGGATATGCAATAAGAGCTTCTCCCGACCGTTCCAACAGCCATAAGTAGCAGACTGAGTTCGCCAGATTTGCTTGTATAGAGGTTGAGTAAAGTTTTCCTCTTATCGTATAACGTTTGAATACAGCTTGAGACTGTTTAAAGAAATGAGTAAAGCGTTTACATTGTGAAAATTGTTAGTTGGGAGTCGCTTAACGCCGCTTGTATCCGTTGCACTAACTCAGAGCTTGTCTGTGTGATATATCATCGGTAGTTTTCAGTTTGTCGTTTAACATTTTTAAATCCACCAATGCAATGGTTCGCTTGGATACTGGATCAGATGTACAGTCCTATTAAATAATACAAACTATCAACTCACCTCTGTTTAAGCTTCAATGACATTTCACGTCGGATTCTTGATTGTTTTATTAATGTTATAAAAGAAATGATCAAAATTTCGTATTTTCAAATAAATTAAACAAATTGATTTTACTGGCAATAAATTAGTGCCTTATTTACTACATATGGGCTTGCCAAATTTATGTCTATAAAGGCTGACTAAAAGTAAATTGGTACGCACAAAATACCTGCAATCCGGGATTCAATAAGTTTGAAAAGTTGGTTGCTTTCCAGTACTTTTATAAAAACTTCAAAGTTACAGCATTTGTTGGTTACATTTATCCAGTTCGTATGAAATCTCGAACCTTCCTCTTGATGAAGCCCATCAGCACCCGCACAGTGGAAACGGACACGGAATTAGCGCATTTCTTTCATTTTTCCCGAATTTGCTGGATGTCCTTGACTGCCCCCGCCGCTTCGTCGAAGTCGCTGCTTTGAAATCGCCCAGCTCTATTGGTCGAAATTCCGGGCAACTCGGAGGGTTCATTAGCTTGAGGACAAAATCGATCTTGTTGGCAGCATTCCACTCCAGAAACACCTTGGAGTAGTGGCAGCTGGTCAAGTCGGGCCAAAAGATTACTTTGCCCGTATGCTTGCGGATGAACGGCAATACACGCTTTTTCAGGCATTTTTCGATGCCAACTTTGGATGTCATCTTCGAGGATGTGACAAATGGTTCCGTTTTCAGGTCACAACTGCAAATCGCTTGCCAATTGCTTCATGTGCCGGTTCGGATTTTTACTGGCTTTGTACGACTTGTAGCAAGGATGTTCCGCACCGTTTTAAAGTTGGCGTTGTACCTTCTGGCCACATCTCGGATCGAAAGACCAGGGTTGGCTTTAACGCACCTCAACACCTTGCTGCGCAGCTGACAATCCCTGATTCCAGTTTATTCGTAGGTCCTTTCCACACTCAGGGTTTCCTTGTAAGTTTTGGGCACTCGACAAACTGTTGTTTTCGGCATCTTCAGCACTTTAGCTAGCTTGGAACCGGACCACTCTGGATTTTCCAGATGTTTGTGCACAATATTTTTTCTTCTTTCGAGTTCCATTTGACATTATTTCTGAACGCGATCGACTACTTTGATCATTCTTGCACTACTACCCAACATTTTATACACCTCTCCAAAAGCAGAACAACTTCTAAATAACTTTATTTCGATTGTCTATTTTCAGGTATGTATCTGTGACATGTATGGCCATACTTTCAGAGGCAGAACAAACATGAAGCCCAAGTAACTATATAGGTAACGGGTTTTAAAACATCAAAACATTAATTTGGGAAGAGATTTCCATCTTCAATGTGCCACTTCACTGGTTCAATCTACATATTATAAACGATGCCAGTCACGTCTTTTGAGAGAGCTGTCAACAATCACTTCAATTGAAAGTCATTCTGTCTTCTCTTCGAGCAGATCTCCTTCAACATCAACAGAACCACTTTCGATCAATTTTCATACTGTTTGATTTAACTTGACTCGTGTTCATTTCGTCTTTCATTGTAAAATGAACTTATTTTCGCATTGAAGCAAAGCTGTTCGATCCAAATTCGTGCAGTTTTTCTGAGTCAACTTGAGAGCACGCAATAAGCTAATATGCGATAAGTGTTTGAAATGCTGAGAAGAAGAAAAAGAATTAATTAATTTAATGTTATTGTTTAATTCAAAATGTTTTTATGTTACTTCATACGTGAAGTTTGCGATTTTCAGAGTTGGTTGGAAATGCTATCTAACGTGAAGCTTTTGTGAGATAATTTATTAGCTAGAGAATGATTTTTAGGAGAGGGTAGGTGGACAGTTCCGTTAGAGTACGGCAGTATGAATTTTTTTTTTTTTGTTTATTAATTTATTTGATAAGGCTTAACCGAATTAACTTTACAGAGCCGAGGATTCTTGGTCACTATAAAATACATCTTAAAACTATAGTCAAAAAGTACAACACAATAAACACTTTATCTTCCGCTATCCAAAAAGTCTCCTCCATCAGAACTGGAGCCGCTTCCAGTGGTTTCATTGTATGGCAAATTGTTGTACGCCAACGAGGGTCAGAGCGCGTCCATTGCAGCAATGGACGCAAAACGTGGTCAGCACTCACACACTCATCACGAAACGGTTGCTTTTCAAAGTCGACGACGCATCGACCGAAAGAACTGCTGATGAAGAACAATGAGGAGGACCACACAATGGTTGCTGCCGAGAAAACAGACGATCGCGTAGCACACATCGAGAGTGGCCTGCTTTTGTCGACAGCCGAGTGAACACTGAGTATGAAAATTGAATAGAAGTTGAAAATGAGCGAAGGGTCATTAATGCGACAGTTTTTAAAGTCAAACGCACATCTCTTGCCTAACCCGTACGATGTACGCGTTGTTTATTTATTTATGATGGGATGGGAGCCACAAATTGCCACCTGCTAAGTGCGGTGTTCTGCACATTTGTGCATAGGGGTCGTCCATTAATTATTTCACACATTTAGGGGGGAGGGGGGGAGGGTTTGGAAACTGAGACGAGCCATACAAAAAAAATAAGGTCCATACAAAAAATGTGACAAAGGGGGGAGGGGGGTTGAAAATGGGCCAAATTTGCGTGACATAATTAATGGACCATCCCATAGGTGGAATATTTTCCAAACATGTCTAGTCTAGTCTAGTCTAGTCTACACATACACAGCCAGTACTTGAAAGAATCCTGGAAAATGATACATCTATCATTTTTCTTGTCATTATTAATGCCTGCTGCACATCAAGGATGTGAAACAAACAATAAAGCGGCCAGGCCTACTGTGTAGCGTTTAGTTAATTTTTGTGGAAGTGAATGTTTACCATGTCTACTTAATAAGTATAGACAGTGGTTAACATTTAATCCACAGGTAATCAAAGAGCGGGGACATACCGTACCAACCGCTCCTAAATGCAGGATTTGAAAATAGGCTATATAAATCGTTGGGAGTGACAGAGCTAAGAAAGTTAATGTACACTCCTTGGTTGTCCGATCTCCTGGGATGGAACACAGGTATTTACCCCTTGTGTTCGAGCGTACAGTCCTCCCTTCGTACAAGCGTGGACGGCACCGCCAACCCACTGCCATCCCTCAATCGATCCAGCCGACCTCAGTCGAAGGACAACAGAGAGCGGTGTGCGGACGTAACCTATACGGAGGGAATGCTGTATTCGCCTAGGTTATAGCGCCCTTGCTCGCTACCATTTTCTTCTAGCGGTTGGGACCTGAGCACTAACTCTTGTCCTAGCCCTATATGGCATATGGTTATAGCGCCATTACTCGCTTTCTGAAAAGAGAAGAAGGGAAGGAAAGGAGAGGAAAAGGACTTGGGAAAAGGAAATGCGGAATTCCTTTCCTCATTAGTATTTGTATCGTCAACTTTTATGAAAACTATATAAAACATTTTTCCTTGGTCAGAGGTATTATTACGACATTTGAATAAGATTGTCTTATCATTTGTTATTCAAAATTTAATGTTATAATGATCAACATAGCTTTGGATTATCCAATATAAATCGGTAACACTGTCCTGCAACCGATGATTTTGTCTAATCCGAAAACTAAAAGTTACGAAAAAGCACTTAGGCCTTCATTAAGTTCCACTTTCACGCGAAGTTCAATGTTTCGCGGTTTGCTCTTTACGCATTGTTCAGGCTATCATAACAAGCTATGACCGGCGTGACGATTGCTTAAGCCCTGGTTAAACAAGTAAGTTATTAAAATGAAATCACGTTCCCGAAAGCAGTCAACAATGTATCTTAAACCGGATCAAGCGTGCGCCCAATTTTTCTAAACATTCCGACGCGTTCCGCCCAATATCTATCAATTACGTTTTTCTACAATAGTAGCCTGGGATAAATCCTAATTCGAGTGACACGTGTTTGTTGAAAAATTATATTCTGCCTAATATCAGTAGTCAGTAGTCATTAGGAAACCTGTTACTATATTACCACACGGGAAAAAACACGATCTCCGAAATGAGATAAATGACTCATGATTTCATGAACATAGCGTATTTTCATGTTATGAAAATACACCATGAATAATATTCATGATATCATGAGCAACTTTTGCGTAACGCAGCAAACATTCCCAAAATCATGAATCATCCGAGTTGAAATCATGAGCTAAATTCATGGGTTTAACTTTTAACCAAAAAAATGTAAAAAGAATAAAATAATGCAACAAACTGGATTCGAACCAAGAACCTTGATATCACTAAACCCACACTTTGACCACTAGACTATCAGTACTTGTATAAGATGGAAGACAAAAGGCGAATAAGAGATGCCTATGTAGTTCGGTTTAAGAACACGGTTTGCCAAGTACGTGTAACGCTTTTAGCGGTCTTGATTCCTCTGCATTATGAAATCATGAATTTCCATCCCGAAATCATGAATCATTGTAACGATTTCATGGGATGGCTAGTTTTTTCATTTCATGATTTTTTATTCATGAAAATGGAATCGGATTTGTTTCCGTGCACATATGTCATCTCGCGCTCCGTTAATTTGGAAGTTTTCTCGCTATTATCTGACGTAAATAATCAGTTTTTTCTCGCTTAGTGATTCCTGGCATAATTCCCGATAAATTTATCAAAAAGTGAGTTTTTTTTTTTGAGAAGAAAGTGTGTTTTCGGCATCATCGGAAGGAAAATTGTTTTTGCGATTGCCAATTCGCCAACCATTTTGCGCACCATACCTGTGCACACGGATCATCGTCATCGAGTGTCAGCATCTGCCTCCACACTCAAACCGCTCATCTCGTGTGTTCAGCTGAGTGCCGAGCTTCATACAAGCACACACCAACGAAGACCGCCCGCACACGCGGATCGAAGAGCATCAAAGCTGCGCGTCGCTCCGCTGCTGCTGTGTAAACGCTCGGTGGTAGTAGTATAGGATTATCAGATAAGTTTTTGTTCTTGTTTCTTTCTTTCTCCCATCAGTTAAATTTTAAGTTTGTGTTTCTGTGTTTGTATTTTTTTTCATCTCTCCCTGGTTCATCGTCTCAGTCTGGCAAAGGACAGGCTCAGATAAACCCCCGATCGCGAGCCTATCCAGATGACTCGACTGGCCCATGGGTTGTTTACTTTCAGCCCATTAAGAAACCTTTGAATGTAATGCAAATTACTAATGATCTGACGAAGCGGTTCTCGGCCGTGACCGAAATCTCGAAGGTGAGGTACAATAAACTTCGCGTTGTCGTCTCTAACCTGAAACAAGCTAACGAGATTGCTGCCTCCCAGCTCTTTACACTCGAGTATAGAGTGTACATCCCAGCTCGTAATGTGGAGATCGAAGGTGTGGTCACCGAAGCGAGTCTGACCCCCGAGATCTTGGCGAAGCAAGCGGTTGGCCGTTTCAAGAACCCCTTGCTTCCCACGGTTGAGATACTGGAAGTCCAGAAGCTGAACTCAGTATCTTTCAGCGAGGGTAAAAAGAGCTTTACCCCCACAGACTCGTTTCGGGTGACCTTTTCTGGTTCAGCCCTTCCTCACTACATCGAGTTGGGAAAACTTCGGCTACCTGTGCGTTTGTTTGTTCCTCGGGTCATGAACTGCCAAAACTGCAAACAGTTGGGACATACGGCCTCTCACTGTGGCAGCAAGGCACGCTGTTCCAAATGCGGGGAGAAGCACGAGGATGGCGCCTGCACAGTCACTGCACCAAAATGCGTGTACTGTAAGGGAACTCCTCATGGTCTCTCATCGTGTCCGGCGTACAAACAACGCGGGGAGAAACTAGAACGCTCTCTTAAGGAGCGTTCCAGGCAGTCTTTTGCAGCAATGCTAAAAACAGCCACACCATCAACCAACGACAAAAATCCCTTTGCTGTTTTGTCTGATGACGAGTCTGACTCTGACTTGGCTGAGGAGGGAGTTTCTTTCAGTTTTCCGGAAGGTTCTGCACGGAAACGAAAACGCATCCGTTCGCGGAAAGTTGCAGATAAGGAACCCCAAATCAGCTTGCCCAAATCAAGGAGTGATGGAAAAAAGGAAGTTTCAACTCCTCCTGGTTTCCGCAGAACTGACTATAACCAGAACTTTCCATCTCTCCCGGGGACATCAAAAACCCCTGATGGCCCATTTTTAAGAACAGAAGCCCCTTCTTCATCCGGGTTGTTCTCATTTGATAAAATTGTGGACGATATTCTCAAGTACCTCAATATTTCTGATCCTCTCAAAAGCATTGTTCTGGCAATGCTTCCTTCTGTGAAGACCCTCTTGAAGCAATTGACATTGAAGTGGCCCCTCATTGCAGCAATCATTTCCTTCGATGGATAATTTTCCAAACGAGGTCGGGGAGTTGATAACTGTTCTACAGTGGAATTGTCGAAGTCTCATTCCTAAATTAGACTCTTTTAAGTTTTTAGTTCACAATAATGATTGTGATGCATTTGCTGTTTGTGAAACTTGGCTCTCTTCAGATGTCGATCTTCCTTTTAATGATTTCAACATTATTCGCCTGGATCGTGAGGATTCGCGTGGAGGAGCGGTACTTTTGGGGATCAAAAAGTGCCATTCCTTCTATAGAGTGAATCTTCCACAATTTCCAGGTATTGAAGTTGTCGCATGTCAGGCTATTGTTAAAGGCAAGAGTATTTGTATTGTTTCTCTGTATATTCCTCCCCGAGTTTCAATTAATCAAAAACAACTTTCAGATATCTGTTCAGTTCTTGCGACTCCACGGTTGATTATGAGAGATTCTAATTCCCACGGTACAGGCTGGGGGGAACTGTATGATGACAACCGCTCTACTTTGATATATGACCTCTGTGACAATTTCAATGTGTCAATTCTTAATAATGGAGAAGTAACACGTTTGGCTGGTCCATCCTCCAATGGAAGTAAATTAGACCTCACACTTTGCTCTAACTCATTATCGTTGGATTGCACGTGGAATGTGATCCAGGATCCCCACGGTAGTGATTACTTGCCGATCAAAATTTCGATTGCCAGTGGGTTCAATCCGTCGGAATCCGTTAACGTCGCGTACGACCTCACTCGTAATATCGATTGGATAACGTTCAAGACCACAATAGATGAAGCCCTAACGTCGGTAGAAGAGCTTCCACCGTTGGAGGAATATAACTTCCTTTCCAATCTGATCTTGAACAACGCGCTGCGAGCTAAAACTCGGCCGGTTACTGGAACGTCTTTCCGTAGGAAACCTCCTTCCCCTTGGTGGGACCAGCAACGCACAGAGGTTTATCGAAAAAATTCCGACGCGTTTAAGCTTTTCCGGAAACGTGGAACACCCGAGCATTTTGAAGCGTACTCGATTCTTGAACGCGAACTCAAGAGCCTCATCAAAGCCAAGAAACGTGGTTACTGGCGGCAATTCGTGGACGGATTATCGAGCGAAAAGTCGTTGAATACGCTTTGGAATGCGGCGCGAAGGATGCGTAACCGGTCTTCAAACAACGAGAGCGAGGAGTACTCGGATCGTTGGATTCTCAAGTTCGCGCGAAAAGTATGTCCTGATTCTGTGCCGTCACAGATGATTCCTCGCGAAACGACGAATCCAGTAGACGAAATCAACCAGCCAGGAGCTCTCACTCGCGCTCCTTTCGTGTCGCAATTCGGCTCCGGGGGCTGATAGGATCAAGTTCAACTTGTTGAAGAACCTTCCCGACGTCGCAAAGAGGCGCATGTTGAACTTGTTCCGGATGAGCTTAATATTGTTCCGGATGATTGGACGCAAGTGAGAGTTATAGCCATTAAAAAGCCTGGAAAACCCACTTCAGATCATAACTCGTATCGTCCCATCGCGATGTTATCGTGCATTCGAAAATCCTTTTTCGCTTGGACAAATGGGTTGAGACGAACCACCTACTCTCAGATACTCAATTTGGTTTCCGTAGGGGCAAGGGAACGAATGACTGTCTCGCGTTGCTTTCCACAGAAATTCAGTTGGCTTTTGCTAAAAAAGAGCAAATGGCTTCTGTGTTCTTAGATATTAAGGGGGCTTTTGATCCAGTATCGGCTGAAGTCCTTTCAGACAAACTCCACGCATGTGGCCTTTCTCCATTAATCAATAACTTTTTGTACAATTTGCTATCAGAGAAACATATGAGCTTTTCTCATGGAAACTCTACAGCTTCTCGATTTAGTTACATGGGTCTCCCCCAGGGCTCATGTTTAAGCCCCCTTTTGCACAATTTCTATGTCAGAGAAATTGACAATTGTCTAAGTGACAACTGCACGTTGAGACAACTTGCAGATGACGGCGTAGTGTCTATGACAGGGCCCAAAGGGGTCGACCTGCAAGGACCCCTACAGGATACCTTAGACAACTTGTCTACGTGGGCTGTCCAGCTAGGTATCGAATTCTCCTCGGAGAAAACTGAGTTGGTCGTTTTTTCTAGGAAGCATAGCCCAGCACAACCGAAGCTTCAACTTTTGGGTAAGCCGATTACTCATTCCATGTCTTTCAAATATCTTGGGGTCTGGTTCGATTCCAAATGCACCTGGAGATCCCACATTGAGTATCTGAGACGAAAATGCCAACAAAGGATCAATTTTCTTCGTACAATTACCGGAACGTGGTGGGGAGCCCATCCGCAAGATCTTCTAACGTTGTACCGGACAACGATTTTATCGGTTTTTGAGTACGGTAGTTTTTGCTTCCAGTCGGCGGCTAAAACACATATCATCAAACTGGAGCGTATCCAGTATCGATGGCTTCGTATCACGTTAGGATGCATGCACTCGACTCATACGATGAGTCTAGAAGTATTGGCGGGCATGTTGCCACTCTCGGATCGGTTTTCGGAATTGTCCCTCAGGCTCCTCACCCGTTGTGAAGTTATGAACACACTGGTACTCGAAAACTTTGAGAAGCTTTTTGAGCTCAACCCTCAAGCTCGTTTCATGACTATGTACTACGTTTCCATAACACAGGATGTCAGCCCTTTACAGCATAATCCTCATCGTGTATGCTTCTCCGACTTCGGCAATTCAGTTAGTTTTGATTTATCGATGACGCAAGAGATTCGCGGAATTCCAGAACATCATCGTTCCATGATCGTTCCGTCATTATACACTGCAAAGTTTGGCCAAGTTGATTTCGCAAGATCGTTCTTCACAGATGGATCACTAACAGAGGCGTCCGCTGGTTTTGGTATTTATAACGAATTTCATAGCGCGTCTCGAATGCTTCATGCTCCTTGTTCCGTATATGTTGCTGAACTGGCGGCAATACATTATACGCTCGAAACCATCGCCATCGCCATCAGGATAGTCTCAGTTCTGTCAAGACTATTCGCTCCATGAGGCCGGTAAAGCACTCCTCGTATTTTCTCATGAAAATACGAGGTCTTCTAGGTGCTTTATCTTTATGATCTTTTGCCATCACCATTGCATGGGTCCCATCTCATTGCTCGATTCCGGGCAATGAGAAGGCGGACTCGCTTGCAAAAGTGGGCGCTATGGAAGGCGATATTTACGATCGACAAATCGCCTTCGACGAATTTTTCTTCATTTATCGTTAACAGTCACTCGCCAGCTGGCAAAATAAATGGAGTGAAGGGAGTTTGGGACGATGGCTATATTCGATCATCCCTAAGGTGTCGAAGAGTCCTTGGTTTAAAGTGTTGGACTTTATTCGTGTGATGTCTCGCCTCATGTCTAATCACTACCATGTTGGGCTGGGGGACAGCAATCTCTGTGAATGTGGACAAGGTTACCAATACGCAGATCACATCATTTGATCTTGTGCTGAGCATTGTGGAGTCAGATCTGAGCTGTACGATTCCCTTCGGGCTCGAGGTAGACAACCTAATGTGCCAGTTCGGGATGGGTTGGCTAGACGCGATCTGGAGTTTAAGAAGCTTTTATATGTTTTCCTGAAGAATATTAACCTTAGATTGTAAGTTTGATTAACTTGTGTTTAGTTTGTATTTTGTGTGTTTGGTTTTTTAAATTTGTTTTGGTAATAATTGTAAAATGATACAGCTGATTACAAGTTGAATAGAAATAAGTTCATGTTTTAGAAATAGTGAAATCTCCTCCTCCCTTTCCCCATCCATAACATTGTAAATCTCCTCCAGCCACGAGATGACCGCGAGTATTCGGCTCTATAAAGTTTATTCGATTGAACCTGTACAAATAAATCAATTAATAAAAAAAAACCTGATACATCCCTTCGAAAAAGTAATCGAGAAATAGTTCATTTTGACTAATTTTTTTTTATTGTTACAGTGGTGAAGCTAACCAATCAGATTCTCAGGCCTTGCATCAAATAAAGGTGGTTTCCAAAGCGGGACCAAACATTCGACGTTATTCTTCATCCAAATCTCAGCCATGAAAAACCTCATATTAATTTTGTCTCAGCCTACCGGCAGACCCCTTGGTTCCCGGCACCCACCATCGTCGGTTGGACAGTGCGGAAAACTTGATGTTTACACAGTGTCTTCCGCACTTGAAGCCATGACCACTTGAGGGTATTTTTTATCACGTTCATTCCATTTCAACTGATGGACCCCGTGAAGTTGCTCTGGTCATCGTTCGCACTGCACACATACCTGTCGTCGTCGTCTTCGTCGTCATCATCCGCGATATCAGGAGAGAGTCCCGCATCGCAACTTCACCCATCAAACCTGGACGGACATGAGTGCAAAACCTTGGGACCCGACGACCGACGGACGGTTTGGCGGGCGGTGTGCAACTTCATCATCGTCATCGAGTTGGAACATAAATAACATAAATTTCATAAATGTTTATGTTTTCTGCGAGATATGATAGATGTTCTCTGCCGCGCACTCTCTGCTCAGACGGCGGTCACCGTGGGCCCACTCGCCGAGGAGCCCAGTGCAGCCACGGAGACAAGTTGGTTCCGCGTTGAAACTTGGCAGATCGTGATCGTCGTGTGGGACTACGACCACTGACTACGAAGGGACTCTTGAACTGACGATTTTGATTATGCGCACACCACCGACCGAGACTGGCAGTCGCTTGGAGAATTTCGGTTCTCCCGGTTCCCGGCTCGATTCGGAATTCATAAATATATAAATGAGATGGGAATCTCGCGCGGGGAGTTACGAGTCAGTCCTCGTTCGTCAGTCAGAAGTTCCGTCAGCATCATCACCGATCGGTTGATCGGTCGGTCGGTAGCGCATGCATTGTTATGACAACAATTTGGATGCGCGCTCTGCTGCTGCTACTGCTCTCTGTCAGGCTGACTGAGGCCCGAGCCGGTCAAGAAATGATGGAATATTAATAATTGTGATATGGTTTTGTGAATTCTGATGATTGGTGAGGTGGAGCAGGGGGGAGGGGGGAGGAGCATTTTTCGGGAGTAGAAAACTGGAATTCGTATTACTTTAATGCCAATGATCATGCTGATGATGATGATGGTGATGGGGGCCTCATCTCGTTTGGAACAATTGAATTTGATCGGGCCCGGGATGACCGTGCAGGAATGGCTGTTATGGATTTTTGGGAATTTTAATTCGACAACTGATTCTTTACAAATTTAATGCTCGAGGTGGGTGATGAATTATTTATATGGAGGTTTAAATATTTTTATGAGAGAATTGTGAGGCTATCGGGTTTTCACAAGATGTATGGAATACATCATTTTGACCGTTTTTCAGAGAAATGTCATATAGCTGGAATCGAGCAGGAAAATAGTATGCGAAAAAATTATTCTCACCGAGATCTATTTTAAAATGATGTTTGTCCCGACATTCATTAGCACCCATTATTAAGATGAAGGAAATATTAAGATTCCTTCCACTTCCTATACCGGTTTTATCAGCATAACATTAAGCAAATTGCACTAGATTCTAGGAGTTAAAAGTCCTTTACCATTTGAACAATTCATGCAAATTACTACATACGTATGTAACGCTAGATTTGGTTAAAATTTACACAATGTTTCATACGAATTGAAGCGCAATATTGCATATATCAGTAACTAGTTGGCTGAATTCGTATTCTAACTCACTTCATACTACTCACTCGGTCAATTGTCACTCACTAACTTCTCATCCATCCATTTCGGGCGTCATGCACTTACCTACACACTCATAGTCTCATTCTCTTACTTTAATTTTGCCATTCCATGATAGAACTCGGGCTGACTTGGCAGCGCTGCTATGACATGCGAGCGGGATGGAAAGATCGAAATAGACAGAAGGATAAACATGGGTGTTCAGAATATCTTGTAAAAAAATAGACAGGGATACATTAAAAAAAAACGACTGACATTTTTTTCGCTGATATGGATGAGGATGTGTCGTACCCCCTGGGACGTACGATTGATCCGGTTTTTAAAACACTGTTAACTTTTTGCGAGAGCATCAATTCATTTGAATAGCTTCCTATACCTGGACTTGAACGATCGTTGTTCGAAGTTTGTTGTAATGTAAGGAGAACGGTGGCCTTAGAGTGACCGTTTTTGCTTACTGAGTAGAAGATATGGGTAAGTAACCATACCAAGTAACATTTTAAGTTTTATGAAGTAATACAGAGCTACTATAAAACAACATTCATTAAACCCTGGTCAAGCTACTTTGCCATTGATGCAAAGAGTTGCTTTAAATTTATTTTTAGAACAAGACAGATTTAAACTTTCTCGACAGACTATAAAAGGTCTTTCTAACAGCATGGAGCTGAACTACTAACCAGGAATGTTTTACACTTTGATATGCTGTCTTTAAACAAAATGGATTGTTCATTTCCATTATTAAGCCATCATAAATCAGAATGGATGCCAAGTAACTGCTGAATTGTTACTTGGGCAAGCCTCTTTACAGTACTAAGTTGATAGGGTCGCATTCTAAAGTGAACCCTCATAAACAATAACCATTAGAAGCGCCTAACTACCAGTGCCTAGATCCCTCTCGGCTACAACCCTAGAACTCCAATTTGAAGGTTTTTTAATGTAGATTATTAAAAGTGCACCTACATTTTGTTTTTGTCATAGTTACTACAGTACACAGACTGATTACCGGCAGGTAGTCAAATTAAAAAAAATGGCCAATTTTAACCATGGGCGGTTTTTTTTTAGTTCTTCATATTTTGGGCTCAAATTTGCACCAAACATTTTAAAACTCTCCTACTAGATGTGTTACCAAGGGCAAACGATTTGGACAAATAGTTTTTAAGATATGACCAGATGAGTGAGAGGAAGTTTTGAGCTTTTATGGTGAAAAATCAAAGCTTTTTAATAATAAATTATTTTTCCTTGAATTCGGATGGCATAATAATATTTTTATGTTGATTTTCACGTGTTCACATTATATGAGATCAAAACAAGCCCATTTTTTTTACTTCTTTTCACAATTTAATTGTGGTCTTTAAAGTGAAAAATACGTCCTTGCTCGTTAGAGTGTATCTAAAAAACTAAATTAATTATTCAAATAAAGGTATTATTCAAGTAGCAGCTATCATCCACAACTGAAATTTTATATAGGGTAAACGCTCCTATAGTTGCGGTACGTTAGAAGCGTTAGGTTCCTATAGTTGTGTATGGAGACTCCATACACAACTATAGGAACCTAACGCTTCTAACGTACCGCAACTATAGGAGCGTTTCCCCTACCTGCTAATCGATCTGATTTCATCGTACTTTTAAAGCACAACGTTTTGGCTGTATCCCATAGGAACGAATTTTTCACTTTTACGACCACAATTAAATTATGGGCAGAAGTAAATAAATGAGCTAGTTATGATTTCATATAATGAGAATCCTACCCAACACATGTGAATAATAAAATAAAAAAAATATTGTGGCATTGGCGTGAAGTAATTCAATAATAAAAAAAATATGATATAACATTGATTTTTCACTAGAAAAGCTCAAAACTACCTCTCACTCATCTGGTCATATCTCAATAACTATTTGTCCAAACCATTTGCCCTTGGAAACACACAAAAGTGGAAGAGTTTTTCAAAGAGTGGTGAAAACTTGAGCCCAAAATATTAAGGAATAAAAAATTCTGCTCATGGTGAAAATAGGCCATTTTTCGACAAATTGGATACCTGCTGGTAATCAGCCTGTTTACTGTAGTTACTAAAACCAAAACCTATAACCTTATAATAATCTGTATTTAAAAAACCTTCAAATTAACTTTCTAAGATCATGAATAGCTTATTTGGTTGTGGAGTAATCTCTTGTGAAAGTTGCAATTTTTTAAAAAACTTGGAAGCAAAATCAAAAAAGGCGTTTGTTCAGAATGCCAAAACAAGCGTTTTGGCCAAGTTTGGCTCAAATCGGTGACATAGACCACAACTTTTGACGTAGGATCACGTCTTTCGGCAACATATTGGGGGTGCAATTAAAAAAAACCAAAATCGACCGCGTTACGAAAAGTGGTCAGGTTTTGACTACTTATAACCTGGGTCTGGCGAACTCGAATCGCAGCCAGCTTCAGACACTATCCAAGACGCATTGCAGCAAGCTTTACTCTTCAACGGCGCCGGTGGTGTTTTTTTTTTCGGTGGTGTTTTTTTTTTTTTTTTTTTTTGCGCACAGTCACGGTGAAACGGTGTGTGGGATTCTTACCGCACTAAAACCTCCTTAGACGCCTTGCCCTTTTCCCCCGGAACCACTTGTCGTATTACTTCGGAGGGGGCCGTGCATTACGCACCTCACTTTACCTCAGCTAATTGGCGCTTCCAGTTCGCTGATCGTCTCTCCAATTTGTGAGCCATTTATCTCCCAGCGTCACGTTCTACTCGGTTATCCCTGGTGGTGGATACAGCCTACTCTGACGGAGAGTTCTCCCGGCTTCGGCTTTCAGTTCGCACTTGTGTGAGCACATTACTACTTTCTAGTTGGTCTTCCCGCCATTTTCGCTGCAGCGCTGACATGATCTGCGTTACTGCTCTGCTGACGGCGTTAAAGGTGCCCTCCTCTCGACACATTTCTTCGACGACATTCTCCGTGCTAAGGGCGAGCATATCCTCTCGCACATCATCAAATCTAGGACATTCGAAGACCACGTGCTCTGGTGATTCTTCCACATTCCCACACTCCGGACAGAAGGGTGACGTTGTGTGTCCGAACCGATGCAGGTACTTCCTGAAGCAGCCATGACCAGACAGGAACTGCGTCAAGTGGAAGTTGACTTCTCCATGCTTCCTGTTCACCCAGGTCGAAAGAGTCGGTATTAGCCTGTGTGTCCATCTACCGTTCTCTGCTGCATCCCACTCCTGCTGCCACTTAGCCATCGACTCCGTTCTCACCATTTTTCGTACTCCTCTGGTTTCTCTCGTCATATAGCACTCGTAGTCCTCCGCCAAGGTGATGCCGATTGGGATCATACCGGCGATAACGCATACTGCCTCCATCGAAATGGTTCTGTACGCACTCACGACTCGCATGGCCATGAGCCGGAACGTACTGCTCAATTTCCTTTGGTTCTGCTTCGTTTTCAGCGCTTCAATCCAGGCTGGACCTCCGTACCTTACACAGCAAAAAAATAATTTTGATATCACATCAAAGTGGATGCACTACAATCATGTCGAAAATTTCATGTAATTTTTATGACCACATAAATAAACAAATGCAGTAAAAGCAGCGTAATGTCAGTTCATGCATTGTATTAATGATAATTTTGTCCTTTTTAGCAAGTAATATTACACCATATTTTCGACATGATTGTAGTGCATCCACTTTGACGTGATATCAAAATTATTTTTTGCTGTGTAGTATTGATGAGGAAACACTAGCCAGAAGACGTCTCTTGCTGCTGCTTGGACCAGAATTGTTCGGCATGATTCTGGCTATTGCGTTGATGACCTTCGTCGCCTTCTCGCAAGCATATTCGATGTGGCTATTAAAGTTTAGCCGGTCGTCGATCATCACTCCCAGATACTTAAGCATGCGCTTCGAAGCAATGGTGTGCTCTCCAACGGTAATTTCTACCCGCTGCACTGCTTTGCAGTTACTGACCAACATCACTTCTGTTTTGTGGTGGGCTATCTGCAGCTTCGCTCCTTGCATCCAGTTACCAATCGTATCTATCGCCTCAGCCGCCAACATTTCCACTTCTTCCAGCGTCTCACCGGTTACCGTCAAGACGACATCGTCCGCAAAGCCAACGATCTCAACTCCTTTGGGCAGCTTGAGCGTCAGCACGCCATTGTACATTCCGTTCCACAGCGTGGGACCTAGAATGGAGCCTTGGGGAACCCCCGCCGTGATTCTAAGCGATTTCTGCCCCGTGTCTGTCACGTAGACAAGGACCCGGTTCTGGAAATAACTACTTAGAATCCTGCAGAGGTAGCCTGGAACCCTCATTCTATGGAGCGCCTTGGCGATGGCCTCCCAGCTGGCGCTATTGAATGCATTCTTGACATCGATCGTAATCACGGCGCAGTATCGATTTCCTCTCCGCTTCTGTTTGGAAGCTTTCTCGGCTCTGTCAATCACTGTCCGAATTGCATCCACCGTCGATCTCCCTTTCCGGAATCCAAACTGTCTCTCCGACAATCCGTGTTCACTCTCTGTGCATTTCGTCAGCCTGTTGAGGATGATCCTCTCTAAGAGCTTTCCTACAGTATCCAGCAAGCATATTGGCCTATACGATGCAGGATCCCCCGGCGGTTTTCCGGGCTTCGGCAACAGCACAAGCTTTTGTACCTTCCACCTATCAGGGAACTGACCATCGTCCAGACATTTCTGCAGCACCATCCTGAACATGTCCGGGAACGTCTGGATCGCCGCCTTCAACGCCACGTTGGGAATTCCATCCGGGCCGGGAGCTTTATTCGCTTCCAACCCTTTCGCTGCTGCTATGAGTTCCTCGTTGGAGACTTGTTCAACGTTGTCTTCATCTACCTCGCCATATGGTGTAGGTGGCCAGTTCGTTGGGTCATGCTGTGGGAAAAGTCCCTCCACGATGACTTTCAGCTTGTTGTGACACATTTCAACCGGCATCGTTGGGCCTCTGATCTTCGCCATCGCAACTCGGTATGCGTTGCCCTAGGGGTTGGCATCGGCATCGCGGCACAACTCCTTGAAACTATTTGACTTGCTCAGCTTTATCTTTCGTTTCAGTGCAGCCCTGGCCTCTCGGAACACCACCCTGCGCTCCTCTCTGTCTGCTTCTGTTCTTGCTCTCTGAGCACGCCTTCTGGCTAGAAGACAAGTAGCACGGAGGGTGCTAATTTCCTCGTTCCACCAGTAGGCTGGACGCCGCCTGTTCGTTGGCTCCAGTTTTCTCGGCATAGTTGTGTCACATGCCCTTGCTAATAATTCGGTCAACTCATTCGCGCTTAGGCCCGGGACGCTGTTGTCTACCCTTAGAGCTTCGATGAAGAGATCCTTATTGAATGCCTTCGTCTTCCACTTCCGCTCGCTTACTTTCGTCCTCCGCATTTCCACCGGTGTCCGTTCGCCGATACTGTACCGGATCGCCTGATGGTCACTATGGGTGTACTCCTCGCACACTGTCCAGTTCATATTTGCCATTAGCGACGTACTGCAGAAAGTGACGTCGATAATGGATTCCCTACCATCTTTGCGGAAGGTGCTGATGGTTCCTTCGTTGGCCAGACTGACGTTCAACTTTGCCAGAGCTTCCAGCAGGCTATACCCTCTTGCGTTGGTACATCTGCTCCCCCAATCCACTGCCCAAGCATTGAAGTCTCCTGCGATGACGACTGGTCTCCGTCCAATGAGCTCTTCGGTGAGCCCATCTAGCATCTGGTGGAACTGCTCAATTGTCCATCTCGGGGGTGCGTAGCAACTACATACAAAGATTCCATTGATTTTGGCGATCACGAAACCTTCATATGAGCTTGCCACCACTTGTTGTATGGGATACCTGCCCATGACTTGTATGGCCGCCATTCCTGCTCTATCCGCCACCCAGTTACCATTATCGAGAGGGACTCGGTATGGCTCTGCAATGATTGCAACGTCGCACTTTGTTTCCGTTGTTGACTGCCACAACAGTTGCTGTGTTACAATGATTGAGATTTATTTGGGTTACCTTCATTATTGCTGGCCCACCATCGCCTTCTTGAACTCAGGGCACCTGAAACTTCCCGTCACATGGCCATTTCCGTCCTCCTTTTTGCAGAGCATGCACCTCGGTTGCTTTGTACAGTCTTTTGCAACGTGCCCCTTCTCTCCGCATTTCCTGCACAGATCAGATCTGTCAGGGCCTTTGCAGTGTCTCGCCTGGTGACCGAAGCCCATGCATTTGTAGCATCTCTCCATTTTCTTAGATACCCGAGGAATAGCTTTCAACGGGCACACTGACCACCCAACCTTGATTCGGCCAGTCTTCAGCAGCTCGTTAGCTGCGTCCGAAGAAAGTCGTATCGACGCCGTCTGCGTGCCACCATACGCCTTTCTCAACCGAATTGCCATCGGTACGTCTCCCAGGTTGCATTGCACCTTCAGCGCACTTTTCAACTCGTCTTCTGTTGTGATCTCGTCCAGATCACTGACTCCTGGGATAAGGCTCTTACGTTCGCCATCTCGCCAAGAGATTTTTCGACGAGCTCCTTAAAAGCTGAGCTCTTAACCGTAGGGTCCCTTTTCAGCTCGAATAGCATCTCGCCTTTCTGGGTTCGCCTGGTTTTCACCACATTCTCGCCTAGTTGTTTCAACTCCGGATCCTCTCTCACTTTCCGGAGGAGTGCTGCGTAGGACGTTTTGTCCTTAGCCTCAACAACCAGAGCGTCACCCTTGCTTCTCTCCCTACGAGGCCTAGGCTTCTCCTTATTCTTCCTGTCTTCCTTCTTCTTCTCTTCCTTCTTCCTCGCTGCTTCTTCCTTCCTCCTCGCTTCCTCTTCCTTCTTCCTCACTTCATCTTCCTTCTGTTTTTTCTTCCTCTCCTTCTGGTTCTCGACTTTACGCCACGCACCATTTTCTCCCATCTCCTTGATGTCTTCCTCGTCGTCCCTGCGTTTTTTGGGCTCCTCCTCATCTCCTGGCGTGTCCCTATCTCTCTTTTCAGGACGTGGATTTGTGGGTCCCTTCGGAGTCTCATGTGCTTGAGCCAGTCTTATGTTCTCCTTGGCCTCCAGCAGAGCCTTTTCGGCATTTTCGGCCCTTTTTCTCCACTCTTGACATTCCCGATCTGCCACTGTTATGCCGGATTTGATACCGGTCACAAGTTGCTTGATCTCTTTGTGTACGTTGTTTTTATCCTTCACGAACACATAGAGATCATCGATCTTCCTCCTGACCTCCGTCATTTTGGTTCTCCCGAGCTGCAGTTCTTGGGATTTGCTACTACTGGATATTGGTGTGAATATCTGGCTTAGCCCAACGCCTGGCTGCTCTTCTTGAAACTTACTGCTGCTGCTGGAACTCGCAGTGACCCCCAGGTTCGACACTGGTGATCTCTGCAATATCCCACTCCTTGCGAACACGTTTGCTCCTCCGTTTTCACTGTCTGGCGTATTGCCGTCGTTCTTCATATTTTTTTGGTTTTTTCTTTTTCTTCATTTTTATTTTTTTCTCCAATTTTATCCATTCTGATGGGTCCCCCCTTCGGGCCGCTATCTCCACTCGTTGTATGTAGTCTCCTATCGTGATCCCATGGTTATCTATGCAAGCAGGGAGGCCATGCTAGGGTTGACACGGTCCTTCATGGGGGCCGTGTTCAGAGCCAGATCGGTGTAAGTCAGGAATGTTACATCTGAGCCTACTACTCACCAATCACCAATTGGTGACGAGTTTTGAACGTATCCGGAGGCCTGCCAAGGTTTTACCGGGACGGGGGCAGCCGCACTATTAGCCCACTCGCCATTTCAAGGAGGTGTCACCCTTCTTTACTTAGGGAGCAGAATAGCACGACTGTCAGCCCTGTAGCGTGGTATCCAATCCATTGTACCGTGTCGTGTCCATAGTTCCATGCCGTATCCAGTATGCCGTAATAAGGATCTTACTGGCGTCGATCCTAATGTGCCGGTTGGCACTCCTGCGGGTTGACGAAGCATTTCCTCTATCGCCGTGTTATGGTTACCGCGCCAGTGTTCGCGTCGCACCCCCTCACTTTGCTATTGTCAGAAGGACAACATTGCCCAGGCTACACCACGGGGAGGCGTGAGGTAGGAACTTGTGAGAACCAGAGCTAGGTTGTCAACTCACCATTTGTAGCCCACGGCGCCGGTGGTGTAGTGGTAAGCGTGATTACCTCTCACCCCAGCAGGCCTGGGTTCAATCCCAGTCGGCGCCGCCGGGATGTTCTGAGGCATAACATCTCTGATCACGCCTTCCTTCGGATGGGAAGTAAAGCCGTTGGTCCCCGGTTCATGAGTTGATGGGTCGATAGGTAGGGTCTAGGTGTGGGAGCTGCCTTCCTGGCACGTCGGTAGCATTGGTGCTCAGCACGGAAAACAAGATCGACGGAAAAAAACAAACCAAAGGAAAAAAAAAAAAAAAAGCTTTACTCTGTTCGAACGGTTGTCAAATTGATCAACAAAGCAAATGTGTGCAAGATTGTGAGTGACTCTCTTGAAATATCGATTGGTAGTTGTAGTCTGTTGTAGTTCGTTGTTATTGTCGGTCGCGTTTGACACCGGAAAACCCCACACCCGACTTTCGATTTTACTCTCGTTCTGTACAATAACAAAGCGTCGGACATGGTGTGCATTATGGCGCATCATTGTACAAATACAGCGCACTATGTCCGACGTAATGTTTTATGTACAGATTGAGAGTAAAATCGATTGGCGCGTGTCGAATTTCCCGGTTTTCTACACACGAAGATTATTTAACCTAAATCTGTGAATTTTTTACCGAAATCTCAACAGCTGAACTTTCGGTAAACAGTTCGGTGATTTTTTACAGATTTTGTTTGATTTTTTAACGAATATCTGTGAAAAATCACAGAAAATCTGTGAAAAATCACCGAACTGTTTACCGAAAGTTCAGCTGTTGAGATTTCGGTAAAATTTCACAGATTTCGGTAAAATAATCTTAGTGTGTACTGTATCAATAATATTTATGTATATGAATATGTTTCCAAAAATAATAACAACTACGTTTTATTCAGATTACAATACTCCCTATCTGTTTCTTCCATATGAGCTCTTATAAGAACAGTAAAAAATGGTTCGATTTTGACAGTTCAAAAAGGTTTGAAATCCATTACGAGTCCGCCAGACCCAGCTTATAACTATGTCTATAGCGAATGGATTTTAACTCTAAACAAGTCAAACGATTGGAAATTTTTCGACAAATCTGAATAAAATGTACATTTTATCAATTTTCAGTAGGTCACTATTGAAAATTACCCTAATTTCCAACTGTTGAAATGATTATCAAAATAATCACCGATTCCCTGCAAAAAGCGTTTTCCGTAACACAGATTTCAAAACCAAAATCCATCCGGTCTCGCCGAACGGTGCTTATTCTATCATCGTGTGTGGTGGTGTCCGGTTGGTCGTCATCAGCAGCAGCAGTGCTTTCGGCGTGTGGTGTTGAACATTGTTCTCCATTGTACACAACGAAAGGCTGCCCGCAAGCAGTGAACTACAGCCCACATGAGCGTCCATTCACCCAAGAAGGAGGAAGAAGCCACACCGCTACTGATCGGATTAAGTAGCTCTTCTTGAGCCACTGACTGTGGGCCATCTATGCCAAGCACGTCACTCTTGTTCCAAAAGACATACAGTTCGCCAGCCTGTGTTGAACACCCTAATAGCTCAGCACAACAAAACGGTC
The DNA here is from genome assembly GCF_037179485.1 of Ochlerotatus camptorhynchus. Classification (NCBI taxonomy): domain Eukaryota; kingdom Metazoa; phylum Arthropoda; class Insecta; order Diptera; family Culicidae; genus Ochlerotatus; species Ochlerotatus camptorhynchus. Next base: position 1,182,455 of record NW_027040852.1, on the reverse strand, counting down.
TTTTTCATTTGTTAAAGAGTATCTTATGAACATTTGTCAAGGTCAGTTCTCATAAGTTTTAATCTAGTTTAAAGCAACATTGGGGGTGCAATTCTAAAAACCAAAATCGATCGCGGCATGGCACTAAAAATTCCGTGCGTTTTGAGCACGAAAATACGTAATTGTGTCATCAGAAAACGAGGCGTTTCGGTGATGGGAAAAAGTGAATCCTATACCCAACCGAGGTATGTAAGATTAGCTTACAATTATGTGGGATTCATCATCAGAGGATGTTAGTGGAGACCGCATGAACCGAGGATGCGATATACCTAGCTGCGGTCCAATGCAAGAATATTGGAGACCGAAAAATGTAGAGTGTTTTAGTGATGCAAATTAGTTATGTCGAAAAAAATAGGAATCAGATTGCCGACTGGACTCGAACCACGAACGTTGCGATTATCAGACCTGTGCTTTCTCTACTGCTCTCTCCATGCTTGTGAATATGTTTAGCCTAAAAGCAAACATGAAGCGCTCATTTTCTCGCATGCTTTTTCTGCTGGAGAGATTCGAGGCAAGTGTGTGCGTCGTTCTACAATGTTCTACAATGTGCGTCGTTCTACAAGCTTATTGGTATAGTGGAAAGCGTAGATAGAACACGAAATGAAAAAGACAAAAAACCATAACATCGCTTGCATGGTCAATCTCTAACATTCGTTGCGATGTCCATGAACAGAGGATGATAGGAAACGGAACTAACATTCATTGTAATAGATTTTTGGTTTGCGTGTACGTCAAATCTACGCTCGTGTCTTGGATACAACCTCTTACTTTTCTAAATTCTGTACCCGTTTTGAGCTGGAATGACCCATATACAATTCATTGAGGAATCCAAGGGGATGTCTAATGAATTTTCTAATATAGTACCTCAATGTTTTGTTACGTTTTGCTGTTTTCGTAACCATTTTTCCATTTTTTTTTTGTTAACATAAGAGCATGGAAAATCATTTGCATTCATTTCGTGCATTCATTTACATTCATTTGCCTCTTACTTTTTTCTTCAACAGCATTCTGCAAAATGATGTATAGAGCTTTTGTAGGTTTTGTTATTAGCTACAACTTAACAGAAGCTACTACTGTTTTTCAGTGAATGTAAAATACATTCACTGAAAAACAGTAACAAGTTCTGACCGCTCTAGTTCGTGATGCATAAGAAATACTGATTTGAGTTATGAGCCAAGCTTGTAGCTTATAATAAAATCTACAAAAGCTCTATACATCATTTTGCGGAATGATGTTGAAGAAAAAAGTTAGAGACAAATGAATGTAAATGAATGCACGAAATGAATGCAAATGATTTTCCATGCCTGCATAAGAGTGGGTTTCCCAATGCTTATTCTGGTCCCAAACAAATGGGCAAAGTTTTAACGGATTTGGTAATACTTTCGATTAGCGGAAGAATTTTAAATTTTGTATGGGAAACGGAACGATCCTATTCATTTGCTTACCAAAAATCCAAATATTGCTAAAATTTCACCAGAACTTGGACTTAGATTTACTATACTATACAAAACAACTTTGTCGAAGCTAAAACCCACTCTAATGTACATACGTAACAAAACATTGAGGTACCTTATTAGAAAATTCATTAGACATCCCCTTGAGTCCCCTTATGAATTGTATATGTAACAGTAGACTAGAATATACTAAACGAAATAACGTCGAGTTAAGCTGCTAATACCTGCTAGACTTCAAGATACACCCCTTTAAAGCTAGTGTTGAAAAATAATAAAAAAGTATGTAAATCCATTACATGAACAGGTAGCGATCTGCTTCATTGAGCAAAAATGTGGAATTTAAGATCACTTACAACTTTGTAGAATATTGAAAAAAGTTTAAAATTCAAACTAAAAAGTTCAGTTGCTATCCATCTCTCAGACTGATTGGACGTTGTATCACCAGACAATACTTTCGAGCATCTTTTGTGCGACGCTCGTGTGTATTTTTTTTGCCATGCGGGCTTTAAGAGCAAATTGTGTCGTGTTAGACACATCAATTCTTCCGAAGCGACCGTGTATCTCAGATATTAAACATTTCTTGGACAATGAGCTGCAGCTCGACATGTCACTGGTGAAAAGTATCCAGCCACATAATGTCAAGAACGTTGTGTATTTGGGTATGAAAAGTGACGTAGTGGCAGAAAGAATCGCTTCAGCTCATCACCTGAAGCATTTCATGGTATACGAAAGGAAGAAGATCTTGATTCCAATTTACGTCGAGAACAGTGCGGTCGACGTGCGCTTGCATGATCTTCCGGACAACATGGATAATGTGGCTATCATGGATCATATGCGTCAGTATGGTGAAGTGATAGCCATTAGAAGCGAAGTCTAGAAGAGCTATTTTCCAGGCTTTAGTAATGGAGTACGCGTTGTCAAAATTAAGCTTACTCTCCCCATCCCATCGTACATAACCGTCGACGACGAAATTACGATGGTATCCTGCCATAATCAGGTAAAAACATGCCGTAATTGCGGGCGCAAATCCCATCCCAAACAACGTTGCTCTGAGGCGGCAACAGCAACTGCAAACGAGGACAATAATCCCCCAACTGACCAACAGAATAGAAGCATCAACAACAGTAACAGCGTGAACAGTCAAACAGTCAACAAACAACAATCAAACGCAGCCAACGGTAAGCAGTGGCCCTCTCTTTCCAAACCAACACCTATTGCAGAGCAACAGCACAACAATACAACTGAAACAAAGCGCCAAAGATCGATCGACTCGGAAACTACGAACAATGTAACGAAAAAATTGAACGCAAACGACTCCACCGAAAGTGATAGCAGCTTGATCCCAGTGAGTGGTGATATTTGTCCCTATACGCAGCGCCCTTATAGGATTCCAGATGTTTCACACATTGAAGATCCAGAAGAACGGTGTGCATTGATCAAGGAGAATAAGAGGAGGATTGATGCCGCCTATTTAGAGCAGCTAATGCACAAGAAAAAGAAAAAAGTGCTTGCTAAATAAAATAAATTGTCTATTTGTTCATAGCATTCGGCTTCGTTGAGTCTTATTGGCATTTGAGCCTAACAAAAAAAACGTAAGAAAAAAAAACTAAATAGATCTGGTAGAAAACGGTTTCTAAGGGGGTACTAGCGTTAGTACTCCATTTTCACCCTATAACTTCGTCCACTTGAGAGATAGAAAATGGACGTCTTGGACAAAGTTTCTTAAAATGACTTCCAATGATATTCATCAATTTCAACAGGACATAAAAAAAGTTTTTTTTGTCTTAAATAGTGCATACCTCCTTTAATCAAAAATGTTCACTTCTCAATTAAAGTACTCAAAAACTACAAGGGACAGCCCTATAGGATTGTACGCAATGATGACGTAGGACTACGTGGTCTTATATAATAAATGGTAATGTGTATCTTTATTAAGCCAGGTATTAATCTGAACCATATTTTAATTATTTTCCTTACCTCATTTTTAAATTTTGTTTTTATTTACTATTTACTATCGTACAGATACTTTTGTGCGTGGAATCTGACGAAATATTGCTTGGAGCCAATGCCCATGATTGTGCTGGGTAGTTTTAACATGGACCTCATGAACGAAGGGAACTTGAAGTTCGTCGAGTTCATGAAGAAATATTTGCACCTGGACATGGATCGTGAGTGGACTTAATTTTCGTTCGCAACGTCCGCCTTGACAGTAAAAAGTAGAACTCTTACACGTTAAACCATCGCCCAGTTTTGTCACTTTTCGGGTTCTAGGCTCTTAACTCAGGGCGTTTATCATCGTTGCCAATCTGCACCGTACCGGAGTGTGAGCCAACAGCAAAGCCATGCTGTGTTCATCAGAACTCATCTGACAAATCAAACGGCCATTTTCAAGGTCACATTAATTTTCTGGCTATTTGAATTTCTATCTTCTCAATTCAATAAGGCAGTTCTGTGTCAACCATAAATACTTCTTTGTACGGCTACGCTGGACACGGGTTGACCCGGTGGTTGGAAAGACAGCGCTAGCCTTCATCGCTACGAGAAATGGTCACTCAGAGAGCCCAGTTGCTTCAGGATTATAAGCTTGGTTGCTACCGTTTTACTGGTTCCAGGAATTCCAGTAGAATTCCTAAACAATCTCTTTTCAAATCAGTTGGTGGCCCTGAACAGGGCCATTTTGGATTGCGAAAATGAACGAAGCTTAATCTCAGGTGCGTCCCTGACGCTTCAGGTAACAGCGCCACGAAGGACGTTTTCCAGCATCACCTTGCCTTGAGCACACTCGGATTTTAGATCAGACCGGAGATACGCTTGACATCACCACAACGAGCCAGACGATGGACGGCGGATTTGGTAATACCCTGTAAGTTATCATGCAACACAACTGGCTCCTCCTTTGCCGAGTCCTTTGCCTCACTTGCCACGTCCAGTCATGTTTATTTATGCTGTTGGTGTTTCTTCGGGTAAGGTTGAAACGAATGTGACAAGAAATTCCAATTTTATGCAAGTTGCCTTTTCAGCGTCTGGTCCGTGAAATCTCCCAGGACTTCAAGACCGGTCTGCGCCTCCAGAGCTCGGCCGTTAATGGTTCTACAGGAATCAAGCGAGGCCCATCTGGTCGGTCTGTTCGCCATCCACGCCAAGCGTGTCACAATTATACCAAAGGACATTCAGCTGGCTCTAAGTATTTGTGGTGAACGCTCTTAATTTCTCTGTTGTAACCGGCCCTTTTCAGAGCCACTAAAAGATTCCACAAGAGAGTTGGGAAGGAAATTTCTACGCTTACAACTGATCGCATCACAGTGAATCCTGATTTAAAAATTGCAACCAGCAAGTGCCCTAGAACCAAAAGCGGTGCGATGCTATGACGATGACTGTAAGGGGCTTAGAAGCAGAACGGTGAAAGCCAAGTCTCTTTATCGATTTCCTCTTTTGTGATGACCATGGCTTCCTATTTCGCGCTATTTCTGCTATGCTCTTCTATCATCCACAACAACAAACGTATCAATGAATGTGTTTGCCGTCGAGTTAACGTTATCTGACCGTGCACTTCGTAGTTGCTCCTCCGTGGATGATCAGAACTAATCCACTTGCACAGAGAACTACAAAGATGGTGCATGGGATAAGCTTTCCATCTTCAATGTACAAGCACATTAATTCAATCTATAGACCAAATTCACAGCGCCGGCCACGTCCTCACGGTCTTTTGGGGAGGGGAGGATGATTAGTTCGACGTCTGGTTTTTACTAGAGACCGAGAATACCTCTACATCTCCACGGCTGTCTCTTGAAGGATAGTTGTGTTAGAGAGGTAGGTTATTTTTAGATCAGGATTCACTGTGGTAAGTAATGCGATCGGTTAAAGCAGAATTTGTTTTTATTTAAGTATAGTGAGGATAGAATAAGGAAAACTGCAAAATTGCAAGGAAGGGGACAGGCCTGGGATTGAACTCCCTACCTTCTGCTCAGTAAGCAGAAACGGTAACCACTGAACTACCGAACCTCGTCGTAATGCTACATCGACATGTTTCGTCTAGGAATGATTCTCTGATGACTGTGTTGGGGAAGCAGCATATGCATGTACGTAATTGGTGGATTTGTTAGTTAATTCTACGCTTTTGGACAATGCTGGACATTTACCACTTTTTCAATAGTTTCTTGTTGAAAATCAATATTCGAAAGCATTGTTATTGCGTAGCCATATTTTTGATCGATTGGTGATAGAATCATTGAAATTGGACCAGTGGCAGCTGAGTTATTAACATTCAAAATCTTTCACAATTTTGTTTCATGTTCCATTTTTGGTTCTCACAAAGTGTACCCCCATATAGAAATAACAGACGTAGTCCTACGTCAATAATGAAGACTCATTCTAAAAGAAATCAAAATGCTACACTCAATAGTTTCGTCGCAAATAGCCATGTCCCACTATTTTTTTATTTCGTCCCACTGTGCAACGCCAACTGGGATTGAATCCAGGCCTGCTGGGGTGAAAGGTAATTACGAATATCACTACACCACCGGTGCCGCTTATGAGGGATGCTTCCAAGCTTCAACGGAGTTTTAGATCAAAACTTATTTAAAAATGGCTTGAGCAATGTGCACAACTTTTTTCCCTGATTGTAATAAATGTAATTAAATTACCCCTGAGTAAGCCGTGAGTATTCGGCCCAACTCCCACCAGACATAGAATTAAGTGACTTTTGTTACAAACAAAGAACAATGAATTATTGGCTTCGTAAAGCTTACGGGATTGAGCCTTCCAAATAAGCGAACAAGACAAAAAGAAAACACTTACGTACCCCTCGGCTGTAATCAAATGCACATTGGTTGCCTTTTCTGAAGCTAGGTGGTGTGTCGAATAGGTATTTTCTGTCTCCTACGTGATATGGAAAATGGAAGAGTGAACTACATTGTTAATATAGTATATTTGCCGTAACCCTACTTCTGTCCCACTGTGCTAGTGCTCATCAGTTATAAATGGTACTACAGCTTTCCCCCGAAGAACGCGTTACCCACTGAGTTCTACCCACAGCTTTGGCTCGGTGGGTTTTCAATCAAGCGCTCTGATTTTCTGCGAGTGACTACCCAAGTAACAATTCAGCAACCGTTTGGCATCCACTCTGATTTATGATGGTTTTATAACGGCAATGAACAATCCATTTAGTTTAAATATAGCATTTTAAAGTGTAAAACATTCCTGCTTAGTAATTTAGCTTTTTGCTGTTTTAAAAACCTTTTATAGTCTGGCAAGAAAGTCACAAACTGTCTTGTTTTAAAAATAAATTTAAAACAGTTATCAATCCCTCCTTAAAACTGTTCTGTTATTTAAGCATAAACGTCATTAGCAATTGTTTATTAATGTCTTGATGAAATACTTTATAAACGTGTTCTATCATTATAAATGCAACCATAAAACCATGAGGTTTTGCATTAGAGCAAAAAGCATTTATTATTGCTTTTTAGGCTTTTTAAAGTGCATCAAATTCATTAACTCCCCAATTTGTTTACAAATTGAGCTTAAAAGATGGTTCCTCATAGTTAATAAATGCCAAATTTATGACAAGTAAATCTCGAAGGATAGACGAAGTAGGAGGAAAAATTCAAGTCGATTTCAACAAAATTTACTTCTTTAAAAGAACCAGCACACCATCAACGACTGACCATCTGGCGGAGAAGAGTAAAGTGAGCGTGGCCCTCGAATTCATAAAACAATGTCGAAAGTTTAAAAACATACCAGCCTTCTCCAGATCTTGCGAATAGATGACAATCGAAATAACAATCGACAGCAAACCACTGAAACCGTTAGTTAGCGGAGATTAGCTGGTTTCCGAATAGCAGCGATTTTATTCGGCAAAAGAATCAACTCTTCGAAAATTTCATTCAAGCGTAAATCCCTGCATCGTTAGACGGTGCACTTCTGTAACCATCCGGAAGAAGGGGATCTTTTTCGGGAACGATTGCACTTCCAGCTGTTCGAAATGCGAAATGTTGTAAAACAGTATCGCAAACTATCTGAGTAACTGCTCCCAATCCATCGGGAGAAAACTGCCTGGAAGAATCCTGGATCTCACAGCGTAACTATCGAAAGATAAACAAACTTTGACGTTTAACTTTTTGCAGGCAACTTTGCCTCCATAAATGCTGCCATAAATCTGAACGGGTTAGGATCAAGCAAAATGGCTTTAGATAAATACAATTCAGCCTGCAAGTTTTCTTCATAAAAGCCATTTTAAAACATTATTAATTTATTAATGAATTCTTGAAAGCAAAACAATTTTTTCACATATGTCCCATGAAAATCAACTTTTATGCCACCGCCATGTTACAATTAGTTTGCTTGGTTTTTTACAATCTTCGATTTTCAATCAATATTTCCTTAGATATAACTATGTTTTGGAAAATTTAGCAATGAGCAAACATTTAAATGCGAAAATAATAAAAGAAAATCTCGGCCAAGCTCTATCTGAAGAATATATTTTTTTTCAATGTTAAATAATTGGTTAAAGATTTTTATACCATCAGTTTCTATTTTACTAATTTTGATAAGATCGGATTCATAAATCCTTTTCTATCTTGATTGATGCTTTACTAGTGGATTCAGCATGCGGCTAGGGGAAATGGCTCGGAAAGGGTTTTTATTGTTGCTAAATAGCTTTTATTGTAGCTTTCAAATGGTTCTCAATGCGTTCGTCATACAACCTTTTGCAGTAAATCAATCTTGAAGAGCTTCGAGAATACACCCTTCAGAACCTTCTCCAGGGTGGGCCAACTAGACATATTCTAGTCTAAATGAGGTTTTGGCGGATGCATTAATGACAAAATAGCCTTGACCAGGGTTTTATGAATGTTGTTTTATAGTTGCTTTATAGTATTTCATAAAACTTAAAATGTTACTTGGGTAGTTCTCCATTGCCACTACTCACATGCAAAAAATCAGACCGACTGGTTGAGGCCCCGCCATGAAAAGCGGTGGGTGCAACTCAGTGGGTAACGCGTTCTTCGGGGGATAGCTGTACATTCTTACCTTCAATCGACTACATACTCACCTCCCCTTCGTATTGAAGTGTATCTGCTTGAAAAGAGGAATTCACCGTACGGGTGCACGCAAACAAAACCTCACCCTCTCACCCCGGCAGCCAAAAAGACATCCCCTAGGGAAAAAGGTCCATTTCATCGCTTATTTCTCTATTACTGATTCGTAGTGAACAGTCCGAACCCGAGGACGGCCACTCTGCCTGTACGGTCTGCTTTCTTGGTAGAAAATTATTAACTTATCAAACTGTTAGAATGTTTACGAAAATTAGAAAAAAGAAAGGCCAATACGAATCCTTCAGAGATCGGGTGAAAAACTAATTCCTAATCAACACTATCGCAATTGACCTTGTCCTTGTCCTCGTTCGAAAACCAAACCTAGCTGGTCCAGCCAGAGCTACCTTCCACTCGTTCTGGGAACTTGACCAAATTTTATTAAAATCAGCGAAATAAATCGACTTGACCAGACTGTCTGTCGTCGGTTTCTCCCAATCATCCATCTGACGTCACATTGGAATGGCCACCTGTTGATCCAATTCCGGAAAAAAATCCTCCTCTTCGGTTCTGATTGCCTAGCTTGCACCATTGCAAACCTCTATGATGTAAATTCCAGGGAAAATCACTTAAGCATTTTAGTCACGTACTCATTTCCCTGAGAAGCGATGTTATCACAGTCTCCGACCAATGAGGAAAGACCGCGCGTAAATTCCCGACATGCGCCTGACGACCTCATTCTCCGAATGTAGCTATGCAAAAATCCTCGCGATCCTTGTGTTTTCTTGTTTCAACCCCCTCCCCACCAAAGGAAGAAAATCCTCATCGTTGAGATTCTGCATCGGTCAGCGGCGACGGCGACGTTGCTACGAAGTGGACCAACGAAATCGTATGTCCTTTTTCTTCTCGCTTGACCTCGGCCGGGACTGGTCGACGACGGTGAGGAAAATGGTTTCCCATCGGGTTATGGACTCTTGCTACCGTCTCATTAGATTTCTAATCTAGATGTGTGTGTATTATGAAAGAAGCCAGAGACTGCTAGTAGTTGGGGCCTCGGTCCAAGCCATAGTGCTGAGTGTGTTTTTCTTTTCCGGTCGGTGTCGAAAGCCACGTGGTCGCAAATTTGAATGTCGCCCTGCATTTTCCAACGTGGATAGTGTTTTTTGTTGCTTGATGATTAGAACCGTCGGACGGGATGTGGCAGGCGAATTTGGTTGGGAAAGGAGCCAGTTTTTCCTTGCTTGGGTTTTGGGAGACAGCGGAATCAAATGTGAATGGTTCGTGAAAAAATCGTGAGAATAATTTCACATATATGGGTAGAAAATGCTCAAATATTTAAGAGAATCGCTCTAGAAAATTTTGTCTCAACCAATAGAAGACAGTATTGGCAAATAAAATTCTACATTTTTCACGGAACAATCTTCTCCCTTCCCGAATGAAACCCGACCGACTGCGCATGTCCACTGATAACAGCATTTGCCCGCTGGCTTTTCCGTAAACAAACAACCTCCCGTCGATGCTGCCGGCCTGGAATCGGGAAATTTTATCTCCTCGCCAATAAATTGATAAAAAACACACATACCCATCCGAAACGTGACTCACCACAACAGAGGCCACGCGCGGAAAACTCTGCCCCGAGGTGATGGTAGCCCGACAATTTTCCTTCTCCCCTGCTGAGAGTCGAAAACCGGCGCCATGCTTAAGTAATTTGATAATGTGTGTCTCCCGCGTGTTCCGCCGCCATCATCGTCGTTAAAACTGGAACAGAAAAAGAACAAGATCTGCCCTTGCAGCATCAGCCGGTCGGTGGTGGAGAGTTTCCCATTAGCACACCAATTTTCTCTCGTCTCCTCGGTAATTCGTTCTCTTTTGCGTAAGAGTGCCAGGCACTACTTTCCCCTTAATTTTTGCGACGACCGCGTGCCTTCGGTCGTCGTCAGGACGAAATTCAAATTGGGATCCGTTTCGGAGGAAATTTTGGGGACCCGCGTTCGCGGTCAGAACAGCTCATTATCAGTGGCTTAATGAGATGGACACCAGGCGACCATGGTCCATAGGAGGCTCGAACCTGTACTGGCGTTGGTCAGCTCTAACGGATTTTTTTTTTTATATTTCGGGCATCCTTTTCCAAACATCCATCCACGGAAGGCAGCGAAGCGAAAATCGATCGATATCCCACGCTAGCTCAACTACAGGGACAGATCATTATCCTTGATGTGGTTATGCGAAAGTAATTTGCTCATTGTTTTCCCTCGCCGCGAACATGCCCGAGACGATCTCCGGGTTCGAATCTTCGGTGCAGCGCTGCTCGCACTAATTTCCCCTTAATTTATCCTACAAGGATAACGCCGTCGCTGATTAGGATATTCACTTGCTGCTGCAGCAGCAAGGGAAAAATGGAAATGAGTTTCCTCTCATTTTTCTCGAATCGCGCGCACTCTCTCGCTTGCTCCAGACTTCGGTCGACGGAGGTAGCTATAGGTACGGTCATTACGGAGAGTGTCACGATTTTCTGGATCTTGCTCGGCAAGCGCACGTGTTCGGATTCTTTTTGTTCGATTTTTGAAGGAACTCATTTTCCTATCGCGCGCGGGTGACTGGTGAGAGAGTGGCTTGTGAATGTGAAATTACTTAAGCAGATTCGCGAATGCTACGGTTTTCGTGTGCGAGAAGACACCGACACCGACGGGCCCCCATTCGCCGGAAAGACGATTAGTTTCTGTCACACGGCGATATGAGGATGTTAATAAGAATTACAACAGGTGAGCAGGATTATGAGGAAGGTAGCACGAAAATTGGTTGCCCGTGCACATGCGCCAGATTTTATCAATGACAAAGGGTTGAATGATTGATGAGTTTGTGGGGGCGTGAGGGTGAGAGTGGGTGAGCCGATGACGTCATGCTGGAGAGTAATCGATAAAGGTGAGATCGTGGGAAATACTACACTTGACGTCAATTTTTAACGACAACATTGCGTGGGAGTGCTAATCGATTGACCTTGGTTGAAGTTTTGATTTTTGTTATCAATATTAGTCACACAGCTAAAAAAAACTAGTGTAAAATTACGTTACTATGATGCACATAAATGGAGCGTCATATATCCTACAAGTTTCACCTCTGTTTGAAACATTTCTTGCAAGCTACTAGTTTACGTGAAAAGGAAGTTTACATGCATGAATGTTTGCATGCATGGATGTTTACATCACCAGTAGAAATATGAGGGAACACGAAAAGAGTCATGGAGAATCCGGCTGGAAGCATGAAGCGCTTCCTCCGACGGTGAATCCATTTGTAGTGATTCCTCCTCCTTCGGACATTTCCTGGCTGAATCTACTGAGCCTGGTAGCTATTAGATGAGAAAATAAAAAGGCTACTGGACTGACCTGGGCGCACAATGCATCGGCATTCGGAAACTGATCCGTTGCGATAAATCTGACAGTTAGACAATAGATTTTGCTGTCACATCCGGATGCATTGTACGCCACACTTAACAGTCGCTGAAGAGCCATGAGTGATGAACGGCTAAAACTGAACTGCGTTGTAGGATTTCCACTGATCTCAACAGGTGAGTATTAGAGAATAATACAAAGGCAAGAACGACTCTATTGCAAACTCTCGACGCCTTATCATTGATATCACGATCTATTTAAGGTTATTTTTTAACCTTGACATATCCTCAATGATTCTCATTTTTCTGTTGCGCACTCAGGGACCTCCTCGTGGCTCATCCGACGGTAATATGAATGTTGTATCGGGCCGATCAAATTTCTGTCGATTTAAAGAAAAAAATATTTGCTGGGGCTTCTGGATCTGCCTCTGCTGCAATGTCATGCCGGGTTCTAATAAGGAGTTTGCTTGCAGATTTGATGTGCAGCCGAACCACCTCCACTTACGTTCTCGAATTTCTGCTGACATAAGTAATGCAGCTTTTGAGTGTTCTTCGAGGATACGCACCATGTTTTGCTGGCAACAGAAAATATTTCTGGGTGGGATTGAAAGTTAGGGGTTTGATGCGTTAATTTGGTCTAATCTCCAAAAAATTTGATAAAATCGCAAAGGCAGTCCCGTAGCCTTATTAATTCGGGCTCCTATGTCGACCTGGTCCCGTCGTCTGATGCTAACTGGTTGCCAAGACATTGGCAACTTTCGACTTCTTCACTGCTTACCGTCGCAGAAATCGTCGTCATTTTTCCAATAAAAAAGGCAATATGCCAGGCATAACATTTGATAATGGCACAAAAGCATTTGTAAACAAACTTTCTAAGGCCCTTTACACGCAAACCAAAGTACGACCACGCAAATCAATACCACTTTCGAAAAGGTGATAGTTGCCCTTATCCGATGATGTCGTTGGTTTGCGTGTAAAGGGCCTTAGAAATTTAGTTTACAAATGCTTTTGTGCCGTTATCAAATGTTATGGCTGATGTGATCTTTTAAATTTGTTGAACCTCTTTCGTTACCCTTTATGAAGAGCTTCGAGTGTGTTGGTTTATTTCCTTTTAACTCCGTTATAATTGCTTATCTTTGACAGATACGCGTATTTCGTCTACTACTTGCAGACTTCATCAGTACCAAGTACTGTTGTGGTGTCGCCGACAAACCTCCATTGCCCGTTTTTCTTCGGAACACAATGGAGTGGCTTGGCCCAGCTGCTACACGAAGATCTACAGATGCCAAGTTCTGTCATTAACGCGAACTCCTCTTAATTTAGCTACTTGCAGTTTATCGGGAGTTATTCTCCTAACCTTAGAAGCGACTGTTGGCCCTTTTGTTTCGATGTGATGTGTGACATCATGCTGAACATCGGCACGGAAGGGTAATTGGACGACACCTGGCCAACAATGTATGGAACGGATGGTCCATGCCGATGGGGGTGATCGTATGCACATCAGTGGTCATCACACTGCCAGAGGAATAATGTTTCGTTTTTGCGTAGAAGGGGGTCGCTGACGTCGGCCACCATTTTGAGAAGGTTGTCGTTAAAACAGGTGAGTTGGCGGCTTGTCCGATTGAAACTGACGTGTTTTGAATTTGCTACTGCTTTATTTTCCGAGGTGTTTATTGAAAATTTAGAGCAATAAGTCCTTTAGCTGGTGCATTTTGGACACCTGAAAAATTTTTCAATAATTTTGGTTATTTAAAAAAATAGGATCGAAAGAGTTATTAGGATTACCGTGAGTGAACAAACCGGGTTTTTTCTTCCTTCGCCGCCGTGAATCGTTGCGAAAAAGCAAATCTCCGATGAATTTTCTAATGAGTTTGGGTTTAGTTACAAGTGCATAACGATCCGGAAGCCGGAAGTTACAAAATAAGTCCAAGAGGTAGCGGTTATATTTAGTGGAAGTAGGTTAAAATCGAACGTGCAAATTTTCTCCTGCAAGCCAAAATGGGCGCGTATCTATCGGAATCACTCACAACGAAGGATTCGAGCGAGGAGGCAATTGATTTGCTTGCATGCGGTTCCAACTCGATGCAAGGCTGGTGGATCAGCCAGGAGTAGTAGTTTCTAGTGAAAGAAATGATCTCCATCACATCACTAAACATAACCATGAGCAATGACGAGGAACTACATCCTAAACCCCATGATAAACAAGGAGCGGATGCATCCAACGAAACTTTTAAGCGCAAAAGAATCATTACCAACATAGAAAAAATTCGGTAAGATCCTAAGGGAAGGACAGCTTCAAGTATCAGTATCAATACCGATGGTGGAAATATTAAATATTTTAATATGTGTGATATTTGCGAATCTTATATTTAGTCTGACAGTTGTTTTTTGTTTGTTTTTGACTATTTTTGTTTTAAGTGTACATTTGACATTCGTTTAATCAAAAATGTATTTCACACGAGAGGCAAGTCATTTCTTTGCGATCTTGCTGGCCACCGCCACCAAAATCCGCTCCTTGTTCTCATAAATTCGGCATTTTTTGGTAGCTGTTCTCAGTGAGAATGCAACTTGGAGAGATTTGTTGCTGGGGGAACGTCCAGTACCGTTTTTATCATGAAAAGCCGAAGTCGAAATCGATCAGAGCTATCGAAAACGAAAATCTAGGCAAAAATTATGACAAATAGAAAGCTGCAGGAAACATAAACAACAACGGTGCAACGTCATTGAGTGTATGCGTTAAAGTTACACTGTTATTTTTTTTACTGTGAAGCTTTCCGCTTGACAGTTAATATCATTAATATTTATACTAAAAATTATAATGGTAGATTTGAGCATTTTTTACATCAAATATTACTTCAGATCAAGTTGTACTTCCCCTAGGTAAGATCCTTCCATTGCATTATTTTATGATTCTTTAATATTGTACAAATATTCACACATTACACACAACTACACATAGCAACTCGGAGCGTTTGGTACGGTATGTCACGCATCCTTCCACCCCTGTAGATTCAAGAAATGTTCCCAGTCATTTCCAAGAATCATTTTTGCGGCAAATACAACGCAGTAGGCCTGACCGCATTGATGTTTATATCATATCTCAGATATGCTGTAAACATCAATTAGACAAGAAAAATGATTAGACCTCATCTGCGTTTGTATTAGATTAGATTAGATTAGATTAGATGGATGTTTACATCACCAGTAAAATTCAGATTTTTTTCTGTGCATGTAATTTGAAACGGATGCTGGGCAATAAGTAACCATAAGCGAAAGTTTTCATTGTCTAAAGTGGGACTGAGAGCAACATACCGTCTTAAACTATGTTAATCATCGGTCGAGTTTCCACTTGCTGCAACGCTTCCGGAATGCACGGCAGGTTCTAATAATGTAGTCTGGATCCATTTCTCTCCATGTACGGGTCGATGTTTGTCTGAGGCTTGTTGTACTCGGGTGGCGTTTAGAACAGGCCTTGGCCTTCATGACGCGCCATATTGAGTAATCCAGCGGATTAAGATTGGGGCTGGATGACGGCCACATATCCTTCGCCCAGAACGGAAGATGTTCCTGCAACCACTTCTGAGTGCGGTTCGAGGTGTGGCACGGAGCCCCATCTTGTTGAAATACAACATTTGGCTTCGGACCGTACTGTTCTTTGATCAACGGAAGAACATACTTACTTAAAATCCCAATGTGGACCTACGTTGACCTTGTCGCCTTCTGGAATGAACACCGGGTCCATTTTTTTTTGCCATCAGAAGCCACCAATCCAAACACCATAACGCTAGCAAGATGCTTGGTCAGATACACGTTCTTGTGCTCATCGGCCACGTCGGTCACCGGAAGAGAACTAATATACCGGTTGGTTCTGGAATTTGATACGAGATCGACGGTAAACATGCTCTCGTCGGTGAACAGGATTACCGGATTTTTTCACTTAAGAAAGTTCAAGATTTTCTTGCATCGTTCGACTCGTAGCTCCCAGATGCGGTTGGTAATCATGTGAGTTTTTTTCCGTGCCCTCGACTTCGCCCCGCAATCTTCCTTTACGATTTTCCGTGCCGTAAAGTCACTGATCCCGTGTTCCTTTGCCATTTTCCTTATTGAACGCATTGGATTCACCCGA
Organism: Ochlerotatus camptorhynchus; assembly: GCF_037179485.1. Classification (NCBI taxonomy): domain Eukaryota; kingdom Metazoa; phylum Arthropoda; class Insecta; order Diptera; family Culicidae; genus Ochlerotatus; species Ochlerotatus camptorhynchus. The sequence goes on along the minus strand of NW_027040852.1, from coordinate 1,166,420 downwards.
ATCTTCCTTTTGATAGCAGCGATAACCCTCGGAACCCGAACTGACCTCGGACGACCTGTGGCCACCTTCGCGGATAGTTGTCCTTTCTTTTCTTGGTCTAAAACCCTTTTGACGGTCCACCGGGACACTCCCACGGCGATTGAAATGTCTTTTTGCGACATTTGCGCGTGGGGCAGATCACGAATACGCTGCCACTTTGTCATGGTGCAACTGTCAAACTAATAGCGAATTCGTTTATTATCGGGGTTGGAACCAGCTCCAACCCAGTGCGAAACCGAACTTTTTGTCAGTGCGAACCTCAACCTGAGCTAGGTTTTAAAAACAAACGAGCAAACTGACGTTTGTTAGAAAACAAGCAGACCCAATCTTGATACCCGATCCAGGTTGGAACTGAATAATAAACGAATTCGCTATAAGTAAATCATTTTCTTCTATACACAGCCTACTACGGTATGAGCTATAGGTTTCGTGCATGCACAGAAAACCAAGGCATTGTATGCACAGGTGAAACGGAAACCTTATTTGTTGTACGATGGGGCAAACATTATCACGCATACGGTATATGCATACGGAAGGCTAGGAGTGCCTTTATGAGTTTACGAGATCAAATCAAATTAGTCAAGGCACCAACACCAGAGTTAACCTCTTCCAAAACCAAAAACTTTTCTTTTTTTTTTTTTTTTTTTTTAACTCTTTATTTGTTCCAAATTCAAAATAAATTACATTTCATTTTAACCTAGGTGCTCCAGTTACTGCAGTAACGTACCAGCCTTAATTGTTATGATATATATCTAAGTGTTTTTACATTGTTCATGTCTTGGCAATTCAGTATTTTAAACAGGTTTTTTAACCTGCATGTCAGTATAACAATTGATATCTTAAAACTAAAAACTAAAACTAAATCTTATCTAAGTATAAAGGGAATTAATCGTTGCAATTGAGGATTGCAACGATTTTTGCCTGAAATTATTAATTATTTTGTTGGACATTTGTGCTAAAGTCTCAACATTCGAAATTCTATGTACTTCGGTTGTACTGTACCAGGGAGGCAACTTCAAAATCATTTTCAGAATTTTGTTCTGAATCTTTTGAAGTGCTTTTTTCCTGGTAGTGCAGCAACTAGACCATATTGGTACAGCGTAAAGCATGGCCGGTCTAAAAACTTGTTTAAATATTAGAAGTTTATTCGTCAGGCAAAGTTTGGATTTCCTGTTTATAAGAGGATACAAACATTTAATATATTTGTTACATTTGGCTTGAATGCCCTCAATGTGATCTTTAAAAGTTAATTTTTGGTCAAGTATTAATCCAAGATATTTCACTTGGTTTGACCAGGAAATTGGAACTCCGTTCATAGTGACTATGTGACTACTACTAGGTTTCAAAAACGAAGCTCTAGGCTTATGTGGAAATATTATAAGTTGAGTTTTGGAAGCGTTGGGAGAAATCTTCCATTTTTGTAAATAAGAAGAGAAAATATCTAAACTTTTCTGAAGTCTGCTGCAAATAACACGAAGACTTCTTCCTTTAGCGGAAATGCCTGTGTCATCAGCGAACAAAGATTTGTGGCAACCCTGAGGCAAATCAGGGAGGTCCGAAGTGAAAATGTTATACAATATAGGCCCAAGAATGCTACCCTGAGGAACTCCTGCCCTAACAGGTAGTCGATTAGATTTGGAATTTTGATAATTTACTTGAAGAGTTCTGTCAGTTAAATAATTTTGAACTAATTTCATAATATAAAGTGGAAAATTAAACTTTTTCAATTTAGCAATCAAACCTTCATGCCAAACACTGTCGAATGCTTTTTCTATGTCTAGAAGAGCAACTCCAGTTGAGTGGCCTTCAGATTTGTTTGAACGAATTAAATTGTTAACTCTTAAGAGTTGATGAGTAGTTGAATGCCCATGGCGAAATCCAAACTGCTCATCTGCAAAAATTGAGTTCGTATTGATGTGAAGCATCATTCTATTCAAAATTATCTTTTCAAAAAGTTTACTTATTGAAGAAAGCAAACTTATTGGACGGTAGCTAGAAGCTTCAGCTGGATTTTTATCCGGCTTCAAAATTGGAACAACTTTTGCATTTTTCCATTTATCAGGAAAGTATGCCAAATGGAAACATCTGTTAAATAATTTTACCAAGAAAGACAAGGTACTCTCTGGGAGTTTTTTGATGAGGATATAGAAAATTCCATCATCACCTGGAGCTTTCATATTTTGAAAATTTTTAGTTATAGACCTTACTTCGTCCAAATCAGTCCCCCAGGAATCATCAAAAATATTTTCCCGAGAGAAAATATTCAGAAAATCCCGAGCAACCTGATTCTCAATAGGACTAGTAAGACCCAAACTGAAATTATGGGAACTCTCGAATTGCTTAGCAAGTTTCTGAGCTTTTTCCAAATTTGTGATCAAAATTTTACCACCTTCTTTAAGCGCTGGAATAGGCTTTTGAGGTTTTTTCAAAATTTTTGTGAGTTTCCAAAAGGGTTTGGAACTCGGGTCTAATTTAGATATATTATTTTCAAAAGTTTTGTTCCTCAGGGCAGAGAATCGCTTTTTAATTTGTTTTTGCAAATCCCGCCAGATAACTTTCATGGCAGGATCGCGTGTTCTTTGATATTGTCTCCTACGGACATTTTTAAGACGGATCAAGAGCTGAAGATCATCGTCTATTATAATTGAATCGAATTTAACCTCGCATTTTGGTACTGAGGCAGCTCTTGCTTCAACTATAGAAGTAGTCAGAGATTCAAGAGCATAATTAATTTCATCTTTGGTTTGCAAAGGAATGTTTGGATCGAAGTTATATTCCATAAATGTTCGATACTGCTCCCAATCAGCTCTATGGTAATTGAAAGTAGAGCTGTTGGGATTACAAATTATTTCTTGGGATATTTCAAAAGTTACTGGAAGGTGATCAGAACCGAAGTCAGCATGGGTAACCAATTGGCTACAAAGTTGACATGAATCAGTTAAGACCAAATCAATAGTGGAGGGATTTCTTGCAGAAGAAAAGCATGTTGGGCTGTTTGGATATTGAATAGTGTAATAACCTGCAGAACAATCATCAAACAGAATATTACCATTAGAATTGCTTTGAGCATTATTCCATGAGCGGTGTTTTGCATTAAAATCACCAATAATGAAGAATTTAGACCTATGACGGGTAAGTTTCTGGAGGTCACCCTTGAGAAAATTCTTTTGCTGGCCTACGCATTGGAATGGCAAATAGGCAGCTATAAACGTAAGTTGTCCAAATTTTGTTTCAACAGAAACCCCCAAAGTTTCAAAAACTTTGGTTTCAAATGAAGAAAGAATTTTATGTTTGATTCGTCTATGAATAATGATGGCAACGCCACCACAGGGTCCATCAAGACGATCATTTCTATAAATCAAGTAATTTGCGTCCTTCTTAACCTTATGGGCAGGTTTAAGGAACGTTTCAGTTATAACGGCAATATGCACGTTATGAACTCTTAAAAAGTTAAATAGCTCGTCTTCATTATCTTTAAGAGATCGAGCATTCCAATTTACAATATTTAATGCTTTAAAATCCATTACTGAATTTTAAAGTCATGACAATATTATTTGCAAATTTTACTCCAGTTTGAATAGCATCAAACATGGAGTTAGATTTAAGCATATCAGAAATCATGTCAATTAATGATTTCTGTAAAAATTCCATTTTGGGGGCAGTAATGCTTCCTAAGTCAAAATTGTCAAAATTTCCATTAGAACGTTGGTTAGTATTTTGATTTCTACCCGCTGCAATAGCAGCATAGGTAGCTCCATTAACTCGTTGAACATTGTTAGCAGCGAGGGGAGTAGGTACAGATGAAACATTTGAAGCAGGGGAGATATTTGTACCTACTGGTACGAATGTAGAATTTGTTCCTCGCTGACCGTTGTTAACAGCAGAGGAATTTGTACCTGGTCGGAAACGTGGAGCGTTTCCTACCTGACGGTTAGAACGAGATTGTAGGATCGCTTTGCGAGTCTTACATTCCCAAAAATTGGATTTGTGGTTTTCACCACAATTTGAACATTTAAATTTCTTAGGATCTTCCTTCACAGGACAGTCGTCCTTTGCGTGAGAGGAATCACCACAATTCATGCATTTAGCTGGCATGTAGCAATTTTTAGTTCCGTGACCCCATCCCTGGCACTTACGGCACTGGGTGAGGTTTTGGAAATTTCCTCCAGTCTTCCTGAAGTGTTCCCACTTCACTCGGACATGGAGCATAAGGCTAGCTTTTTCTAAGGCCTTAAGGTTGTTTAGTTCACTAGACTTGAAGTGAACTAAATAAAAATCATTAGAAATCCCGTTGCGCGAATCGCCAGGACGGGATTTCATTTTCATTTTGATTACTTGGAGTGGCACAACTCCAAGTAATTTTGCCAGTTCATCTTTGATCTGATCCAGGGATTCACCACTGGGCAGTCCTTTCATGACAACCTTGAACACACGTTCAGTTTTGGTGTCGTAAGTAAAAAATTTGTGCTTCTTCTCAGTAAGATACTTGAGAAGACATTTAAATCCGTCCAAGGTTTCAGCCAATACACGGCATTCACCCCGACGTCCAATTTGTAGTGAAAACTTAACTTTCACGAAATTCAAAAGTTCCATGCGAAGAGCATGGAAATCGGTAGTGGTTATCACAATAGGGGGAATCTTTTCCTTCTTGGCATTAAGCCGGGAAAGTTTACTAGAATTTTTCTTGGATGATGGATCATTCTCATCATCCGTGAGCAAATCAAATTGATTACTCAAATTAATTTCATCAGAAGGGGGGTCAAGAGTTTGCCCCTTTCTTTTGCGTTTAGGCGCCATGGCGGCAGTAAATTTTTATCCAAATCGACTTCCAAGCAGATTACTATCAGAATCTGAAGGATCGAAGAGGAATTTTCCAAATCGATATCCAAGAAGGATTACCTCGGGTAGGGTCCAAACAAGGATCGAAGAGGAATAAGAGTTGAACAAGGTAGAAAATTTTTACAGGTTGAGCACTGAAAAGTGCTGTTTAAATTTGTTGTAGCTTTAGGTAGTAGTAACACTTCCTTCAGCAAAAAGCAAATAGATCCGCACGGCAAGAGAGCACGATGCGGACTGGAAAAACTTTTCTTGTTTTCAATCTCAAAACCGAGGTTCACAACAAGAAGAATTTAAGGCAAAAGTTTGATGTGGCACATCTTATACCTGTAATGCACCACGAAAAGGTAATCTATCGGCGTTTCTGGTTATATGGCTACCCCAAGCAACACAAAAAACAAAGTAAATTCTTTTATTTTTTATTTAAGTTGCTCAGAAATTCCTTAAATTCCTTGTAGCGTCATCTATTCGATCATCGTTGCCACTTCCGTGCGATATCATCGTTGAAACACTTTTTGTCGGATGCGCAAGTGCCTCAAATTTCCTGCGTATTCAAAAAAAAAAAAAAAAAAAAAAAAAAAAAAAAAATTTGTGCAAAATGAATACACAATTGATACTCCTTACTTTAACCCTGTTGATGATCAGGACTATAGAAATGAATTGGTTTATTGTTTGACTCCTTGTATAAGCCATATGGCAAGATGAAAATAGAGCTATTTCAATGTTACAATCCGAATAATCCGATCCCACGTAAGCCATATTGGTGAACCTGTATTCGCGAAAAATGTCATCGGAAGATAAGCACCCACTTGAAGGCAACGTAGACACGATTAGCATACCACGACTCAATCCGCCGGTGATGACTGAATCGAACATCGGATCATACTTCCTATCGCTGGAATTTTGGTTTGCCGCCTCTGGACTTGGAAATCAACACGATACCACGTGGCTGAAAATCTACTTAATAAAGACAACCAACCAACCAACCAACTAGGAAATACAACATCGTCATGGCACATGTGCCACCGAGTAAGCTGACAGAATTACGTTCCATCATAGACGCCACACCCGCTGCCGACAAATATCGGTTGCGGCGTGTCCTTTCCGACATGCCTCTTGGTGACATGAAGCCTAGTCAACTGTATAACGAGATGAGTCGAGTAGCTCGAACTTCATTGTGTGAACCTGTGCTTCTAGACTTATGGATGGGCCCCCAGACTTTCAACTCACGCTCAAGCAGCAGTGATTGCTTCAAAAAGTGACCCATCCGAAAATGCAACAATTGCTGATGCAATCGTCGATTCCATGGGCCTCCGTTACATCAGTGCCAAGGGAATACTCTCTCCAACGACACCTGAAATACCGACTCCGAGCATTTTTGAAGACTTTCAACGCGAATTCGCACAGCTAACTAGAAAGTTCGAGCAGATGTTCCGTCCACAAAGAAGCTTCCGAGACCGTTCGCGTTCTCGCAACCGAAGTAGAATGGATCAACGCTACGACAACGAAGCTTCGTATGATATGTGCTGGTATCATCGTACATTCGAAAGAGAAGCACGTACTTGCAGAAAACCGTGCTCTTTCGGACATCCACCAAAATCCAATCCGCAATGACGTCATTTTGAACCTGCGTTGAAAGTTGGCGATATTTCCGACACAGCAAGGATATTTCGCCTGAAAATCACGGACACAATTACCAACAGAAACTTTCTCATCGCAACCGGAGCCGATGTGTCCGTTATACCGAGAGATTCGAATTTAACCCGGATGAAAGCTACCAGCAACAAGTTGTTCGCCGCAAATGGAACACCGATTAGAGTTTATGGAGAAAATCTGTTGAAGGTTAGCCTCGGGCTCCGGCGTGAATGTTTATGGAACTTTCTTATTGCAGATGTTACAAAAGGCATTATTGGTGCCAATTTCATCTGATACCACGACTTACTTATCGACTTAAAGCGGCATCGTCTAATCGACAACACAACGAAGCTTAAAACAATGGCTGTTTTAACTCATACCAGTGAATATTCGATTAATACGTTCAGCACAACATCTCCTTACGCTGAATTGCTAGCTGAGTTCCCATCCATCACGATACTGGCACAGTAAGTAAAACTCCCATAGTTCATCGCATCGAAACAACTGACCAACCAACATACGCTCGGCCGAGACAACACCTGAAAAACTCGTGGAAGCTCGAAAAGAGTTCGAAAACCTTATGGGAATTTGTCGACCATCGTCTAGCAGTTGGGCTACCCCATTGCACATGGTAAGAAAAACAGATGGATCTTGGCGGCCCTGCGGAGCCCTGCGATCATTAAATGCTCACACAATCCCTGACAGATACCCTTTATCTTACCTGCAAGATTTCACCACTATTCTACAGGGAAAACGATCTTTTCAAAGGTTGATTTGCAGAAAGCATTTCATCAAGTGCCTATACATCCTGACGACATCCCTAAGACTTCCATAACCACACCGTTTGGATTATTCGAATTCACCTATATGACATTCGGGCTTCGCAATGCTGCTCATACTTTCCCACGACTCATTCACGAAGTACTACGAGGACTGAACTTCGTATGCCCATACATAGACGACATTTTCATCGCTTCATCGTCACCAGAAGAACATCGAGATCATCTCCGGCAGCTGTTTACCCGACTACATGAGCATCACCTAGCGGCTAGCGATCAACGTAGCCAAATGTAAATTCGGTCGGGAGCAAATCATTTTCGTTGGTCACTCAGTCTCGGCCGACGGTATTCGTCCATTGCCCGAACGTTTCGAGGCAGTACAGAATTACCAACGTACAACCACAGTGAAGCAGGTCTAACCATCAACGTCAACAAGACCAAATCGTTGGATGTCAACAAAAAGTCAACAAAGTTGAAAGCTTCCAATATCTTGGCAGCCAGATAGCGTCAGACGGCGGCACTAAGAGCGACATAGGTGCACGAATTAAGAAGGCGAGGGCTGCTTTTGCCAGTTTGCAAAATGTATGGAGAGCGAATCAAATCAGTGGACGCACCAATATCCGAATTTTTAACTCGAACGTGAAGTCTGTGCTGTTATACGCCAGTGAAACATGGTGTGTATCAGCGGAGAACACTGGTGGCCCCACAATTGGATCTCAAATTCCGAGCTTCATCGTTTGTGCCGGAAGAGACAGAATTTTGTGAATTGAAGTGGAGGTGGGTCGGCCACACACTACGACGGAGCGGAAACGAAATCTGGAAGCAAGCACTGGACTGGAATCCAGCAGGACATCGCAGCAGAGACAGACCCAGAGGCTCGTGGTGGCGGAGCCTATACAGTGAAATTAAAAACGTTGACCGAAATTTGACACAGGTCAAGGACAAAGCTAGTAATCGCCCAGGATGGAAATCTTTCACAAACACCCTTTGCACCCCTAGAGGTGCGCAGGATCGTTAAGTATGTAAGTAACCACAGTGAAGAAGCCCAAAAGTTTTCTAGCTGTAATTAATTTCTACCACTACTACACTACACGAATACCACTACTCAACATGATTCCTGGAAATAAGCGCAACGATCGATCTTCACTAGTCTGGACAGCTGATACAATATCAGCATTTGAGCAGTGCAAACAACAACTCGCAAACGCAGCCTTACTTGCACACCCAGCGCAGAACGCCGAGCTTTCGATGTGGGTAGACGCATCTGATGTAGCAGCTGGAGCGGTGCTACATCAGGTCATCAATAATGATGTACAGCCTTTAGGTTTTTCTCCGAAAAATTCGATAAGGCTCAACTGAAATACAGCACGTATGATCGAGAGCTCACCGCAATCTATTTGGCAGTTCGGCACTTCAAATTCATGTTGGAAGGACGAAGCTGCCACATATACACTGATAGGAGCCGATCGTACTTGCATTCAATCAAAACTCGGACAAAGCCTCAAACCGTCCAGCTCGTCAACTAGACTACATCGGACAAATAACCACCGATATCCGACATGTAACCGGTAAGGAGAATATTGCAGAAGATCCGCACAAAAGCAATTAACCGAAAATCGAAATGCAGCTCTCCAGCTTATCAGCTCAGCTCCGGATCCGAATCATCGACTCGAATGATTCACTGGGAGCTGTTTAGGATGACAACTCTCGAACCCGTCCAGCTCTCGGACCCATCCAGCTCTTTGGATCTTTTTTTTCTCTCTCAATTCTTCACGATTCAGCTCCGGATCCGGTTCTGATCTGATGATCTGGAGCTAAAGCCGAGAATAGTGAGAGAAATTCTGTTGGAGAATTAACATCAGAAATAAAATCTGTAAGTATGTTTACGCGATGCGGGATTAGTTGTTGCCTTAGTGGCGTTTTCCATTGAAAAGTAGAGCCATGTTGTAAGGTACAGATTTATTGGTTTAGACTACTTTTAAGATTTTATGCAGTTTTAAGCACTTAAACCACTAATTAATTTTCCGGTTTTGAATTTGTGTCATAATTTATACAACTTCAATGTGAGCTGAAGAGCTGTTCAAGAGAATCAACTCCCTTTAGAGAGCTGGATAGGTTTGATCCACTCAGCCAGATGAGTTGTTTTGCCCACCTCTAATGGCGTCCGGCCCTTCATCACGAAAAGATTCCGCAATCAGTTTCTTCAAGCAACACACAACCTTTCACATGCCGGCACCCGTGCGATGGCCAAGCTAATGACTCAGCGGTTCGTCTGGCCAAGTATACGGAGGGACAGTGTCAACTACACTAGACTATGCCTGCAATACCAACGCTCGATGGTGACTCGCCACACACTATCATCTCTCGGTCGGTACGCCATACCCGACGATAGATTTTGCCACATCTACATTGACATCGTCGGGCCCTTTCGACCAAGCTACGGAGACCGATACTTCTCGTCGGCCAGAGGAAATACCAGTTCCGGACTATACAGCGCCTACTATCGCTCAGGCGCTAGTTTCTGGGTGGATTTCTCGTTTTGGTGTGCCTACACACATCACCTCCGATCAAGGACGGCAATTCCAGTCAACACTTTTTGCAGAATTGATTCGCACGTTCGGGCTAAGTCACTTGCGAACCACACCATATCATCCTCAGTCCAATGGCATCATCGAGAGGTGGCACAGAACATTGAAATCCGCCATTCTCTGCCATAACCCCGATCGCTGGAACCAATTGCATAAAACTTTGATTTCTTTATGTTTCGTAGGAGAAAATACACGACCACGTAAATTTGGAACTAAGTGCATACATTTTGAAGTTCAGAGAGAAGCAGCAAAACGTTGCATCGTTTCATTCGTTTCATTCGCAAGAATTTTGCAAGCAAGACGATAAATGATATCGAGTGCTTATCAATTCCTGCAATATCTGCAAGATTTCAACACTCCCTATGTTTCTCAATTGCCGTCAATTGAAAATTTCTTCAAAAAAAAAATAAGGGTTGAATCCTAGACACGACCACAGTACGACGTAGCATTTCAATGTTTCGGTTATGGTTCAATGTTGGTTCAAGTATCTTCCTGAAATGTAATAAATTATGAAATTCAAATTTGGAGTCCTAAACAAGCCGTTAAATATTTTGGAGTAGCACCCCAGTATAGTCCCCTACCATTAGTTTTAAAATAGGTCTCTGAAGCAGAGAAGAGAGTGAAGGTTGCATTTTATGATAACTCATCAGGTAGTTATTTTCCTTACCAGATGACGGTGCTGTTGGATCAATTGTCAGCGAATTAGAGGAGGAAGGGGTATAAAGATCATACGGAGTTTAAATACCACTTTTTTTTTAATCTTTATTTGTTCTAAATTCAAAATAAATTACATTTTATTTTAACCTAGTTTATTTGTTTATTTGTTTATTTGTTTATTTAATAATTCAACTGACAATTAATGTCTTAATGCATAAAACTTAATCTAAAAAGTTATGGTAAACGAAACGAAAACGGTCAAGTAACCGGTGACGAAACACATTTGCTGATACGTTAAAGTCAAATTCGCAATAAAAGTAGTTAAATTGTCGGCTGATTGCACGAATTGGCTCATTCTGCGTATAATTTCTGCCTCGTGGCTCCAAAAACAGAAATTCGCATTGACGAAGAGGTCTCACAGGAGCATATATAATTAGCTGGGCCAGCAACGTTGGACAGTCGATGTCACCCGTGAGAAGCTTTCCAGCAAACATAGCTTGAGCGACCGTCCGTCGCACCACTAGCGGTTCGATGCCCAGAAGACAGCAACGCTCCTCGTACGGTGGCAGGCTCGATGAGTCACGCCAGTTCAAGAAACGAAGAGCATATCTCACAAACTTTCGTTGAATAGATTCGATTCTAGCGAGCCAAGTGGCTTGGAAAGGGCACCACACAGTTTTAGTTAGTTTAAATGATCTTTATTTTAGTTTAACTTGGACGATTACCATATAAATTTTTACTAAGTGATTTAATTGCTTTCTTCATCTTTAGGTATGGGCAAAATTTAAAATTTGTTTTACAGGATTAGTCCTAGACTTAGTACACGGTCGACCACCTTGGTGGGATTGGTTTGTTTTGTTTTTAGAATTTGAAGAGAAACTACTTAATACTACTATTTACAGCTTAAAACTAACTTACTCTACTATATACACTTAACCTACTATGTACAAATTGCTTATTAAAGTAAAAAATGTTTTAAATGTTGTAAGAACGATAAGTGTTGTGTCTTGTCTCGCGTCGCGTGTTATGTGTGTCGTGGAGTTCTTACGTTAGCACAAAAACAACATGAAAAGTGTTATTAAAGTATGTTCAGAAAGATTGCATTTTTGGATAAATTTGGTTGTCATATCCTCAATTTTGGAATCTACTTTGGGAATTTCTGCCTCTTGATGGAAGTCTGCTATTCTTGTGTCGATTGGACGATCTAGGATCATCCTCAACACTCTATTCTGTGCAACCTGGATTTTGTTCCTGTGGGTCTGAGCGCACGATTCCCACACCGGGGCGGCATAGAAGATCGCGGGGGCTATGATCTGTTTGTAGACAGCCAGTTTGTTTTGCCTTGAGAGGCGGGATCTGCGGCAAATGAGCGGATACAAACACCTAACCAAGGCGGAGCACTTAATTAGGGTTTTCTCTATGTGCGAGCGGAACAGGAGCTTCTCATCGAACAACATCCCGAGATAAGTAACATCAGTGGACCACTCGACCCTTGTACCATCCATTATTACGGTACAGGAGGGAGACGGTTTAAGTTTTGGTGATTGTCTGTGAAGGAACATGATCGCTTGGGTTTTCGAGGCGTTGATTTTGATTTTCCACGTGGTGGCATAATCAGTAAAGGTGTCAAGGCATCGTTGGAGCTTGTTCGTAATTTCACGAGGCATCCTACCCTTGACGGCTATCGCGGTGTCATCTGCAAACAGAAAGAACACGCAACCGTCTCCTAGAGGAGGGATGTCCGACGTGTAGATGCTGTAAAGCAGTGGTCCCAGCAGACTCCCTTGCGGAACACCTGCTGGGATCGGAAATTGTCCCGAAAGGGAACTATTCAACGACACCCTGAACGACCTTTGCTGGAGATAGTTACGGGTGATTTTCACAAGGTATGGTGGAAAGTTGGAGTTACAAAGCTTGTATATAAGTCCGTCGTGCCAGACATTGTCAAACGCCTTTTCGACGTCTAACAAGGCCATGGCTGTGGACTTGGATACAGCTTTGTTACTTCGGATGTTATTCATCACCCGCACTAGCTGATGATTGGTGGAATGCCCCTTGCGGAACCCGAACTGTTCCGGAAGAAGAATGTCATGTTCCTCCACAAACTTGTTTAGTCGGCTGAGGATCAATTTTTCGAACAGCTTGCTCAGCGCTGAGAGCAGGCTAATCGGTCTGTAGCTTGACGGTAGTGAAGGGTCTTTCCCAGGTTTGCGGATCGGGATGATTTTTGCCACCTTCCAGATGCTTGGAAAGTAGTGCAGCTCCAAGCATCTGTTGAGGATGGCAGCCAGCAGCGAGTGGACCCTCGGGCTGAGATTTTTCAACGCTAGGTTGAATATTCCGTCAAACCCGGGAGCCTTCATGTTTTTACTATATTTCAGCGCTGAGCAAATTTGTTCCTCTGTAATCCGTTCTTCTGGAGGGACGGCACAAGGGAAGGTATCTAACGTCTGGACGCACTGCACAACCTGGTTCTCGAGTGGACTTGGGATTGTAGAGCCAAGCAAATGCGATTGGGCAATGTGCTCCCCAATTGCATTGGCCTTCTCTTCGTTGGTGATAAGCCGTTCGTCATTGACTCTAAGTGGTGGAATGGGCTTGGGGTGAGACTTCAGCACCTTGGCAACCTTCCAGAATGGTCTGGAACGGTCGTCCAGGTTCTGAACGAGCCGCCCGAAACTCTCGTTCCGGATTGAGACCATTCTGGAAGCGATCTGCCGATTCAGATCGACCATTTCGTATTTACGCTGCAGATCCCCAGTCCGCTGAAACTGGCGTCTACGAACATTTCTAAGCCGAATCAAGAGTTTGGTGTGGGAATCAATTGCTTGAAACTTACCCCTCACAGGAACTCGTCGAACGCACTCTTCGTCAGCCACGGATATGGCTTGATGGAGACCCTCCAGGGCCCGGTCGATGTCCTCCACTGTGTCGAGTGGTGGGTTGTCGTCGATGTGGCGGTCGACCACGCGTCGAAACTGGACCCAGTTGACTCGATGGTAGTCCTTCCGCTGGCACGGTGCAGGGGCCACGTTGTAGCCCAGCTCGGTCAGCATCGGTTGGTGGTCCGAACTCAGGTCGTTGACGGCAACCGGCTTGGCTAATCTGGTGTTTGCCAAGAACAGGTCCAGCGTCGATGGGTTGCCCGCCGGTGATGTGAAGGTTGGTTCGTCCGGAAACCAGACGGAATAGAGACCATGCTGGGAATGGTCGAATAGCAGGCGGCCGTTTTGGTTCTGCTGGTAGTTCCGCCAGGCCTCGTGCCGGGCGTTCAGGTCCCCTCCGATTACAAAGCGGGCATTGGTGCGGGTTATGATGGCAAGGTCGTTCTTGAACTGCTGTGCTGTACCATTGCTAACGGTACATTGCCGGGGGCAGTAGACAACGATGAACCGGACGTTTCCGGTCGATGTTTCCACCTCAACGCCGACGGCCTCGATGATGGAAGTGCGGTAGTGGGGTAGGGTGCAGTACTTGATGCCTTTCTTGATGATGACCGCGACACCGCCCCCCCTGGAGCTGGTGCGATCAAGCCGGACAATGCTGTGGTCGGGCAGCCAGAAGCTGTCACCGGTCTTGAGGTGGGTCTCGGTGAGAAGGCCCACGTCGATGTCGTGCTTGCGGAGGAAGTCTGCAAGCTCAATGTTTTTCGCCCCTACGGAGCGAGCGTTCCAGTTGGCGATCTTTATGGGTTCACGGTCCATAATTAGCGACGAAGGAGATGATAGCTTGGAGCTGTTGTGTTCTTGTTGCGCAGGTGCGCTTGATGATGATGGCCTGGGCCAACAGTGTGACGATCTCATCCGTTGACAGCGGAGAATCGTCTGTAGCTTCGCCGGTTGTACCGGCCAATCCCGGAGCAGGGGGATCCGTCGATGGCCCGGAGGCTTGACCGGGTACTGCAGCGTCAGCCAACTGTTGGTTGAGCGGGAGCGGCGGCAACACTGGAATTGGCCGTGATTGGACCGGTGATAACGGAGGAAAGTTCTGCGCGTTGTTTTCTGGAACCTTCTTGCGACCGGGCTGGCTGTTGGACGAGGCCTTCTTCCGGATCTCGGCGTATTCGGCCCGCTTCGGACAGGCCTTACTCGTGGCCTTGTGGGCGGCACCGCAGTTGGCGCATGTGGGAGTGGCTTCCTCGATGCTGTCGCAGTTGTCGATCTTGTGGTTTTTGCCGCATTTGATGCAGCGGCTGGCCATGCGGCAATTCCTGGTGCCGTGCCCGAACAATAGGCAGTTCGAGCACTGAGTGACGCCACGGTGGGTGGGCTTATACCGCTCCCACTTCACTACGATGTGGAACAGTGTGCGTGTCGTCTGGAGATCCTTCACGGTTGTGGAGTTCTTCTCCAGGTGGACCAGGTAGAGCTGGTCACGATACTTGATGGCCTTGCTGCGGGTCATCTTGTGGACTTCGACCGGCTTGAGGCCGTTCGCCTTAATCTCGTCCATTAAGGTGGTGGTGTCCATGTCGTGGAGCCCGCGCAGCACCACTTTCAGCGGCTTGGTGGCCTCGATGTCGTGGGAGAAGTACTCCAGCTTCATTCTGTCCAAGAGGGCCTGAACTGCGTTAAAGTGTTTTTCGGCCGGGACCATCAGTTTGTAGCCTTCCGTGCACCGTTGAATGGTGCAGCGAAGGCCCTGCTTAATGTAGAAATCCAGCTGCTCCCATAGCCCGGGAGGGAAGCCCTTCACATAGAAGGGTGGCAACTTAACTTTTTTCGGCACCGTCTCAGGGTCCGACTGCGGCTGGGCTCCGTTCTGCAGGGCGGAGAACGGATTGTTGCTCAGCAGCTTTTTTGCTGCTGATGCGGTGGCGCTGCTGTCTTCAGGTCTGGGTCGTTTAGTTCCGGGAGGCCCCGGCTGCGGGTCCGCAACGCCTGTCGGGATGGGCAATGGGGTTTTCTTCTGCTTCTTCTGGGCTGGCTCGGTGGTCGCGCCATCTCCTGGGAGAGTCTGTTTTCCCGGTAAACCGGCACTCGCGTTACCGCGCGATTTCTTACCCATGGCTGGGTCAGCGAGAGCGTCACTACACAACGCGGAGCTAATTCGACTTGTGAACGAACGAACGAAACTAGAGAGAATTCAAATCGACTGAACTGCTCAACAGTCTGGCAGCGAATGATGGGGCACCACACAACTGCACTTGATTCTAATATAGACCGCACAAGTGAGCAGTAAAGTGATCTGAGGCATAACGGGTCCCGGAACTCATCGGCAATTTTGCAAATAAAACCCAGTTGGCGATTGGCTCGGGAAATGATGTCGTTATAATGGATTTTGAAGGTGAGCCCGCAGTCCAGAGTAACACCGAGATCCTTTATTTGTTCTACACGGGCAATGCAACGTCCAAAGAGCACATAGTCAAACATAATTGGTTCGTTTTTACGGTGATAGGAGATGACATTGCTTTCTCAACGGCTGAACTGTTCGGTAAAAGTCAGGCATTTTAATTAATTTGTTTAAAGGCTTCATAACAAGGAAACTTCACCACTGAAAGTGTTTATAAATTAAAATTTAGTGAAAGCGAAATGAGGATCAAAGTTTTACCGAACGTTCATCTGTTGAAAGTTTGGTGAAAAATTACCGAAGTCGGTAGTAATTTCTAAGCGTGTAAGAGCCCGCAGGACCGATTGTCATAAATCAATCAACAGCCGCTAAATGAAACGTATTATACAGCACATATTTTTTTGAAATCGGTCAACCGGTTCTGGAAATATGACCGGAACATGCTGAGGTTTATGTGAGGCATGAGGCTAATTGCGACCTCAAACAAATAAAACTTATCATGTGACACCTCAAATCACATTAGAGTTCAAAAAATAGTTCAATGGTAGTCCGTTTGGGGGTCCAGTGCCACATTGGCCACACCTGGCCATTTTTCGATCCCCCGGAGAAGTGACCAGTTCTTAATATGGTCAAAAACCAGTTAATTGGCAGTTATTACGAATAGCCAGGATCACACTGGCCACATCCAGTCAATTTCCGGAAACCCCTAGGGAAGTAGCCAGTTTTAGACTTGGATGAAAATCCATTATGCGATGCCTCAAATCACATGAGAATTCATCTATTTCCTCTATGCACTGTTTAAGAAACTAGGAAAGTAAGCAGAAAATCATATAGATGCGCGCATAGGAAATTGTAAACTACCTGACTAGCCTATTGGTCCCAAGCAATTCGATTAACGTTCCCATTCTAGTCGAAATTCTAGTACTACACAATGTTTGTTTTGATTTGCTATGCAAATTTGACAGATAAAATGAGGGGTTCGTGGATTTTCGTATGTTTCGAGGGGTGCATCGATTTGCTTGGGACCGAAGATAGTACCAGAGCTGAGCCAAAAAGTTGAGCACTTTTCTTCGGGACCTAGTAGTCTCTATGGTGGTAGTACACTAGCGCTACCAAAACCACTGACTTGCTCCTGCTTGCTACAGGATCCAGTACTACGCCGTCCGAAGTGGTAATGAGCAGAGGCACTTTGACTTTAAACGATCTATATTTCTTGAATTTGTGTGGTTTACATTAGATGCGTCTTTTCAACTTTAGTTCCTTTGAAATTTCAATTTATATTTAATTACAGTTCCTAGTCCTATCAGGCCTGTTTTAAGAATGACCACCTTGGTGGGATTGGTTTGTTTTAAATTTGAAAAAGGAGACTACTTATAACCACTATTTACAACTACAACTAACCTACAACTACTATATACACCTAACCTACTATATACAAATTGCTTATCAAAGCATGTTCTGATAAATTTCATTTTTGTGCAAATTTAGTCTTAATTTCGTTAATTTTGGAATCTATTTTGGCAATGCCTGCCTCTTCATGTAAATTTGTTATTCTAGTGTCGAAAGGACGATCAAGAACCATCCTCAGCACTCTATTCTGAGCTACCTGAATTTTGTTCCTGTGAGTCTGTGCACATGATTGCCACACCGGAGCTGCGTAGAGGATCGCAGGCGTTACGATTTGTTTGTAGACGGCCAGTTTGTTCACCCTTGAGAGGCGGGATCTGCGGCAAATCAGCGGATACAGACTCCTAACCAAGGCGGAACACTTGACTACGGTTTTCTCCACATGCGAGCGGAATAGGAGCTTTTCGTCAAACAACATCCCGAGATAGGTTACTTCGGCGGACCACTCAACTCTTGTGCCATCCATGATTACAGTACAAGAGGGAGCCGGTTTTAGTTTGGGTGATTGCCGATGGAGGAACATGATTGTTTGTGTTTTGGAAGCATTGATTTTGATTTTCCACGTGGTGGCATAATCAGCAAAGGCGTTAAGGCATCGTTGAAGTTTGGTCGTTATTTCGCGAGGCATCCTTCCTTTGACGGCTATTGCGGTATCATCTGCGAACAGGAAAAACACGCAACCGTCTCCAAGGGGAGGAATGTCGGAAGTGTAAATGCTGTAAAGCAAGGGGCCCAGCAGACTACCTTGCGGGACTCCTGCTGGGATGGAAAACGTGTCTGAAAGATAACCATTCAACGATACCTTAAACGACCTTGGCTGGAGGTAGCTACTGGTGATTTTAATCAGATGTAATGGAAAGTTGAAGTTACAAAGCTTGTATACAAGCCCATTGTGCCAGACATTATCAAACGCTTTCTCAACGTCTAACAAGGCCATGGCTGTGGACTTGGATACAGCTTTGTTACTTCGGATGTTATTCATCACCCGCACTAGCTAGTGATTGGTGGAGTGCCCCTTTGTGAACCCAAACTCTTCCGGAAGGAGAATGTTATTTTCCTCGACAAACTTGAGCAAACGATTAAGAATGAGTTTCTCGAACAATTTGCTCAACGCTGAAAGGAGGCTGATTGGTCTGTAGCTTGAAGCTAGCGTTGGGTCCTTCCCGGGTTTGCGGATAGGTATGATTTTCGCTGTCTTCCAGATACTTGGAAAGTAGTGCAGTTCCAAGCATCTGTTGAAGACATCAGCCAGCAGAGAGTGAACCTTCATGCTGAGATTTTTCAACACTAGGTTGAATATTCCGTCAAACCCGGGGGTTTTTGGTGTATTTCAGCGCTGAACGAATCTGTTCCACTGTGATTCTATCCTCCGGAGGGATGGCACAAGGGGAGGAATCAAGGTTGAGTACGCATTGCTCAACCTGAACTTCGAGCGGACTTTGGATGTTGGAGCCAAGCAAATGCGATTTGGCAATATGCTCACCAATCGTATTTGCTTTCTCCTGAGGGGTGATTATGAGCCGATCGTCATCATTTTCATCTTTTAGTGGTGGAATGGGTTTAGGGTGCGTCTTTAAGACCTTGGCAACTTTCCAGAATGGTCTGGAGCGGTCGTCCAGATTCTGGACAAGCCGCCCGAAACTTTCGTTCCGGAGTGAGACTATTCTGGAAGCAATCTCCTTGTTCAGATCGGCCATTTCACGTTTCCTCGCTTGATCTCCAGTCCTCTGAAACTGGCGTCTACGAACATTTCTCAGGCGAATTAAGAGTTGGGTGTGGGAATCAACCCAAGCAACACGGCTTGTCATAAAGAAGTTGAGAATACTTTTTAATGACTTACGTAAAGAATCAATAATACTGTAATATACGTCATTTAATACATTTATATAACCTAAAAAGCGCAAGACGCGGAGCTTATACAACTTAATACTGGTCTTATAACATGTTTAGGAAACATCATAAAAACCAGCGGCAAAAAAAAACAATAAAAAAAAAACTTCAGCATGGGATTCGATCACTGGTCCTAGGCGTGGTAGACTTATTACTTCCTAACTAGACCAACTCCGCTTGATGAGAGGTTTTTTATAAGTATCTATCATGTTCTTGCCAATGGGATGGAAAATATATTCTCGTTCAACACGCTTTAGATCCGTCATAAAGATGTTTTGTTAGCAGCAAAGCGTACATCTCATTGCCAGAGTGTTATTTTAAAGTATTTTCAACTCCTTATAAGACAAACTGCACATTTTCAGTTATATTAATTAATGAGATGTCATAAACAAGTGTTTTCAACTTTCTTTATAACAAACCTCCGAATACCTCATAAGAAACTGTCAATCACTGCGTGAAAGGACAGTCCGGCTCCATTGGCGCCGTCAATGTTTACGTCAATCTGGAAAGTTCAGAATCTCTTCAAGAACTTTATAAATTCAACTAAGATTGATTTTGTATACGGCATGTTTTAACGTGGTATTAAAACAGAAAGATGCACGTTTAAATAACATATAAAGATAAAAGCAAAAGAAAACTATTTTGGAAAATGTTGAATCTAGGAAGTATGAAGAAAACATCTATAAACCTCATTTATAACGTGGGATGTTTTCTGCATCACTTATAATACATTTATATAACAAGCCGTTCTAATTATTTTTCAAAAATATGTTTTGTGTGTTACTTGGGAATGGCAATAAACTTACCTCTCACAGGACGCACGCCTCGTCAGCTACGGTTATGGTTTGGTGGAGTCCCTCCAACGCTCGGTCGATGTCCTCCACGGTGTTTAGCGGCGGGTTGTCGATGATGTGTCTGTCTACCACGCGTCTAAACTGGGCCCAGTTTACGCGGTGGTAGTCCTTGTGCAGACTTGGAGCACGGGCCACGTTGTAGCCCAGTTCAGCCACCACCGGTTGGTGGCCGGAGCTGAGTTCGTTCAAGGCTACCAGTTTGGACAAGCTGGTATTTGACAGGAACAGGTCTAGCGTCGATGGGTTGCCCACCGGTGAGATGAATGTTGGTTCATTCGAAAACCAAACGGAGTACAGCCCATGCTGCGAGTGGTCGAACAGCAGACGACCGTTCTGGTTCTGCTGGTAGTTTCGCCAACCGAGCATTTAGATCTCCTCCTACTACGAAGCGGGAACCTGTACGGGTGATGGTGGAAAGGTCGTTCTTGAATTTAGCCGCTAGTCCACTGCTGGCGGCACACTGTCGAGGGCAGTAGACGGCGATGAACTGGACGTATCCAGTCGACGACTCCACCTCCACACCAAGGGCCTCGATGATAGTGGTGCGGATATGAGACAGAGTGTGGTATTTTATTCCTTTCTTGACGACGACCGCAACACCAACCCCCTTGGAGCTGGTGCGATCAAGCCGGATAATGTTGTTGTCAGGCAACCAACAGCTGTCGCCGAACTTTAGATGGGTCTCGGTTAGAAGGCCCACGTCGATGCTGTGCTTGCGGAGGAAGTCGGCAAGCTCAATCTCTTTTGCTCTTACAGAGCAAGCATTTCAGGTGACGATAGTTAGCAGTTTAGACGCCATACTGGATGATGAACTTACCGAGCACTTGGATCTGTTCGGGCTTATTGCGGCACTTACGAAGAGCACCGGACATGTTGACGAAAATTTCCATCAGTTCATCTGCTGAGAACAGATCGGGGTTGTTGTTTTGCGCTGTTGGTTGTCTCCAGAATCCAGGGGGGATGCCCACACGTCAAACTCCGGGGGGGATGCCCACTAGAGTGATGCAAAATTTGAAATTTTCGCTCCACAATACTTAAACGATTCCAAATCTGATCCTGACTAACCTCTCAAAATTTGAACCCATTTGGTGAGAAACTGAGATGGCACAAACCATTTGAAGTTTGTATGGGAATTACTATGGTAAAACCAAGATTTTTGTTCATGTCTATCTAATAATTCACCATATCGATTTGCTTCAAAAGCTTTCAACTGTACTTTTAGGAAATTTTCCCAGCTACTGCTACAGTTCTGAAGACCAGTTTTTGATAAAATGCAAGGATCGAAAGTTATCAATGGTTCAATGCGCTGATGTCTTATGATCATGTTCAATCAACTGCTCAGCAGGCAACATTGGTGTTTCTGGGGCGTTGAATAGGACACAAAAATCATGGCTACTATGTCACACTGCAAAATACAGTGTTGCCTACAGAGCAGCTGCTTGATCTTGTCATAAGTTTACCAATCTCTTAAATAATTAATAACTTTTTCCTGTCTCGTTTTACATAGTAATGATCTTCAGCAAAGTAGTAGCTGAGAAAAATTTCTATAAGAATGGCTATCGAACTGTTTCGCAGCTCAATATGGCAAAAGACTAGAAGGCAATGAACAAAAAATTGAGATTTCCCATAGTAATTTACATGTAAACTTCAAATGGTTTGTGCGAAGTCTATTTCTAACCAAATGAGTTGTAACTTTTGGAGGCCAATCAGGACCCGATTTGAAACCATTTAAGCACTGTGGAGCAAAAAAGTCAAATTTTGCATCAGTCTAATGCCCACACGTCAAACAGCGGAGGAACAAAAGAAACGACAAATTATCTGGGTCTCACCTGTTTACATCTCATTACGCATTACCGTGCCTATTGACAATTCGCCTCTTCGGTCACTCTGTAACTCTTCACTCTTATGGTAAAATCCCATAAGAAAACATCAGTCTGTGCGTGAAACTTGGTGAACATTTCCTTACCCTTTCACTCCTATGAAAATCCCATATGATTCTGTCAATCTTTGCGTGAAGAAACGGCGGTTTGCTGGAGGAATGAAGAAATAAGACTAAGTCCGCTAGATTTCATACATAGATTGTCAGATGCTTTTGAGATTTTACCAGGGGTAAAGAGTTGCAGAGTCGCCGTCAACGTCAATGCTTACTTTCGTAAGGGCCAATGCTGCAAACGTAAACAATTACTTTTTGCGTGAATTTCTCGAAAAAGAAAACTCACTCAAGAAAACCAACACCATGATTGTGTAGAGAAAGAGTCCTCCTATCCGATAAAATAAGTGGCGTACTTGAATTGTCTATGACGTACGAGACATTTACAAAAGAAGCCATTATTTATGTTTTCGACATTGGTCCTTATGAATGCTCAGTGTCGATATCACGAAAATTTTATTATGACTGAGGCAAAACAAAAAAGGGGTCAGCTTTGAGTTCGCTTTTTGCATGAAGTTCCACATATGTTATGTGTGTAAATTCAACACTTGCCCTAATTACCGTAGATTCAATCGCACAAATTATCAGAATGGAGATTCAAAGCGATTTTAAGGCAGGGGTTACAGATTTCACCAGTCCAGTTCCCAACTGTGCCACGTTTTGAATTCTGGTGTCACTCCGCCTTATCAAAAATAATAAATTTAGTCTTTGTAAAGTCACTATTTTCGATCAACCAGAGCGAAATAAACTGGAATTTTGAAACCTGAAACTTTGAAGTTAGCAATCCAAGCGTTGAAATATCGATAATTATTGGACAGTATGCGCCCTTGTAATATTATGATCGATCACCTCCAGCATGGTCTTGCTTTGTAGCTGCGCATTTACCTACTGAGCTAAGGGAGGCTATTTGAGCGTGGTTAGGGTAATTTTGTTCTTATAAATCTATGTGCGAA
The DNA here is from genome assembly GCF_037179485.1 of Ochlerotatus camptorhynchus. Taxonomy (NCBI): domain Eukaryota; kingdom Metazoa; phylum Arthropoda; class Insecta; order Diptera; family Culicidae; genus Ochlerotatus; species Ochlerotatus camptorhynchus. The sequence goes on along the minus strand of NW_027040852.1, from coordinate 1,143,563 downwards.
ATTGATGAACTTCTGTGCACTTCTTTACAGCATATAGGTCGTAAGAAATATTTCTAGCTCTTGGATTTCAACCCCGATCTTGTAACATATAAATTCACTATTTTCGAGCAGACTTTGTTGTTCACCAAGTTTGGCAATATCTAGCCACAAAAATGTGCTTTTTTATGTAATAAACCTAGACCATTTTTCATTTCACCTTTTCTGCCTAATACAAAACTCAAAATATAGTAAATCTCCTTGGTGAGCACCAAAGAATTAAATCGAAAATTCCGAAATGTATTGATAAGTATTTGCATGTTTATTAAATATTCCTAATTCTTCAGATGTCATCCTCAAATCAATATACAATCCAATTCAATCAAATGCCTCTTCACCTTAAAATCAAACTCAGTAGCAGGAACCCTCCGCCAGAAACACTAAAATTCATTGAGCGAACTAATGAGATTAGCACGTTCCTAATATGGTTTCTCCCCCTACCGAGGAAGGGATTAAAGACCAGTAGTCGATTGAGGAGGTCGGTTCGGATCGGCAATTTGTTGGTGAAATTCAATACCCAATCCAGCACACAACATCCCAGAAGAATGACGACGATGGTGATGACTAGTAGGATGCAGCAACAGCAGCAGCAAGTTTACCAGTTGGCCACAAAACCCCCCCTTAATCCGTCGTCTCCGGGTTCGAAGCCACGCATCGCCCGCCGCCGAGAGTGAGGAGGTGTAATTTTCATGTCAATCACAATTTTGCAACTACATATTCTATCACATCGACTCGAATGACAGCCCGGGGTTGGGTGTCGCGATCTTGTCCCCTTGTCCCCCCCCCCCCCCCTTCCTGGATCACTTTGCCGTCCGTGCGTGCGCTGCTGGGAGTTTGGTGAAGCGATAGAAATTGATTCCCGGACAGATTGGTGCTGTTGTGCCGGAGATGGGATTTAAGGTGACGAAGAAGTCCGATAAATGTTGATTGGAATGTGAGGATGAAGCAACGGGGGAACAGAGGGAGCGGGGGAATCTTAGACGACGGATGGAACAAATGATTTTGACACCTAAATAGACTTCTTAAATTGAGCACTGAGATGTTGGTGTTGTTGCTAGGGTGGAAGCTTAGGCTGCGGCGTCGTACGGCCAGTGTCTTGCTGTGGTGGTTGGAGGTGGATGAATGTCAGCTGAAAGGAAGCTGCGAATAAGAGGACACACCACTTGACGTTGCGTACGACACAACCGACGGACGACAGGAGGGAAGAGAGCCTAATAAATAATACCTGTATTGAATTATTTATATTAAATTCAATTACGCATTATCCAACCAATCCAATGAGTCATCTCGGGGGTGCGCGTTTCGCCGGCAGTTGAAGGACAGAGGAGATAAGCGCTGACTTGCAGCAAGTCCGTTCGTTTCCAGTTACAACGAAAACTAAAATGCACGGCCGATTCGACCAACTCAAATTTGAGTTTCGGTCAATCATTTTCGCAAAACACGTTGGTTACTCATTTCCAGGAAAAAAAACTTTTCGAATATGAGGATAATCGAGAAAGATTCCACTCAATCCATTAGTAAACTCCTTGACTGAGTGAAACTTTCGTCGATTTTCCTCATATTCGAGGAAATTTTGTGAGGAAAGTTTTACTCAGTCTATGAGTAGCCTAGCGTTTTAGCGATATTTAGTGAAAAACCACTCCATTTTGAGTCGATCTCATCGGCCGTGTCGAGTTTGCAAAGGAGCGGAACAAAACAAAAAATAACCGCCTCGACCCTACGAACGGCGAGGACAATGATGATGATGGCGAGTTGCGCACGCGTAAATTGGCTACTTCTCCCGTCAGGTCAGGGCAGGTACCTACACACCTTCCTCGCGAGATGATACGCAGCTATTAGCCGGTTCTTTACCGAGATCTTCGGGCTAACTTTTATTCGATTGGAAAACAAAACCGTATTCCTCCAGCAGCCATAGCCATTCGGATGGGCCCCGCAAGTTGCACGACGGTGAACTGTTATTGTTATTTGTACTTATGTATTTATCTTGCTCCGGATCGACCACTGTCTGGCCACTAAGACGACGACGACTAGGTACCTTCGAGCGGTGTTGGGGTCGAGGAAAGATCGTTACGCGTGCACGCATGTCTCCTCCTGACGCAATTGTCGACTGTAATGTAAACTGCTACGTCCAATTGTTTGCGCTGAATCTGAACGGGTTTGAGCCGGTTGACGTTTAGGTAGATACGATAAGAGAAATGCTTGCTGTTGAAGAACAATGCCCAAACGTCTAAAATGAAAGTGATTAGGCATTATTACGTTCCTACTGGGACTTGATGCTGGCTTTCAACTTAGTGTTGTTTGAGCACTTCCACAGTTATTTATCGAGAGCTTTCTAATAGCAAATTCACAGTGCGAAACTAAACTTTTTGTCAGTGCGAACCTCAACCTGAGCTAGTTTTTAAAAACAAATGAGTAAATTGACGTTTGTCAGAAAACAAGCAGACCTAATCTTGATACCCGATCCAGGTTGGAACTGAATAATAAACGAATTCGCTATAAGCCTGTACCATTTCTGCAGTAAAGACGGTACTCAAAAAATGCACAAGCAAAAATGATGCTTAGTCGGATATTTTTGAAACTCTCAGGAAATAAATAAATACATATTAGCTATGTTTCTGCAAAGTTGGTATATTCAACCTCCTCTCCTAGGCTAAATGCTTGCAAATTGGATTTAACGCTGCTCATCAAATCCTGCGCAACATTTGCACCATCTTTCTTACACACTTTCATTCACTATATCTTCAAATCTTTGTCGTTTTTGAAGACCTTCCCTGTTTTCCGGAGCTTGCCCTTCATAATCGCCCATTGGGAAAAGTTCTGGCGAGTATGACGGATTTGCCTCCTTCGACACAAAGACAACATCGTTGACTTCGTACCACTGCATCACCGGTTACGCGTAATGGCACGATGCCAAATCCGGCCAAAACAGAATGTCACCTTCGTGGGACCGGAGGAAGGACAGCAGGCGCTTCTGGAGGCATTATTAGTTATATATTTGGCCGTTGATGGTGCCGGTCGTTATATAGGGCTTGCTGAATTTGCCGCACCCACAGATCACCTACCGCACTGAGTACTTCTTGGTAAATTTGTCGACCTTCTTCTTCCGGAACATCTCCGGAAAATCCAGGCGGGACTTGCCGACGAAAAACTTCAGACCGGGGATCTGCTTGGCGTCCGCTTTAATGTACGTCTCGTCGTCCATTACGATGCATTTCGGCTGCACTAACCACCCACGGTACAGCTTTCTGGCGCGGGATTTGGCCCCCGTATTCTGTTTATCGGTTCGGTTAGGCGTCTTCCTTACCTTGAAGACATGAAGTCCGGCCCACTTTATTGTCTGCTGGACGAACCAGATGGAAGCAGTGACTTTCTTGGAAACGTCCCGAATCGAAAGGTTCGAATTGCGCTCGAAGTAATCCCTCACTTTTCTTGCGTTCACTGGGTCGGTCTTTTTTGCTTTTCTTCCGCTGCCAGCTCACCACTCGGTCTTCTGGGTTTCTTTGAATGATTTTACCACACGGTACACGGTCGAATCGTCGATTCCAAACTGTTTGGCGATCCACCTGTGGGACTGGCCTGGATTTTCCACGACTGCTCCAATATTTTTTTGTCGAAGCACTTCTTGCTCGGAAGCCATCTCGATAACCACTTGACAGATTGTGACGAGATTTTGCACATGTAAACTTTACACTTTAAACTAGTTTTACTTAAAATTTTATCAATTTTTACCCGTGAAATTTGTTGTATTTTTTTTTTCAAGTACAATCTTTAGTATAATTGTGTGGCTAGTATAATTATGCTCTATGCCCAGGAAAGTCGTGAAATTTTTCAACCCATATCCACTAACTAATGCTAATGGTCCCACCTGGGTGCAAGACATTAGGTATACATCCGTTAAGCATAAATACGATAGGCATAACGTAAAACTCATATCAGCTCCACATAGATAAGCCACAATTATATCTTAAAATTACTGTCATGTTAGGAAATAAACGTGAAGACATAAATCAATTGATTATTGAATTATGATTTGGACTCCAATTCAAACTAGCAATTGCTGTTCAATTGAGCAGTACAGGAACCAATAAAAATAAAAATATCCAGCCTCGTCTATCTATGGATAATATCAAAAACTAGAATTAACTGTGTAACAAATGTTTTTTCCATCTGCCCGTGGATCAATATGAGTTTTTTTAATTAAAAATCACATATTGTCCATTCTCTCTCATTAGCCGTTCTTTGTAAACAATATTAATCTTCTTTGTACTTCTTTGTACATATATGATATCTGTTATTTTCAAATGAGAATTAAAGCGAAGACATCATATCAAGAAGACTGGCAACTTTGCCCGCCCGAATCCAAGCGACGTACAATATACAATAACGCTGCGCTTGCGGAAGGTGGAAGCAACGCATTGAAAAATGAGTAAATACACAAACCATTCTTCTGAGCATGTAATCTCATGAGCGGCAGATGACGCGATTGTACCTGTCTCATAGCGTTCGTATGAGAAAATGGAAGAGTTGCCAGTCTTCTTGATGTGTTGTCGTCAGTTAAAAGCTAGCTGAGTTTGAATATGGGTAGACTTTTCATTGATAATAGGCTTCTTCTTCTTATTTGACTAAAGGACGTAGTTTGGTTTTTTGTTGAGTGTTGACTCATTATGCCGAATTACATTATGCTGAACGCCATAAGACCCAACGTGATTGGGTTGTAAATAAAACATTGCTCCACGACACCAATAATCTTTAGATATTTCTACCAGCATAGGAATATCATCCAGTTCTTGAACATTATTTTCATTTTTTGTTAAATTAGGGATATTGAAAAATTTCCATAGTAACAGAAATGGAATGAAAAGATGAAAAGAGTGATTGTAAAATTGGGATCCTGACAAAATAAATTTGTTGTGATTTTTGTGTCTTCTGGATATCTGGAAACTTTTTCATGACCTTAGTTCTTGAAAATATATTGTTATTGATTATTTTTTCTTATTTCAGTGTATGAAAAAGTTTCTTAATCAGAGACCCCTTTTTTGTCCGATAACGTTTATTTATTTCTTAAGGATTCATACTTATGAAGTTTTTTTAAACCGTTAGATGAGATCTCGATATAAATTTCAAGTTCTAGAATCTTCAAAGCATCAAACCTTCAGTCATGATTTTTCTGTTGAAAGTTTTTTTTTTGTGTGAGTTCTTAGAAATCCATGAATCCTGATTTCACCCATTCCTGAAGATATTCGAAAAGCCTCTGATAACCACATAGCAAGCTGAATTTCCAGATCCAAGATTGTAGTTACAGAACGAATATCAACAACAAAATTTACATCACAGTCTCTTGTCGTGCGGATCTATTTTCTTTTTGCTGAAGGAAGTGTTACTGCTACTTAAAGCTACAACACATTAAACAGCACTTTTCGGTGTTCAATATTATCTGCAAATTTTCTACCTTGTTCAACTATTATTCCTCCTAGATCCTTGTTTGGACCCTACCCGAGGTAATTCTGCTTGACCATCGATTTTGGAAAATTCGTCTTAGATCCTTCAGATTCTTATAGTAATCTGCTTGGAAGATTTGGAGAAACTTTTACTTTTACACCTAAATGCAAAAGAAAAGGACAATCTCTTGATCCCACTTCTGATGAAATTTATTTGAGCAATCAATTTGTTATGCTAACGGATGATATGAATAAGAAAATTCCCCTAATGATTCTCGGCTTAATGTCAAGACGGAAAAGGCTCCCCCTTTTGTGATAACCACTCCCGATTTCCATGCTCTTTGCATGGAACTTTTGAATTTCGTTCAATTTAAATTTGCACTTCAAATTAGCAATGGTTCTGTGTATTGGCCTTGGATGGATTCAAACGTCTTCGCAAGTATCATAATAATTAGAAGCAACACAAATGTTTCACTTAGGACACCGTCTGTTTAAGGTTGTCTTGTAAGGTCTGCCCAGTGTTGAATCCCTGGTCCTGGATGAAACCTAGTAGTATTAACATAGTCACTATGAACGGAGTAACAATTTATTGATCAACATTCAAAGTGTTTTTATATTACTTTATACGCGAAGTTATCGATTTTCAGAGTTGGTTGGAAATGCTATCATTAAGCTTTAGTGTGATAATTTATTAGCTAGAGAATGATTTTTAGAAGAGGGTAGGTGGATAGTTCCATTAGAGTACGGCAGAATGAAAATTGAATGGAAGTTGAAAATGAGCGAAGGGCCATTAATGCGACAGTATCAAGACAAACGCACATCTTTTGCCTAACCCGTACGATGTACAGGGCTTTAGGTAGTGATGAAACGTCGCAACAACTATTCCACAGACGCAGTCAGTAATGAGCAAAAGGAGGACGAACATCTTTTGCCTGTAGACTTGAAGACATACTTCAAGTCTCCGCGTTCGTAGTTGGCACCTCTAACGAAATTGCAGCAATATCTCTGTTGATAAATTCTGTAATAGGTGTAATTTAAGCATTACTGTTCACAAGAATTGCAGCTCTTGGTACAAGCTGAGTATTGTCATACATTAACTTACACGATTTTGTAGGCATTCCTAAAATCCTACTGTTATATGACCAAGGCTCTTGAAGAAGCGCTACGTACAGTTTGCCTTTGATGAATGTCTTACATAGAATTGCGGAAGCTGCCTTTGCATGATGAAGGTTTTCTTGTATAAATTTGATACTTGTTCCGGTCATTTCTATTTCTGTGAGTTACTATTTTTACCAAAACTGGCATTATTGTCTGCCTTTATTACAAAATCAGGTCGATTACCCAGAGGATCCGTGAACTTGAAGCAAGAGGTGGGCACCACAGAATTTCCATTATTTGTTGCTCCACTAGTTCCAGGAGGGCACTGATCAGCGTTGTGCAAACTAAACTCAACATCTGCAGAAGCATTGCAGCTTTCACCGCTAGCTTCTGTTCTTTGTTGGTTAGTATCACGCATCTCAGCGTCCTCAGTATTTACACAGATTGTAGAACTTGAACAGGACTGTTCTACATTGCCCTTACCCTTATTGTCATCAGGTTTTTCCTCTTTGAGACCTTGTTTATCTCTTGTGTCATCTGATTTCGTGGAGGCTTTTTTCCTTATATAGGCAACTCCATATTTGTAATCCTTAGTAAATTTGCAGTCTTCCAGAGTCTTCATAGAAACAGCATCAACAGTGAAGGCAAGCTCCACGTGATGCTGTTTGACCGTGTATCTCTTACTAATTCTCTAGGAATCAACCATTAACCCTTCATTTTGACTTTCCACATATGCAAGGATGTCCTCATTTGTGTCCTCAACACTGCGTGGAAAGAAGCCAAGTAGTATTTCAGGCCGAGGAATATCTTTCTCATCGATTGCAATGAGACGAGCTTCTTCCCATGGCTTAATACTGTGAATTGTAGCCTTTAACCACTTGGCGGTGTCGTGATTCTTACAGATGATAATCATGTGACCCGACCGGAACAGGCAGCTTCCGAACTTTGGTTTTATTCTTTCCTTCCTTTGTCCAGCTACTTTTGTTAAGATTGGCTTTTGGGTGGCAACTAATTGTTGTGTGGTTAACTCAATGCTTGGATAGCCATTGGGCAGAATTCCAATCCTAACAAAATTTAATGCCTCACTGTAAGACGGTTTTGGGGAGCCATTGTTACCTGTTGGCTCCTTTATGTTTGCCTTGTTGTCTGGCTATCTCCAGCCGAGACTGAACCGAGGACTTTGCATTTCCTCTATCAGCGTTTAGAGCGATCCTTTTAAGTGGATTGGTATCGCTACAATTGGATTCGCTTAGCTCTGCATTTCTGCGACGCTTGTTTGGATCCGAATACGGTGCTTTGAAAGGCTTCTCAGCCAATACACGAGCATCATCATAGAAATGACCATGAGCTGTAATAACAAAGTCTTACAATGTAATCCGATTTAATTTGTGATACAGTACGACGGAAAAATGAGTTATCGCAAAAAGGTCGGAAATTTGCATTTAACTTATACATAATGCGCGGTATGCCATTCTTAAATGCGATATTGACTTAAACTGTAGCAATTTACGATACTGTCTGTACATTGTTATACGACTTCTGGTTGTCTGGGAGTTCCGTTAGAGCACGGCAGTATGAAAATTGAATAGAAGTTGAAAATAAGCTAAGGGCCTTTGCCTAACCCCTACGATGTACGAGGAGATTTGAAGTATCTCTTCAAATCTACAGGCAAAAAGTGTACGCTTGACTTGGCTCAAATACTGTCGGCGGCTGTGGAATAGTTCTAGCACGCTACAACCACCCTAATGATTCCTCTCTGAGATGATCACGTTGGTCATGACGCGAGGAGCAACCAGGGTTGAAAAAATCACCATCATTCACTTTGAAATCAAGACCAACAATTGAAATGGCCTCAACTCCATTTTGTAAACAAACATTGTAAGGGCATTTTCTCGCGAACCAAAATGAACAGGTAGAGGAAATTCTCCTCTACCCGATTGTGTGTTAGGTTTGCGAATGTAGGGTTCGGTTCGCGAGAAAATGGTCTTGCAAGGTTTGTTTAAAAAATGGAGTTAAGGCCATTTCAATTGTTGGTCTTGAAATGAATGTTTCATCCATAGTGAGCTTTGATGAAATTTAGAGATTTTTTTCAGCCCTGGGAGCAACACAATAGTTGGGTAAAGAAAAATTGCATTTAAACATACCATCGACTGGCAATGCTTTCGGCAGCGTGGGGTTTTAGGTAGTGATGAAACGTCGCTAGAACTATTTCACAGCTGCAGACAATATTTGAGCAAAGTCAAGCGCACACTTTTTGCCTTCAAATCTCCACCTACATCGTACGGGTTAGGCAATGAGTGTGAGTTTGACATGCACTGTCGCATTAACAACGCTTCGCTCATTTTCAACTTCTATTCAATTTTCATACTGTCGTACTCTAACGGAACTATCTCCCTATCCTCTTCTAAGACCATTCTCTAGCTAATAAATTATCACACTAAAGCTTCATTTTGGTATCCATGACTGATACGTACTTCGACTACAATGTGCAGTCTTCATCAGTGTCATTCCCACTAAAGAACTATTCAAAATCTAACCCTCTTAAGTACTCATCCCCTAGGTATAAAAGTCAAGATCACAGGTATAAAAATGAAACTACAATGTGTTGAATCGGAACCTACCTAACTAATTAAAACCAAAGATTTAAGTAAACTATAGGAGAAAAATCTATTCAACTCTCTAATAAGGAAAATCCCAAAGGCTTGGTGGCCATCATAATGAAGTAATGAAATTGGGTTGTTAGCGGAATGCTTAAATAAAACAGCAAACAAGGTCTATAAATGTCATATTTGTTTTGCTCATCTGGTTAAAATGTTACTTTTTACTATCTTAAAGGTAAATCTCCAGCTCAATCCTTTGTAGATGTAGGAGATGGGCCCATCATCATCATCATGTGTGTTTTGCAGAAGCTGGCAGTTGTGCATTCAAAGTGTTTTTATGTTACTTCATACGCGAAGTGTGCGATTTTCAGAGTTGGTTGGAAATGCTATCAAACATGAAGCTTTATGAAGTAATTAGCGCAATGCAAAGGAAATGTTCCAATTTCAAAATTGTATGCATTGCTAAAGCTGACATTTATGCCTTTGAAGTTTCACGCCAAGGTTTTCTAAGAGCATCACCTTAAGCCATCTCCCATATGCTACGTGTAATCCATTAACGCGGTTCCCTTAGCACGTTCCCTATTAGGGGAAATGTACCGCCAATAAATTAAAAAAAAATAATTCCGCACGTTTTTATTTTTTTCAAATATTTGGGAAAAAATATTAATTTGCATCTAAATTTTTTTTTCCATCCCATCATGATAGGTTGATTTTATGTGGTTTTTAAACGTAGACTACGTCTAACGGGAAAATACTGGGGATAAATCAAAAATCTTGAATTGCAACCGTCACGAAAAGGTGTAAGGTTTTGAACGCTTATAACTTTGTCATTTATAGATAAAACTAAAATCCAAATACACCAATCGATAGGAAATAACTCTCGAAATCTTCAATAAATTCTTTTACAATTTTTTCAACTAATATCGTTTATACACTGATAGGCAAAATAAAGTGCCCACCCCATCATTTTTTGAATTTCTCTCATTTATTTGGTTCAAATTAAAGTAAATACACTGTAGTATTTTTTATATCTTATTCTTTATATTCTTTTTAAGTTTCACTTATAGAATACCAGATAAAAAGAAGAGACTGACTCGAAGAAAAAAAAATCAAAATGGGTGTAAAAAAGAACAGTGACAAAAAAAAGTGCCCACTGCATTTTAACTCCAGAAAACATAAAATAAAGTAAAAGAATACCAGCCTAATAGTTAATGTGTCCTCCTTTGGCCTTCAGGACCAGCTGCAGGCGCTTCGGCATGCTCTCCACTAGATTCTTCAGGTGCTGTGGATCTAGTTCTTCCCAGGCGCGCTCCAGGGCTTCAAAATAGTTATTTTTATTGGTAACACCAGTTTTGTCAACCCTGGCATCGAGAATCGCCCACAAATTCTCGATGGGGTTGAGGTCCGGGCTTTGTGGAGGCCATTCCAGTGGTTTAATTCGACATGACCGGAAGAAAGACTTAGTCTTCTTGGCAGTATGCTTCGGATCGTTGTCCTGCTGGAATACGAATTTCTCCTCAAGGCCCGTCTGGATCAGCGAAACTTCCAGATTTTCCCGCAGGATGTCGATGTAGGAATCTGCCGTCATTATCCCGTCGATTTTCACCAGGCTTCCCACTCCACCCCACGAAAAGCACCCCCAGACCATCACATTTCCTCCTCCATGCTTCACCGTGCCTTGTATGTGGCGCTCCTGAAGCTCCTCACCCGATCTACACCACACACGAACCCGTCGCTTCCGGTTGAACAGTTCGAATTTTGATTCGTCCGTCCAGAGAACCGTTTTCCAGAACTCTAGGGGCTTATCAGCATGCTCCTTAGCAAACTTAAGCCGTTTGACTTTGTTTGCCTTGCTGATAAATGGGCGCTTCCGAGCAACTTTGCTGTTCAACCCCTGTGCTACGAGACGGCGACGAACAGTTCGACTGGAAACTGTTAGCTGAAGAGCCTCCTGGATCTCGCGGACAGTTACCTTCGGGTTCTTCTTCACTTCACGCATGATCTTGGTGTCCGTTCTCGCATCCGTTTTGCGCATCCTGCCTCTGCCAGGGCGATCCACCACTGATCCGAACGATTTCATTTTCTGCAGAATTTTCCCGACCGCTGTTTTGCTGATATTGTACTTCCTAGCGACAGACCGGTGCGATTCACCGTTTTGCACATCACGAACAACCAATTTTCGGATACACACGGGAATTGCTTTCGAAATCACTACGTCCTCCATTTTTTTCAACTGATTCAAATGCGATCACGTGTACAAATGCACCAGTTCCACCCGTTTGCTTCAATACATGTCAAACTTTCAAAACAAAAACAATCGAGGGGTTTTCCGATGGAAACTTATCGAAAACATACCGATTTTTGAAGTGGGCACTTTTTTTTGTCACTGTTTTCTTTTTCAATCCAAATTGATTTTCTTTTACTTCAAGTAAAACTTTATATTTTCAGTATTCCATAGGTGTAACTTTAAAAGAATAATAAAGGTAAGACATCGAAACAGACTACGGTGTGTTTATTTGAATTTGAACCAAATAAATGAGAGAAATTTCAAAAATGATGGGGTGGGCACTTTATTTTGCCTATCAGTGTAAATGTACAAATAAAAAGTGATAATTTTATCACTGTTTCACAGAAAAAAAAAACGTTCTCCCCAAACCAAGGCGTCATAATCGAGTACCATTTGGTTGCGCATCGTTTTGCTTGAACCTGTAAAACTATATAAGAGCTCTGGTGTCGATCCTCCGATTGAAACTTCGGACGGCGTGGCAAGCAGAAGCAGGAGCAAATCAGGAAAAGGTGAAATTTTTCCCTCTACTGAACATTACCGCAGTCGGGCTATAGTGCTGCTGTTGTGAATCCGCTCATTTCCACATCGGACGGATGGTGTGGTAAAAAATCAGCGTGATCACCTTGATGACATCCAACGATGGGGTCCCAAGTAACAATTTTGGTTTTATGAGGGTTCTGTAGACCGTGATTTAGACTTGTGGAATGCTATAAAACCGCGATAAAACCTGCAATGTTACTTGGGGTGGAGAGGATGTGGAATTTGTGGAGATCGAACAATTGGTCCTTTTCAGGGCCAAGCATATTTAATTGAAATAGTTATTGAGACTGTTTTTGGTCCTTTTCAAATAATATGAAACGTGACAAATTTTATTTTTATAAAACATACCTCCCTTTTCTCCTATAACGACAACATATAAATAATTGACGTAAATTCAAGTTGAGAAAAAAATGTGCATGCCATGTATGCTGTACCTCTCAATGCTAGCAAATAGTGTAAAACATGTCTGGTACCTCTTTATATGCAATTCGATTAACATCTGAAGTCCATCCTTTTTTACATATTCTGTACAAAAGATACTTTCTGTCCCGCCCCATTCATAACAAAACGGTGGGAAATCCTGTAAGACTTAGAAAGTATTTTTTTTCAGCATAACATGTAAAAAGGAGGGTCTTAGGATGTTGTATACAAATTACTGTAAGAACTGTCAAAATCCTATGAATTTACACGCTAGTGTTCGTGAGATTCTGCTTGGCGAACTGAATTGTAATGATTTTGGGCCGTCTCTGAGTTGAAGTGGGATCCAGAGGGACGGTAAAAATTCATTTACATGTTTAAGCAGAGTTATACATACATTGTTGTTTGTTGCAAAATTCATGCACCAAATGGATTAGCGCGTTTCTTAGTGGTGCTGTGTTTAGTTCGGTCCAACAAAAATTAAACCTCTGAAAGTGGGTTGGAGCGTCATTGTGTAAATGCAAGAATGGCAAAAAGTTAGGAGATATATTTTTGAATACTTGTAGCTCTAGTTCCTCATTATGTGCTTAAGAGGTGGATAAATTCGGGCATTAAGCTATCGATAGAACATTTAGAATAATGATCCTGCTTGGATGATTGCTTGGAGTAGCAGGTTATGATCAAATATTGAATTCAGGGTCACATCGAACAAAATTTCTAATTTTGTGAAAGCACAACTCTGAATGTCAAATTTTTGAGTATTCTGATGGAAAGAAAGTGAGGAGCAATCCCAAGTAACCAACAAGCCTTCTTAGTAATAATCCGACTAATAATGCATCAAAGCCTTGTATTAGTTGTGGGTTAGCTTTATATAACAAAATCAATCCAAATTAGCGGGCTTATTGGTTACCTCCCAATTAACAATTTGGATTTTATGCTGGTTTAGGCTTGTAGAGTGCTTTAAAACCTCAATAAAACTTACAATGTTACTTGGGCTGGGATGTGCAATAAGTGCTTATGAACGATTTCCCACCGGAATCTGCGGAATCTGCGATCAAGCTTTTGGTTAAACGTGTTATCCATAACAAATGTTCAACGGAGATGGGATGGACATTGAAGTGTGCACGGAGAATATATTTAATAACAGAGGATTACAGACGAGTGTTTCATATGCGGAAATATCCCTAACAAAAAGTCCAGAAACAGTCAGGAAAATAACTAATAAGTGTGAGGAAATTGACAAGTCAAGGAGAGGAAATGGAGTAAATTGAGGAAATAAGATACTTCTACTTTATTTTAAATCAATATCAAGAAAAATACACGTGAAGTTCACTAAACATCTCAACGTAGTCTACGTCAACCATGCGGTCGTGTCTTGTACACAACCCCATCATTTTTTGAGTCCAACTCTAGGCCATGATGACTTAAAAAAAAATAAGAAAAAGATTGACATTTTTAGATTTTTGATAGGGGAAATGACGGCTTCGGCATGACAGACTATTTTCGGCAACCCAAATTGAAACACTATTTTCACTGGATTTTCTTACGAAAACGCTTCGCTGAATGCATGCAAACGATTCTTTATGCTTTCAGCTTCAATTTGACTATATTTTTACCACTGAGAAAAAGCAATCTAGCAGGGTTTTCTTGAAATGAAACACACGCACTACAAATTGTAGCTGATTTCGAGTTGCCGATAATAGAACAGCAGATTTACATGCAGTTCAAATGGAACGGTTGCCGAAGAAAAACTGGTTGCGGACAATACTCGCTCTCACTAGAGAAGATTGGAGCTTTGTAAAAGCGTTTCAAAACAGTTTTTGACAATTCTTTCGACTGAAATTGTTAGAGCAGCTGGCAGCAAAAGATTGTAAACAAACCAATACTGCATATGTGTGCGTTCCATAGAGAAAAAGGCTATAAAAAGAAGGTCGCTGCTTAGGTTGCCGAGAATACGTAAATTCCCCTATCTGTTTCCAATATTAAAAAAAAAAATCGAAACGTAACTATTTTTACGGAGCGGTGAACTTCCCCTTAAGCGTGCTTTTTGAATAAATTACTGTAGATTGAAATTGTATGAACGATTTCAACATTCTGATCTTAAGAGTCATGAGCTTTACAAAAAAAAGGAAGATTGAAATTGAAATGAAAACATTTGTAGTCTTTCATATTCAAGTGCTAGAGTTGTTTTCACTAATTTACCTTATTTTTTTAATCCCATTCCGACAAGATTTGTTATACATTGTACAAGTATATAATTAAACACCATTCTAATAGATTATTTTTTTTTATTTCGTTTCAGGTAAGTTTGATACTGATTCAAGAACGTTTTGAAGAGCGGAAAACGAAAGAAAGCAGATCTACCCGTGAAGTTAAAAGTAACGTATTTGCGCAGAACTAAACTGTGTCACTCAATTATTAAGACCGGAGATTCTCTATCCACAGATTTTCAAAATATTCAGATCACTCTAATACTACACATAACACTGACAACTCATCAACCTTTCAAGAATATCTAGCAACTCTCCGTTGTCCCCTAAAATCTACCCATTAGTTCAACTAAATTGCTTCCACCCTACGACCAAGCAGGAGGAAACCAGCGCGATATGAATTGATTGTCGTTCCCAGCGTTCCCTCCTCATTACTATTCATACCGAATAGCCTCATTTGTTTGACTGCAAACTCCTCTTTCACCGGTTCACCCGAATGGTTACGACCACTTAACCGTGGACAGTTATGTGTCGTTCCGGTTTCCTCCCCCCCAACCGCTCCAAGCCTTGTCCCCCACTCATCCACACGTGCTGTTGCGGTTAGATTCGGTTGATTTGATCACAATCGCAAAACCCGAAAACCACAATCACTACTTGTTATCATTTACAAAACGTCTTGACCGCAGTTATCTCCCTCGGATTCAGCTGGCTTGCTGCAGGCAGTTTCATGTCCTGATCTTGCTGCCGCGGCGAGACGAGTGCGTGTGACTCGATATCTGTCAGCGATAGTGATCGGCCCATTCCATCTTCCTCTAACCAAACCTCAACCGACGGATTTGGTGGGAAAGGGGAGTGCGGGGTACTAATCTGAAATCGGACTAACAGAGCAAGAGTTACGCGCGTCTTAATCCGGATTAATTGCCCATCGAGATCGTTTGCCACTGGTTTTCGGTGCGTGCGTGCGATGGGTTACTAATAGCTTTCACACGGAGCTGGGTCCCCCTGGAGAAGGGAGAGATAACCGGAGATATCTGCCGACTAAAAACAAACAAATCCGATCTTTATCATTGATAGTTTGATCGAACGGTGCTTTCGGCGACTGCTCGTCCCAGGCTGCTACCGACTTGGGACTCGAGGCCTAATTGATCACTATCAACAGCGGCTACACGGTTTTCTCGTGGTATAGTTATGAGCTCATAATTATTTATCAAAGCCCCCCCATTGCTGGTGGTGTGCACGGAGCGGTAGGATCATTGATACACATGCGCACTAGGCGCAGTTTGATGTTCATGGCGATCCCACGACGGATCATCCGACTCGGCACCAAGCACCACGCGGCGCTGGCAGTCTGTGAGTTGTTGTTATGAGCTGACAGCGGTGTTGCATTAGACAGACGACGACGACGACGACCACCACCAATAGCTTCCTATCGTCAAGAAATGCAACACGAACATGTCGATTGCAGGGGCGTATGCAGGTGTAACCTTCGCGTAGGACTTGATGACAATTCGTAATTGTCTTAGGCCCTACTCATGCCTACGACTTCCGATGAGACATGACCCAACATGAGATCACACTGATCGGCATGGCACACAGCAGATGATCTTCAAGGGATGAGCTAATAATTATACCAAGCCAGCTGGTCGGTAGAGAATGTAATTGAATTTGAGTTCGACCGAAAGCCCACGCATCGGATCGGACGATGATTGCGTGAAAATGGCTCGTTAATCGAGAGGCAGGCGCTATCGATATCAATTCACACGATTATTAGCTTCCGAGCCAGCAAGCGGAGACAAATGAATTGATTAATAATTTTTGTCACGACCATCGGGATGTGTTGGTTGTAGGGTCTAAGCGGTGCAATAGATGGAGCCGCGCTTGTTACGATCGCTAGACAAACTGCCTGAGTTGTAATTTGCGGGTGGCGGGTATGTGTGTGTGTGTGTTACACATGGGAAAGAAAGTTCGATCCCAAATCGTCGAGTAAGATCGACGGCTGGGAAAAAAATAGATGAATGGAATTGTGCGATCACTACGACTGGTTGTTGTTGCTGTTTAATGAATGGTCTATGGAATCATGCCTAGGGCTTTATGTGGGAAAATGTGACAGGTTCAATAGTGGAGTAACAACTTTATCAATTGAACTGGAGCAATAATTTAATGCAAGTATGAATGAAAGCAAAGTTCCGGGTGCACGATCGGTGGGAAGATGAGTTGTGATCGATTTCACTTTTTTCCTGTTCTGCTTGTATGGTCACGTTGGTTGGTTTTGCAATGCGTTTCACGCGTTTACTTACCGGGAAACATTTCACTGAAATATCACACTGATAAATTGGAATGTGTTAAAATCTAACACTTGATTGACGACCACTAGATTTATTGAAAAAAAAGTAAGGGGCTGGTTCAGTTTTTAGGGATCAGGTACTCGATAATCATTTCAGATGTATTTTAGATAACGATGCAAAATGAACTTACGCAGTTCTGTCATGATAAATAGAGAGCTAGATACGCTTCGATTATTCATATGCGTGCCCCTCGCCTACCTCAAACACATTCGCTCCCTTTCAGGAAGGCCTAAACTACCCACAATCGCATATCGGTCCCATATGGAAAAAGAAGGCATTGAGAAAATGGCCGTTGAAGTTGCGAAGTACAATTCCCATGTGAATATTCCAAAAAATATATAACTAAATTTATTGATAATTTTGTCAAGTTTAAATCAGTTGCAATGAAGTTTGCATGCAAATATGTTAATATTAAAAACAGAACTATCGATGATTAAATTTCAGGATAGGACTGGTATGCGATTATTTTCCTTGGTGGGTGAAACTGACTTGATGTTGTTTTCACATTTTCATGATCAAAGTCCATAGTTTTATCACCGACAAACCGACATGACACTTAATTCTGACTTATGCCCGAAAATGGTAAACGGCCGATTTAAATGTGCAGTGATCAGAACTGTCAAAGCCATAGGATTTTTTGATCTAGATAAAAATAATTTGTCCACAATAGATCAGACACGAACCAATTCATAACTTTTGCATGTGGGTTCTTGGCTTAGCTAAATATTTCCCGCGAACACGGAGCCAGATGTCAGTAGTGTGCTTTGGTCAAAAATTTTATTGTTGTTACTATGGTCATTCATGTCGGTTTGTTGGTAGTTTCATCACATAATGAATGCCAATTGATAGTGGCTAGCGTTGTTATTTCGAAATTGATGAACATCCATATGGGACTGATATGCGATTATAGGCAGTATTCATGTGATATAGTAAATATATAAATGCTTAAAAACACAATTTGGTTGCCTCTAAATGCCACTATTGGTTAAATTTATCTGCAACTAGCTCTCGAGCAAACTTAATTTAGTAATACAGCAATTACCCGGTTTTGACAGTCCCTACGCGCATCTGTGATTTATCTTTCAATAATTTTTCATAACCGTGATATCAAATTTTTCTCATTCATCTTCAAGATGGATGTTTAAGGTGTACTTTGGTGCAATAATACAACTGAAAAAACGCATGGATTTCGAAGAATATTAGAAAATATTTTAAAAAGGGGTCTGGCTAAATCAGGTCATTACTGTTGTTACCAACAGACAAGGGCATCATTCATAAAATACAATCAATTCACTGTGTTAGCTACCGATATCTGAACCACAGACAAACATACATAACAATTAACATTTTTGATTGCACAGCAAAACATAAATTTTAATATTACATCCAAGAGGATGCACTTCAATCATGTCGAAAATCTCATATAATTGTTATGGCCACAAAAATAAACAAATGCAGTAACAGCAGCGTAATGTCAGTTCATGCACTGTATTAATGATAATTTTGTCATTTTTGGCAAGTAATATTACACCATATTATCGACACGATTGAATTGCATCCACTTTTATGTGAAATTAATTTTTTTTTGCTGTGTATGAAACATTGTCGCTAACACGCTACCGCCATCTATTGAGTACACTGTCATGGGCACCACGCTCAATAGATGGCGATAGTGTGTAAACTTCAAACGCATGGGAATTGACTGCAAGCGCCACTGGCGGCGCTGCTACCAACTAGGAACAAATTAGATTCACCGTTAAATGCGTGTTTGACCAAGAGCATGGCGAGTGTAATGTCTGCTTGGCTGCTTTAATTTAATAAGCCAAGCCTGTTTACTATCCCGACATGTGGAATGTGAAACATAAAGAACTAATCGCTTAAAACGAATTGTTTTGCTGCATTGGCAATATACGCTACTAGGGTGGATGTACCAGCTATGGCTAAACGTTCCTATAATGGTGTGTTCCATTTATGGCATATGGAAATACCACCCCGGTACAACCACCCGAATTTAAAGGATAATATAAATCTTCAACAGATACCAATAGACAGGGTAACTTGAAAACCTCCTTGAAACTCCCGGAGCTTTTTTAGGTATGCACAATTTTCTATAATTAAAACGGAGTAATTAACTCAGCTCTAAGATTTACACTGAAGTGCATGGAGCTGGCATAAATTAATTGAAACTAATAGAACTTCCCCAAAAGTTTAAACAATTTTAAAATGTTCTCCCCGAAGTATCCCCGAAGTACTCTAGACTCCACTGAACTTCTCCGAAGTTTTGAATACTAACCGCAATTTCCAGAAGTTATTTGGTGTTCCCAAAATTTCCATGAAGTTTTCGAACTTCAACATGGAATTTCTCTCATAATATCTAAACTTTCCTGTACTTCCCTGGACTTCACTGAAGGTTGAGGTGCTAAAATTCTTGATACAGAATCTTTCCTGAGGTTTACGTAACATACGACATCGAGGCCCATACCTTGCTTATGGATGACTTATGCGAATTCACACTGCATTGGGGGTTTCACAGGCCTTAGCCTGAACATAGGCCCATATTGAACAAAAGCATACCATCACATTCAGCTTTAGATCTTCTTTTTCTTTCCTCGCATTTCAAGCTTGAAGTTTTCGAACTTCAACGTGGAATTTCTCTCAAAATATCTGAACTTACCTGTACTTCCCTGGACTTCCCTGAAGCTTAAGGTGCTTCCCAAAAAATTTTTGGAACTCTTGATCCGGTATGTTTACTGTGGTTTTTGAATGATTCTTGGAATTTTTGGGATTTCCCCTAAATAATTCCTCAGAAACTTCTCGAAAATGACTGTAATTTGAAGTACAAAAAAATAATGGGACAGCTATGATTTTCTCTTATCTACTTCGATGTACACGGAGCATCGTTGAATTCAAATCTCTAAACTTCTTTGAATTGATTTTGGAACTTGAAATTAATGGAGCTGCCTTGAAATTTCCGAAATTTTCTGAAGTTCTGGAAACAGCTGTGAAGTTCACGGAAATCCCCTAAAATGTTCTAGAAATTTTTTAACGTTCATAGAACATCTCTGAAGTTTACGATTGTGCCCGAACCTCTACACGAAACGAAAATCAATTATTTTATTCATGTGTTTCACTTCAGCCAAAACATCAGCCTTATACAGGGTGTTTCAGAATAACTGTCACCGATTTCACAAATATGCAATTCTCAATGGGTAAAATGGGTATATGTTCAAGTATTTTTGTTTTAAGTGTGTACAAATATCAGCTTGTATTGATAGTAGGATTTGAAATTTCATTCGTTTGTGATTTCAAGCAGCCATTGACGTCAAAATGGAGAATGGCATAAATCTTAAAAAAAAATCGTGTGTTATCTTTTAGAAACTGAAACCTCTTCGAAAGAATGTAACATTTATTTTTGCATTATTAAAGAGGTACAAAGGAACCATGCTTGGAAAATCCGTTCAATATCAGTGCTTAAACGCATCAACAGGACTCAAAAAGTACTGGAACTAAAGCGAGCGTGCCAGCTGTGGTTAATTTTCATGACAAATGTGGCTGATAATTAAGGTAAAGGGAGAGAGACTATGAAACTATGCTTAGTTGAAGATTATATATGTAGAATATCTGGAATATAATGATATCAAAAATTCATGCAAGCGTTCAATCGTTATGACCATTTTAAAAAGGGACACTTATTCCGAATCACCCTGTACATTCCGTAAGACAAACCACATAGGTCCTATAAGAATGCATAAAAGGTATGTGTGACCGCTTATACATTTCATTTGACACATGATCTTCATTAACTTTTTGCAAGGCGTCTGCTTATTAGTTGACTTATACATTTTATGAATAATCAGCAATAGAAATTTGCCAAACGGTATAAGGAGATTTCTATCCGTGTAGGAAATTACCTGAAGTTTCCTGAGATTTTCTGAAACTCTTGCAATGGACAAGGAGTTCTTGGAACTGCGCTGAAGTTGTTTAATCTTCCTTAAAGTTCTCAGAACTTTTTTGAGATGCTCACCACTTACCTGAAGGAAATGAATCTGCTCTGTTATCTGGAGTTCAGTGACGTTCCTGAACCTTTTCTGAAGCTTTTAAAACTTCTGAGACTCGAGATCTTTAAACTTCACTGAAAGCCTGGACTTTACTGATGTCCTTAGAGCTTCCATGAACTAATTGGAACAGCCCAAAAGATGGCGGAGCTTACCTAATGTTGATAAATCTTCTGTAAAGTTCCCACAATTTTTGTCAAGTTCTCTGGACTTCGATGATGATTTTGGTCATCTCTAAAGTTTTCAGAACTTCTTGAAAATTTTCTCGGCAAACGAAATTTTTCAAATAAATGTCATTCCTGCAAAATTAATTATGGAAGCAAATATTTTTTTATGATTTTCCAAGTTTATTTAACATGTTTTGAATACATTTATTCAATGTGTCCACCCTGGTTGTCTATCACTGGGATAGGAGGTTTCGCAGGCCTTAGCCTGAACATAAGCTCATATTGAATACTCTAACGGATGCAAGTCCGGGCTTTCGGGAGGACCAAAACTCCTTCGACTCGATTTGGTATTTTCTAAAGTTGGCCTTTATCCATGGCATCAGATGATCCTTCAGACCTCCGTGTTCACTTTTAGATCCTCTGTGATGAATACCGGAGACATTTTCAAACCATTGGAAGCGACTGCCCCCAAAACCGTAGCTCCTATAGGGTGCTTGGTGGTAAACCTAAATTGCATGTTCTCAGGAACCTCCTCGACCTTCTCCGGCGAAATAAACCGGTCGGTCCGCGTGTTGGACACCGAATCGATGTTGAAACGTTTTTCGTCAGAGAACACGATTATTGGTTTTCCTTTCTTCCACTAGGAGAGAAGCCGCTAAGATCGCTCAAGCCGTAGTCCCTTAATCCGGTTCGTTATCAAGTCATATTTGACCAACCGTTGCATCGAGGTGTTGGAGATATTTGCTTGTTTTGCCAATTTCCGAATCGATCTTAGAGAAGGTCCATTAATTATGTCACGAAAAATCGGCCCACTTTCAACCAGTGGGGGTGGTTGAAAGTGGGCCGATTTTTCGTGACATAATTAATGGACCTTCTCTAAGATCGATTCGGAAATTGGCAAAACAAGCAAATATCTCCAACACCTCGATGCAACGGTTGGTCAAATATGACTTGATAACGAACCGGATTAAGGGACTACGGCTTGAGCGATCTTAGCGGCTTCTCTCCTAGTGGGGCCCCCTCCTCTTTGGCACATTTTTTGTATGGACCTAATTTTTTTTTGTATGGCTCGTCACAATTTCCAAATCCCCCTCCCTCTAAAAGTGTGACATAATTAATGGACGATCCATTAAAGGATTCACCGTTATTTTCCTTTTGACTGATCGGATGATCCCTGGAGTGCGTGCCGATCGCGGTTGTCCACTTACTGGCTTCCGTGAATGTGGTCCAGCAAGAAGAGAACGTTCAATTCGATGAACAGTGGCTCGCTCAAGTAATATTTTAAGTTTTATTATTTATTTATTTCCATTTCGTCAAGCCAGTGTAGACTACATACAATAATTATTACAATGTTTACTTACATACTATGCATTAATTCTATTCTGTTTTAGCTTAGTTTTTATTTGCTGCTTGGACATAGTGATGTCAATAGTTCCGCAATGCAAATTATATAGGTGCATCATTCGATTGATTGGGCTATTTTTTGCATAGTTTGTTCTGTACGATTTTTCTGAAAATAAATTCCGTGTTCTAAGATATCGACAAGGTGTGTAAAAATTTAATTGTGCGAGAATTTCTGCCGAATCTATGCGCATTGAAATAATGTCGTTGATGAAGAAAAGCATTGCAAATTGGCGGCGCTCCTTAAGTGTTTGTATATTGATGAGCATGCAGCGCGCTTCATAAGATGGTAATGGAAAAGCAGTCCAATTCAATTTACGTAAAGCATATAAAAGTAATTGTTTTTGGACAGATTCTATGCGTTCTTCGTATATGGAAATGTATGGATTCCATACTAGGAGGCAGTATTCCAGAATTGGGCTTACATATGTGGTATATAATAGCTTAATAGTGTATGGGTCTTCGAAATTATGACTGAACCTTCTGATGAAGCCTAACATTCTGTTTGCTTTATTAATGATAGTATTATAATGTTCTATAAAAGTTAGTTTGGAGTCTAGGATTACACCTAGATCTCTTACAATTTTGCTTTTTTCTACTATTTGGTTGTCTAATGATATTTCAATATGCGGTGTTTCAATTTTTATGCTAAATGCTATTGCAGTACATTTTTTTACGTTCAGTTGAAGTAGACTTTTACTACACCAGGTGTGTAATATATTGATTTAATTCTGGAATTCTTCTGCATCGCTAGAATCACTTATTTCCATAAAGAGCTTCATGTCGTCTGCATATACAAGCAATTTTATTTTTTAAGTATGTAGGAAATGTCGTTTATGTACAAAATAAAAGAAGTGGGTCTAAATGAGAACCCTGGGGTACCCCAGAGGTGACTGAAATTGGTTCTGAAAGTTTATATTGAAAGCGGACTATTTGTTTACGATGTGTTAGGTATGATTGCCAATTCAAAAGTCCAGGCTCCATTCCTATTTTCTGCAATTTAAGGATTAATAATGGTATGTCGATGCGGTTAAATGCTTTACTGAAGTCGGTGTATAGCGCTTCAACATGCTTGCCACTGTTCAACGCTTTAATAATGAAAGATACATATTTTAGAAGATTAGAGGTAGTTGAGCGACCTTTAAAAAAGCCGTGTTGTTTACTTGTAATTAGATTTTTCACCTGCTGAAAAATATTGCCGTTTACGATTGATTCAAAAAGTTTTGGAATGCAAGAAATAATAGCAATTCCACGATAATTTCGAATGTCTGATTTTGCACCTGAATTGAAAATAGGTACCAGAGATGATTTCCAAATTTCAGGGAATTTTCCATTTTTCAGAGACATGTTGAAAAGACGCTCTAGAGGAAATGCGAGTTCTTCAGAAAGGTTTTTCAAAAATATGGGTGCGATGCCGTCAGGTCCAGACCCTTTCGACGCGTTTAAGTTTTTTAGTGCATTGAGGACTTCATGTTGAGAAAGTTGGTTGACAGAGATGTTTTAACAAAGCCACAATAAAACAACGTTCATAAAACCCTGGTCCAGAGTTGCGACCTATCACAATCACCATCATCAAACAGCTGATGGTAGTAACGCTTTGTACATTCCTATCAATGTGCTCGTCGAAGCTCTCTCCATGACCATCCATCAAGTTGACGAAAGAAGTAAAAAGCAACTGGTGAATCTCGTCTTCTGTTGTGATCCATCACCGATCTGGTCATTCCTGACAATCACGACACTCATCTGTGCTCGTTTTGAAGCAGTTGCTGCTTTGCTTACTTATGAGAGTGTGTTGGTGAGTGAGCCCAACAGCTTCCGTTTAATGTTGCCTGCTTTGTTTGTAACTCACACACTCGCGCCTGCCGAGACAAACTTGGAATTCGAAGGCATTGTTTTCATTTTCTTCTGTCGTTTCGCTTTTTCTCATGATCGTACTGCAGAAGTCTTCACTGTTTTCGTTGTGCTTTTCATTATCAGCAGCGAGTGTAACGATTTGCTTGTGAGCAGCGACCATTACTGGTGATTGTTGTTTGTCATGGCTCTAACTCTCACTGTGTGACAAAATGATCTGTAAGCGATAGTCGGTTGATGCGAAGACGAGTGTCACGTGAGTGTCATGATATTTTGCATCACTGCCCTGGTCAATGCATTTATGAAGAAAACTTGCAGACTGAATTGTTTTTATCTAAAGCCATTTTGCTTTATCCTAACTCGTTCAGATTTATGGCAGCATTTATGGAGGCAAAGCTGCCGGCAAAAATAATTAAACGTCAAAGTTTGTTTATCTTTATACAGTTGCGCTGAGCGATCCAGCGTTCTTCCAGGCAATGGATTGGACTCAGAAAGTGTGCGATACTGTTGTATTATATTTAGCATTTCGAACAGCTTGTTCCCGAAGAAGATCCCCTTCTTCTGGATGGTTCCCGAAGTGCACCATAAAACGACGCAGGAATGTACGCTTGAATTAAATGTTTGATGAGTTGACCCTTTCGCCGAATAAAATCGCTGCCATGGATCGGAAATCAGCTAATCTCTGCTAACTGGCAGTTTGATAGTTTGCTGTCGGTAATGATCCAAGTAATTCCGATCCTCAAAATTGGTACCGGTTCAGCCGGACGTGCTCGTTTTTCTATATTTCTATAGAAGTAAATTTTGCTGAAATCAACTTCCCTTCGATCGTTAGAATCGCTTGAATTTTTCATCGTACTTCGTCTATCCTTCGAGGTTTCCTTGTCATAAATTTTTGTTTTATTCACTATGAGGATCCACATCTTTAAAGTTCAATGTGTAAGCAGAGTAATTTTGGATGTTATGATACACTTTAAAAAGACTAAAAAGCATTAAAAAGTGCCTTTTGCTCTCATGAAAAACCTAATGATTTTAGGGTTGATTTCGTAATAATAGAACACTATTATAGAGTATTTGATCAAGACATTAATAAACAATTGCTGATGAAGTTTATGATTGAATTACAGAACAGTTTTATAAAGGGATTGAGAACTGCTTTAAATTTATTTTAAAAACAAGGCAATCGTCGATTTTCTCGCCACACTATAATAGGTTTTTAAACCATCAAAAAGCTGAATTACTCAACAGCAATGTTTTACACTTTGAAATGCTGTATTAAAACTTAATGGATTGTTTATTGCCATTATAAAACCATCATAAATAAGAGTGGATGCCAAATGGTTGCTGAATTGTAACTTGGACGGTGGCATCCCACGATCTTCTTAATCTCTTTTATTGACTTTTGGGCGAGAAACAAGCTCGTGAACATTTCTTTGGCGTACTTTTTGAACTAAAATCACTGTTTTGCTTGCATCACTTGACAGTAGAGATTTTAATCAATACATACACATGAAAAAATACTAAAAATAATTTTAAAATTTAGCCAAAAATAAGCTGTAAACAATGTCGCATTTTTGTATGGATCACACTATATTTCCTGAATTGAGCCACTCTAAGGTTCTCAAAGAATTCCTGAATTTCAAGTGTTCTAGAAGTTCTTGTAGCTTCCCAGTGCCTTCCCGTTTTTGGCAACACATGATTTTGGTCTACTTTGCTTTCTAAAAAATCTATCTAAAGCTCAATCCTGATTTCACTGCACCATTCTCTAAGCATCCTCTTTCCTTAGAATTTCATGAAAAATTGTTCAGAAAGCACTAGCACAAATTAGCTGATTAGATCATGTTGTCAAAAACTGGGAGACACTGTTTGTCCACAGCTTGGTCGAAACATCCTCGGAATTTCTATAAAGTGCCTGCAATGATCCTCAAGTTCACGCAATTCTTCTGAAGATGTTCCTGGAACTGCCCTGATATATATTGAAATGCGCAGAAATTATGTCAACTACCCTGAAGAACTCAAAACTTGGGGGAGGGCCCCAGAGTAATGGGCTTACACCCATGCCAAAGTCACGAGTTCAAGCCAAGCAGGAACATTTTTTGTGTTTATATATTAGACTAGTTGAGTGTGCCCGGCCTCGCTAGGGATTCAAGATTAGCTTGAATTTATGCGCCGATTCAAAAAAGCATGCTATATTTTTCTGTTTCATTTGTATGGGAGCTCCCCCCTACAGAGCGAGAGGGGTCTCGAACCATCAAAAGAACCTTTCCCGGCTCCAAAAACCCCTACATACAAATTTTCACGCCGATCGGTTCAGTAGGTGCCGAGTCTATAAGGGTCAGACAGACAGACAGAAATTCATTTATATATATATGTAAAGGTGTAGTGGTAGGCGTGATTACATCTCACCCCAGCAGGCCTGGGTTCAATCCCAGTCGGCGCCGCCGGGATGTTCTGAGGCATAACATCAATGGTCACACCTTCCTTCGGAAGGGAAGTAAAGCTGTTGGTCCCCGGTCCATGAGTTGATGGGTCGAAAAGTAGGGTCCAGGTGTGGAAGCTGCCTCCCTGGCGTCGGTAGCATTGGTGCTCAGCACGGAAAACAAGATCGACGGAAAACAAATCAAGGGAATAAAAAACTTTGTTTTCTATGGATCAATTTCGTTTGCTTCTGGTTCTGTACGTTTTACGGATCAGTTGCACTATATTTATGGGTAATTTGTACAATTTCAATGCTCATTCTTTAGAAATAAGGCGGTACATTTTTAGAATTGTGTTGGTAAATTTTACATTGAATATGGATCATAGTGACATTTTTTATTTGAGGGATTCACTGGGATTTTAAAGGATCATTTGGGTGCTTTTAAGGAGCGTTTTTCAATTTTTTATTAGTCATTTCATCAATGCTAAAGGTACATATTCACTAAAATATTAAAGTGTAATTCAAATAGTAGCTGGGTACCCGAGTACCGTTAACGGTTGATCAATTCAATAATTTAAAGTTGAGTAGAATTCCGTTTTTGGCAATTGAAACTCGAGAAGCATTTTACCAAAATTGTGACAGTGCTGTTTTATGGAACAAATTAATGTTTACACTACTAGCAGGTAAATAATAAGAATTCAAAGCATGTGAAATAATTCCTCTTCCTAACAAGCTTCTTACGCTAGCGTTTTGCCTGGCTCAACTCAGTGTTCTTCGGAGGACTTCCACAGGTACTAAGTGAGAGCTTTTTACTGTAGATCTCAGTGTTACCCTTCCTCCAATCCATGGGATATCAACGTCAATCTTGATACTTCCACCATGCAGCGCCACTCGCAAATGCCATTGACCACCACTTGCCGAACAGAACTGAACCTCGAAAGGAAGCAAACAATTTGGGCGCCTCATTTGCATACGCTCATCAATTAGTCATCCGTCTTCCGAATATACGACAGGCGAAAAAAAAACCTCATTCGCCTTAATCAGAAAATAAACAATTGTCAAAATCCGTGGAACCACCAAACCACAGTAACGATCCGGGCAGCCAGCTCAGGAAGCGAATCGCAACGGAACCGCACGGGCATGATCGAATCAAAAAAAAATCGCTCATTTATTATTCCGTGTACCTTTCACCGGCCGCGCATAATCACTTCCATTGACCTGTTCTTGCCTGTGCCTGTGCCTGTGCCTGGCCTGGACGGGTAATGGCACCGATGCGCGCGATGCCATGGTCAATTTGCATCAGAATAAAAATCGGAAGCAGTTGTCATTTTCCGGTTCTCACCTTTCTTGTTTACGAGCGGTGAGAGGGCACCTCTAGCTTTCGATGGCACATGAAGGGACAAGATCCGCCGAAATCGGCATTCACGGCACGACTCACCAGTTAATCACCTTTCTCGAAGGCGACTTCGTTGTACTGTTGGGTGTTGTACTATACTGTTATATGTGCAATAGATGGGGAAGAGATGGGATGCGGAAGAATAGAGAAACGAACGAATAACTGACGTGTCCAAGTGGGTTCTAATGCTTATCAAACATCACGTTGAACATCGACGGCGGCAGTGGTTGTAGAACGGTGCTTTACGAGCTCTGTGATTATGCGGAAGTACACGAAGACAGTACCAAGAGAAGGGAAGTACAACGGTACGGAAATTCATGTTTATTAAGCTATTGTTCAGACTGGGATTACAGCAACGAAATGGTTATTTGAAACATCGATCGAAAGTTCTTCAAAATTAAAAAATTGTACCGTAATTACGTACCCCCAAAGGGGTCACATCTTCTGACACATTTCACGCTAAGTACCCGGCCATTTCCCGGTTATTGTCCGATTTAGTAAATACCTTGTTGCACCACATACACTAGGTATTAATCGTCTCACCAGCGGTCGTGGTCGTGTTATTATCCTGTCTGCCATTATCGATACCAACTCTTGACTCCCAGTCGCGATACGACCGAATTGTGCTGCTCATCATCAATAGCCTTCCGCCCTCCACCGTCCACAAATCGATGAAAAGAGTTGTCCGTAAATAAGGGAGAAATCTGCCTTTTTAATGAACGACAACATCCTCCAACCTCCTGCCGACCGCCACCGGTGCGATTTAAGTGAAGCAAGTAGCGCATCTTCAATGCGACGAACGAATCAACCTGATCCATTGCCAATGCATTCACTGAGCATGGTGAGCAGCAGCAACAGCAGCAACAGGGACGTAAATAATAGTGGTAATAACGAACAGCCATTGAAAATCGAAATTTTTTTATTCCAAACCATACAATAAACTCATTAAAAGGTCCTTCGTTTCGGCGCTTTATTTCCATCTGACCACTCAGACGACGGCCTTTGCCTTGGGATGGACGTGTGTGAGCGTGTGCTGTTGTTGCGGGAAATAAAAGTAACAATGCTACAGCGAGGAAAGCTGACTTATTGTCCTCTCTCATTTGCTGGTCGGTGGCAGCAACAAACTAGGACACCAGGCGACTCCACGACGACCCCCGAAAAGCGATTATTCGAGTCTTTTGGGAAAGTTGACTCGAAATAACAGGATGGAACGGCACACCGTGCTGTGCTGAAATTAAATCACCAAATTTATTTCCTCGATCAACCAGCTTCATAACTTTGCACAACGTCACCCGCACCAACAGGTATCGGAAAAAAATAAATCAAAGTTCATCCTGATCCGAGCAGGGTGCTAGGTTCGATTCTTGGATTTCTGGATGAATTCCAACAGCACATTTTCTGAACGCCTCATCAGCAAATGTCCACGAACTTTAAGTCCGAGCAAATCGACGTCTCGAACCGGCACGGCAAAGCGATCCTCCAGGGAGCATCTCCGATCGACCATCAAAAGCGATACTTAATTTGATTGAAAATCCTCGTCGTTAAAATGCATACCGAATAAACGTATGTAGGTACGTCGAGGTCGCAGCCGGAGAAATCAGGTACCTATCGGTGCAGGGGCGTGTATAGGACCACTCTTCGACAGGACCACTGCACAGTTTTATGTCTTTAGGAATATATTGCTCTATGGCTGAAGGGAGTGAGGGTAGTCTCTAGAATATTGTTGCATATTTTGAGAGTCTGCAGAGAAGTTATTCTCCTCAGTGCACAGTGGTACAGAATGCAGATTTAGGAGGAAGGATATGTTTTGAGCCTGGAATTGAAACTTTAGACTAAAAGTCTCGTATACAAAGTAGTTCCTTATAGTTAGGCCCGAATTTTTATGACAATGAATTCTAGGGTGGTTCTTATTATCATTAAAATAAAAAAAAAATGGAACTGTTTTGTTTGAAAAAATTAAGGTATACATCACTAAAATAGCTAATAAGAACCACCTAAGAATTCAGTGTCATAAAGGAACAACTTTGTAGAAGAGACTTTTAGTCTAAAGTTTCAATTTCAGGCTCAAAACATATCCTTACACCTAAATATGCATTCTGGACCACTGTGCAGTGTAAGCAAAGTACGGAAGTGAAAAGAACATTTCACTCGCGTATACAGCTCACCCCACTAGAGTGCGATACAAACGCTCTTTCATTCATCGGGACCAGCACCAACTTCGAGATACGGAGCGCAAACTATTAGTAAAAATAACCACAGAGGCTGCCTCATTAGGTGAGGATTTTATTGAAAAATTAGTTTTATTTCTATTGATTACACTAGTTTACAGCATTTTTGAACTCGGTAAGGTGTTGTCATTTCCAATGCAAAATCCTACGGTGAATTCAATGCCGTGGTCAGAAAAAAATAAAGTAGAGCCATTCAAAGTGTTTTTTTTTTTTATGTTACTTCATACGCGAAGTTAACGATTTTCAGAGTTGGTTGGAAATGCTAACATGAAGCTTTAGTGTGATGATTTATTAGCTAGAGAATGATCTTTAGAAGAATGTAGGTGGATAGTTCCGTTAGAGTACGGCAGTATGAAAATTGAATAGAAGTTGAAAATGAGCGAAGGGCCATTAAAGCGACAGTTTTCAAGATGACGCACATTTTTGCCTAGCCCGTACGATGTACGCGGGGACTTGAAGTATGTCTCCAAGTCCACAGGCAAAAATGTGCGTCATCTTGAAAACTGTCGCTTTAATGGCCCTTCGCTCATTTTCAACTTCTATTCAATTTTCATACTGCCGTACTCTAACGGAACTATCCACCTACATTCTTCTAAAGATCATTCTCTAGCTAATAAATCATCACACTAAAGCTTCATGTTAGCATTTCCAACCAACTCTAAAGTAGAGCCATTTTTGAGATATACAAAAATTTTGATTTTTTGAATTTTGAACAAAAGTACGATTACTAAAATGTCAATATCTTTAGAACTAGTGCACCAATTTTTAATCTATTTTTATGAAAATAAAGCTAAATAAATTTGCTATCGTTAACTACAGTATTATGTCTAAATTAAAAATTTAATTTTGAAGTCATTTAAAAATTTACAGCATTTTTTTTTTCCTGCGAATTTTCCATAAAAATCTTGTTTTTCAACATTTTTAATGGGATAAAAAGATTCAAAAATCATTCCATAATTAATTCCTAAATTCCATTTAAAACCGGAAAAAATGAGCCTTTAATGGATGAAATCGGTTGGAAATTGTCGAAGTTATAAGCATTTTTGTAAAACACTTAAAAATGTTGCTGAAATACAACAGCTTTAGAATTCATTTTCTAGGTGTCGTTGTAAGCATTCAAATTGCATGTAAAGTTTTCATGGGAGATTCTTTTCTTTACATATCAATTTGATTAAGGCATATCAGGATTTAAAACCGAGTTGATACAAAAGAAATTTATTTAGGTTTTATTCAAAATGATTGAGAATCGAATGACTTTGTCTTCGATGTTTTGAACTTGTTTCTCGAATCAGAAACCAACAATAGTCACCCATCATTGCTTCATCCCAAAACCCTTGGTAACGACGTTCCGTCATCTTCATTTGTTGGTGAAAACGTTCGCCGTGCTCATCACTCTCGTCACCAAGATTTTCCGGGAAAAAATCCATGTGAGAATGTAGGAAATGTATCTTCAAAGACATATTCACACCTGTGTTCAGTGAAATAAAAGGATTTGAAATTAATTATATGTAACAAACACAATATTTTTGATTTATACCTATTTTCTCATAATTTTTGAGCAATTCATCGACGGCTTCCTCATAATCTGGGCTTCTGAAATTTCCTAAAAAGGTTGTGACAACACGCTGGAACGATTTCCACGCTTCTTCCTCATCTGGTGTCAAAACTGTATTGAATGCGGAATCATTGAGCAGTTTTTTGATCTGTGGGCCAACAAATACACCTTCCTTTATCTTTGCGTCAGATAAATTTGGAAATACTGATTTCAAGTACTGGAATGCCGGCCCTTCTTTTTGCAACGCTTTGACGAAAGTTTTATATGTAGTGGTGGAAGTATTATGCGTTCTTTTACCACAAGAGGATCATTTTTAACGCTGTCTTTACCAATTGTGAAATTATCCTGTTTTGGCCAATCTTTTCGGACGTAGTGTTCCTTACGAGCTCGACTGTCCCATTTACACAAAAAAAACACATATATTTTGTGTATCCCTGTTGCAATCCAGTCAACATGGCAACCACTTTAAGATCGGAACAAATTTTC
The DNA here is from genome assembly GCF_037179485.1 of Ochlerotatus camptorhynchus. Classification (NCBI taxonomy): domain Eukaryota; kingdom Metazoa; phylum Arthropoda; class Insecta; order Diptera; family Culicidae; genus Ochlerotatus; species Ochlerotatus camptorhynchus. Next base: position 1,111,037 of record NW_027040852.1, on the reverse strand, counting down.
CAATTGTGTTGATTGTAATTTATCAAATTGAGCAATAGAACTATTGATTCATACGTTTCCTTCATATTAACGGCATGAGCTAATGGAATAGAAGGTTTCTCATTCCCTTGATGCAGTAAAACGGCTTTCAAGCTCAACTTGCTGCTATCGATGAATAAAGGCCATTCAGCTGGATCATATGGCTCACCAAACTCTTCAAACAAGCCGTTTACGTCATGGCAAAAACATGCCTTGTCCTTTGTAGAATAATATTTGTCAAATTTCTTGTGACGATTCCTGTGACAAGAAATTTTGACCTCCTTGCTCAGCATGTTGTGTTCTTTCAAGCGTGATGCCAGCAATTCGGATTTCTCCTTCGATTAGTCGAGATCTCGCACCAAATCATTAAATTCGGATTGTGTAAACAGTTTTGGGTTTCTTTCCAATACCACCTCGAAGTCTTCCTCGCATTCCTCCTTGAATTCCTCCTCACTTTTTGTAACGGTCGATTCAACAGAGGGCGCTCGTTTCCGTTTTGGATAAACAGGATACGGGACCGAACTTGAATGTGGAACAGGTTTTGTCATAGAAGCCACTTGTGGATACTCAACTGTTTTGTGACGTCCTTGTTGCTTAACTTTTGTCAAGCAGAAATAACAATCCGTTGCATGACAAAACGGTCGACGCCATATGGTGGGCATGTCAAAGGACAAATAGCGACTGACAGATAACAAATAAGTGAGTTAGTAAGTAAGACATTAACACTTATCAAAAATAGATGAAGTAAGATAATGTCGATCAGGAAAGAACAAAGCACTACCATGCTGTACATAAATTGTTTATATGAAAGTTATTCAAAAAATCAATTTACCTTGCGCCTGACATCCACCTAGCCAAGCACGTTTTGCACGAACTACATAATACTTTTCGGTAACTTTGTTACGCGTAACAAAACTTTTGAGGATCATTTTTACACTTGAATTCACGTTTTGTCGTATACATCGTTAAGCAATGTTAAAGAAAGAAAGCTGTCAAATTGAGTTGGTTGCGTTAGGTTCTCGCCGAGCGGTCTCACAAACACTAGCGTAAATTATATTGTTGAAAATATCCCATTTAATTTTGCGTGACAGCTGGTAGTGTTAGTGTAATGCACCGTATGCGTACACGTCCGCAGAAAGGCTTACTGGAAGTGGTGCATGAACCTAGGAGCGGGACAACGGCCAATCTTGGAACATTCAATTTCCATGATTTTACAAAAAATTTCATAACTTCGACAATTTCCAACCGATTTCATCCATTAAAGGCTCATTTTCTCCAGTTTTTAATGGACTTTAAGAATAAATTATGGAATGATATTTTGAATCTTTTTATCCCATTAAAAATGTTGATTAAAACAAGATTTTTATGGAAAATTCGCAGGAAAAAAAAAATGCTGTAAATTTTTAAATGACTTCAAAATTAAATTTTTAATTAAGACATAATATTCAAGTAAACGATAGCAAATTTATTTAGCTTCACTTTCATAAAAAAAGATTTAAAATTAGTGCACTAGTTCCAAAGATATTGACATTTTAGTAATCGTACTTTTGTCCAAAATTCAAAAAATCAAAATTTTTGTATATCTCAAAAATGGCTCTACTTTAATTTTTTCTGACCACGGCATTGAATTCAGCGTAGGATTTTGCATTAAAACGTTGGTCAACCACTAAAGTTCACACTTTTTATGTTGTTTTGTAAACTAGTGTTATGATTGCACATTGATTTAACACTTTAGTTGATAAGCCTACCTGATTCTTCATCTTTGTTTGATTGGATATTCTTTTTTTTTTTATATTTGCGGTATTTCAACTGTTCTACAGAATACCCCTTTGGGGGAGGTGTTTTTGTTTAAATGTCTTATTGTGATAACCTACCTAACTTTGAGTATAATTTAACCTTAAGTGCTAGATCACGTATGATCCGATGAACTAATCTCAGACACACGAAACGAAAATCAATTATTTAATTCATGTGTTTCACTTATACATTTTTGCCAAAGTATCAGCCTTATACATTCCATAAAACAAACCACATAGGTCCTATTAGAATGCATGAAAGGTATGTGTGACCGCTTATACATTTCATTTTACACATGATCTTTATTAACTTTTTGCAAGGCGTCTGCTCATTAGTTGACTTATACATTTTATGAATAATCAGCAATGGAAATTTGCCAAAAGGTATAAGGAGATTTCTATCCGTGCAGGTGTCTCTGAACCTTTTCAAGATGAATGAATTCCGTTCTTCTAGTGTCTGAATTTCAGCCAAGAAGGTGGATCTCTAAACTTCGAGTCCGCGGGGGGACTATTTAGGAACATTCTAAGGATCTTGTTCTGGATGCTTTGCAGTTTATGGTGATGGAATTTGGAACAAATGTCTTAGATTGACATACCATTCTCAATAACTGTTAGGATTAGTATACAGCAAGCTTATTTTTCAGGGATAAAGTGAACTACCTATTGATAAGCAGATACAGTGATCTTATCAAGATGTTGCACTTGGTGTTAGTTTTGTCAATGTGCTTCCTGAAAAGAAGCTTGCTGTTTAGTGTTAGTCCGAGGTACACATCCTCTTTGGACCATTCCACTGCCCCGATTAAGCTAATCGTATTATTCTCAAAGTGAACAAGTCTTGGTGATTGGGAATGTAAAAAATCTGATGCACTGGGTCTTCACTGCGTTGGTACGGATCTTCTAATGTGTGTGTGTATTCAATCTAAACCCACTGGCCGCCAGTGGTATTATGAATGAAAGCCATCTGAAATTTCTCGTTTGCGGTAATTGCAGGCAATTTTAGTCTGGGAGTTAAAAGGTGATAGCTCTATTGCAGATCCTGCAACCCATTTCAGAATTACATAAGAGTCACGCCCATTCCAATGTTACTTTCATTCACAATAAATTCTGCATATATGTACCACCGTTATCAAATGGATATTGGTATTAAATACACACTTTCATGTCTGTAAATATTCTGCTCAAACTTGGCACGTATTTAGTTTATGTTTGATATTTAATTTAAAAAGAATAATTGGCCGGTCTCACCATGTTCCCCTAGTCGCATCTTTTGGAATCCCTTGTACTTTTCTCTAACGCTTCGTATTTCATTCCGTGCTTCACCGACAGTTTCCTACCGTAGATCGTCCTTGGTCGGTTCTGACATGATTTCGCCTTTTCCGGGGTTTTCTTGTTTTCCGAGGGAGATAAATCCGTAATAATTTCCGTCCCTGGCTCGATGTTGACTCTTTCCTCCCTGGTTGGTGTTGGTCTCACGTTCGTCATCGTGGTCATCTGGTAAGAGCCTAGCTACTAAAGTTGCTGTTCCAACGAACACTCGGAATGAGTGCCGTACTCTAGCAGAACTATCAACTTATGCTCTTCAGAACGTTCTCTAGCTAGTAAATTATCACACTAAAGCTTCATGTTGATATTAGTATAGCATTTCCAACCAACTCTGAAAATATTAAACTTCCGTATTTGGTAACAAAAAACACTTTGAATGTACTTATTCTTAAAATTCACCTGAAATTCTATAAACAATTTCTTCTTCCTAAGCATTGCACAGTGGTCCAGGATTGGAATTTAGCAAGACAAAAGGCCATAGTACTTTTGTTTTAAGATTTAGGCGTTTGGTGTCTTCAGTGAAGTTTTTTTTTTCTTAAAATTATCCTTCTTTTGGTGCCTTCAAACATTAGGGTGCTCCTTTAATTTTTTGAAATCCAAAAACTAACTTTCTTATTTAAAAAAAATAAATACACATACGGTTCAAAGATGTTGTTGGTGAATTAATTTCAAGTAGTTTTGTAGAAAAAGATTTTTTGTATCTCTTACCATTTTCATTTAAGAGATTTTTTTCTGAACTGCGTTAGGGTGCACTCAAAAAATCAGTTTTTCAGCTCTAACTTTTTTATTTAAAATTTTTCGTAAAAACTGTTTTGATAGAACTTTTAGAACTCATTAAAATACACAACTTTGCTCAAAAAATAAAATCTGTATCTCTCAACTGTCAAAAGATTTTGAAGATTTTCTATACAAAATAGAACCTTTGCAAATGTCAACCACTCAGGAGTATTCGATGGTAGTAATTCAGAGGAGAGCTCGTAGAATAGTTTCAAATCAATGTTCGTGTATTATTCCTTCTACGCAGTTTGTAACAGAATATCATAGCAACTCAAACGAGAATTTTATGAGAATTCAGTGAAGAAGCTTGGCGAGAATTCCGGAGCTAATAACAATATTGGCAAGAAATTCTAACATAATTTTAGAGAGAATTTCAAGAGTTATATTTCATTCCTAGTTGAACACTCAGTCGGTTAACAACGTCCCGGTCTCAGTCGCGCGGCATCTAGTTTTTTTCGGTGTTTTTTCCGCCCGAGCGGTTTTTTCACCCCCAATTGGGTGCCCCAAGTGACCAGTGTGCAACAGAGGAAGTGGAATTCCATGGGCCGAGCCCCTTGGAGTTGCCATCCAGCTTTAATCCACCCCGGTAATCCATCCGGTCGTCAAGCCATTTTTTCCATCATCGTGCCGACCCACCAACACCAATCATCACCACCAGCAGCAGCAAACGGACCATCTAGCTGCAACGGCTGATAGGTTGTTTACAACCGGCATAAGTATTAGACAATACATTTTGCAAGTCCATTGCCTCCCTATTGTAGTTCAATTTTGCCTCGTGGCGCGTGACTCTGTCTCTCACCCCTGGTAGGGGAGTAGGGTCATAGTGAGACAACTTTTTGCAAGTAGATATAAGTTTTTTTTTTTTTTCGATTTTTTTTTTCTTTTTGATTTGTTCGTACGTCGGGCAAAAAATTTAATTACTAGTAATTAAAATTAATTAATTAGTGAAGGTTTTATTTTTTTTTTTTTCCTTCTTAAGTGGTTGCGCACCGCTTTTGCGCAACACTTATGGCATCTTCCGATGCCTACGTTACGCGAACCAGATACTATGAACCGTCTTCGAAAGGACCATGGGTTGTCTTTTTTCGGCCCAAAAATAAACCTTTGAAAACTCTCGACATAACGAGAGATTTGCTGCGTAAGTATCCGGGAATCTTGGTACACAAAGAAAGATTCAACAAACTGCGTGTAGAAGCACCGACTTATGATGTGGCAAATAAAATTGCTGATCACGAGTTGTTTAGTGTTGAGTACAACATCTACATCCCTTCTCGAGATGTGGAGATAGAAGGCGTAGTCTCCGACGCGAGTCTGACTGTCGAGGACTTGAAACATGCCTCGGGAACTTTTAAAAACTCGACATTCGCTACCGCGCTAGTGAAGATACTGGATGTAAGGCAACTGCATTCAGCATCTTTGCTAGACGGTAAAAAAGTTTATAAACATTCAGACTCGTTCCGGGTGACTTTCGCAGGTTCAGTTCTCCCAAACTTTGTTAAAATTGATGGTGCTTTTTTTCCGGTGCGACTGTTTGTACAGAGGGTATATAATTGTACCAACTGCAAAAGGCTGGGACACTCGGCCAGCCATTGCGGCAACAAAACTCGTTGTGGCAAATGTGTTGAAAACCACAAAGAGGATTCTTGCCACAAAGAATCAGTAAAATGCGCTTACTGTGGCGAGAATCCTCACCCCTTGCAGGAGTGCCCGATGTACAAACAGCACTCCGATAAAGTGCAGCGTTCAATCTCTGGACGCTCCAAGCAGACATATGCTCAAATGTTGAAGGCTGCATCAGCCGTCGAAGATGCAAACCAATTTTCGGTTTTGTCAGTTGAAGAATCGGACTCTGACTCATCCGATGAAGGTGATTCTACGGTGGTACACGCACCTTCAAAAATGGACGGTTCCTCAAAAAGAAAATGCCCCTCCCCGAAAGTGCGCCGTAAGAAAACTAAAGTCACCTCCAGACGATTGCCAAATTCCCAGGGTAATGGGGATGAAAAAACAAAACCGAAGGCTCCTGTTGATCCAATACCTGGATGCAGCAAGAATTTTCCGCCATTGCCCAACAAAGATAAAAAAAATAAAAAAGCTGCTCCTCAAACTTCTCAAAAGAAATCCAAGTCCGAACGAGGTTTGCTAGCTTTTTCGGACATTGTGGAATTCATATTAAACATGTTCAACATACAAGACCCTCTAAGAAGCTTAGTTTCTGCCTTGCTTCCAACGTTAGAATCATATCTTAAGCAATTGACTGTTTCATGGCCCCTCCTTGCATCAATCATATCTTTCGATGGATAATTCGTCGAACGAGGTTGAAGATATGATCACTGTGCTACAGTGGAACTGCCGTAGTCTAGTGCCTAAACTAGACTCGTTCAAATTTTTACTCCACAATTCTGATTGTGATATATTTGCTCTCTGTGAAACATGGCTTTCTTCCGATAAAGAACTCAACTTCCACGATTTTAACATTATTCGCCTCGATAGAGACGATTCTTATGGAGGAGTACTTTTAGGGATCAAAAAGTGCTACCCTTTCTACAAAATTTCCCTTCCTGCTCTATCAGGCGTCGAAATCGTCGCTTGCCAAATAAATGTGAAGAACAAAGATCTTTGCATAGCTTCAGTATACGTTCCACCAAGAACCTCCATTAGCCGTAGTCAACTCTGGAATCTAGTTTCGATTCTTCCATCCCCAGTATTAATTCTGGGTGATATGAACTCCCATGGTACTGGGTGGGGCGATCTATATGACGACAATAGAGCGGCTATTTTTTACGATTTATGTGACGACTTCAATTTGACTATTGTGAACACTGGTGAAGCGACACGTATAGCAAAACCTCCGGCTCGAGAAAGCCGACTTGACCTATCTTTGTGTTCAAGATCGCTATCATTGGATTGTCAGTGGAAGGTTATCAATGATCCCCATGGTAGCGATCATTTGCCAATCATCATTTCAATAAAGTGTGGCCCTCACTCTGCAGAACCATCTCGGGTTCCATTTGATCTTACAAGGAACATCGACTGGCAGAAATATGCATCGGCGGTGACAATCGGTGTCGAATCAATAGATGCGCTTCCACCATTGGAAGAATATCGATTCCTAGCCGATTTGATTTACAAAAGCTCACTGGAAGCACAAAAAAGAAAAGTTCCAAGTGCACCCTTTAAAAGGAGACCAGCCACACCTGGTTGGGACGAAGAATGCACAAAATTGTATGTAGAAAAATCTGATGCTTTCAAAGCTTTTCGTAGACACAAAACCTCCACTTACTTCGAGGAATATTCAAAGCTTGAGACAAAGCTGAAACAATTAATCAAAGCTAAAAAACGCGGTTATTGGCGCAATTTCGTCGAGGGACTCTCACGAGAAACCTCGATGAACACCTTGTGGAGGGTGGCTCGCAACATGCGTAACCGCTCATCATTCAATGAGAGTGAAGAATACTCCAACCGATGGATATTCGATTTCGCTAAAAAGGTCTGTCCGGACTCAGCTCCAGCACAAAATATTCTTCGAGAAGCGTCTCCTAGCGGCGGCTCTCTGGATAGACCATTCTCAATGCTGGATTTCTCTATGGCTCTTCTTTCATCGAACAACTCCTCACCGGGAAGCGATATGATTAAATTCAATCTTCTGAAAAATCTCCCAGATATCGCTAAAAGACGCTTGCTAGATTTATTCAATTCCTTGCTAGAAAACAACATTGTACCGCCTGAATGGAGACAGGTCAAAGTAATAGCCATTAAAAAACCTGGCAAATCAGCGTCTGACCATAACTCATACCGTCCGATTGCTATGCTTTCGTGCATTAGGAAATTGTTGGAGAAAATGATCCTTTGGAGACTCGATCAGTGGGTCGAATCAAATAACTTGCTATCAAATACACAGTTTGGGTTCCGCAAGAGCAAAGGAACAAACGATTGTCTAGCGCTGCTTTCCACAGATATTCAACTGGCCTTTGCGCACAAGGAGCAATTGGCTTCAGTATTCTTGGACATTAAGGTCAGACAATCTGCACAGATGTGGACTTTCTGGAATTTTAAATAATTTCTTGTACAATTTGTTGTCAGAAAAGCAAATGAACTTTTCTCTTGGAAAACTGACAACTTCCAGAATTAGTTACATGGGCCTGCCCCAAGGCTCATGTCTCAGCCCTCTTCTTTATAATTTTTATGTCAAAGATATCGACAACTGTTTGGCAGAACAATGCACGCTAAGACAACTTGCAGATGACGGTGTGGTTTCCGTAAGAGGTCCACATGCCGTGGACTTGCAAGGACCATTGCAAAATTCCTTAGATAACTTGTCTTCTTGGGCTATGAATCTAGGGATCGAATTCTCGCCGCAGAAAACTGAACTGGTAGTGTTTACTCGAAAGCGGTACCCAGCCCAAATGCATCTTAATCTTTTGGGCAGAAACATTACTCAATCATTGTCTTTCAAGTACCTTGGGGTCTGGTTTGATTCAAAGTGCACTTGGAATGCCCATATTACGTATTTGAAGCAAAAATGTCAGCAGAGGATCAACTTTCTCCGTTCAATTTGCGGCACATGGTGGGGTGCTCATCCGGGAGACCTCATAACGCTTTATAAAACAACTATTCTCTCTGTTCTAGAGTACGGCTCTTTCTGCTTTCTCTCGGCAAGAAAAAGTCACCTAATAAAATTGGAACGAATTCAATATCGTTGTCTGCGTATTGCTCTAGGCTGTATGCACTCAACGCATAACATGAGTCTAGAGGTTCTGGCAGGAGTAACACCCCTCCAGAACCGTTTCTGGGAGCTCTCTCTCAGAATACTAATCAAATGCGGAGTGACGAACACACTTATAATTGCTAATTTTGAAGAAATTCTTGGGTTGAACACACAATCTCGATTTATGAGAATCTACCACCACTACATATCATCAGATATGTGTCTTCCTTGTTATACTCCAGACCGTGTTCACTTCACCAATCGCAGTTCCTCAATTGAATATGATCTGACCATGAAACAAGCAACTCATGGGATTCCCGATCAACTTCGACCTATTATTATCCCACGTATTTTTACTGAAAAGTACCAACAAGTCAATTGCATGAAAAGATATTTTACAGACGGGTCCCGTCTCAATGGATCCACTGGCTTCGGTGTCTTCAATGAAAACTCTAGCGCCTTCCGCAAACTTCAGGAACCTTGTTCCGTTTTTGTTGCTGAGCTGGCAGCAATCAACTTCGCATTGGGGATGATTTCCAATATGCCCACAGACCATTACTTCATCTTCTCGGATAGTCTCAGTTCGATTGAGGCTATTCGGTCGATGAAACAAGGTAGGCACTCATCTTATTTCCTTTCAAAGGTAAGGGAGCAGATGTGTGTGCTGGTCGAAAGATCATATATGATTACCTTTGTATGGGTCCCCTCACATTGCTCAATCCCAGGCAATGAGAAGGCGGACTCTCTCGCAAAGGTGGGCGCGCAGGAAGGCGAATTGTATGACAGGCAAATTTCACACGATGAATTTTACCATTTAGTGCGTCAGAGTACCCTTTCGAGTTGGCAAACCGATTGGGACACTGGAAATCTTGGACGGTGGTTACATTCAATTATTCCTAATGTTTCTTCGAGAGCGTGGTTTAAAGGCTTGGGCTTAAGTCGTGACTTCATTCGCGTGATGAGTAGACTTATGTCCAACCACTACTCGCTAGATGCTCATCTCAATAGAATAAACCTCGTGGACAGCAACATCTGTCGGTGTGGAAACGGTTACGATGACATCGAACACGCAGTTTGGCAATGTACGGATAATGACGCCGCCAGAGAGCGACTTTTGAATACCCTCGAGGCCCAAGGAAGGCAACCCTATGTTCCTATCAGAGACGTGTTGGCAACCCGTGATCTCTGCTATATGCAGTCCGTTTATGTTTTTCTTCAAATGTCTAGTATAAGAATTTAATTCCTTTTGTCTTTTGTCTCTCTTTATTAGTTTTTGTTTGTCTTGTCCCCCCGTCTCGATGAGTCTCATCGTCGCCCACTGGTCACCCACCATAGCCGGTCGAACTCCGGACGAAGCTAGAACAGCACTACCGTTCATACTGGCGACAACGCTCTGATGAGACAACGAAACCCTACCCCAAGCTCCTCCCCTGATCCTATCCTTCGAAAATGTACCCTTCTAACCTCGAGTAAGCCGCGAGTAATCGGCCCAACTCCTACTAGACATAGAATTAAGTGAATTTTGTTACACACAGTGAACAATGAATTATCGGCTCCGTAAAGCTAACGCGATTGAGCCTTCCAAATAAACGAACTAGATAAAAAAAAGAGTTATATTTGTAGAATTCCTACAGTACAGTACCAGAACGAGAGACAGTCTACAGCTGGACTTCATAGAGGAAATTTTACATAGTTGTATGGAAATTGCAATTCCTGCACAGTTCGAAACAGTAGTGTAAATTTCTGTTCAATATGATACTCATAAATGGAGCGTCACATATCATATACGTTTACATTATATATCATATAAAGTTCTGACACATTTCTTGCAATGTAGTAAATATTGTATACAAAAGCCCATCTTTGCAAACGACATTGTTTGCAAGTTGCTCGGTTGCATGAAATGAAACACAAGTCTACGTGAATGATTGTTTACATCATAATTAAAATTCAGAATTTTTATCTGTGTACAAGATTTTGGAATCGTGAACTGGTTTCGCAAATGTTGTGGTTTGTAAATGCTATGAAACTAAATGCGGCCTGAAATGAATAAAAACCATCATATCAAGAACAACATGTGAAAAGGACATACAAGCTTTTTGTAAACAAACCTTCTTATGTCCTTTTCTCGCCACCCATATGACGCCAACCCAAACCATTAACATCACCGGGTAGGGGAAGCTTTTCCCTTCCCGATGATGTTTTTGGTTTGCGTGGGCGACCCTCAGTTGGCGAGAAAAGGGCCTACAAAGGTTTGTTTACAAAAAGCTTGTATGCCCTTTTCAAATGTGGCTCTTTATATGAGAATTCAACAACTAGTTTAGTGATAGTTATAATCAGAGCACATCAACTGGCCACATCCGGTTATGTTCGGGGAATCCCCGGCACCAGTTTATAGCTAAGCAGGGTGCGTTACCTTAAATCACATGGGAATTCATCTATCTTTTCTCTTCGTATGAGCACTATAGTCAGAATTTTTATTAGCTTCAGGTCAGATTTTATCATTGAAGGGCTCAGGTTTTTAAAAATAATCTGCATGAAATCGTGGGTGGGACAAAACTTTGAATGTCCCACCCAGGTATTTTTGTGCGTAGAACATGTCCCACCTGCCGCGCCGACTCCGTACTCCTCTCTATATTAATAATGCTCTCGAATCTCTGACTACTTCTATAGTTGAGTAAGAGCTGCATCAGTACCAAAATACGAGGTTAAATTCGATTAAATTATAATAGACGATCTTCAGCTCTTGATTCGTCTGGAAAATGTCCGGATGCGGCACAAAAAAAACGATCCTGCCATGAAATTTATCAGGCGAGACGCCGTAAAGGGTCCCTCTCTCGGGAAAATATTTTGTTTATTCCTGAGGGACTGATTTGGACGTAGTAAGTTCTTTGGCTAAAAAGTTTCAAAATATGAAAGCTGCAGGTGATTTTCTATTTAATCATGAAAAAACTCCCAGAGAGTACCTTGTCATTCTTCACTGATAAAATTTCAAAGACTGTTTTTATGTGTCCCACACATGAATTTTTGCAATGTGATCTACAAATAATATCTATGTGTCGGAAACATACTTAATATATGTACACATAAAAACCATGTGAAACCACACATACTATTCATTTGACTCATAAATTTCATGTGTGCTTCTCGGTGGATTCTGTTTATGTGTTGTCACATGAAAATCATGTGGAATTTCACATGGAAATTCGTCAATAAAAATGTGTGGAATTTTATTCGTGTTGGCAATACTATTAAACAGATGTTTCCATTTGGCATACTTTCCTGATAAATGGAAAGTTAAAGTTGTTCCAATTTTGAAGCCGGATAAAAATCCAGCTGAAGCTTCTAAAGGCTGCCTAAAAATAAATTGGTATGCACAAAAAGACCTGTAATTCGTGATTCAATAAGTTTAAAAAGTCCATTAATGCTTGCTTTATAGTACTTTTATTAAAACTTCAAAGTTACAGCATTATATGGTAACATTTCTCCAGTTCGAACGGAATCTCGAACCTCCCTCTTGATGGAGCCCAGCAGCGCCCAAACAGTGGAAACGGACACGGAATCAGCGTATTTCTTCCATTTTGCCCGCATTTGCTGGAGGTCCTTGACTGCGCCGCCACTTCGTCGAAGTCGCTTCTTTGATATTGCCCAGTATTTTTCGATTGGTCGAAATTCCGGGCAATTCGGAGGATTCATTAGCTTGGGGACAAAATCGGTCTTGTTGGCAGTATACCACTCCAGAACTACCTTGTAGTAGTGGCAGCTGGCCAAATCAGGCCAAAAGATTACTTTGTAAACTTGGGATGTCATCGTCCAGGATGTGACGAATGGTTCCGTTTTCAGGCCACAACTGCCAATCGCTTGCCAAATCATGGCCTTCTTCGTGAACTTGTCGGCAAACACGAACTTGAATCTTCCCGGCACATCCCCAAGTCCAGTCGCGATGTAAAACTTTTGACCGGAAAGCTGCTTAAAATCGAGTTTGACGTATGCTTCGTCATCGATCAAAGTGCCCTTGTGTTTCGTCAAAACACGGTCGTACAAGGGCGCTTGTACGCTTTTTGGCCTCTAAATGTTTCGTCATGTACCGTTTCTGATGTTTACTGCCTTTGTACAACTTGTATCCTTCCCTGGCAAGGATGTTCCGCACCGTTTGAAAGTTGGCGTTGTACCTTCTAGCCACATCTCGGATCAAAAGACCGGGGTTGACTTTAACGCACCGAAACACCTTGCTGTGCAGCTGACGATCCCTGGTTCCAGTTTTTTCGAGTAGGTCCGCTGATTCCTTTCCACACTCAGGGTTTTCTTTGAAGGTTTTGAGCACTCGACAAACTGTTGTTTTCGACATCTTCAGCACTTTAGCCAGCTTGGAACCGGACCACTCCGGATTTTCCAGGTGTTTGCGCACAATATTTTTTCTTCTTTCTAGTTTCATTTGACGTTATTTCTGAACGCGATCGACTACTTTGATCAATCTTGCACCAGTCTTTCTCTATAGAAGTGTAAACAAACCACTGTTAAAGATTTTCGATTCCCAACACTACAGGTGTGCTAGCGGTGCGTGAGGGGCGTACCAATTTACATTTAGTCAGCCTTTAGCAACCGTTCAATAAGCTTGCTTTTTTCAATAAGTACCCTCTTTGAAAAGATGATTTTAAATAGAATGATGCTTCACATCAATACGAACTCAATTTTTGCAGATGAGCAGTTTGGATTTCGTCATGGGCATTCATCTACTCATCAACTCTTATGAGTTACCAATTTAATTCGTTCAAACAAATCTGAAGGTTGCTCTTCTAGACATAGAAAAAGCATTCGGCAGTGTTTGACATGAAGGTTTGATTGTTAAATTGAAAAAGTTTGTTTTTTCACTCTATATTATGAAATTAGTTCAAAATTATTTAACTAGCAGAACTCTGCAGCTAAATTATCACATTCCAAATCGGAACGAATATCTGTTAGAGCAGAAGTTCCTTAGTATAGCATTGTTGGGCCTATATTGTATAACATTTTCACGTATGACCTCCCTGATTTGCCTCAGGGTTGACACAACTCTTTGTTCGCCGATGACACAAGCATTTCGCATAAAGGAATAAGTCTTCGTTTTATTTTCAGCAGATTGTAGAAAAGTTAAGATATTTTATCTTCTTATTTTCAAAAATGGAAAATTACTCCAAACGCTTCCAGAACTTAACTTATAATATTCTCACATAAGCTTCCTTTTTGAAACATAGTAGTAGTCAGATAGTTACTATGAACGGAGTTCCAATTTTTTGGTCAAAACATCATGCTCTCATACTCTGCAGACATAATGAAATGAAAGGAGTTTAATTTGTTGAGAATGATCTCTCTAAATGAAAGCCGAAATTTATTTTCTGCAGCTACAAAATAATGCATCGTTGATGTTGATTTCGAATATGTATTATAGTCAGCGTTGCCAGGTCATTTTCAGAAAAATCTGGACCAGGTAAAATAGGGGAAATGACGGCTTCGGCATGACAGACTATTTTCGGCAGCCCAAATCGAAACACTATTTTCACTGGATTTTCTTACGAAAACACTTCGCTGAATGCATACAAACGATTCTTTATGCTTTCAGCTTCAATTTTACTATATTTTTACCACTGGGAAAAAGCAATCTAGCAAGGTTTTCTTGAAATGCAACACACGCACTACAAATTGTAGCTGATTTCAAGTTGCCAATAATAGAACAGCAGATTTACATGCAGTTCAAATGGAACGGTTGCCGAAGAAAAACTGGTTGCCGACAATACTCGCTCTCACTAGAGAAGATTGGAGCTTTGTAAAAGCGTTTCAAAACAGTTTTTGACAATTCTTTCGACTGAAATTGTTAGAGCAGCTGGCAGCAAAAGATTGTAAACAAACCAATACTGCATATGTGTGCGTTCCTTAGAGAAAAAGCCTATAGAAAGAACGTCGCTACTTAGGTTGCCGAGAATACGTAAATTCCCCTATAAAATCTTGAAAAATCTGGAATGCTCCAAAAAATCCTCCTTTTAACATAAATATATATGGTTAGAATTGTTTATAAAATTGTATTTTTTTTTAAAAAGAATGAGAAGCAAAGAATCAAGGAAATTTGATGGGTTGAATTTTTTCAACTAATATTCGATGTAGTCCTTACTATTTGATGCAGTACCAGAATTTAAAGATTTTATTAGTTCAAAATAATTCTAATATTACTCTGAGGTTAATCAGATTTGCAGTTAAATTCTTGATATCATAAAACACACAACACCCAGCAGACCAGTAGGCAATTTTATTTTGAAGCGAAATTCACCGGGCTGACGTGGGAATCAGGGATGGAAAATCATTTACATTCATTTCGTGCATTCATTTACATTCATTTGCCTCTAACTTTTTTAATACACAGAATACCGTAAAATGATGTATGAAGCATTTGTTGCTTTTGATGTTAACTACAACTTTTGTTAATAACTTAAATCTGAATCTCTTATGCCTGACGAAAAAGAGCTGGCAGAACATGTTATTGTTTTTAAGTGAATGCAATTTACATTCACTGAAAAACAATGGTGGGTTCTCATCGCTCTGATTGATCATGCATAAGAGATACAGATTTGAGTTGTTTACAAAAGATGTAGCTAATGTCACAAGCTACAAATTCTTCATACACCATTTTACGGTATTCTCTTGATGAAAAAAGTTAGAGGCAAATGAATGTAAATGAACGCACGAAATGAATGTAAATGATTTTCCATCCCTGGTGGGAATCAAAGCCTAACATCGTGGAACTCACATACAGTTTACCTAAACTACAGGTAACTCCACTATTCGCATGACCATTTTGCCAAAGAATGATTTTATTATATTACTAAAATGAAAGTCTGATAGCTTCATTTTTGAAGTCTCAGGATCTTGCAATGATTTTAAATTCCGGAATTTATATTTTTCCTGCGCCCCAGATCATGAATTTTTTTGTTAGTCTGAATTTATTTGTAACTCTTCACAGGATATCTTCATCTTTTTTTTTGGTTCAATTTGAATCATCCTAGAATTCCATCATATTTATTTTCTATATTCCCCTGAAATAATCTTGAGAATATCTAAACTTTCCCAGTAACATTCTACGAGTTCATTACCTCTTGTAACCTCTTATAAGTCACTCTCCAATTCCACAACTCCCTCAAACTGGTAAAAATTCCCAAGAATTGGCTCAATTTTGTGTCCACTTTTCTCTATGAAATTCTTCAAATATTCATAACAATTTCCTTGGTACACTCTTCAGAATGATCGTCACACTTTTCTCAGACTTATCCGATGATTCCATTTGAACTGCTTTGTAGGTAAGGTCAGAATTGTTTTGAAATCCTTTTCAGTTTTTCCTAAGTACTCAAGTACTTTGCCAAAATGGTTTTGAAAGTCTCCCAGAAATTGCGCTTAACTTTTTATTAAAATTAAACTCCATAGAAACATTGGACAGAATTCCATTGAAATTATTCTCTCGATTCGTATCAGTATACTCCTTAAGTTTCATCATAAGAATTTTCTATGATTTCTCTTTCTGATACACTTTATTAACAAAATCTCCATGCAATTGTCATCAGAGTTGACAAGACAATTGACACCGTCTTCAACCAGAGGTTGCACAGACTGAATATTTAACACTAGACAACGGACAACACACCACATCCATTAGACCAGTAGGGAAATTTTCAGGTTGCCAAATTTTGGACCGGCTGGAGTGGGAATCGAACCCTCACTTCGTGGCACTCACAATACGTCTAAATGATGGGTGACGCCGCTCGACCGCGAAGCACACACAGATGGATGTAATTCTACTCAGAATTAGCTTGACATTCTCCTTTGATTTCACATAGAATTCGCCTCACACTTAACTGTGAACTATTTTCAGAATTACCTTAAAATTCCAATAATGTCCAACGTTGATGGCCTTTAAAAATTTAAGTAGCAAGTTTGGCTTTTTTATTTTTTTACTAGAGAGTAAATCAATTGAAGTGATATTTTTAATACAACATGTTCAAAAAATCTGGGAAAATCTGGAACATATTTAAAAAATCTGGAAATATACGTAGTCTGTCTGTGTATCTGGCAAGACGACTAAAAATCTGGGAAAATCCAGATAAGTCTAGAATACAGGCAACGCTGATTATAGTACAGGCACTGAGCGGTCCCTCACGGTAGTTTTCGAAGTTTCGCTTGTCTCCTTTCTTGTAGATTGGTGACATGAACTCACCCAGCTGCTTCGAAATAATAAACAGGTTCGATAGCCGAGTATCTTTTCAGTATACAAGAGGAGATTCCGGTAGGACAATCTCGTTTACTAGATACTTTACACCCATAGTTTATTTAACACCCCAAAACATTCCTGCAAGATTTCCACAAACAAAAACTTCTAAGCTCAATTCTTCGCTGAACCCCAACTCCCCAGCACACCTCTGACGTAGCCCCAAAAGAAAAACGACGAATTGTTCCATTATCGGTGTCATCATTTTTCGTGAACCTCGGGTATTGGACCGCCACAGTGCACAGACATCAGGCATCAGACAGCCATCATCGGAAAGATGATGTGAGCTGCACTCTTTCCTGATTGAAATGTACACCCGCGTATTGTGTGTAAGCGCATTTCGGGAGACCAACAAGGAAGCGGTGTGATCCGGCGCGATCGAGTTCGATGACCAGACGAGTTATTCCTGCGGTCGTCGTCGTCGTCGGTTTGTCTTGGGACACTCTTCCTGAATTCCGCGAGCGAGATTTTCTCATCAAATTTGGTGTGCATTCTTCTTTTTTTTCTCCCGCTTCGCTCAGTGCGAGGTCGCGCACTTTTAGGAAATTCGGCACATGATCGCGATGACGCAGCATCACCGCCATCATCGGACGAGTGTTGTACGACAACTGAAATCAAATTTATCGAACAAACTGCCCGGGCGTAATTAAATGTCGTAATTTATGGATAATATTTTATTCGTTTGACATATTTCTTGTGTTCTGGTGATTTGTGCGAAAATGTTTTCGAGTTTTTCTGTCGCTCAGCGCCCGGAGTTGGCAATGGTACGTATCCAGTGTGCCACTTCCAGTTCGGCTGCAACTCTCCTTTCACTACGGCCGACATTGCACCGAAGTGACGGCGGATCCGGTGGCGGTGAGCGTGGAATTTACGACCTTAGAGACGGGTTTGATGGGAAATTATCGGGATGATTTGTGGCATTTTCATTTCGAACTAAAATGTCATTACATGGTTTCCAGGTGATTTGTGTCTGGTAGGAAAGTTGTACATTTTTTATTCACTGTGCACTTGATTTACTCAGTCCAGAAGCACAACAATTTACCTAACTTTTAATCGAATGCTTAGAGCGCTAAAATCTACACCTTGTAAATCAAAATCACACTCCACCACATCTTTCAGCTGGAACAAACTGCACAGGCTTAAGCTGAAGGCAACAAACGTCAACCACCCAGCACCTCAGTCTCATTCGCTCACACATGCAGTAGCCAAACGGGCTAAATTGAATTTCAATTTCCAACCTGACGGCAGCCAAAATTGATCAATTTGATATATCCGAAGCCCGTACGGTGCGAAACATGCAGCCTCGAGCAAAAAAAACAGATCGATCGTATCCCTACCGAAGCTCTCGCATGATGCAGTTCAAACGATCAGCGATTTTCTTCGCTGAAATCCCGCACAGATCCACATGGAACTCTACTCGGCGGCGGAAAAAAAACCGTTGAGGTAGGGGGGAAGGTGCTCAATAAATAAACAACAAATCAATAAGCACCCCACACGGGCGATAAAAGATTAGGACGTTGTTGGATGGTGGTTAGTGAGCTTCGTAGCCACAACGGCTCGGCACAACCCAAATAGCCCAAAGGGAGTTGTTGTTTTTCGTTCCTCGCACGCCGCGTGCACTCACTGACAGTAAACATGCAGAGAGGTAGGTACGTGACGTTAGTTAGGGTCGGTTGGTTGCGCCGAGAGCAAAAGATTATGATTAAGTATTAAAATATTTAACTTCGTAATGATAATAATTCATTTCATCGCTCCTGCTGCTGCTGCTGGTTGGTCGGTCGGAAGGTTGACTTTTGTTGGTGCACCGATGATGTGGCGCAGCAGCGAGTGCCCCGAAAACCGCGACGACGACGACGACTCGCATGCTGGTGGCTGACTGAGGTTGCAGTCTGGCGCTTTTTTTTCTCTTTCTTTCTTTGTTGTTGTATGATAAAGAAATCGAAGTTTAATAATAATAAGGCACGAAGGGTGTAATCAATTTTTTACATCTCGCACTTTCGCAGCGTTGGGTACTTTCTGTACGGTCATGCGAAATATCGGGTAGCAAAGTGTGGTGACCTGGGCGTCATTGGAGGTTACGTTTTGAACTGCAGTGTGTTTTAGGTGTGGGAAAGTTAGTTTGACTGAGGCGAGGCATGGTTGTCAGTTTGTAGGTCGATAGGTTTTCTGCATAAGGAGATATCCCTTTGATCAGTTGGTAAAAGTGTTTTGGCTTGGAAAACTCCTCCACTTCCCTGGGAATAGAAAAAGAATGGCTCAGGCTTAAAATTTCAACTCATTTATTTATTTATTAAGATGACGCTTACGTCAAGATGTATAATATAGGCTAAGGCGAAAAAGTTGACATGTTTTATTTTTGCAGCTGTACTTTTTTCGAGTGAATTTTTTTCGTGATTTAGGAAAAACTCTATAGAAATGTGTCCTAGTCGAGGGAAACCCATTCCGAAAAATGAAGTGTCGAGGAGGGAATCCTCTGGAACTGATTCGTGGGCAAAACGGAGGTACCCTGAATGTGTAAAAAACTTGGGTGAAGTGCATTAAGACAATTTAGAAGAAAAGTGAAGATATCGCATACTCGTAAAGAATGGGAGAAGGAAGTTTCGTGACGGCTTTGGATAATATTGAGTAACTGGTAGAATTTGGTGAGACTTTTTCCGAATATATAATCGGTTGTTGATGTATGTATGTATGTATGTATGTAAGAAGCCACCATCCTAGCTTGGGTCTTGCCCTGCATGCGGCTCCACTTAACAGCAAGATCAAATTTCGTAATCATTCTGAATTCAACTTATTGCTGTATGAAGGGCCAAAAAGGATTGGGCGGGCCCGTAAGCAGATACACTTACGCGACACTCGCGGGAATAAAAGAATCTCCTTCCAGCAATATGATCCAACAAAACGAACCACGAAATTCGCAATACATGATAAGCTTTCCACGGGATGGTTTGTTTGAGAAGAGCGCGTCAAATTCATTGCAACTGTTGGAGTAAAATGCAACTATCTAAAATGACAGAACATTTCCTCCTAGACTCCGGCTGGCACTCCACTCCATTGTCCAGTTACAACTTCAATGATACTCTGATGATCCCTCCCGTCCCCGCATTTTATGAGTATACAATATAATTTTAAATATATAACATGCATTATTTGAAGTTTATTAAATATATAGTGAATTGCAAAGTATAAGAGAAAATAAGCATGAAATAGATTTTAATTTTTTACAATTGCACTTTTTTTTATATTTTGAAAATATCGATACTATTTTTAGCAATGAATCAATAGACCGAAAAATCTAGGTTATTTGGACATGAAACAATACTACAACAATACAATACAAGGATACTAATGAATAAATCAACAATGGTTGTATATAGTGAAAAGCCTGTAAGAGTAAAATTATTTTGTTATTACACTGTAATGTAAGGTTATATTAAGGCAATTTGAAATTATCTCCAATGATGCTATGCTGTTTACTTCCAGACGTTTTTATATCCTGTTTGTAAATATTTGAACAATTAATTAATTATTTTGAACAAAATAAATATAATTTCATGTAATGTATTCGTTTTCGCATTATACCAATATCGATACTTTTATGAGTTGGTAGTATTTTGAAATGTAAAAATATAAGCAGCTTCAAATTATATGACCTTTTATCTGAGCTTATCGTAAAGACGGAAGTACCTTTTAATATACTAGTAATCGATATCATCTGTCGAACTGGGAACACGGCATATGCATCTCTGACTTTACAGCGCAGTTTGCATTCACGCTTATTCTATTCCATTGGAGTACTCTCACACACGCATAAAAGTCATACTTGAAAGCTTCATTGAGCGGTGCGCCTCTACCGGTTGTGCCATCCAACACATATACACTTAAGAACACCATTCGGAGATCAAATCACCCCTCAATAGACCAGTCCACATTTAACGATTATCTTCATCTACCGTCTCTTTCGCAAATAACTCGGATACAAAAATGTTCCCTGTCGTATTTGTTTTATGAATTGCTAGATTGTTGTTTCTTCTATGGAACTGTGTGTCGAAAATCTCCGGAAATATCTTAACATGGCCATGGCGATTCAAAGAGAAAGTCGATGAAGAGAACCGATCAATGCAGACAGGATCCATTGAAAAGTGCCGCGCGAAATCAATCTGCGGAGAATACTCTCTCACACATACAGTACTTATTTCGTTACTGATTTCGAAACGCTGTACGGGAACATCCATAAATCACGTAGCATTTGATGGGGAACGGTTTTTTTTAGTTTCAGAAGTTGTGACCGGTCACGTATTAGGCATAGCAAAATACGCTACGAGGAGGGAGGGTGTCTAAAGTTGGTAATAACTATGCTACGTCATTTATGGCTGGTCCCTAAAAAGCTGGTGTTTCGACATCCTCGTTGCTGAAATACCTGCTCTGAAAATGCTGTATATTGAAATAAAAACAGTGACGATGATGCTTGTTGTAGTGCCACTTCTTGCTGGACATGGATTAGTTTGCTAAATTCAAATTCATTAATCATTTTTATAAATAAAGCTTCATATTTTAACATAATTATGCCGATCAAACAAAAACAATTTACTTATCTTTTAATCCGCACATTAAATCTGGCAACATCTATGTAAAAGCGGGAATACTCCTTCGGTTTGCGCTATCTCAATCTTCTCTCTAGACGTTGAAAATTTTCAGCTATGCATACTCACTCACACTGTCTCGTTCCACGTACGTGTGCGACATCTTTCATAACGCTTTTACCGTTTACATTTCATGTTGCACACCGATTCCTCTTCTTCTCACCAATACAACCTAGCTCCACGATATGCGCTTTTAAGGTGTATTCAGATCTGAGCGATATTTCACGCGCGGAGAGAGATTTTGCGAAGGTACGAGAGGGAGAAAAGTACTAGTTGTCTCTCTCATTCCAACGCAAATTTTGCTCCGCTCCGCTAATGTACGCTCAGATCTGAATTCACCTTTATTCGTCAATGAAAACACAATTTCAATAATTTTCACAACTTTCTTCATGAAAATGATTTGAAAGCACAATCCACAACTTAATTTTATGTACAGCTCTCCATCCTGTCTATGCACTTAGTCAGATCAAACAAAATTAACACTGTGCTGCTCTTTTTTCATGTTCATTCACTCTACTCTAGCATAAACCATTATTAATAATTCTAACATTTCACTCAATAATTTGATTAACAATGAAAAACAGACTTGATAAATAATTTCGGCACACAATTGAAAGCAGAACCGATAGAAAATCTTGAAGACACAAAACAAAACAAAATCCAGACTCTTTGACTCAAGACAATCGTTCCCGACGAACGACGCGAGCGAACTGATATATATAATCGGTTGTTGATCTGGCCAAAACCAGATCCAAGAGACACTTTCTAGTTCCTCATTCTAGGTCCCTATTATTTTCCGCTGAGAAGCTGTTCCAAAGCCAAGTAGAACCTCCACGAGGCATCCCATCATTCGTCCCATAATTAGTTCCATCATTCGTTGAGTCGCAGCGTTGAATCTGACCATTGGCCATGAAAAGGCTTGCCAACCCTAATAGAAATTGTATGGTTAATTTGCTTAACGACGTGTTCTGGGTATCATCCAAACCATTTGTGGAATAGTTCAATGATTTGGGTTATCTTTCGTTTATGGTTATTTTTTATTAGGGAATGCACATCCAAAATCGACTGCATACATCCGAACATTTGTTTATCTCAAATCAACGGAAGACATTCCGCGCAACTACCATAAACTGGACTAGTTCATGTTGAACTTCGTCAAGCTTCGTCTACAATTTGGACTTATACATCAACACATGTCAAGCAGCCTTCAAGTTCAATTGGCTAAACTTGGTGAGTTCGTTCCATTTTGTAAATTTTTATCTTTTCAAACCAGTAACGTTGGGAGATCACCTTTTAGTGGTGCGTTGCTGGTATAAGATCTACCACCGAGTCCTAGTCGTGACAACTTCAATCTAGGGAATCAGGATTTTCCAGTTATCAAAGGATTACATTTTAGTCCTTGTTACTTTTTATGACTTGAAAATAGTGACTAGACTCGGGTAGTGACCACCACCGTTATGCATTTCTATATTGTATGTTTCAAATCAAAAATATTGTTTATGTTCATAGATTTCACATAGGGGAAATGACGGCTTCAGCATGACAGACTATTTTCGGCAACCCAAATTGAAACACTATTTTCACTGGATTTTCTTACGAAAACACTTCAATTTGACTATATTTTTACTACTGAGAAAAAGCAATCTAGCAGGGTTTTCTTGAAATGAAACACACGCACTACAAATTGTAGCTGATTTCGAGTTGCCGATAATAGAACAGCAGATTTACATGCAGTTCAAATGGAACGGTTGCCGAAGAAAAACTGGTTGCCGACAATACTCGCTCTCACTAGAGAAGATTGGAGCTTTGTAAAAGCGTTTCAAAACAGTTTTTGACAATTCTTTCGACTGAAATTGTTAGAGCAGCTGGCAGCAAAAGATTGTGAACAAACCAATACTGCATATGTGTGCGTTCCATAGAGAAAAAGGCTATAGAAAGAAGGTCGCTGCTTAGGTTGCCGAGAATACGTAAATTCCCCTAATCCTTTTCCAGTTGTCCTTCTCCTTTTCCTTTCCCTCTTCTCTTTTCAGAAAGCGAGTAATGGCGCTACCCGAGTAGGAGAAAATAACTAATGAATACCTTATTCTGACCTGATACCAAAATTTGGTATTGATCAACATGACATAACAGGTAAAATACCAAAGAATAATACCAAAAATAATACCGAATACTTTGCAAATAACAAAAATTGATATTTGGATATCAAACGAATACCTGTGTGGTATTGTTTTGGTATTGCATTATCATAATTTGGTATTGTAATGGTATTGTGGGAACGTTTTTTTTTTGGTATTATTTTTTTGTATTTTACCTCTTATGTCAGGCTCATCCATATCATTTCTTTGCTCGACTTTTGAGCTGTTCAGTCCGTATTTTTCGCTCGAGATCTCGTTTCGAGTTTGTTTCGTTTTGTGCTGTCGCGTTGCGCCGTGAAAGTGT
Organism: Ochlerotatus camptorhynchus; assembly: GCF_037179485.1. NCBI lineage: Eukaryota > Metazoa > Arthropoda > Insecta > Diptera > Culicidae > Ochlerotatus > Ochlerotatus camptorhynchus. Next base: position 1,087,049 of record NW_027040852.1, on the reverse strand, counting down.
CGCCACTTTCTCGCGTTCTGGCAAGTTTACTTGAACTTGTTAACACGAAACAAATGGTGCGTAAACGTGCCAATGAGTCAGCAGCGGGTCCTTCAAAGAAGGTGCTAATCAAGCCCAGCGCGTCGCAGGATGACGCTGGAAAACGAGTACTGCAAGCCAACCAGTATGCAGTACTCCCGGAAGAAAATGGCGATGGTGACGCCGCTCCCATTGCAAGAAAATAGCGAATTCCCCCGCTTTTCACGCCGGTGAAGGATGTTGCCAAGCTAGGTGCCGAACTGGCAAAACACAAGCTGCTGCCACGCTTCAAGCTTTGCAGCATCGGTACCAAAATCATGTCCTCCAGCCTGGAGGAGTACAAACAAATAGGATGTTTCTTGGAGGACAACAACGTGGACTTCTTCACGCATGATCTGCCATCGAGCAAGCCACTGAAGGTGGTTTTGCGTGGATTACCGTCGTTCGAGGCGGCTGCGGTGAAGTTCGAGCTGGAGCGGCTTGGGCTCCAACCTGAGGCCGTGTTCCAGATGAACCACCGTTCCATCAACAAAACCAGCTTCCGTGACCAGTTGTTCCTGGTGCATTTCACGAAGGGATCCACCAGTCTTGCGGCTCTGAGATCCAATATCCGGGACCTGTTTCAGGTCATCATCAGTTGGGAGCATTACAAACCCCAACATCGTGATGTAACGCAGTGTATGAACTGCCTCTCCTATGGCCATGGCACCAAAAACTACCATATGAAGACAAACTGCGGCAAGTGTGCTGGAACTCACTCAACCATGTGGAAACCATCAAGCCTCCAATCGCGAATGTCCCAAGCGAGTGGGGTTCATTAATATCCGTCGGAAGGCTACAATCAACAACCAGGTCTGTCGCCTCCGTAATCATCGTTCGCCTCCTGTACTCACGGAAGCCCAGTACCCAGCTCCCCAGCCCCGTCGACATGTTCCGAACCTAGCCCCGCTTCCGCTCAACAACCCACAAGCCAATCCTGCGAGTATCCAAATGGTTCCCAACAGTCGGACAGTTCAGCATCGTCTCGCTGCTGCTGCGGCCCAGCCAATTCCAGGTTCATCCACCGCTCCTGGTTTATCATACGCTGGTGTTGTCTCAGGTGAATCGGTCGACGATTCTCCGTTCACCTCAGAGGAACTTGTGACGCTCGTGGCCGAGGTCATCATTATCATGCGTACCTGCAAGACTCGATCTGAACAGCTTCATGCTGCCTTGTCACTCGTCACCAAGTATGGACCGTGAAGCTATAAAAATGGCAAATTGGAACGCTTGCTCACTGACGAACAAGCATAGAGAGCTACTCGATTTCCTCAACACCAAGGAGGTCGACATTGGTATCATCACCGAGACGCATCTGAAGCCCGGACTGAACGTATTCCTTCCCGACTTCCGGCTCGTCAGACTTGATCGCACCTGCTCTGGTGGTGGAGGAGTGGCCATCGCTGCAAGACGGAACATCAGTTGCCGGCTGCTACCAAACTTCCAGCTGAAAACAATTGAAGCCATCGGAGTGGAGGTGAGCACATCACTTGGCCCAATCACCATCATCGTGCCCTACTGCCCCAAGCAAACCATCGTCCGTGGCTCTCCGGTAAGACATCATCAAACTCACCCGGAGGAGCGGTAACTTTATCATCGCTGGCTATCTGAACGCAAAACATCAAGCTTGGGGTAACGGTCGGAGCAATAGAAACGGCATCATCCTCAATGAAGATCTGCAAGAGGGCCACTATACCATCTTGGCCCCGGACTCTCCCACCCGGTTGCGTAGGTCTGGGATCCATGCGACCATCGACATCTTCGTAAGCAACATGGGACACAACATCTCGCAACCTGTGGCATTCCAGGAGCTGAGCTCGGACCACTACCCTGTGGTGGCCGAAGTTGGATCCTCGGTTAACCGATTCGAAGCTTCCCGGCGCAAGTACCATCGAGTCAACTGGGCGCAATATCAACACTGCGTCGACACAACCATCGACTACGATGTCCAACCGGTGACGTCGGAAGATGTTGACCGGTGTCTACAAACCATCGAGGAGGCGATTTCCCGGGCCAGGGAACAACACGTGCCAGTATCCAGACAGGTGAGTAATACTCTGAACCTTGACAGCCCTACACAAGATCTGATTAGACTCCGTAACACCATTCGTAGGCAGTACCAGCGCACTGGCCTGCCTAACTTGAAGATCAATTGTAATCGATTAACAAAGATCATTCAGGCCAGGATGGTGGATTTCAGAAATAACGATTTTGCTAGTAAGATCCGCTCTCTCTCAGATTGTGCTAAGCCCTTCTGGAAACTTACAAAAAATTCTTAAAAACAAGCCGAGGCCCATTCCCCCCACTGACCTAACTGGATCGTCCCGGCGACCCAGTGGTTCATCTGATAACTCCTGAAGAGAAGGCTGCCGCGATAGGTCAACACTTCGTCAGCTCCCATAATCTCGGACAAAACATCGCCAACCCTCATGAATCTGAGGTTACTGAAAATGAAACCAATCTTCTTCAGATTCCTAACATTTTTCTAGAGGAATCCGAGATTACGGCTGACGAACTGCTGGCCTATATCAAATCATCTAAAAACATGAAGGCCCCAGGTTTCGACAATATCCTGAATCTGGAACTCAAACACTTGAGTTCCAGATTCTACAACCATCTGGCACTGATTTTTAATCAGTGCCTCAGACTTGGCTACTTCCTCTCGTGTTGGAAGTCAGCTAAAGTCATACCCATCCGGAAACCTGGGAAGGATCCGTCCTCTTCTTCAAGTTATCGACCAATCAGCCTTCTCTCAGGGTTATCAAAACTGTTCGAAAGAGCAGTGTACCACCGGCTCCTAACATCTGCCGATGAAAACAACTTGTTACTCGAGGAACAGTTTGGTTTTCAGGAAGGTCGTTCGACCGTCCACCAGTTGACTCGAGTAACAAACATTCTCAGACGGAACAAGTATGTTTCGAAAACATCTGCCATGGCGTTGTTGGACGTTGAAAAAGCGTTCGACAATGTCTGGCATGATGGCCTGGTGTTCAAATTGCAGCAGTACGGTCTTCCAATCTTCCTAGTGAAGATCATAAACAACTATCTATTAGACAGGACGTTCCGAGTCTCTCTGAATGGCATCACATCGGATGCTTTCAACATCGGTGCCGGGGTTCCACAAGTAAGCATCCTTGGCCCCATCCTATTCAACCTGTTCACCTCCGATATGCCGGCTCTCCCTCATGGTGGATCGTTGTCTCTGTTCGCAGATGACACATCCATCGTCTACAAGGGTAGGGTCATCGGAGCTCTGACTGCCAAACTTCAGAGAGGCCTGGACGTCCTGTCTGATTATTTCAACAGCTGGAAGATCCGTATCAACGCGGCAAAGACCCAGGTCATTATCTTTCCACACTCTAAATCTCCTAGACTTGTTCCGTCGGAGAATAACAAGATCTGCCTGAACGGCACCGTGGTGGAATGGTCCAAAGAGGTCGTGTACCTCGGGCTAACACTAGACAGCAAGCTTCTTTTCAGGGAGCACGTAGACAAAACGAAAGCCAAGTGCAACATCTTGATAAGATCGTTGTATCCACTTATCAACAGGAAGTCAACCCTGTCCCTGAAAAATAAGCTTGGTGTCTACAAACAAATCATCCTTCCTGAAATCGAGTACGCTATGCCAACCTGGGAGAGTTGCGCAAAATGCCATCACCTTAAACTCCAAAGGATCCAGAACAAGATCCTTAGGATGGTCCTAAACAGTCCGCCGCGGACTAGAAATTCTGAGATCCACATCCTTGCTGGAATTCAGACATTAGAAGAACGGAGAGTATTCATCCTGGAAAGGTTCTGAGACACCTGTCTGAGATCAAATCATCAGATCATACGTGATCTAGCACGTTAGGTTAAGTTATACTCGTAGTTAGGTAGGTTGTCACTTTTTTCAATTCAAATAAAACACATCTCCAAAGGGGTATTCTTTAAACTAGTTGAAAAACGTAAATATTAAATTAGAATATCACATTAAACAAAGATGAAGAGCCAGATAGACTAATCAATTAATATGATAAATCAATGTACTACCATAAGCAACAGAAATAAACATAATTTTACTACTACTACTACGCCTCTATTAGTGATCCATCTGTGAAGAACGATCTTGCGGAATCAACTTGGCCAAACTTTGCAGCGGCAATTGACGGAACAATCATGGAACAATGATATTCTGGTATCCCACGAATCTCTTGCGTCATAGAAAAATCAAAACTAATTGCCGAAGTCGGAGAAGCATACACGATGAGGATTATGCTGTGAAGGGCTGACATCCTGTGTTATATACACGTAGTATAATGACATAAAACGAGTTTGAGGGTTTAGCTCGAGTGCATGCATCCTAACGCGATACGAAGACAGCGAAATTGGATCCGTTCCAGTTTGATGATGTGCGTTTTAGCCGCCGACTGGAAGCAAAAACTACCGTACTCTAAAACCGATAAAATCGTTGTCCGGTACAACGTTAGAAGGTCTTGCGGATGGGCTCCCCACCACGTTCCGGTAATTGTTCGGAGAAAATTGATCCTTTGTTGGCATTTCCGCTTCAGATACTCAATGTGGGATCTCCAGGTGCATTTTGAATCGAACCAGACCCCAAGATATTTGAAGGACATAGAATGAGTGATCGGTTTACCCAAAAGTTGAAGCTTTGGTTGTGCTGGGCTATGCATCCTAGAAAAAACGACCAACTCAGTTTTCTCAGAATTCGATACCTAGCTGGATAGCCCAAGTAGACAAATTGTCCTGTAAGGGTCCTTGCAGGTCGGCCTCTCTGGGCCCTGTCATAGACACTACTCCATCATCTGCAAGTTGTCTCAACGTGCAGTTGTCACTTACACAATTGTCAATTTATCTGACGTAGAAATTATACAAAAGAGGGCTTAAACATGAGCCCTGGGGGAGACCCATGTAGCTAAATCGAGAACCTGTAGAGTTTCCATGAGAAAAGCTCATATGTTTCTCTGACAGCAAATTGTACAAAAAGTTATTCATTAATGGAGAAAGGCCACAAGCGTGGAGTTTGTCTGAAAGGACATCAACCGATACTGAATCAAAAGCCCCCTTAATATCCAAGAACACAGAAGCCATTTGCTCTTTTTTTTAGCAAAAGCCAACTGAATTTCTGTGGAAAGCAACGCGAGACAGTCGTTCGTTCCCTTGCCCCTACGGAAACCAAATTGAGAATCGGAGAGTAGGTGGTTCATCCAAACTCATTTGTTCAGGCGAAAAAAGATCATTTTCTCCAACAATTTTCGAATGCACGATAACATCGCGATGGGTACGAGTACGATACGAGTTATGATCTGACGCGGATTTTCCAGGCTTTTCAATGACTATAATTCTCACTTGCCTCCAATCATCCGGAACAATATTGAGCTCTAGGAACTGACAAAACAAGTTCAACATGCGCCTCTTAGCGACGTCTGGGAGGTTCTTCAACAAGTTGAACCTGATCCTATCAGCCCCCGGAGCCGAATTGCGACACGAAAGGAGCGCGAGTGAGAGCTCCGGCATTGTAAACGGCTGGCTGATCTCGTCTACTGAACTCGTCGTTTCGCGAGGAATCATCTGTTCCGTCACGAAATCAGGACATACTTATCGCGCAAACCTGAGAATCCATCAATGCGAGTACTCCTCGCTCTCGTTGTTTGAAGACCGGTTACGCATCCTTCGCGCCGCGTTTGAAAGCATATTCATCGACGTTTTGCGTGATAATCCGACCACGAATTGCCTCCAGTATACGCGTTTCTTGGCTTTGATGAGGCGCTTGAGTTTGCGTTCAAGAGTCGAGTACGCTTCAAAATTCTCGGGCGTTCCACGTTTCCGAAAAAGCTTAAACGCGTCGGAATTTTTTACGATAAACTTCTGTGCATTGCTCGTCACACCAAGGGGATGGAGGATTCCTACGAAAAGACGGCCGAGTTTGAGCTTAAAGCGCGCTATTCAAGATTATATTGGAGAGGAAGTTAAATTCCTCCAGCGGTGGAAGCCCTTCTACCAACGTTAGGGCTTCATCGATCATAGTCTTGAACTTTGTCCAATCGATATTACGGATGAGATCGTACGCGACGTTAACGGGTTCCGACGGATTGAACCCACTGGCAACTGAAACTTTGATCGGCAAGTGATCACTACCGTGAGAATCTTGGATCATATTCCACGTGCAATCAACGATAATAAATTAGAGCAAAGTGTGAGGTCTAATCTACTTCCATTTGAGGATGGGCTTGCCAAACGTGTTACTTCTCCATTGTTAAGAATTGTCATATTGAAGCTGTCACAGAGGTCATATATCAAAGAAGAAGGCTTTGTACGACTTGTATCCTTCCCTGGCAAGGATGTTCCGCACCGTTTGAAAGTTGGCGTTGTACCTTCTGGCCACATCTCGGATCGAAAGACCGCGATTGACTTCATCGTACCTCAACGCCGTGCTGCGCAGCTGACGATCCCTGGTTTTTTTCGTAGGTCCGCTGATTTCTTTCTACACTCAGGGTTTCCTTGTAGGTTTCGAGCACTCGACAAACTGTTGTTTTAGGCATCTTCAGCACTTTAGCTTGGAACCGGACCACTCCGGATTTTCCAGATGTTTGTGCACAATATTTTCTTCTTCTTTCGAGTTACATTTGACGTTATTTCTGAACGCGATCGTCTACTTCGATCAAACTTGCACAAGTCAAAGATTTTAGATTCCCAACATTAGAGGCGTGCTAGCGGCGGGCGAGGGGCGTACCAATTTACTTCTAGTCAGCCTTTACGATCGGAACTGGAGGCAGTCAAAAACGAAGACGTTCTTCTGCCTCAATTGGTCAAGATCATTTATAAGATGGCAAGGAGAGTGATATTGTCACATTATTGAAGTGCATTTTGCCTCATTGTCTGCCCCGTGACATTTATAAATTATTTTATCAATTTTTAAAATCACTATTGCGAATATAAACAACTAAATAACGCTTAAGAGAATTTATGCAATACATGATATTCCCTGTTGCTTTGAATTTTAACGGGAAAACAGCTTGATTTCCTATACTGTAAAATTCTTCCGCAGATCCAGATCGCAAGTAAATGCGTTCAACTTCGACATAGTGAGTGTGCATGCTCCCGATCATCCGTCTTCCCTGTAAGATACCTTTATTGCTTATTTTCTTCACTTCAGGTACAATCATAAAAAATGCAGCCTATCATACATAATACACCATACAACGGAGCAAAGTTAAGTAAAACTCGCTCGTAAAAGCAATACAATCGAAATTCACTTAACTTGTTATCACGACTGCCGTAGCCCGAATCGCCAACCCCGCAAAAACAGTCCTTCCCTGCATCCTTCTATCCATCCTCCGCAGTCGTGTAAACCCTGTGCCCTAATTACAGCGTGTTACGAATCGTTAGGCTAATGTGTGATAAATACAGATTGTTCGCCATCTCGCGATGGAATCCGACACTCTACTTTTTGCGTATCTTGCATCGTCATGAAAGAATCGGAGACATCGAACCCTCAGCTCAGCAGCCGACACCGAGAATCGCATTCTTCTGGGTGTGTTGATGGCTTTCTGATATATTTTGTTTCGTTTCCTCCGTGCTCATCGGCGAAACGATCATTTATCATGCCACGTTGGCCGTGTACCCTGGGGGCTTTTTCCGGGTGAATGATATCCAGCGTGATCCTTCGGGTCCAAAAACGGGGTGGACTGGACGAGGGGCACGAGGGGACAGATGAAAAACAACTTACCGCTCGCGCTCCCAGAAGGCTGTACGCGACGAGGGACAGCACAAAGTATGTATGCAGATACATTTGAATCGGATTGCTGATAAAGGCAGACGAAAGCAAACATTTCAGCAGCGTCCGAGAGGTGTGACACCTGTTTTACCACTTCTTCTCGAAACCTTAAAGGAGCACTCCTTTTAATTAAGGGCACAAAACATAATAAATTGAGTGTTGTGCCAATTCGTAATTCTGCTTATATTGGAGACGAGGACACGTAATAAATCGAGTGTCCACTGGGTCCGTCCGCCAGGAGGGCACAGATTTGCATCTGCGAAGGTGTAAACTCGACATTAATCGAGTCGCAGTCAAAGTCTTTCTTATCTCTGCCGACGAACGACTCTACGAGCGATCGACCTTTGAGCAAATAGATCAACTCCCCAAGCTTGTCTTAAATGCAGCCAGACAGTCCAATCCCGTTCTTAACACCGGTAGTCGAGCCGATAAATTTTGCTTACAACACGTATCTTCGAGATCGGTTGAATGAATGGAGTGAAGCACCTTAGATCCTAGACGGAGGGCCGAAGTGGACTACATTTATTTTATCGCACTTCATGTGTCTGCGTTTGCCCGACAAGTTCCCCGCACAGCCAGCCAGTGCCGTTTCAGCTACCACAGTTGCAGTAGTACCAACTGGGTAATTCGGAAGATTTATGGAGTGTTCCAAAGTGTTTGCTAAGTGGATGGGTGCCCGCGCGATGAATGGCTATAGGGCGAAGATTTACGGGTACATTGAGGTGGAATTCCAGGAGCGCGTTTTCGTTGGTGATTTGCTCCGGGAGTCCCATTCAATGTCGGTGCTGAATGGGACTGCAGAGTTGAATCATTACTGGGGTGGTGATGGATGAAAAAATCGATTTACTGGGATTGGTTGTTCGTAGGATTTGGTCTTGTATCATGTTCAAGGGCTTCTGGATTCATTGCATTTAGGATGCTTAATTTACGTTTTGCGGCGATAGGAAGGACGATCAACTGTTAAGAGTTTAGAACTCTGAGGTAGAGATGAAATGTGTGTCGTGTGTACACTCTGGTGCTAGTCTTGAGTAGTATAATATTTAGTTCACTCAGACAACCTCAGAAGTAATATCATTAAGAAGCAACTTACTGTCATCCTCAGAAGCTGTCATCAATGATGCTCACAAAAAATGAGATTGAGTTGGTAACAATAGCCACCAGCATCTTCCGAAGCTTTTTTTTTTAGCAAAAACACAAGAAATACATCAAAAACGCGTAGGGTAGAGCGCTACTTCGTCGTAATCGCCATTTCCGTTCTATCGATCAGAAAAGATCAATAATATAAATGATTTCACCGTACAATAATCAATAATAGGTTTGTTCCGATGGATTAGTTCATTAGCCACATCAAAAATCCTATTAGAGCGCATTGTATGAATATTTACGCTCATTGTTCTCAAAACAAAAGAAGCGCTCCTAGAGAATCCCTTTTTTCTACGTTTATCCGTAGGACGAAGAAAATCTAATGGCGTTTCAATGCGTTTTGACGGAATTGAAACTCGTGGAACGAATTAAGAATCAAGAAGCAGTATTAGATTTTGAACAATATCTCAACAATTTTTAACTCTTAATCAAATTATTGGTAAAGTCAAAAATTATTGGTAAAGTGCGGTTTACCCTAAGTAGGACGGAAATTAGATCTAAAACCCTATATCAACACTTTTTCCGATTTATTATCTTTATAAACTCACATATTGTTCAAGCAGTATCTAATTTCTTTCGATATAAAATTGCCTTTGGCCCCGTTTATTTCAATCACTTCCAGAAGGGATACTGGATTTTAAATGTTCTCACTACATCAGCATACAAAGCAACTTTCACAATCTAATCAGTTTTACTCGGTTTATTTCGAATATTGCTGAAAAAATGCTTTTTAATCCGCAGTTTACCGGTAAGCAACGAACAATTACAACACACGGTGTGTTTTAAAGAACAACTTCAACATAAAAAAAATCGCCAAGTCTGATATTTGCACACATGTAAGAATAGGTTTAACCTATCATTTGCAACCTCGATTGAAAGAATCGGTCGCGGGGTCTAGAGCAACAAGTTTTTTTTTTTGTAGCATTTAAACTATGGTTTTACAATGGTAGCTTTTGAATATCAATGATATTGGTAGTAAGAGCCCTCATCCCCCCTTTTGATTAAAAAAGGGACAGCAGAGCGGTGGAAATATGTTAAACAGAATAGTAGAGAAACCGAGGTAAGTAGAGAAGTCAGAAGATAAGTAGGCTTTTCGATTGAAAATAAGTAAATGGTTGTATTTAAGTAACAAGTTTACGCTAATGTTTATTTGCGTTTAAATGTGTATTAAAATTAAAATATAGATGAATGATCTGTTGTTCAGATATGCTATAGTTTTTTTTTTCAAATGAGCACTGTTGTATAAAATCACGGAACGGAGCAAATGATCGTTTTAATGTTCTGACATCTCTGGAACTTTCATCTTCTGCCATGTTAGTCCAAAATCAAAATGGACAGTTTCGCACGCTTGTTCGCCATATAACCTCAACCCTGATCTTACGAAGTTGCAGAACTCTAGAACATGGAAGCGTAAGATATGGAACTTGGAGCTATTTGGCAGTCCTATCTGAATCCAGCTTTCTGCAAATTCTTCATTTCTCTGAAGATATCCAGATATTAAGTTTTCTTGAAGGCAATCTTTGAACACCTCAGCAAAACGGTCAAGTACCTACGAATAATTGCTTAATTAAGTTAATGATAATAATAGAAGAGTAAATTGAATTCTTACATTTCTCAAAACACTGAGCGGTGCACCAGATTTCAACAAAGTCCTCTTCTCCAGTAATTTGTGGCAGTCTCTACCTGTAAAGCCATACTTACTATGACGTTGGCATGAACTTAGCTTCACCCACTGTTCAGCAGTTGTTGGATCAACAGCTTCAACACCTTTGTAAATGGCGTTTATCATCCCAAGTACGGGTGGTGGACAAAGCACAACAGTTCTATGATTAGGAGCTCAACACAGCATTGGTTTTTGAACACAATTATAAAAATGCTTTACTCGTTCAGCATCAGCATCATCAGTCTTCCTTTTTACGTAACTTGTGTTTATTAAGTCCAACGTTCTTGGACTTACTTGGACAAGGATAAGTTGAACTGCCAAAACGCCGGTGGAATGAATTCTGATGTTGAAGAGTACCGCCTAGCTGTATCGGATTGTTGCTACGATGTAATTGTCCTGTGTGGAACGTGGCTCGATAATCGAACGCTTTCCAGTCAAGTCTTCGGTCCTGACTACGAGGTCTTTAGTTGCGATTGGAATCCTAACAACAGCCGTAAATCTACTGGTGGAGGTGTCCTTGTAGCTGTCCGTGGCAGGTTAGAGGCAAAGGCCATCGGGAACGAATCATGGAACTATGTGGAGCAGGTTTGGTGATCTGGGTGATCGCATACTATTTCTATGTGCTCTGTACATTCATCCTGATCGAGTCCGCGACAATGAACTCATCTATACTCACTGTCGGTCAGTTTTCACAGTTATCGAAAGTGCCACTCCAGTTGATGAGATATTCATTTTTGGTGACTTCAATCTGCCAGGTGTTACGTGGAGTCCATCTCATAGCAGATTCCTGTATCCAGATCCTGACAGCTCTACATTTCACGCAGGAGCTATTAGCCTTCTCGACAACTACTGCGCAGCAACGTTTTTTCAAATTAACCACGTAGTTAACGAAAATGATCGTAGTTTGGACCTCTGCTTCGTGAGCACACAGGACACCCGAGCAAAGTCCAGCATCAAAATGACAGCAAATTGAAATCAAGTTTTGATATCAACATCTAACTGAAATCCTAATTTGATTTCAGTTTATGCAATTGACAAATTTTGTTTTCATTTTGCTGTACATTTGCTCTTCAAAAATATGTTGTTGCGGGTTTGTTTTCATTGCCTTAGCATAACATCAAATTGATTACTTGTTTTGTTATCAACAGGAAAAATTGATATCAAATTGAGTTTTCAGTTTGCTCTCACTGATAGCAGAAATAGTTTTCAATGTGATGTCACAGGAAGATTTTTTTTGCTCTCAATTTTGATATTTTAACCGTTAAAACGACCAAAACGACAGCAACCTGAGCAATCATTATCAGCGAAATCACAACATCAAATTTAGATTTCAATTTGATCTCAGACTTTGCTCGGACAGGGCTCCATTAATTTCCTCGGCTCCTTGTGCACCAACTAAGCTCGTTCCACATCACCCTCCTCTAATTGTCACTGTTGAGGACAAACTCGTGCGTGATTTCGACGATTATCCTGCTACGGTTTCTTATGACTTCCGTAAAGCTGACCACCGTAGCATCATAGATGTATTGTCTAGCATGGTATGGGAGAACATCCTTGATCCAGATGACGCTGAGGCTTGTCATATGTCATTGACAGACACGTCCCGAAAAGAACTCACCACAAAGTGTCTCACCCTCCCTGGCAGACGAGAGAGTTACGTAGGTTGAAGTCAATCAAGAGAGCAGCATTGAGAAGATTTACGAAGTATCGTACGCTTCCTCTGAAACTACATTATGTGAGGCTGAATCACATGTACCAGCGAGTCAGTCGTGAACGCTTTTCAAGTTTCCAACGAGGCATCCAGCGCAAACTCAAGTTACACCCGAAATCCTTTTGGAACTACGTGAACGAGCAACGCAGGGAATCCGGCCTTCCATCGTCTTTGGAATGCCGCCTATTTTCCGACAAGTTTGCCAGTGCATTCACTAATGAGATACTAACTGACAACCATATTAACCTGGCTGCCAGGAACGTTCCAGTAAATGATCTAACGCTTGGTGCAATTGATGTTAATGCTGAGATGATTTCTAAGGCCGCGACTCTGCTCAAGTCATCCTTCAATCCTGGACCTGATGGAGTTCCATCTGTATTTTTGAAGAGACATATTGCAAGCTTGTTAATTCCGCTTCATTGCCTGTTCCGAATGTCTTTCTCCAATGGCATATTTCCATCTTGCTGGAAATTTGCGTTCATGTTTCTCGTCCACAAAAAAGGAAGGAAACGAGCTGTGGATAACTATCGAGGAATTACATCGTTAAGTGCCGTTTCGAAGCTATTCGAGCTAGTGATTATTGAACCGTTCCTGTCCCATTGCAAGCAGTATTTGAGTGCTGATCAACATGGGTTTACTGTCGGCCGCTCTACAACCACCAATCTGCTTTGTCTCACATCGTATATAACCGAATGCATGTCGGATCGGGTTCAGACGGACGTTATTTATTCAGACCTATCCGCAGCATTCGACAAGTTAAACTATGCTATTGCGATTGCTAAAGTCGGCAGGCTCGGTGTATGCGGTAATCATCTAAGTTGGTTTCGATGATATCTTACCGGTTGGCAACTAAAGGTTGCCATAGGAGATTGCAGATCAGCGAGCTTCTTCGCCACATCAGGTATACCTCAGGGAAGCCACATGAGACCGTTGAGTTTTATACTGTACTTTAACGACGTGCATCTGGTCATCGAAGCTCCTCGGTTATCATATGCAGATGACCTCAAAATCTTCCTACGAATCTGCTCCATTGCTGACTGTCACTTTCTTCGAAGTCAACTGAGTGTATTCGCTAGTTGGTGCAGTTTAAACAGAATGGTAGTGAACCCAGCCAAATGCTCCGGTATTACGTTCTCACGAAAACAAAAACCGATAATATTTAGCTATGACCTGCTTGGCTCGACAATCGAACGCGTGAATCAGGTGAAAGACTTCGCAGTTTTTATTCAAGCAACACATTGCAAATGTTGTCGATAAGGCGTCAAGAACTTTAGGGTTCATTTTTAGGATAGCTAAAATCTTCACTGATATTACTGTCTAAAATCTCTCTATTGTTCGCTTGTTCGGTCGACGCTTGAGTATTGTTCAGCGGTTTGGAACACAAACTACAACAACGGTGCCGAGAAAATTGAATCTGTTCAACGTCGCTTTCTCCGTTTTGCGTTGCGTGGATTGCCTTAGAATGATCCGTTTCGATTACCCAGTTACGAAAGCCGTAATCAACTTATCGACCTAGAACTTCTCCGGACTAGAAGAGACACAAGCAGAGCCCTAACCGTGGCCAATATCCTGCAAGGAAGGACAGATTGCGAGGCTATCCAGAGGCAAATTGACCTAAATGTTCAACCCCTACCGCTTCGTGATAACCTTATGACTGCCTCAACAGAGTTGCATCTGTTTTCGACTTTCATCTCTCCCGTGATGCGCTTCGCGCTTCAGGAGTAACTGACTTTAAGATAAATGTTTTTTTTTATGTTATGACCATGCTTTTTTTACTATAGTTGATAAGGTTAATATCATTGGGGCTTCATCCGGCGTGTTGATGTAAAACTACTATAAACAACTATGACCCGTGATACCTAGCAAAAGATTGATTATTTTTAGGTCACCTGCGACAACCAGTTACAATTTGTCCAGCGCAAGAAGTTTCGACCAAACTTGTACAATATTGGTGTTCTTTTCCGGAATGCTGGATATTACTGCAAGAAGAAACAACTTCTTCACTCCTGTATCTTTAGGTCCATTCCCCCTTTTTTAGCTCCTTTTCTACGATAGATAACGTAATCTTAAATGAGCATCCTCCCCCATCTGCTACTATCTTATATAATACATTGGTATTAGATATAAATCTTTCATGTTCAACAAACTCGATTAAAGCCTTCACGTCATTACAATACATGACTGGCTTCATCAAGACTCTTGGAGAAGACCCCTTACTGGCCTGCTCAAATTCGGATGGAAGATGTGTAACAGAAAAGAACTCCTTGAGCTTCTGGTTCTTCATCTTATATCTTTTGGGGACGATAAGAGGGGACTCAAATTGCATTTGGTTTTTATTAGGAACAAGTCATCAACAGATAGAACTTTCATTGCTCTGCGAAGTTGATCAACCTGTGACCCAACGGGAAGGGCGTCCTCTTATGTTAGCAAGGGCTACGGAGCCATCTGCATCAGAACTGTTTTCCCGCAGATAGGATGCAACAACTGAATCGCCGGTTTGTGATTTTTCACCTTGCACAAGCTGCAGAAGGCTATTGTGTCGTTCAAGGAGGGTACATGAATGCCGTTTGTCTTTGGAAATTTCCGAAAAAAATATGCCGTACAGAATTTTGAAGTGCGCACACGTTACACACGTTACACGAGCAGCTATACATACGTCACATTGGCAATTCATCCCACTCCTCGTTGAAACATGTTGACCATGTTTATACTGATGCACTTATAGGGCTGATCAAATCACAATGACTACAATTTTTTTTTTTTCGGATGGTACCAACTTTTTCCGTCGATGTCCGATAGATAAGTGTTCAAAAATGTATTATCATAATTTGTGGCTTAATCGCTGAAGCCAAATTATAGAATATATTAAGGAAATCATTTATTAATTGAATCCCATTTTTCAATCTTTAATTTTTTTCTAAATAGATTGATGAGCGTTTTAATAGAATAATTGTCAGAGTTGGTTGGAAATGCTATCTTACATGAAGCTTTAGTGTGATAATTTGTTAGCTAGATAATGGTCTTTAGAAGAGTGTAGGTAGCAAAATACATAGTTTCGAAAGAAAGAAAAGAAAATGAACTCTCCGCAGAATCGCTTCATTTCAAGCAATATCATTTTCGTGTAAGTCATTGTGTTTCTTGTTATCGAGTGACGATGAACATTCCTCCTTTCAAATATGACTTGACTATCGCTTGTTTCGTTCTTCAAGTGCTTCAGTTCATTTAATTTGAAGCAAAGACTTGTTTCAATTGACACAATGAATGGCTCGAAAACTACTTCCTTCGTTTTTTCCACTTTCACTTCAATTCGGACTCATTCGACTTGTATAGTATCCACACAATATCGGTTGCCGATAGGGATGGCATCTGGATTATATATAGTAATAATGTAAAAATAAATTAACGAGGCCATTATGGAGTCCAATATGGCGGCCATCGGGGTCCGGAAAAGTCTCAAATAACCTACAATAAGGGTATTTTCGGAACGGGGACGACGTGAAGGTGCCGAAAATCGATATCCGACGCCATTTTGGAATCCAAAATGGCGGCCATCGGGTTTAAGAAAAAGTGTCAAATACCCTACAATAGGATATTTTCGGAACGGGAATGGCGCGTAGATGCTGAAAATCGTTACCCGATGCCATTTTGGAATTCAAAATTGGACAATCGGAAGTGTAGAATACCCTACACACTTAGTTTTTTTCTAGTGATTAAAAAAAAAACACATTGATCGGTATTTGACAATATTTCACAGTGGCATGTCGATATCGATTTCCGGTCTCTCGACGCCATCCCGATTCCAAAAATACCTATATTGATGGGTATTTGACAATATTTCCCATTTGTTCCGAAATCGGAAGCCGTCATCTTGGATTTCTAAATGGCATCGCATATCAATTTTCGATCTGAAGACTTCACACTGATTACAATAATATCAATATTTATGTGTATTTGACTTTAGCCGCCATATTCGATTTCAAAATGGCGTCAGATACTGATTTTCATCCTTTAGACATCATCCCGATTCCAAAAATACCTGTATTGATAAGTATTTGACAGTATTTCCCACTTTTATTAAACTGGAAGCCGCCATCTTGGATGTAAAAATGGCAACGAAAATCAATTTTCGATCTCTAGACGTCACCCCGATTCAAAAATACCCATATTGATGTGTAAACAAACCACCCGACAATGATAAATTTGACATCAAAGTGCACAGATCTATGCACATACGCTTAAATGAACCGAGTGAACAATCAACAAAAGTCATGAAAACTGCGCGAATTTGGATCGAACAGTTTCGCTTCAATGCGTAAATAGTAAGTTAGTTCATTTGACAATGATAGAAGAAATAAACACGAGTCAAGCCAAAACAAACAGCATGAAAACTGATCGAAAGTGGTTCTGTTGATGTTGACGGGGATCTGCTCGAAGAGAAGACAGAATGACTTTCAATTGATCGTCACTTGATGATTTTCGATTGAAAGTGACTTTGTGGGGCCCTAGTAGGTAGATAGTGCCGTTAGAGTACGGCAGTATGAAAATTGAATAGAAGTTGAAAATGAGCGAAGGGCCATTAAAGCTACAGTACAAAGTCAAACGCACAATGCCGTACAATATATGCGGAGATTTGAAGTATGTCTTCAAATATACAGGCAAAAAGTGTGCGTCTGCATTTGCTCATTACTGTCTGTGGCTGTGGAATAGTTCTAGCGACGGCGCTTTAGGTAGTTATAACTATCTATTCCACAGCCACAGACAGTAATGAGCAAAGGCAGATGCACACTTTTTGCCTGAAGACATAATTCAAATCTCCGCTTACATTGTACGGGTTAGGCAAAAGGTGTGCGTTTGACTTTGTATTGTCGCAGTAGTGGCCCTTCGCTCATTTTCAACTTCTATTCAATTTTCATACTGCCATACTCTAACGGAACTATCTACCTATCCTCTCCTAAAGACCATCCTCTAGTTAATAAATTATCACACTAAAACTTCATATTAGATAGCATTTCCAACCAACTCGGAAAATCACAAACTTCGCGTATGAAGTAACATAAAAACACTTTGAAAGAATAACTGTGTTCATTTACTTTGTTTTTCCTCTTAATTCAACTACTATTGTATCACTTTCACTTTCACTAATCTGTTATTTCGTTTACTACTTGCAAACTTCTTTAGTGTCTAGTCATAGACTTATTATTATTATGTTTGTTATGTAGGTAGTCAGTAGTACCTAGTACAGGTACGCGTGTTTTGTTTATTGAGGTACGTAATTTGTCGTTTGGGCTAGTTGTCTCTGTGTTCCAGGTAATAGTCCAAAAAACCAAGAATATCTATTACCTTTGAACTTATTTAATAATTGTGATTTCCTCCTTCGTCAATTGATGTGTGGTAGTAAATACATGTTCAGCCACTTTGAATTTAAAATAGTAAGGAATACCTTTTTCTGAGTCCTTTTGTCACTTCTGCTAAATGTTCTTTAAATCTTGTGTCTAAAGTTCTTTTTGTCTGCCCTGTGAATATTTTGTCACACTGGGAACATGATATTTTGTAAACTCCTGCTTTTACTTAATCGTTAACCGGGTTTTTAGTGTTTCCGAATCTCGGCTTTAGTTGATTGTTTCTGCTGGTAAAAACAATGTCAATGCCAAATTTCCAAAATTTAGTTCGTAGTAGTTCGGCTTTCTGTTACTGGTGTTAATGCAGTCAAGCTGTCTCAAATATATAGTCTAACTCTAACTAAGTGGTAAAGTGTCTAGTCTATGGATCATGTGGTGAAAAGCAGCCGCTTTATGATCGTAAGAATGGTTGAAAGTATTTGGTATAACCCGTCTCGTATTTGTTGGTTTCCTGTAGATTTCAAATTTCGGTGAAGTAGAGTCCCTTATAATTAGAACATCCAAGAACGGTAACACTCCATACCTCTCTTGTTCACAAGTGAACTTGATATCCCTGTGTGCACTGTTAATGGCCTCTAGAATGATTGATAAAGATTCTCAATTGATAATGCTGAAGATATCGTCTACTTATCTACACCATCGTTTTGCAAGCAATCCATTCTCCTTAAAATCACTCTCTAGTTTAGTCATGAACAGTTTACACAGGAAAGGAGAAAGAGGTTTACCCAATGGTGCTCCTTTCGTTTATTTATAATAGTCACCTAGAGAGTTGTGTGTTTGTTTGTCTGTGCTATGTGCGGTCTCTCTATTCTTGCTCTATTATTTCAAACATACAATTGTTGCTCAGCCACAAGCAATTTTAATTTCCGATCAACAAATCGACTAACCCCAAAACCCGGTCACCTGTCGTCAACCAATCATGACACCGCGTGTGTCACATTAGCAACGGATTGTTAATTCTGTCAAGCCGGGTGCGAGCATGTGCGCTCGCGTCCAAGCAAGACAATCCAATCCAATCCAGCATGACACTGGCGTTGATTAGCCCTCTTCTGGCACGTCGTGGACGTCGTCCGTTCGTTCGTTCGTTTGGGGACGAGGAAAGTCAACAAAATCCCAAAACCAAATTGGCCCAAACACAATGCGTGCCAAGAGTGGACGTCGCGCGATTCGAAAATAACTTGATGAGTGTGTGTCAGTGTTTGAACTCTGAAGAGAAATGGACGCGTTGATTTGAACAACACAAAAAAAACGACAACAACAACAACAACCCTGCCTCAATAAATCATAAACGACTGTAGCAAATTAGCGATGAAACAAATTGATCTAATCGGTTCCGCTCGATCGGGTTCAATTTTTCTCGCCGCATCGCATCGTTGTCGTCGTCGTCGATTTCGTCGCGCGTCGATGGAACCCCAAGAATTTCGGTTTGAGGATGGCGAAAACAGACAACAGGAAGGGTGTCCGATGGAATGGCAACGATAACAAAAAAGCGAAATCACTGAAAAATGGAATTTGATCGTTCAATCAGAGGGCGCAGAACGAACGCTCGAAGGGATCCCCGGTCAAAGGGAACACGAACGGGTAGCCGGAGGTGCCATGAACCTGATCCGAACCGAGGTTCCAACCAACAACAGTTGAACCCGAAATGAGGCGCGAAAAATGATACATCATGGTGCCACTTTTTGCTAAGCTGTGGTTTGGGGGCGGTGGTGGAAGGGGAAATTAAATTAAGTTGCGAAATGCCGAGAGATCCTTGCCAACCGAAGCTTTCGTAACGGTTCACCTGTGAGCGCTGTCCGTCCGCTGCTCCGAAGATGATTATAGACCGCACAGAGAAGACAGTGGCCGGGCCCCTGCCTGCTACCCGCAAGATAAATAGGTGCACATTTATCGCAGCATCAGTTTTTATGCTTAATGCTCACTGATAAATGAGACGTGCATCCTCGGAGGAGGAATCCTTGCCGGTTGAACTGCTCAGGGAGGGGAAAAAATGCAGCAGACGCCGAAAAGAAAACGAAAAAACGTATCGGAAATCACGCAAAAAGTGTTACGTGCGACGAGAGTGCTGCACCAGAAGAGCACCCTGAAACATGATATCCAAATTTGTTTTTCTTCGTCCCCGCGCAGGCTGATTGAAGATGGGGAAGTTGGTCACTTGCATCGACAGCTTCGAGCTTCTTTCGCGAGCGTGGCAATTAAAGTTTACGATACATATTTGCAAATTAACCTCTCGTAATTTTGGAGTACTAATTTTCTCGGGTCGGCTTTCGGGAGCGGAATGCCGCCTTCTGGGTCGTCCGAGGAGAATATCTTTGACGGCATGTTGGGTGAAATGTTACTCAAATAAATAAAATAATGCTGCGATGCGGGTTCTGGTGAGTCAGCGCGTTATTGATGGCAACATAGATATAAATTAATTCATTTCGAATGCTCTGGATCACTCGAAGGCTGGGGCGGAAGGCTTTCATCAAAATATCTGGTGCTTTTGAGGCAGGTCCAGCGTACAGTCATTTGGAATAAAGACAAATCTACTGAAGATGGTGGGCGATGTAGATCCAGAATACCACTGACATTTCTTTAGAATGACAACGAATGAGTTTGGTTGTGTGCTGGATAACGTTGCCCCGTTAATTATGCAGCAGAATTCCGATGTGTGGAATTCTGAATTTTCTAAAGCGTTCCCAATACAGTGCTTTCCCGATTTTGTCTACCCCCAATTTAGTCAGCTTTTTCCCCGATTTTGTCAACATACATATTTTGCTGAACTGTTTGGTTTTAAGCTTTTTTTCACTCCAAATGACACTTAACAGTAACGAAGATAATCCAAATAAACCTCAATCATTGTGACACTGCACAGCTGTTGTGGCAGTCGACTACGGAAACAAAGTGCGACGTTGCGATAATTGCGGAACCGTATTGAGTCCCTCCCGATAACGGTAACTAGGTGGCTGATAAAGCTGGGATGGCTGCAGTACAAGTTATGGGCAGGTACCCCATTCCAGAAAAAGGTTTCGTGATCGCGGAATCTTCATATGCAGTTGCTACGCACCACCTAGATAAACGATAGAGCAGTTCCACGATGCTGGATGGACTTACCGAAAAGCTGATCGAACGAAGATCGGTAGTCATCAGAGGAGACTTCAATGCTTCACCGTTTGAAAAATTCATGTTAATTTCTGCGAGATATAGCGCACATTAAATTATCGCTAGATTTGGCGTGAATTTACATGATATTTCGTGTAAATTTAAGCGCAATATCGCATATAAATATAAATTAACATTATTGTATGCATGCTTGCACACGATTTCGTTGTTCAAATTGGGAAGGAAAATTTTGCGCGATAGTTGAAATTCAGAATTTTTTCTGTGTTTTGCAGTTGAGTGGGGAAGCAGATGTTCCAATGCAAGAGGGCACAGTCTGCTGGAAACTCTGGCAAAGCTTTAAGTTATGCTGTCCAACGAAGGCAGCAGCAACACTTTTCGAAAAGATGGCCGGGAATCCATTATCGACGTCACTTTCTGCAGTCCATCGCTGGTGGCAAACATGAATTGCAGGGCTGGTAGCGAGTTACTTCTTAGTGACTTGGTCACTTTTTTCAAGTCAGTCACTAAAAAGTCTCTTTTTTTTAAGGCCAAGTCACTAAAGTCACTTTTCCTTGTAATAAGTCACTATTTTCAACTTTTTTAGCGTGAATTTATTTCAAGATTGATTATTCTTTGCGTTGTGACGTTTAATTGTCTTTCTCTGTATACAGGATGTCTACTCATTTTTATGGATAAAATTACCTGAGTTTTCCAAGTAAGCAAGTCCAAGATCTAAAAATAGTCAATGTCTTGAAGTTTCGTATTCCAAGTACAATTTCAAGATATTGAAAATATTCAAAGTGCCAGAATTAAGTAAACAAATAAATGATTTATTTCAAGTTCATAATTAACTTTTTGAAAGATTGGAGATCTTCAATGCAGTCCTATTAACTTTACAACAATTGTATGAACTTTAGAGAAGTTCTGAGGAATTTATTTATTTATTTATTTATTTATTTATTTATTTATTTAATATTTCTCATCTGACTTTGTGTTGTCTTAATGAAATTTGATAATTTGATGGGGAAAAGCCGAAATGGCGTAAAAACCCCACATCTTTTCACAATAAACAATACAAAATACAAAATTAGGAACATAACATTTAACAAACATGATGTCAGCAGCAGTCAGAAGTATAAAATGTGTAATTGGCATGGTCCATCGTTAGAAGCAAACCTCGTCGTCAAGTAAAATACAGAGAACATGAAACAAAAAAGATTCAGGTAGCACATTTCTTAAGCTGTGAGAGCATTGGAATATTACTCACCTGTTGCAAAATGTAACTTTGCCCATCATTGCACGTCGAGTTATTCCAATTTTCAGTAGATTTCATCCCTCATGCAGACTTCGTTGAATTCGGTTACGAAACGCAGCCGCAGAAATGTTGAAATCGAAGTATTCGTAGAAGCTGTTAAAACTAGCAGACATGAATCTTATTGGATCATGCAGGCCATAATTTATTGCGCGCGTCCCAAGATGTAAGAAATTCCTTGTCCGCAATGGTCGTTCAGGAGCATAAATTTCTAATTCTCCTAGCATGCTTGGAGAGTCGATACCGCCCAAAAATACCTTAGCAACGAACACTGCCTGAGCGATAGTGCGTCTACGTTCTAATGTATCAAGGCCCAAAAGTTGGGAGCGATGTTCGTATGGTGGGAGATTGACAGGATCGTTCCATGGGAGGTGGCATAATGCATAACGTACAAATTTTTTCTGAACGGATTCGATTCTCGCTATCCAAATCGCTTGGTATGGGCACCAGATGACATCTCCAAATTCCAATATTGAACGCACGAGAGAACAGTACAGTGCTTTCAGGCATGTTGGATCACGGAATTCATCAGCAATCTTGAAAATAAACCCGAGTTGTCTATTAGCTTTAGCGATGATCTCAGAATAATGCAGCTTGAATGTAATTCCAGGATCAAGCGTAATTCCTAGATCGCGGATACTGCTCACACGTTGCAAAGGTTCATTGTTGATTGTATAGTTGAACTTGATTGGCTTCTGCTTGCGATGAAAAGAGATGATCCTGCATTTTTGAATACTCAGCGTGACGAAGTTCCTGGAACACCAATCCTCAAAGTCTTCGATCATATGCTGTAACTGTAAACAGTCAGTAAGGCTTCGAACTACAACATAAATCTTAACATCATCTGCATAGAAAGAGAGACAGCCAACCGGAATAATCAATCGAACCTCGTTAATGAAGATTGAAAATAGCAACGGTCCTAAGTTGCTGCCTTGAGGGACACCGGATGTATTGGTGAAAGAGTTTGATTGTGCTGCTCCGATTTTCACGCAGAGCTCTCGATTTGTCAAGTAAGACTTGAACCAACGAATGAAGCCCTGTGACACACCAAGCTTATCCAGTTTAGCTAGCAGGATAGCATGATCAACTCAATCAAAAGCAGCCTTTGAATCCGTATAGACAACATCTGTTTGTGCTCCTGCTTCCATATTCCGAAGGCAGGAGGATACGAATGGTGCTAGATTTGTAGAGACAGATCTCTTAGAGTAGAACCCATGCTGGTCCGGAGAAATATAGCTACCGCAGCTTGCAAATGTGGCGTCATTAATGATTACTTCAAACACTTTAGAGCAGGCACAGAGTGAAGTGATTCCGCGATAGTTTTCAATTTTGCGCTTTTCTCCTTTCTTGAATACTGGGAACATAAAGGAGGATTTCCAACTCCTAGGGAATTCACCTTGCTGCAGTGAAAGGTTGAACAACTTCGTTAATGGCTTAGTAAGTGCGGAGGAACATTTCTTCACGATACATGCGGGGATCCCATCAGGACCAGCAGCAATCGAATGTTTCATCTTGTTAATGGCAGACTCCACTAGCTCCTCGGATATCTCAAAGATGTCGAAACGAAACACATCATTTGGCGTGTCTCTGGTTGCCTCGTTCACTTGATCCGCTGAGGCAGTTGTGTCGTTGAAGGCGTGTCTGAAGTGTTCTGCCAGAAGGTTACATTTCTCGAATGGAGTGCGCGCATGTCTATCTCCAAGAGAAATTTCCGTAGGAAGGCTAACTTCGTTTCTCTTAAGCAAACCCCACACGTATCAATATATTGACGCGAAGGGGAATTATTGACATTAATATTGATGATGTGAATACAAAAATATTGTCAATACCGATGTATTGACGTCAATATTGAATGTATTGACAATACGATTATTGCCAATAAAAGCAATCGTGTACGGTCCACATTAGTGTTGACAAACGACCAAAACAATTTAGGGTTGGTGCGAAGGTTGTGTTGCATTCGCCTAGTATACCGTTTGTAGAGAAACCGATTATACTTCCGATAGTTGTTGCTAGCTCGAGAGAACCATCGTTTTGTGAGAGCGGTGCGTGTTTGACAGTATTTTCGAAGGGCTGCTGATCGCAGTCGCTTGAGGTGACGGAGTCGAGCGTTTGACCAAGCGGGTTGTAAAGGAGGTGTTCGTAATGGTACACAAGTAGTGATTAAGCGGTTGACAATCCCAATGAAAATTTCGAAAGCCTCGTCGACGCTGGGTGATTGCTCAAGCATTTGCCAATCGACTTGTTCAAGCGCATGAGTCAGTGCAAGAAAGTCTGCTTTGCGGAAATCAAGACCTAGCACATCTTCGGTGGGTTCAAAGCTGATGGGAGCATGAAGGCTGATGGATGTTTCCAACGCGGGGTGATCGGCATCAAGACTTATCCAAAGATCTGCAGCTTCAGATACCGAGCATTCCGGGAGAGCGAGCTCGTTCGCCAGTACAAGGTCAAGCAGTCGAGCATTCCTATTTAAAAAGGTGTTGATTTGCGCTAAGCCATGCAGGTTGAAACCATCAAGTAGAGTGCCACATGATGCAGATATACTTGAACGAAGAACATCAACAGTTGGCAGCAGATTGTTCGTGTATGTATTCCAAATCAAGCCGGATTGGTTGTAATCACCGAGTTGCAGAGCCAAGTCATTGTTGTCCAATCGAGATAACACTGCACCAATTGAGTTGCCGTGGTTTTCAATGCAGTTTAGGTCAGATTTTCGGTCCGGTGGTAAGTAAATAACGCCCACGCTAACTGTTCTGCTCGTAGTTTTGATCTTAACCCACAGTTGCTCAAGCGAAGCAGTGATCGGTGTAGGGTCGAGACAGCAATTTAAGCGTTTTGCAACAGCTATGAGTACACCACCTCCACGAGATTTAGTGCTATTTAGACGGCTATGATCATTGCGAAATACTGTGAATAAGCTGCCGAAAAGTTGAGATGAATTGATTCGACCGTCAAGCCACTTTTCGGTTAGCACCACAGCATCATAGTTGCACTCGAGAGCAGCCAGGAAAAAATCATCAATCTTCGTATGTAACCAACGAACGTTTTGATAGTAGATCAGCAGTTCACCAGGTGATCCAGATTGAAGCGCAGACGTACGTTGTTCGGCTAGTGACGATGGTTGACTACCAATGGATGAATTGCCTGATTGCACAAGCTGGAAGCCTCCCTCACCAGATCCTATCACAGGACCGGGACGGCTGTTGAACGCAGGGTAGACGGTCACAACTGCGAAGGAGGGCTTGGACGCTTCCAAAATACTTTGCGTTGTGCGTCCCGGAAGGCGTGGTGTCGGTGACTGTGTTGCATTGGATGTGATGGTACTGTTATAATGAAGGTTATCAGTGCGGATAGTGTTCAAAACGTGATTGTACTTGCCTGCGCAGGCAGTTTGGAAGACCCCATCTCAGAAATCATACACAGGGCCGGGATTGCTGAAGGTCACTGGCAGGTTAGGCTCGACTGTGATGACAGGATTAGGGGCTTCCATTCTGCTAAGATCGATGCGTCCCGGTTCCGAAAGCTGAGCAGCGAAAACATTGGCAGGCGTTTTAGGCAAAACATCTTGAACAACAGGTATTGCGACGTCATTACAGGAGTGTTGAAGGCTTCGTTCGTAACATCCAGGATTGGTATCAGGAACTTGGTTGGGAATACGAGGTGTGGTGCTGAAACTCGTAAAGAAATCAGGCGGAGAATTGTTGCGATCATTCGGTAACTTGCCTGAATTGAGAGCTTGGAAGACCCCGCCACCATTCTCAACCACAGGGCCAGAACAACTACGATGACAGGAACCAGCAAGCACGACTGGGTTGAGAGGCTTTGGGGCTTCCATGAGGCAACAAGCAGTGCGTTCTGGTTCGGCGGATCCACGGGTAAGATTCAGTAGCTTATCTCGACATTCTGATGGGTTCGATTTCAACCACTCGGAGCAGGTTCCTCCGAACCGCCAGTTGGCTGATTGATGCTGATCACTCGTCAAACTCCCGAAAGTAAACATTTTCAGGCCACGAATTGCTTGAAAGCGCAACATCCTTCAGAGCTTTGCTCACGCCTACCTTGAATGTTACGAAACTCAAACTCGCGAGATCTCTACCTTTTGGTACCAATTTAACCACTCTTGGATTCACGTTGTCGTCCAGATTCAGGGAATCTCTAGCGAGTGATGCGATATCCGCTTCTGAGGTGCTCGGATGGAAAGCAGACAGATAGATCCAAACGGTGTCATCAGATTCGCCGAGCGGGACAGCTTTAACCAACTCGCTAGCTGATTTTATACTCCGAATACTAGGAAGTTTGCTAGTGGCATTAGCATCGCCTTCACGCTTCCTTTTAGAGGTATTGAGTGTCAGGTTCGTCTGTACTTCGAGTACTTCGAGGACGATCAGATAGCTTCAGAATAATCCCATTAACTTAAGCAAATTTGCAGCACTTACAAGAAGTTCCGTGGAATTATAGGGTATTCCAAGAATTCTATGATTGATCCTAAAACGTCCGAAGTGTCAGGGAATTATGAATATACATCAATAAATTTGCTGGATTATTAAACACATTTAGAGAACGTCAGGTAAGCATAAATAAGTTCAGGGAAAAGCGAGTGTTAATAATGGTTATTATACCCATGGAACATTTTCGAAACTTCAAGACAAATTAATCAATTTCAGTAAAGTTGCGGTTTCTTAAAAATACTGATACATTCAGGGCAGTCTAGAGAACTTTAAAGAAATGCAGTAATCGTTTAGGTACCAGGAAAGTCTAGACTATTGAAGAAGTCTTAAATTAGTGTTGACAATTAATTAAAGAGAAGTTTTATGAACTTCAGAAAAATCTTGAGAACTTCAGTGAAAATCGTAGCACTATATTAATTATTTCGTTCTTATTCCATGAAAATTGCGGGAGCACAAAAGTTCCATAAATTTAGAAAAACTTCGGAAACTTCACAGAAGGGTTAGTCTTCAGGAACCAAACAAAAATTTTTTTTTTAAATTTATTTCTAATAAATAAAGTTTTTTTTTTTATTAAATTTAATAATCCTAAAATCCACTGTGAATATTTAAAGTTCAAAGTGTGAATGAAAATAACGAGAAAAAGTAAATTGTTATATTTTAAAATTCATTATTTTATTTAAATATTCTTTAAATTTTTAAATTCTTTGAGACTTCCAGGTACTTTAATAAACAAAAAATTTGTTAAGGATTCCCGGTTTTCCAGATTTTTGAAGTAAGTAGACCGCGACTAATACCGTGGGATTAATTATAAACTTTCTTTTGAATCGTTAAAATCGTTAATATATGTTAATATCGTACATAAGTGTTTATGAGATGATAATTGAATAAGTCTAAAACATCCAACATTTATTTGATGCGCCTTCTCTTATGTCACTTTTGAGTCACTATTTTTGCAACTATAAATCACTATTTGGTCACTTATTTATTCAACATGGTCACTAAAATCACTATTTCTGACAGCAGTGATCGCTACCAGCCCTGGAATTGGACAGTGTGCGAAGGTTATACCCATTGCGACCATCTGGCGATCCGATATGGCATTGACAGTACGGAGGCCGAGAACTTGCGACCTGAAGTGGAAGACGAAGGCTTTTGACAAGGATCTTTTCATTGAAGCACACCATGTGGACAGGGGCCCCGCGGATCTAAATGCAAACGAGCTGACAGCAACGTTAGTGAGAGTACACAGCTAAAAAAGAAGTGTAAATTTCCGTTACCATGATGCACATAAATGGAGCGTCATATAGCATTAAAATGTACATTTTAGATCGTGTAAATTTAAGAGACATGTCATGCAAAATTCCATAAATTGTATGCAACTGTCCACCTTTGTTTGCAACATTTCTTGCAAGTTGCTAGTTTACGTGCATGAATGTTTGCATGTATGTATGTAAGTTTACATCACCAGTAAAATTCAGATTTTTTTCTGTGTATGTAAGATGGCCATGCCGAGGAAACTGGAGCCAAATAATAGACGGCGTCCAGCTTACTGGTAAAACGAGGCACTTAGCAGTGCAGAGAGCAAGAACAGAAGCAGACAGAGAGGAATGTAGCGGAATGTTCTGACTGTCCAGAGCCGCACTTAAACAAGAAATAAAGCAGAGCAAGTCAAACTGTTTCTAGGAGCTGTGTCGAGACGCTGATGCCAACCTCTGGGACGACGATTACCGTGTCGTGATGGCAAAGATCAGAGGTCAAATGATGCCCGCTGAAATGTGACCAGAGAAGCTGAAATTCATCGTGGATGGACTTTTTCCGCGGTATGACCCAATGACCTGGCCACCTACACCATACAGAGAGGGAGAGGGAGATAACGTTGAAGTCACTAACGAGGAACTCGTAGCAGTGATGCAAGGAAGGAAGGTGAAGAAAGTTCCCGGTCTGGATGGAATCGCCAACGTGGCATGAAAGCGGCGATCCAGGCGTCCTCGGACATGTGCCGCAGAAATGCCTGGACGAGGGTCACTTCCCTGACAAATGGAAGATACAGAAGCTAATGTTGCTGCCGAAGCCAGTAAAACAGCCGGGGATCCAACATCGTATGAGCCTATATGCCTGCTGGATACATTTGGAAAACTCTTGCAGATCACCCTAAACAGACTGATGAAATGCACGGTTTGTCGGAGAGGCAGTTAGAATTCCGAAAAGGGAGAGCAACGATGGATGCACTTCGGACAGTGGCCGAGAGAGCCGAGAAGGCGTTCAAACAGAAGCGGAGAGGAGATCTATATTCATAACCATGATAACGATCGACGTCAAAAATGCGTTCAACAACGCCAGCTGGGAGGCCATCGCCAAAGCGCTGCATACAACGTGTGCAGAATTCTAAGTTACTTCGAGAACCAAGTCCCTGTCTACGAGACAGACAAGGGATAGACATCGATTAGCATCATGGTGGGAGTTCCACAAGGCTCCGTCCTCGGTCCAACGCTCTGCAACGTGATGTACAACGGCGTACTAACGCTGAAGCTGCCAAAAGGAGTTGAGACGTTGTTTTGATGGTAACAGGCAAGATACTGGAAGAGATGGAAATATTGGCGACCGAGGCAATCGACATGAGTGGAAACTTGATGCAAGGAGCAAAGCTGCAGATAGCCCACAACATCACGCTATTGGTCAGTAACTTTATAGCAGTGCGGCGGACAGATATCACCGTTGAGGATAACGCCATAGGCCGCGGCCAGAGTAAACACGAGACGCGACCAATTAAAAAGAATCTTATTATTTATTATTATTTCTTGTGTGAGTCGCATCGCGGTCATATCCTCGAAGTGCGTGTTGAAATACCTGATCGAGTGATTGATGATTGACGACCACCTAACTTCAATAGCCAAGTCGAATGCTATTTCGAGAAGGCAACGAAGGCCACCCCAAGCAGCAGCCATAGACGGCTCCTTGCTAATGTATCTACGTCGATACTGAGATATGAAGATCCAGCCTGGGTTGAAGCGCTGGAAACCAATCAGAGTTTAAGGAAACTGAACAGTACGTACCAGCTCAGTACGCAAACAGTTTTGCCTTCTTGAAACGTTTATCAGTAAGTCCATTAATAGTGGATACATAATAGTTAATCTAGATTTCGAAATCATTTCGAAGGTTAAAATATCCCGATTTTATCAGCTTCCCGTTTTGTCAGCCTAAAATTTAAGAATGGGCTGACAAAATCGAGAAAACACTGTACTCCTAAAGATAGAAAATGCTTGAAGGTTTGGAGGTGATGGTATTTCCGAAAGCACATAAAAAAGCATTCAAACAAGACGTGGGAATCTATTAATGCAATTACAAATTAATTTGAAAATGTAGAAATTTTGCACATCATTTTAATGAACTCCTTTTAATATTTCAATTATTTTGAACTTATATAGGGGAAATAGATGTAATGTCGGCCTAAATGCCCCTAATTTGGGCCCATACATATATTCAGCAATCGATTAAAATTTCAATAGCAACCAAAAATATCAATAAATGCCGTCCCAATGACACGTTCATCTAGATAAAATTGATAAATAGAACATTTTTAGCGATGGGCCCAATGTTAAATCCATAGACCAACATGAGGGCCATTTCCTCTATTTTAAATTTTTTGTCGAATTTCACTGCAATTGATGTACAATTTAGTCTAAAATTTCACTGAATTTAAATCAAGTTATTTGTATGAAGACCTACATCAGCGCTATTTTGTTTCACTTACCGAAACTTTTAAAGTCCTGGAGATCGGAGAGCTGCCTAAACTGAGAAAATTGTTAAATCTTCACGATCCAAAATTGTTCAATGCTGCTCAAATTATGTGAACATACGTGGAAGAAGAGCTCTCCATCTCACCGGAGAGTACTAACGACGTAACTATAACTCCTGACTTCAGCCCGAACCCAGACAAGGGTGTTGATATGCCACTACCTAACACCAACACTCAAAAGTCCTCCAAACGACCGACCTTTGTTCTAAGCCCCCCGAAACGGCCACACAACAACAAAACAACATCACCGCAATCAATCAACCACCGCAAAACTGGTTCGTCTCCGTCTTGGGTAGCCGAGGCACCGTTGAACTGGAAGCCAAAACTCCACCAGAATCTTCGGACACCCCGTCGCACTCGAACATAGCGAACCGAGAATACTGTTGCTCATGTACACGGTGCCTCGAGTACACCGGAACTGCTGGACCACCCCCGTGGCTCGCGGACGAAGAACTCCCAAGAAGAACCCAGTGATATCCCCCGGCAGCCGGGGCCCCGTCGGTGCGGACGCCTTCCCCACACCGGAACTGACGGTAACCCCCCGGTACCGGGTGGGGTCTAGAAGAGGGACGGACAACGGTGGAATACCCCTTTGGAGGGAATCAAGTTAGTTCCAGATTTCGGGACGGACTTCGCGGGACGCAAACGTTCGATAGTCTCATCGGAACCAAATAGCGTCGCCCAAACACAACTAGCCAACACTGCCCCTATAATCGAGAACGAGATCACCCGTTCGCAAACTTGCCTGACCTTGGCGGACCACCAAACCAATGCCGAGGGAATCAAAACCGCCGCTACAGCGACCGAAGTCACTAGAACGTCACGGATTAACACAACCTTCGCTTCCATTGGGACATCCCTGCCCAAGATGGTGGGGATCTGTATCATTCGACATACGAAATCGACCTTTCGTCACCGTAACGAAACTGGGTCCTCTGGAGCGTACAGCTCGTACCTCCTACCGGCTTTACCACAGCCGATAAAGTTCCTGATGCAATGGAACGTCAACGGTTTCTTGCATCATCTAGCGCATTTAGAGCTGCTATGTCAAGTCAATTCTATCTGGGTGATAGCTCTCCAGGAAGTCAACAATGTTACAGTTGAGCAGATGAGCCGTTCGTTGGGCGGTAGATGCTGCTGAACAGTTAAACGCGGGAATGGGCATATAGTCTAGATACTGGCCCAACACTGAACTGTCAGACGACAGCTCAAACAGAAAGAAGAAGAAGAAAAAGAAACGCGGGAAGAATTTCCGACACTCCGTCCCGATCGGGGTTCTGAAGGAGGTCCCGTTTCGGCTTGTCGACCTTGACTCAGAACTTGGAGGTACCAGCCAACATACCTCAACGGTCAAATTGGCAGCATCTTCGATAACCTACCTGAACGGCGTATATTTTTGGGATACTTGAACGCGCACCACTCCAGCCGGAGGAGCCCCCGGTTCAACTCGAGAGTTTGGAAGGGAGGATATGGTCATCCTTAATGACGAATCGCCGATCGTCGTTTAAGAGACTTGGTGTCTTGGAAGAAGTTTCTCGTAATAATGGTCCACGTCTTTTGAAATGATTACCCAAATTTTTATTAAGCTGGTATTACACTTACAAAAACTATTTTTTTACTGGTTCGAGATAATAGCTTTATGTCTTGATTAATGTTGTTGAAAAACAAATTTTATGAAACTTTGCTGAAGACACCAAACTTCTATATCATTATCTTCACAAAATGTAGGTGAACTCTTGACAGGAGTACCTTGAAATCACTGTTTTGGCTTTTTTGGTCTTATAATCTCAACTAAACGGTTTGATCTATATATCATCAAATTAAACAACTTTGCTGAAGACAACGATAGTATGTAAAGCTTTGTTTGAGTTTTACAGTGGTTTAAAGGCAACATATTACCAATATTTCAATTAAATTTTCTCTTGAGTTTGCAAGTTTTAGCAGCCACATTTAACATGGTTTGATCAGTCGTGATGTGAAGTATAAACGAGCCAAAAATCCCAATCGGGTGTGGTCAGGCACTAAGGTTTTGTCAATAATCTTTTCAAGATGTTTTTAAATTAATGTTTATTCAAAATGTTGATCGATGTGTTTCTTTCCGCATATTGTCGCGCTTATGTTACATTCTCATGTGGTGACAATCGTAGCGCGCTGCAACTCCGCCCAAAAGGATTGTACACAGGTGTGTAACTGAAGCACACACCACACGGGCAAAAATATTGTCAATACTGCCTGATGACTGTATCAATACTGCCTATGCAGATGACGCTCATATTGATGATGTGAATACAGAAAAATTGTCAATCTCGATGTATTGACGTCAATATAAAATTTATTGACAATACGATTATTGTCAATAAAAAATGTCGTGTGGGGTGCACTTGAGATAGTATTCTATGGCAGTGGCTTGAGGAGCAAATCCTGGATAAAGAGCTCCGTGTGCTAAATAAATTGGTACAGTCATACGGTCATAAACATTATCCTGCCCCACACAAAATTACTTTGCTCAACACCAACGCAAATGTATGACCTGCTAAAAGCCGATGCGGTTTTATTTGTTTATATTTATTGAAACTGACAGTTCTATCGAGCGAGGAATTCGCGTAGTACGCGTGTAGTGTGTTTTCAAATTAGTTAAAATGAGAAATATATTTACTAACAAAAGCATAGAAAAAAATTACTGACAAAACCTAATTGCCCGACCAGACCCGATTGAGATTTTAGGCTCGTTTATACTTCACATCATGACTGATCAAACCATGTTAAATTTGGCTGCTAAAACCTGCAAACTCATAAGAAATTTAAATTAAAAAAAATGTAATTGTTTGCCTTTAAACCGGTTTATACTCCAAACAAAGCTATGTAGACTACCGTTGTCTTGAGCAAAATTGTGTATTTTGAGAATATTGAAAACTTTGTAGTACATATCACCCCGTTTATTTGAGATTAAAATACAAAAAATGACAAAAAAGCGATTTTAAGGTGCTCCTGTCAAGAATTCACTTAAATCTTGTAAAGATAAAGATATAGAAGCTTGGTGTCTTGAGCAAAGTTTCATAAAATTTGTTTTTCTACAACATTGATGGAGACATAAAGCTATTATCTCGAACCAGTAAAAAAAAAGTTTTTGCAAGTGTAATACCAGCTTAATAAATATTTAGGTAATTATTACAAAAGACTCGGACCATTATTACGAGAAACTTCTTCCAAGACACCAAGTCTTTAAAACGACGATAAAGGGGAGAAAAAGGTATTGACCTTTTTTTCAGAATGGTCCCACTGTGCAGTGGTGCATCAATCCGGACTTCTACGGTAGCGATCATTACCCGGTTCAGGTGCAGCTCTTTGCCGTCGCTATACCGGCAGCAACGCGTAGATCTCGGTTGCGCTATGACGAAACAAATTGGGAGAGTTACGGTGAAACCTTCCAGTCGCTCCTTCAACAACGTAACCCAGACAGCATCGAGAATTTCACTGAAGCAATAAACGCAGCTGCGTCAGCAATCGTCTAGAAAACCAGCAGCATTCCGGGGCGTAAAGCCCTCAGATGGTGGAACGAGGAAACGAAGAAGGCAGTCAAAGCCCTGCGAAAAACTCTTCGAGATGGAAAACGCGCTCTGTACCAGTCGAGATTGGCACAAGCAGTGTCGCCAATTGGTCCGAGATGCCAAACGATCCAGTTGGACGGACTTCCTAGAAAGCATAAATGCCTCACAGTCTTCGGCGGAGCTCTGGGGTAAGGTTAATACCCTCAGTGGCAAGCGCCGCACGGCCTCACTGCATATACAGGAAGACCGTAGCCGACCCCGAAATCGTTGCAGATAAACTTGGCGATTACTTCGCCGACCTTTCGGCTATTTCCAAGCAAACCCATCGAATTCGTCCGTAAGCAGTTTTCGCTTTTCTCCGGACACGAACAACCTGAGGATCAACCAGGATTTAACGTGGCAGGAGCTTCATTTCGTGCTTAGTAGAAGCAACGGGAAATCAGTCGGCCCAGACGAGATTGGCTACCCGCTACTTAACAACCTGCCTACTCTGGGTAAAGTAAAAATGTTGGAACTCTTCAAGCAGCTTTAGTGGGCAGCCTCTTGTTTTGACGTAGGACTAGGTCTGTGATTTCTATATGGGGGTACACTTTGTGAAAACCGAAAATGGAACATGTAACAATATTCTGAAAGATTTTGAACGTTAATAACTCAGCTGTCCCTGGACCAATTTCAATAACTTTATCACTATTCGATCAGAAATATTTCTACACGTCTGTTAAATTTAAGACTTAATCATTCTTCAAAATGACACTATTGAAACCTGCACGAAAGTTTCTATTATATGTAAAATTATCACCGATAGCCTGCGAAAAGCGATTTCCCTAACACAGATTTCAGTAGCTCTTCGTGAGTTGCTGTGGGCCATCTATATCAAGCGCGTCATACTAAAGAGTATAAACAGAGAGAAACCCACTCAAATTCCTATTTCTACACAAAACAGAAGCTCCTGCTGCAGTTAACACATAAGATTTATTATATAAGACCACGTAGTCCTACGTCACCATTGCGTACAACCCGTACTGTCCTTTGTAGTATTTTTTTTATTTGTTTTCGTCGATCTTGTTTTCCGTGCTGAGCACCAATGCTACCGACGCCAGGGAGGCTGCTCCCACACCTGGACCCTACCTATCGACCCATCAACTCATAGACTAGGGACTAACGGCTTTACCGCCCATTCCGAAGGAAGACGTGATTAGAGATGTTATGCCTCAGAACATTAGTGGACAGACTCGTATCCAGAGCATTGGAGGGAGAGCTTGGTTGTTCCCATCCCCAAAGCAAACGAGACGACTCGGGACGTGGTGAAGCTTCGACCCATTGCGCTCACCTGCTGCATGGCAAAGGTGTTCTAGCGGATGGTCAACCATCCACCAACACGATCGACCATCGACAACACGCATTCCGGCAAGACCACGGTACATCCACATATTTTGCGACGCTAGAAGAGCTCCTCAAGGTTACCAAGGATAACGGTCTCCGTAAGGAGTTGCTTTCCCTGGACATTGCGAAAGCTTTCAACCGTACATGGACGCCCTCGGTACTGAAGCAACTCGTCAGCTGGGGTCCTAGCAGCCATATTATCCATTTCGTCCGAAATTTCGTGTCTGGCAGTCTGCCAGTGGCAGATCCTTCCGAGTCTCGGTAGGTAATACCAAATTCCGCACTTTCTGCGAGGAAACTGGCGTAGTTCAGTGATCGCTTTTACATTGTTCCTGGTAGACATGAACAGTGTTTTTGAGCGGTCTTGGTGTACGCAGACGACGTGCTAATCGTAGCCACAGGTCAGATTCCGAGACGAACGACGATTAGGGCCCAACAGGGGCTTTCACCATGGCCAGATGGGCCGCTTCGAAAGGCTTTCAGCTGTCTGCTGAAAAGAGCGCTAGTTGTCACGTTTGCCAGTACCAACATTGCGTCTGCAATCCCACTGAAGAAAACTATGAAACTGCTGGGGGTTGTCATTGACCGGTTGCTGAGTTTTGACCAGTGCCTTCTAGGAGTCAAGGCCAGCTGTCGCAGCAGGATCAACCTCATCCGCACAATCCCCCGGTGGGCCGCTCCAAAGACAGTGTTATTCAGGCCTTTTCGTCGGAGGTCTCAGTCCACCCCTGGATCCAGAGCATCCTGAAGGTTGCGCCACCAAAAACTACCTACACAATGTTTCCCGGACACTGTGGGATCCCAGGGAACATGAAAGCGGAAAATCTAGCTGGGTCAGGCCCATCTGGTTCGCGGTACTTACACAACATGCCCTTCATGGGTAATGGAATTGTCCTGTGTCAGACTTCCGTTCATTAGAAAGATCAAAGCCGACATCGAAAAGTGGTGAAACTGCTAGACCAAAGATTTTTTTCCAGGCTCCGGACAAGACACGCCCACGGGATTTAAGCGGAGGACCCTTAAGGAAGACTTGTGAAATTTACCATATTCCGTTGACGGTGGAGCACGTGTTATGCGTATGCCTACAATTCGAGCATCTTCGTTGCCTCCATGGTCTGCCCACCAGTGTACGGGACATGTTAAGAGACATGTCCTCAACCCATGCAGCTGTGCTGCGCTTTGTGAAGGCGCGAAGCTATATTCCCAAGTAACCAAGAGTTCTGATAAAAGGCTATTTGTGGCTTAAGCAGCTTGGGTTAAGGTAGCGTAGTATTGGAGCTGTTTAAAGAATTAAACCTCTGCGTGAGAGCCCCAGCACAAACCGCTACGTCATCTGGAATATATTAAATTGAGTTGTTGTCCCGCCTACTGCTAGAGTTTTCAGTGCCAGCTGACTAACTTGAATACGAAACACAACACCTTGACGAACTTTAAATCGGTGTTTGCCCGCAAGGTATTACAACACACTTGTGGCGCAATGGTTAGAGTTCGTAGATAGAATATTGATGCACTGAATAAATATTAGAATTATGGTTTATTTGAGCCACTGGTCTTTTCCTATTTACGTAAATTAAATTTTGTTAATAATAAAGACTTGTGCGGATTGCTTCATGTGGGCTATGACGGATCTATTTAGAAAGTTTCAAGTTGCTAAGAAGTTCCACAAGAAACTTTTAAGATACTTTAAAGTTGCTAAGAAGTTCCACTGGGAACTTGTTCGGACTTTTGTTGTGGCCATGTTTTCAGCCTTACCTGAAGTTCATAAGAAGTGATCAGGGATGCTTTTTGGAACTTTTTTAGAACTTTCAAGTTGCTAGGAGTACCCACCGGAACTTTTTGGAGCCAGAAGTTCCTCGTGTGATTTCTATAGCTTCTAAAGTAGCCAGAAAGTTGTGTTGGAACTTTATATACACTTCATGGAACTTGAAAATACTGTTGGAACTTTATTTGAAATTTATGGAACTTGAAAGTTCTGTCGGAACTTTATTTGAACTTGAAAGTTCTGTCAAAACTTTATTCGAACTTTATGGAACTTGGAAGTTAACTTTATCGTTGAATGCGAAAATTTTGGTTACTTGGGTTATCATCATCGATTCTTTCAGCCGCTGGGACATCCCTGCTGGACGGGGGCTCCCACGGACCTCTTAGTTCCACTACGTTTTGTCATTGTTTATTTTTTGTTTTTGTTTATTTGCACCTTTTCAGTCTGTCTTTTTCGTATATACTGTTTACTGTGTTATTGTACTAGCTGTTTATACGTTTAGTTAAGTAGACAATGAAATGTTGAAGTAACATGATATTCAAGCAATGTGGCTGGGGAACCTCTTTCTAAGGCTTCCCACCTTTTTATGGAGATGAACTAGCCTATGGCAAAAATCTCCTAAATAAAGTATAAAAAATGAAGAAGAGCTTACGGAGTTCAAGAACTTTCAATTCTTCTGAAACTCCCAAAACTCATGAAACTCTGCAAAGTTCAAAATTCTAGCCCGTACCAAAAACTCTTGTACTTCTTATATCAAAGGCCTTGTTAACAATTAAGTAAAACAGCAAAATAGGTTATCTTCCATTTAATTCCACTTAATTAATTTATGTATCAATGACAGATACGTATTTCGACCACAATGTGCAGTCTTCATCAGTGTCATTCCCACTAAAGACATATCAATATCTGTCAACCTTAAGTACTCATTACCTAGGTAAAAAATGTCAAGATCACAGGTAAAAATGATACTACAACGTGTAGAATCGGAACCTACCTAACTAACAAAAACCAAATATTTAAGTAAAGCAAAGGAGAAAAATCCATACAACTCTCTAATAAGAATCCCTGCAGCAATCCAAGGTCCAAGAGATGGCATCACCGGCGAACAGAATTGCACCCGATGTGTTCAAAAATATGATGATCGCCAGGATGATTTAAGTGACCTCATAAGCATCATAATCGACAACAACCAAACCATTATGCAACACACGCTAATCGAACACACGCGCTCGATCCCACCAAGTCACACACGATTCCGTAAAGTTCATCTTCCCGCTGACGGCCAGCTTCTCCGATGACTTCCACCCCCCAGCGGCCGAGGCCTGGCAGTACTAATTGAGAACCGATGTTCAAATTAGTGGCAAATTAAGTGTCTCTTTGGCGAAGACCGCTTGCTCTCTAAGAGTGCCCCTCATTGCGCTGGCTGCCCCATCGAGAAGTGATGCTCTTTTTGGCTAATAACTTTCGTTAAGCAGCACCAGCCCCAGCCTCAGCGAAAAAAAAAAAAAAAGTTACAGAAACAATTCGTGCCGCCCGCATCGATGGGGGTGACGACATCGGTCCAGTGAAGGCATCTCGGCAGTAATGTCTCGAGTTCAAAGTCACAACATTTCCCCATTCTTTCGGCGGGCTTTCTTGACTACCTATGTTGAAAGTCAAGGGTCTCCTCTCTATGCAAAAACTCAGCACCCACCACATGGCTGGGTCTGTCGCTGGTTGCGCGTGTGGTTTGTCGTGAGGTAAAAGCTACACACGGCGGCGGTGGCGGCGGCAATGAATTAAGCGAAATGTAGATAAATTAAGCAATCCGGAGGCTCAACAGGCAGCGGATCGGTGAGGACAGGGGTTCCTTGGCAAAAAATCGAACCACTAAAACATCGATTTACATACACTTAATTTATATCAGACACACATTATCTCCTCGTTTTTGCTTCTATACTTGCTTACGACTACCGTCCCACTTCTTCCTCGCGGGCACCTAGGGTTTCAAATACTCCAATCGGGTACCACAACAGCTGCCTGAACCTGGGACAGAAGCAGCTCGTGACTCGGCTAAACGTTTCAACGACTCACCCATGTTTACTCTGCTTGGTTTAACCCTCCGATATGTTTTGCATTTCTGCAAGAATTAAAAGCCGAAGAGATGGCGACAAATAACACAAGTAGCGATGTTCTCGTTAAGAGCCTTCTGCACGAAGTAAGCAAGAACGACATCAGCATCAGAAGAGAGGGAGCCTTTAGACTAAATGGGACCGCTGTTGCTGCTGGATGCTGCAGCCGAGTGTCTCTAAACAGTCATAATATTTGATAAACGAGATGTTCCTACAGCCGCCCCTTGAGGGCTTCTTGATCGTGAATATAATTAATGATCTCTTGTAACTGTAGATATCTCCTCACTTTGAACCAATTAGAGTTCGGAGTTTTTCTCCCTTCGATAAGATTTAAAATTCTTGATCAACAAGTGATGGATCCGGGAATTTCACAGGTGTTGGCAGCGGTGCAGTTTTTTGCACATATCCAACCACTTGTCCTGGGTACACAGTCGTAAAAAACGGCATTTGTTGATGGTTTCATTCTCTTTGCCGGAGCCGTTTTTTATGGGTGATAAATGCACGGACAGGGAAAAGTTGAGCCTGGTTTTTGCAGACGTTTCTGTCTTCCTTCGCGGATGGTGCTCGAGGAGCCCAAGAGCGAAGCCCGAAGGGTCTCGTTAAGCTTTAAATCATGTTAATTAGATAATTAATTGGGCTGTTAAGAAGCAGGACGACAACAGCGAGCGGTTCAGAAGATGGGTCGCTTGGTTTTGGCGATTGATTGTGACGATTTACAAGAGAGTTGCATTGATTGACGACCGATGGAATGGGGTCAGGTTTTGGTCATTGATCTTGTTCGCAATGGAGCGTTAACTGTTAGTTGACCGTATTGATTTAAATGGCAGTTGCATTTTCGAAGCATTATTTAAAAATTAAAACAATACAGTGAACCTTCCTTCGATCTTTTACTTCCTTGATTTTATCCCTAACTCGATTCAAATCTAGGGGCCACATTAAGCAAACAAATCGAAATGACTTTTTCATACAAGCAATCATACGAAAACGCCTCGTTTCGACGATTTTTTGACCACTTCTCCCATACAAATTTCCAAAATTTACCTTCCGAACTCGATGGATTCTTCAATATAGAGTTAGGGAGAGTTGACTGTACATACAATAGGCACTATATTTCAACTCTAATCGAGCATTTTTAATTATTAAATTAAACTGACATAATGCTAAGATATCAAAATACCGCTTTTGACTGCTGTTACTTCTATAAAGTGGAACTTGTTTAAAGTTCCCTTGGAGCTTGTCTAAAGCTCCATTGCTGCTAGTCCAAAGTTCATCTGAACCTTTTCCAAAGTTCCTTTTTGACATAAATACACTGCGACCAGCTATTTGATCTATTGTGGTAAACCCCGTGTTCTTAGTTTAGTGCATGTCGTATAACTCCTTCTCTTATGAGAAATGATGAAGTATTAGATTTTGATACAGTTGTCATTCTTGCCTTCATCGCACGGAATCGATTCTATTTGAAAGGTCCCGCTGTTTATACCCTTCAGAGTGTTGAAACACCCTAAAAAGGCACGCCCCTTTGTCAGTCAAAAACGGATTCTTTCACAACAAAATCAAGCAATAACACCGATTATGACCCTGCATCGGAATTCTAGTCTTAACCACTTTAAACTAGAGAACAGCGAATAAAAGATTAGGAATCACGTAGATTAAAAAAAACTACCTAGCTAATTTTTTCCTTGTTGATCATCCTCGGTGGTCACTATCAACAAGGCATAAAAAGCAAAAAGACTAAGATGTTTTCTTTGATAACAAAACAATTCTGTTCCCCTAGTTTGAAGCACTTCAGACTAGGCTTTGGTGATAAATCTTAAAGCAAGTAACGCACCACGAAAGTTAATCTACCAGGCGTTACTGGGCTTGCCAAAAGCTCCCTTGGAACTTGCCCAAAGCTCCCTTGGAACTTGCCCAAAGCTCCCTTGGAACTAGCACAAAGTTCCCTTGGAACTAGTCCAAAGTTCCCTTGGAACTTGCCCAAATTTCCTTGGGAACTTGCCAAAAGTTCCCTTGGAACTTGCCAAAAGTTCCCTTGGAACTTGCCAAAAGTTCCCTTGGAACTTGCCAAAAGTTTCCTTGGAACTTGCCAAAAGTTTCCTTGAAACTTTCCCAAAGCTCCCTTGGAACTTGCCAAAAGTTTCCTTGGAACTTGCCAAAAGTTCCCTTGGAACTTGCCAAAAGTTCCCTTGGAACTTGCCAAAAGTTCCCTTGGAACTTGCCAAAAGTTCGCTTGGAACTTGCCAAAAGTTCGCTTGGAACTTGCCAAAAGTTCCCTTGGAACTTGCCAAAAGTTCCCTTGGAACTTGCCAAAAGTTCCCTTGGAACTTGCCAAAAGTTCCCTTGGAACTTGCCAAAAGTTCCCTTGGAACTTGCTAAAAGTTCCCTTGGAACTTGCCAAAAGTTCCCTTGGAACTTGCCAAAAGTTCCCTTGGAACTTGCCAAAAGTTCCCTTGGAACTTGCCAAAAGTTCCCTTGGAACTTGCCAAAAGTTCGCTTGGAACTTGCCAAAAGTTCGCTTGGAACTTGCCAAAAGTTCCCTTGGAACTTGCCAAAAGTTCCCTTGGAACTTGCCAAAAGTTCCCTTGGAACTTGCCAAAAGTTCCCTTGGAACTTGCTAAAAGTTCCCTTGGAACTTGCCAAAAGTTCCCTTGGAACTTGCCAAAAGTTCCCTTGGAACTTGCCAAAAGTTCCCTTGGAACTTGCCAAAAGTTCCCTTGGAACTTGCCAAAAGTTCCCTTGGAACTTGCCAAAAGTTCCCTTGGAACTTGTCAAAAGTTCCCTTGGAACTTGCCAAAAGTTCCCTTGGAACTTGCCAAAATTTCCCTTGGAACATGCCAAAAGTTCCCTTGGAACATGCCAAAAGTTCCCTTGGAACTTGCCAAAAGTTCCCTTGGAACTTGCCAAAAGTTCCCTTGGAACTTGCCAAAAGTTCCCTTGGAACTTGCCAAAAGTTCCCTTGGAACTTGCCAAAAGTTCCCTTGGAACTTGCCAAAAGTTCCCTTGGAACTTGCCAAAAGTTGCCTTGGAACTTGCCAAAAGTTCCCTTGGAACTTGCCAAAAGTTCCCTTGGAACTTTCCAAAAGTTCCCTTGGAACTTGCCAAAAGTTCCCTTGGAACTTGCCAAAAGTTCCCTTGGAACTTGCCAAAAGTTGCCTTGGAACTTGCCAAAAGTTCCCTTGGAACTTGCCAAAAGTTCCCTTGGAACTTGCCCAAAGTTCCCTTGGAATTTTCCTGTCGTTTTCTCGCAACTCTGAGAA
The DNA here is from genome assembly GCF_037179485.1 of Ochlerotatus camptorhynchus. NCBI lineage: Eukaryota > Metazoa > Arthropoda > Insecta > Diptera > Culicidae > Ochlerotatus > Ochlerotatus camptorhynchus. The sequence continues at coordinate 1,044,604 of NW_027040852.1, read as the reverse complement.
GGACTCTCAGATCTTTTCTAAACCTAGGACCAAACCCTAAACCTTAACTTTCCTAGAACCTCAGAATTTTTCAGAAGTTCCCACAAAATTATGCATAACATCCCTAGAAACTTTTTTGAAGTTCCCTAAGTACAACATTTTCGAAACACCCTCAAAACTCGCCTGTATTCTACCGAAAAATTTGAAGAATTTAAGGAGTTTAGGAGAAGTTCACGGATTTTCTTTCCCTTGAAAGATCCTTCAAGTTTTCACTCGGGTTTTCTCTGACTGGTATTTTCGACTGGTACAATTTCCCTCACAAATTCCCAGAACATATCTTCATCCTGATCCTATGATTGTACTATCTGTCATGCGATTCTGGGATATTCAAACTTCATAAGTATACCATCTAAATTGAAGAAAATTAGAATTAAAGAACTTCGTAGAACTTCGTGGAGAAATTCAAAGTACTTGTGATGATGATGATGATGGTCCCACCTCTTACCCCTACAAAGGTTTGAGCTGGACGAGTTATCTTTAAGATAATTAAATATAAACATTTTAACCAGGTTTGCAAACAAAATCGAGCTGGTTACAATTACAGATATAAATGTCCTGTTAAATATGCTATAGGCATCAACCAAAAACATTCAAAGGTGTAGCTAGTTATCAAAGTCCAAGTATAGTCCTCGACAATACTTCCATTTACACGTGACCTGGGATTTACACGTTTAAGCTTCCGCAGTGCCAGGACTATATCCAAGGAAACGACTTCCAGCCAATCCTTTACTAATTTAAGGCTTATGCCACAATTTCCACGTATTAGTCATTTATACCTGTATTCCGCGCGCGAGGCTCAAACCATTGTAGACTACTCAAAGCTATTTTTACTATTACTACTACAAAATCAAAAAACTAAAAATCCATCATCACCATCGAGGCAAACAATGTAGTTTTTTGTATATGCTACACAAATTACTAAAATGTCTTGATGACAGTCTCCATACAAAATAATCCGTTAGTGATAACTTTGTCAAGATACATGATTTATCCATTCATAAAAAATTAACTGCTCAATAAACAGCTTTTACATGTGAAATGCAGCGTCTCTTGAATTCTGTAAGTGTAGTTGCACGCTTGATGTGTCTAGGCATCGAATTGAAAACATTTATACCTTTGAAAAATAATGAATTTTGTGAAGCATTATTCAAAAGATGTGGTGTTCTTACTTCATCCGCGTTTCTAGTGTTATATCTATGAAAATCACTTCCTCTTTCAATCCGATCACACAAATATCGAGGCAGCAAACCGTTAACTACTTTAAAAATGAACACCATAGTCAAAAACACAATTCTTTGCTTCACTGACAGCCATTGCAAAGCGTCCAGCATAAAAGTTGAGGAAGTGAATCTATTACATCTTAAAATCAAACGCATTACTTTATTCTGCAAACGCTGTAATCTCGATATTTGTGTTTCATTGGCCAAAAATAAAATGGAAGGGCAAAAGTCTAGATGAGGGGAGATGATTGATTTGTATAACTGTATTTTACTACCAATAGTTAAATCGTTTTTCAAGCGACATAGGATTCCATACTTCTTGGCAATTTTCTTGATGACATTGTCAATATGAGAATTGAACTTGAGTTTGTCATCAATAATCACGCCAAGATATTTAATTTCCTGAACGCGATCAAGTGTCTCATCATCAATAACAACAGAGACATCATCATCTACACGATTCCGCGAAATTACCATGAATTTAGTTTTACTTATATTCAATTTCAATTGTTTATACTTCAACCATCTACTTAGAGAACGCAAATCTTCATTCAAGCGTGAAACGGCTTCTTCTAAATCTTTAGCTGCAATGAATAACACAGTATCGTCAGCAAAAAGATTAATATCACAAAACCGTAAAACTCGTCGCATGTCATTAATATACATAATAAATAAAATAAACTTGTGAGAAGTTCACTTTGCAGTAGTTTACGGTACCAGGAAGAATTACACGGAATTTGGGAGTCATTGATGAAACAAAGGAGAATTTCGCGGAACTTGCAGGAAATTCAAGAGACTTGGAAAATGTAAACGGATATTAGGAAAAGTTCACGAATCACGGGGGAAGTTCACTGAACTTTGATAAAGTTCACTGAAGTTGGGTTAAGCCAAAGACAACATATCAAGAAGACTGGCAACTCTTCCATTTTCTCAAACAACCGGCATGAGACAGGAGTTGCCAGTCTTCTTGATATGTTGTCTTCAGTTAAGCTCACGGGACTTATGAAAATTTCTAAGAACTTGGGAAATCTTCACGGAAAGATATTGGTTTGTAACTGGCAACTGGCAATAGTCTTCACGGGAGTTGGCGACGTAATGGTTTTGTTTTTTTATTTAAATGCAGCCACACCTTCAAGCGAAAGAAAATTCTGCTCATTGGAATTATGGATCCATGTTAGATGCTAGAGAACTAATTCACAATGTGGATAACAGAAGAGGTTCTCCCGTCTTCCATCTGTTTCAAATGTACTATGTATGTCAACAGTCTTTCACCATGTTCTCAATGAAGCCTAAATCCGTTTGAATGAACACAGTTTGCCGCGGGTGAAATCCGACAAGTGTCTTCATGCTCCGAAACAATCAAATTAGTTGGGAAAACATCCATTCCGAGCGAATCTGTTTAGATTTGCATAACATTATCTCGTCCCTCCCAGCAAATGGCACAACAAGCAAAATGACTACTACCTTCGCCAGAAGCACCTGAAATTGTGAAGTTTTATTTTCCTAGCGTTGAATCGATTTCAACAACAACAAATCCTCTAACGATGAAAAGAAACTCGCTTCTGTTTGCCGCAACGGAACGCGCACGTGGTTTGTCCTTTTGTTACCTCATTAAATTCCCGCCCGTCAAAAGCTTCAACAAACGGTTCGTCTGTTCTTCAGTCACTGACTGGCTTGTGAGCACTGAAGTTGCTACTTTTTTTTTGTTATTGTCCAACATGAGGAACGCTCAATTTCTATTCTGCATATATTTTTTTTATGTTTTCCACACGTCATCATCGACCGGTGTGCGGTCAGTTGGCAACATTCGGTTGGGTTGGTTTATGGTGGGCTTCCAACTCCAGACAGTCAACCTTTTCATTGGGCCGATACATGATCATCTTGTTACTAGTGGGCACAGTAAGAATTTTCGATTTACTGCATTTGTAAAATTGTTCTTTTTACTAATAAACGTACCGCAGCAACTGAGTAAGGTCGCTCAAGTGTTTCCACGATGATCATCCCAAATTTTTTTTTTCAAACTGTGCATCACTCCACGCTGTCATCCGTCACAAATAATCAAGAAAACAAATAAACACACGCACTTTCGTTGCGATTCACTAGTTGAGCCTGTTCAAGTTGAACCGGAGGTTCAAGTCGGATCACGTTTGCGATCGGGTTAATCTTCCGCTTTCTTGGAGATTCCTGGAGGTTAATTGAAGAAAAACTCAATTCTCATCGTTACAAGACGTGCTAAATTATCAAAATAAAACGAGTGGCAACAACCTGGCCAGACATAGGATAGGTTATTGCAGCACCCGAAAGTACACGAAGTAATAGTATTGATGTCATTGTGTCCCATCGTCAACCCCCGTCTGAGCTGAGTGTAGAATGGGTCATTCGTCCAATGCTAGGGCAGGAAAGGTGTGGAAGTTAAATTTTGTGATTTAATGAATGAATCACACGTCGAAGCTCATGCTGCTGGAAACCGGTTGTTGCTGACAGCTTAGAGGGCTATTAGGCAGGAGACGGTGGCAGCTAGAGTTGACCGCATGACAATGGAGTAATGAAGGTGTTAAAATGTACTATGTGACGAATTGCAATTGCGAATAGCTTTTCTACGAAATCTTAACCTTTAAATGTAAGTTTTTTAGCATGTTATCGTCAATATATCCACTGAAAAAAGCTGCTTACCGCTTGTTGGATGCGACTGTACACCTACACATATTGAAAATGCAACTCCCACTGTCTGACATTGGGAATAAAGACTGTATATACTCGAAAAAAAAATGCAACAGACACACTTTCATCCACTCTTTCTTCAAATCCTTGTCGTTTTTCAAGACCTTCCCTGTTTTCCGGAGCTTGCCCTTCATAATCGCCCAGAATTTTTCTATTGGGCGAAGTTCTGGCGAGTTTGGCGATACAAAAACAACATCGTTGGCTTCGTACCACTCCATTACCGGTTTCGAGTAATGGCACGATGCCAGATCCGATAAAAACAGAGTGTCACATTCGTGGGACCGGAGGAAGGACAGCAGGCGCTTCTGGAGGCATTCTTCTCTATATATTTGGCCGTTGATGGTGCCGGTCGTTATGTACGGCTTGCTGAATTTGCCGCACCCACAGATCGCCTGCCACACTAAGTACTTCTTGGCACATTTGTCGACCTTCGTCTTCCGGAACTACTTCGGAACATCCAGGCGGGACTTGCCGGGGATCTGCTTGGCGTCCACTTTAATGTACGTCTTGCCGTCCATTACGATGCATTTCGGCTGCACCAACCACTCGCGGTACAGCTTCCTGGCGCGGGATTTGGCCACCGTATTCTGATTATCGGTTCGGTTAGGCGTCCGACAAACTTCATTGTCTGCTGGACGAACCAGACGGAAGAATTGAACTTCCTGGCCACGTCCCGAGCCGACGCCATTGAGTCGTCTGGGTTTCCTTGAACGATTTTACCACACGGTACACGGTTGAATTGTCGATTCCAAACTATTTCACGATCCACCTGTGGGACTGGCCTAGATTTTCCACGACCGCTTCCATAATTTTTGTCGAAGCACTTCTTGCCATCTTGATAACTACTTGACAGATTTAGACGAGATTTTGCACATGTAAACTTTACACTTTAGACTAGTTTTACTCAAAATTTTATTAATTTTTACCTATGCAATAAAAAGATACACAAAAGAAAATGTTGCATTTTTTTCGAGTACAATCTTTCTGAACCATTATCTGTCTAGAATTATGTATTGTGATTTTAAAACGCTTAAGCAAGAGAAAGTTACTTATTCCAATTAACACACACGGTAAAAAGCTATCACATCTACACTGAACCAAAACATCCGCAATACTTCAAATGATTATTGCATTGCTCGAGCCCTTTAACAATATACATTCGAATTTCGGATGATTTTCTTTTGGTTGAATTCGTCGTCAGATGATAAACATCCATATGACTGTCATCTAAATACACAATGATTTTCGTTTGAAAATTAGCTATAAAACATAAGGCACTCAGAGGACAAACATATAAGAATAGTGAGACATGCAAGTGCTTTTTATTAGATTTATAATTTGATTATCTACATTTCCATACTGAATAGCCATAATAAGCCATTCCATTATGGATACAATTTTTTTTCGTGGTGGAGAAAACCTCCTCCACCACGAATTAGCCAAACATTAGTTTTCATCAGTTACCTATGTTCGTAACAGCACTGATTGCGATGTATAGGCTTCACCTCGTTTGTCAGCTCAGATCATCAAATGACGTTCGATGGAATTATTTACATCATCGTTTTGAATGATTTGCGTTAAGGGGCTGAACCAATACCATATTCATTTCCATTTAGTATGACAGTAATTCTGCAGAGAGCATTACGCATTTCAACCTAAGACCCTATCCCTTCTCATAACAATTTTCATCCTGTATTCGAGAGGAAAATCATCTGATTTCAAAACAACCGTCATCCGGTTGCAGCTATAATTTGAAAAAGTGATCTCGGTGTTTTGTTTTGAATAGTCTGAGGTTTCATTCGATCAGAGGATGATGCTTGTGTACAGTGTAATCCAAATGCCCATGCACTTGACTCAGTCTGTTATGCGGCACTACGAACCGAAGTGATTTATCATTGATTTTCAAGTTATTTGCGTTTTGAAACAAAGTGATTTGTTCTTGAAAAGTAAGTAATGTAAAACACCTTTAAATCAAAATGATTATCATTTAAATCGGCACCACTGTTTTCATCCATTGAATTTGATTAGTGTTGCTTTTGGAAGCAAATGTCAAAAACGTACATGATGGCGCGTAGATGGCAAGTCAACAACAAATGAAGTCAAGTGAGAGAAGCGATAATTCTCCATCTCCACCCGAAATAATTTGCGTTCTAGAGCGTGAGTAATACGAAATTATTGCTGTTTTCAATAAAAGTGTATTATTCAGATATGTTCGATTGCAAAACATTTTCAAACTTATCAAATTTATTGACCAATTTCTCGTCTTTCTTCTACTAAAAGCCTTTCGATGTTGTTCAATATAACTTGCAAACATGTGATCTGGGTAGTAATATCCCAAGTAACAATTCAAGCTGAACAGTAAGAACAGAAGCTGGCTATTGGTTGATTTAAGGTGTACAAAGCTGATTAACAGCAGGCTGAATATATAGTTGATTAGTAGTTCATGAAGCTAATTGTATCTCCATTATTCAACCTCAATAAGTTAGCTGATCTAAAGATTGAACAAGCCTTATTTTAGCTTTACAATGCTCCACAAATCAGCAATGCACTGCAAATATTTTGATAGCCTGATTTGTTAAATATAGTCAGTGTCACTCTTTGCATTTCCGGCATTTTAGTTCTTCTAAATTCAATGCCTACCTTCCTAATCCCAAGCAGCGGCAGCAGTAGAGACAAGGTAGAGGAGCTTTTTAGGCATAGCTCTAGGTAGAAGTGGGCTGCGACGACGCCGGAAGTATTATCATTTGTATTTCTGTGTTTTGACTGCTATATTGCATTGAATTTTCAAACAGAATTCCAGAAACATAGCTCAATGATGGCACTAAAATAGCTTCCACATGACCATCGAAATAAATCGCCTCTAGTGTGCACATTGTGTTTACTACACTTGAAAATGAGAGGAATGTTTTACTGTAACCAGTTGTTGTTTACAATTCTGCATTGCTGTATAATACTCTTCCGGTTGCTGTTATTCAACTTAAATTTGACGTGTTTCAAGTTAATGATCATACCATTTACCGCACGTATGCTTAAGTGTGAATCAGTGACTGCCGATTCGAATCCCGAAATGGAAAGGTAATTTTGAGACTTATAATAACAATATAAATATGTAAACCCAATTAGTCAGCACTTTGTTGCAGTCCCATGAAAATGTATAAGATATGAAGCGGTCTCCCATTATTATTTTTTTTCTAAATAAAACTAGAAGGCTGAACAAGGGTTGGAAAATTTACTGTTATTTAATGCATTAAAAAGCTTAAAACTTATATAACTGTTAAGCTTTTCTCTGAATAAAATCACCAGATGTAGATGTTTGAAAGCTGAACAAAGGTTAACGTGGTCTATTTACAACAATTATTAAAACTAAGGCTGAATTAAAATCGATTGAGCAACACTTGTTAAGCATCAAAATGTTAACTGGGTCTTATTTTGGATAACATATAACAAGGCTTGCAGTATGAACAAGGCTATATATTTATTTAAATACATTGTCAGAAAAAATAAATTCAAGGATAAATTATTTAAACTTTAAGTGATAGATTATTAATATCAGTATGGTTGACATTTCGAATGCATAGCACAGCACATCAATAATAGTGTGAAGTGATTTGCTGTTGATTTCATCGTCCTTCGATATGATCTCTTCCAAGGGATTTGCACATCGAATTGCAATGTTTGGCAAGCAGTGCAAATTCAACAGCAAATCACTTCACATGAACATGAACATCAATGTTTTTTTAACCGTGCACGACTTGAGCACATACTCTAGGGTGCCAAATAATGTATAGGAAAAAAGTGACCATCAAATTTTACAAACGTACCATACACAAAATGTTTATTGGCTCGATAAAAAACCCTATAGGGTTGATGCAAATTTCAGGGGTGCCGTAAAGCATCGTGGAGTCGGAGTCGTGGAGTTGATGTCAGAGTCAATAAAAAAGTACCAACTCCTACTCCAACTTGAAAGGGGGACCCCTGTTGACATCTCTAAATAAAGTTTATTTTTTATATTTTTTTAGAACATTGGAATAAATGCAATCACTTTGGGTTTTCAGTATGTTATTAAGCAACATTTCAGCTTTATTTCAGAAAATGTTCAGCCCAAAATATAACTTTTTCACTGGTGGCAGCCCTGCAAGCTCACAGATGCATGTGATGTTGTTGTGGCTTGCGGGACAGCGTTTCATCACTGAACCATCGGAGAAAAGAAATAATTAGTATTTTGAGTTCTTCATTAAAATATCCCGTCAAAATCTTTTTTTCTGAAAAACAGAAACACTAACAGCTAAGTAATTTATTTCCTGACTATCCAAACTCACAGTTTTTTCCTGGTAACGATCGACTATCCACAAAGGCGAGAGCGAGATATATACAGAAAATCGCCAGTCGGATCAGTGATATCGAGTAGATGCAAATTGAGCTTAATGCAAAAACAGCTCGTTGTAGAGGTGAGTCTCCTAACACCCCACCGTTAGTTGTCAAGGTGATATTACTCATCACACTCGTCCGCTGCGATGATGTTTCTATTGCTTGCTGCTGGTACCTTGAGCGATCCGCTCACCACGCCGTCCTATACGAAAATGAGCGAAGGTGCGATAGCAGCGCTGTTTTATAGCTTTTCAGGTTCAAGCAGATGCATCCGCAACCAAGTGGTACTCAATTATGACGACTGGGTTAAGGAAAATGTTTTTTTGTAGGACTGAGTCTGTGATTTCTTTATGGGGGCATACTTTGTCAAAACCGAAAATGGAACATGTAACGAAATTATGAAGGTTTTTGAACATTAATAACTCAGCTGCCCCTGGACCAATTTCAATAGTTTTATTACCAATCGATCACAAATATTTGTACGCATCAAATAAAATGCTTCCGACTGATGATTTCTAACAAGAAACTTTTGAAAAACTGGTAACGTCAAGCATTGTCCAATGTACAAATATGAAGTGATAGGTGTGATAGGTTGAAGGAAATGTCGATACTGAAGTAGAAAAATTTCACTCAATTCTTCAAAGCCTAATTTTAGAAACTGTACCATCAAAAAAAAGAAGACGAACACAAAACAATAAACTACCCGCATAGTTCAATCCACAACTGAAAAATTTGAAGAATAAAAACAGAAAGCTCATTAACTATACAAAAAGAAAAAAACTGAAACCAATTTGCGAAACTATCACAACTTATGCAACCAATTAAATACAGCCATCATGAGGACTATAACCGCAAAGTCGAAAATGAAGTCAAATCATCTCCTAAGAACTTTTTAAATTATGTAAACACGAAATTATGAATTTGGATGCAAATGTAGGTGAGAATTCTTCTGAAATTTGCAATATTTTTGCAAATTTCTTCCAAGAAGTATACACCACATTTTCCGAAGAAGATCGTGACCGCGATTTTTTTGCATTCATTCCTGAAATTTCTAAAAACATCTCTGTCAACCAATTTTCTCAACATGAAGTCCTCAATGCACTAAAAAACTTAAACGCGTCGAAAGGGTCTGGACCTGACGGCATCGCACCCATATTATTGAAAAACCTTTCTGAAGAACTCGCATTTCCTCTAGAGCGTCTTTTCAACATGGTAAATTCCCTGAAATTTGGAAATCATCTTATTTGGTACCTATTTTCAAATCAGGTGCAAAATCAGACATTCGAAATTATCGTGGAATTGCTATTATTTCTTGCATTCCAAAACTTTTTGAATCAATCGTAAACGGCAATATTTTTCAGCAGGTGAAAAATCTAATTCCAAGTAAACAGCACGGCTTTTTTAAAGGTCGTTCAACTACCTCTAATCTTCTAGAATATGTATCTTTCATTCTTAAAGCATTGGACAGTGGCAAGCACGTTGAAGCGCTATACACCGACTTCAGTAAAGCATTTGACCGCATCGACATACCATTATTAATCCTCAAATTGCAGAAAATAGGAATGGAGCCTGGACTTTTGAATTGGCTTCAATCATACCTAACACATCGTAAACAAATAGTCCGCTTTCAAAATAAACTTTCAGAACCAATTTCAGTCACCTCCGGGGTACCCCAGGGTTCTCATTTAGGCCCACTTCTTTTTATTTTGTACATAAACGACATTCCCTACATACTTAAAAAAAAATAAAATTGCTTGTATATGCAGACGACATGAAGCTCTTTATGGAAATAAGTAATTCTAGCGATGCAGGAGAATTCCAGAATGAAATCAATATATTCCACACCTGGTGTAGTAAAAGTCTACTTCAACTGAACGTAAAAAATGTACTGCAATAGCATTTAGCAGAAAAATTGAAACACCGCATATTGAAATATCATTAGGCAACCAAATAGTAGAAAAAAGCAAAATTGTAAGAGATCTAGGTGTAATCCTAGACTCCAAACTAACTTTTATAGAACATTATAGTACTATCATTAGTAAAGCAAACAGAATGTTAGGCTTCATCAAAAGGTTTAGTCATAATTTCGAAGACCCATACACTATTAAGCTATTATATACCACATATGTAAGGCCAATTCTGGAATACTGCCACCTAGTATGGAATCCATACATTTCCATACACGAAGAACGCATAGAATATGTCCAAAAACAATTCCTTTTATATGCTTTACGTAAATTGAATTGGACTGCTTTTCCATTACCATCTTATGAAGCGCGCTGCATGCTCATCAATATACAAACACTTAAGGAGCGCCGCCAATTTGCAATGCTTTTCTTCATCAACGACATTATTTCAATGCGCATAGATTCGGCAGAAATTCTCGCACAATTAAACTTTTACACACCTTGTCGATATCTTAGAACACGGAATTTATTTTCAGAAACATCGTACAGAACAAACTATGCAAAAAATAGCCCAATCAATCGAATGATGCGCTTATATAATTTGCATTGCGGAACTATTGACATCACTTTGTCCAAGCAGCAAATAAAAACTAAGCTAAAACAGAATAGAATTAATGCATACACACTTAATTCAGATCACCGAAGTCGGTAGGAATTTACCGGGTTTTTGAACAGCAGAACAACTCGGTATAATTTTCAAATGACCGTTACACGTGAGAAATCAAGAAAATTTATAAATTTTATTTTTCATCAATAAATGGGGTAAACTGAACAATATCTGTACAAGTTCGGGATAAATTTTTTAATAATTGGATTTTTCACTGATTTTTAAACTTTTGCCGAACAGTTCTGTAGTTCAAAATTTACCGAACGACAGAGGCCTGGATTAGTGTGTAGTATGTAAGTAAACATTGTAATAATCATTGTATGTAGTCTACACTGGCTAGACGAAATGGAAATAAATAAATTTTATCACTGTTTTTCATGAAATACACGTTCTTCCCAAACCCAGTCGACATAATCGAGTTCCACTTGGTTGCACATCGTTCTGTTTAAACCTGAAAAGATATAAAAGAGTGTTGATGTCTAGATTCGGACCACGCCAGCAGGCAGCAGAAGCAGCAATAGTAGCAGTAAGAAGGTGGTGGCAGGTTAGGTAGTCCACTCTTCTACCTAACATGCAACAATGTTTGTTCGTGGCAAAGGAGGAAAAGATCTTGGTAAAGAAGGCGCCAAGCGTCATCGCAAGGTTCTTCGTGATAACCGCCATCCATTCGATAATAGATGATCGATCAATTAAAAGAACTAAATGCACTTCACGTTTGTTCCGTCCACTAGCGGTCCTACGTCAAACTTTCGTTCGTGCCCCTAGGCATAGACTCTTCTACTTTTTTCTTCATTAAATCCGTGATAAAATTGCAACCTTTTATTTGAACATTTTTCCAACGTTTTTCGGTGGCAAATTGGAAGAGTATTTATTTTGGCAGATTTGTAGAGTTATTTCCTATCGGTTGGTAAATTTGGTTTTTATTTAAATCTATCAATGACAAAGTTATAAGCGTGCATAACCTAACGCCTTTTCGCGACGGTCGCAAATTTTTTAATTACCTTCCCGTAAGACGTACTCTACGTAAAAAATTAGCAATGGATTAATGGAAAATGATTTTAAACTAGATCAACCCAAAAGTTGGTCAATGAGCACCGTTTTTGGCTCATTATCAATTTGATTAAATTTAAATGCCTATTATGAAATCTAACTCTGATTTAAATCTAACAAATCTCCAGCTAGTACAGATCAATAAAAGATGTTTTAAATTTTTTTAGTATGTTTTTTTTTAATTTCCTTTAAATATCTTGATTGTTATTTGAACTGAGACCGAGAAAGCTTTTCTTAAGCATGAATAAAAATTAACATCATATTAATTAGATAATTGATTAATGATTGAAAAAAAACTATGATAGTTAATTTTATACATTAAAATTGGTGAAAGATTATTTCCATTCTGTATTCATTGTAAGCTGCTTTTCTTAACAGTTTGGAAAATTTCAGCTCGGTTCGGTTTTCAAATAATAAACAAATCACCTAACTGTTAGACCAATTTTGTTTAAGATAGCGACCATGTTAATTTAAACAACATTAGGATTTTAATATTAATTGTGGCAAGCTTATTCAAAATGATGTTTTTAAAACTGTCAAATGTTGCGCAAATTTCCGTTTAAACTTGTGCCAATTTTTTCGTTCAAAATTGTGACCTTTTTCTTTAAAAGCAGTAGATATAATTTTTTAATTGTCTGCCCATTTGTATTTGTAAATTGAATCAATAAGAATCAATATAGAAGGATGTGTTAAATTTCGTTAAATATAGTGATCAAGTTCTTTCGAAGCTGTGACCAATTAATTTTATAAATTTGACCAATTTAGTTTCATATAAATTAAGACCAATGCAATTAAAAGATTTGCAGCTGATTTGATACATTTTTAAATTCATCTCGTTAGCAGTTGAGGGGAATTTTTTGATATTTATACATGATCAATCTATTCAGATATTGTAACAGGTGCTTGTAAAAGCGGTGTCCATTTGAGTTGAAATTGGTGAAAGTTTAAGATCAAGTTGTTAAAAGCTCTGAAAAATTTATTTTGAAACCTTCTTCTAAATTTGGCATTTCTTCCTTGATGACCAATTTCGTTGAAAAGTGGTTAGAAAGTTGTGACCGATGTTAATATAAGTTGAATACGTAGCACAGTCAATTTGTTTATTAAATTGATATCCAAAAATTTAATCTTAAAAAAAATAATCTCTAAAAATATTATCTTAAAAATATCAATCAATCAAGTTCCTAGCCACATCCCATTTAATATTGCTTCTTGATTTTGTTTTCTCAAATACTTAATCAACCGTAATTGGTTTAAGACTTATTATTATTTTATGATCGAGGAGTCGTCAGAGTCGAGGAGTCGTCAGAGTCGAGGAGTCGTCAGAGTCGAGGAGTCGTCAGAGTCGAGGAGTCGTCAGAGTCGAGGAGTCGTCGCAGCCGAGGAGTCGTCGCAGCCGAGGAGTCGTCGCAGCCGAGGAGTCGTCGCAGTCGAAGAGTCGTCGCAGTCGAAGAGTCGTCGCAGTCGAAGAGTCGTCGCAGTCGAAGAGTCGTCGCAGTCGAAGAGTCGTCGCAGTCGAAGAGTCGTCGCAGTCGAAGAGTCGTCGCAGTCGAAGAGTCGTCGCAGTCGAGGAGTCGTCACAGTCGAGGAGTCGTCACAGTCAAGGAGTCGTCACAGTCGAGGAGTCGTCTCAGTGGAGGAGTCGTCTCAGTGGAGGAGTCGTCACAGTCGAGGAGTCGTCACAGTCGAGGAGTCGTCACAGTCGAGGAGTCGTCACAGTCGAGGAGTCGTCACAGTCGAGGAGTCGTCACAGTCGAGGAGTCGTCTCAGTCGAGGAGTCGTCTCAGTCGAGGAGTCGTCACAGTCGAGGAGTCGTCACAGTCGAGGAGTCGTCACAGTCGAGGAGTCGTCACAGTCGAGGAGTCGTCACAGTCGAGGAGTCGTCACAGTCGAGGAGTCGTCACAGTCAAGGAGTCGTCGCAGTCGAGGAGTCGTCGCAGTCGAGGAGTCGTCGCAGTCGAGGAGTCGTCGCAGTCGAGGAGTCGTCGCAGTCGAGGAGTCGTCGCAGTCGAGGTGTCGTCGCAGTCGAGGTGTCGTCGCAGTCGAGGTGTCGTCGCAGTCGAGGAGTCGTCGCAGTCAAAAAGTCGTCGCAGTCGAAGAGTCGTCGCAGTCGAAGAGTCGTCGCAGTCGAAGAGTCGTCGCAGTCGAGGAGTCGTCGCAGTCGAGGAGTCGTCGCAGTCGAGGAGTCGTCGCAGTCGAAGAGTCGTCGCAGTTGAGGAGTTGTTGCATTCGAGGAGTCGTCGCATTCGAGGAGTCGTCGCATTCGAGGAGTTGGAGTCAGATACAGTAGGCCAGGAAATAAATCGATCACGAAAATACTAAAAACGCTCTGCTTTGCATCCAACTGACGTCTGCAGTAAAGTTTCTTAGAATAATTGGGACTAGAATTTGATCGATAAAAATAGTTCAAGTTTTGGCCGCAAAGATAGCGCAGCGATACAAACTTTATTATTTCGCAAGACAGAGGTTTTCTTTGGCTGGAAAAGTTGTAGAACGTCGAAATTTATAAACAGTTATATAAGACATATAGCGCATCTTCAAACAATTGAGATAAACATAGTTTTATAAAAATTTGCGTGAAATTCAAATACAAAAGAATACTTTTATTATTTTTGTGTCTGTAATACTGGACCAAACATCAATTTAGAGGGAGAGCATTTTTTCACAATTTTTCATGATGTTTATATTGGTGACTCAATACTTCTAGAAACCAAACGGAGCCGAGGGACTAATTTTTTTGAACGTTTAGGGAAATTGAGTTCTTAATTTTTCTCCTGTTTTTTTTTCTCTCTTCTGCATCGCTTCATATTCATATATATCATTCCAATGATTCGCCGTTGCTGGCACCAGGTCAGTTGGGGTTCGGTTTTGTTTTCGGTCTCCAGGGTCACCACGTCCATTTTCACCAACTCTTCATGCAACACCTGTATCCCTCCTTCTGATTTTTGACTGCTGCTGAACAGCGTACGTTCTGCTGCCATGGCTCTGATTTTTGTCCTTGTCATGCTTTCTATCGTCGTTTTTCGCTTGGGCGGGAATGCATATAGTGTCCCTCTGCCTTACATACGAAGCATTTATCTTTATTCCAAGAATATAATATATTCCCCTTCCGAATGTGGGAATTAAGTTAGGAGGGAATCTCTACATCCACGTCCATGTATACCCCTCGCACACTTTGTGTACATTTAGAGGCAAAATTCCGTATGGAATTGGTCTCGGATGACACGCTTCACTTTCCCGTATTTTCCCAGTACCAGCGTTAGATCAATATCTGGCACTTCTGGTGGTAAATTGAACACTCTTACGTATTGCATGTTGACCCCCGCAAGCGACATTCGTACCTCCACTGCAATGGAAAGTTAATTTCTCCGGGTTATGCATAAAGAAATACTGCATAATTGCTTCAGATTTGAATTTCATTAATACCGCCTTCTCCGCAATCCGATATATGGCGTCCATATCAACAGGGTTCGCATCCAGTGATTTCATGAAATATGCAGACTCACCCATGGTGGGCTTCACACGTCAATTTGAATAGGGAAAACAAAAAGTAAGCTTTATTTCGACCATTATTGTCGAAATTTTTGCAATGAACAAAGCACATCAAAAAACAGTCGACAGTCATGCTAAATTTACATGAAATATTCTGTAAATTTACGCTTAAAATAAAACGTAAAAACGTGTGCGCTATGTATTGCAGAAATTTACATGATTTTTTCAAACGGTGTATTGAAAACAGTATTTGCAATCTATTAGGCCACCCTCCAGTTTGATTCATGACCACAAAATATGAACTTGTGCCAAAAATGGTAATGATTGGAGAAGGTATAGAGGGTAAATTGATGGTTGAATAACTACACATAAACAACATCAATTTATACACAACAACGACAACCTTGTTCATCGTTATCATTCTAACCACATATTCAATTTCAACAGCATTTTAACAACTTGAACCAAATATGGAGCAATAGCTTTCTTATTGTAATTCACTATTATCTCCATCCAAACTTCAAACCAATTTGTGTGACCTCTTAGCCTTACAAGCACTTTTTGATGTAGGATTATGTCTGTGATTTCTATATGGGGGTACACTTTGTGAAAACCGAAAAAGGAACATGTTACGAAATGATGAAAGATTTTGAACGTTTATAACTCAGCTGCCCCTGGACCAATTTCAATAATTTTACCACCGATCGATCAGAAATATTGCTCGATCAGAAATATTTTTTTAAACTTCTCTTTTGAAAATTGCACGAATGTGCAACTGTTGCTATGATAATACAAATTACCACCGATTGCCTGCGAAAAGCGATTTCCCTAACACAGATTTCAAAGTTGAATTCCATCCAGTTTCACCAAACGGTGTTTATTAAATCACCGGTTGATGAGTGGTGGTGTTCTTCAGTACACAACGAAAGGCTCCCCGCAAGCAGCTAGCTGCCCTCAACCGCTGATCGGATGCAGTTACAATCACCGTGTGTGGTAGTGTCCGGTCGTCAGCATCCGCAGCAGCAGCAGCAGCAGAATATTGTTCTCCAGTACACAACCATAAACTGCCTGCATGCAGCGAGCCGCAGCCCACATGAGCATCCATAGAAGGAGGAAGAAGCCGTACCGCTATTGATCGGAATCTGTAGCTTTCCGTGAGTCGCTGTGGATCCTCATTCCAAACAACATACATCTCACCAGCCTCATCTATGTTTGACACCCTAATAGCTCAGCATTACTCAACCATCACGGTAAAACGGTCATTTTCAGGACCACAATAGATTTGTTAAAGAGTATTTTTGGACATTTGTCAAGGTCATCAATCGGATGTCAGTTCCCATAACATAACATATTATGTTTAAATCTAACATACCATGTATTTTAAGGCAACATTGGGGGTGTTCCAAAAACCAAAAGTGGTCTGATTTTGAACCAGAGATGATGGATTTTAATTCTTAATACGCCAATCGATAGGATTTTTTTTATGTAGGACTACGTCTGTGATTTCTATAAGTATGACCTTCTGGTCTTATAATTACTTCTGTGGCCTTACCTTAACAAACCTTGAAATTATCTGATTAGTAATAAAAGTAACAAATTTGTCTTGATTACAAATCAGAAAAAGCAACAGCATTAGTGTCTAATCTTTCGCGACCCTTTTAAACACAGCAACAATCCATTTGAGGGATACCAGATAAAACAGCAAAAAAAAACCCTTTTTAGGGCCACAAATTAAAAAATAGAGTTGAAATTATAGACAATTTGGACAATATGGACAATTTGAAGCATCAAACCCAAAAACTAATTCACCAACCCATGTGGTCCTACGTCAAGTTACCGTTCGTACCCCTAGGCATAGACTCTAATACTTTTTTTTTCAAAATGAAGCACCCTACTGGCACACCTACCTTGCATTAGTTTAGTTTAGTTTTCTTTATGAACGAGACTTTCAGCCTGCCTTACATTGATTTGCCGATTATGTTATATCAAATCTTAAAACGATGTAAACCTAATTAAGTATTGGTCACACATGACTCAAGGTTAGTTGTGCTTATCGACAGCCAAAATTGTCTCATTAAATTTTTCCCGAGTCTCTAACGATACTGTACGTGTACAACATTATCTTACAAAATTCAACCTTAGGACCGTTGACTATATGAACCCATTGTCGATGCAATCCAGTTAAGACAAACCCAACCAATAGGATTACATGCAAATATTCATCCTGAACAAAAGAGTTGAATTTCTCACAACCGTCAAAACCTGGCGGTGTATTATTCGTGCCTGTTTGTTTACTGACCACCTTGCCAAACAGGGTAGTTTTCCCATGCCCAATTCCGGCTCCCTGGTTCACACCGACGCCGCCGCTGCCGAAACAATACCCCGTGCGCACATATCTCGGAAGCCTAGTCAATAACAACAATACAAAACAGTCAGTGAGAGTGTAAACAATCCTGTCTTATCCGCTTGTCAATCAGCCAAACGCACGCGTGTCAATGAGCCTGTCAATCGATCCCTCGAAAATAGCCCGTCCGCGTTGAGTGTAAATCATTTGCACCTCGCTGTAGTGTTAGGTGCTAATAAGCCTTTGAGTCTAGAGATGAAAAGATGTAGAAAACGGCGTGTCATTTAGTCAAATTGTGCAACAACTTGGTTTGTTTAATGGCTGTCCGTCAACCAGGCAAGTGCTTTCGGAAAACACCATCCTAACGCCTAACCCAGGGCACCGATCGAAATTCCCATCGGGTCGGGTAGGCTTACACTTGATCTGCTCTCCACCTTGAAAGCAAAACTTAATTATCGAACAATACGTAAACTAATGAAAAGTATTGAATGAGCCAAAAATGTCGGGTCGACTAACGAGACTTCCAAGAAACGATAAGAGATAACTATCATCACTATGTCTATGACCCACTTCCACCCTCGGGTGAAAGGAAGCAAGGAGGCGGAGAGGGGTCGTCCTCTATGTAGAAGCAACAGCAGCCAGCCAGGGACCACAAAAGAAGATTGTAATTCATCATCAAATTGTCAAAAACGGCGAAACAAAACAGTTTCTAGCCGTTCGGGTGAAGATCGTGGGGTGATCGAGGACCAGGGGATGCTGCACGGCAAGAAGACGAACCAACAACAACAGCAAAGGCAAAAAATAACAACACAACAAGCAAGTCGCGTTTCACCGCATGACGTATGACGACTCTTCCCCTTCCGCCGCGGCCCTTTTTGACCCACTCTCTCGCTCTGTCCGCTGCTTGCGAGCGCAGCTCTCGTCACCGTCCACGGCGACCGTCGCTTTCGGTCACACTCACGATCTCGCGAACTAGATTCGACAATTCGGCACAATCACGCGGACACCATCTGGTGCATTTTCCGACCATTTCCCCCGGTTGCGCCAAGAATTTCCCAAATCTGATAGCCCCAGAGTCCGGTGGGTGCCGTAACTGATCGATTGGTACCACGGATCAACGGAGAAGTTGTAGAGGACTTGCAGTTGCATCGCGATAGTAGGATCACCCGCCGGACCGCATTGCCGTGTGCCGGGCCTTGAATGCAAACAGCTGGTCGTCGTCATCACCGCGTGAGCCGGAGAGATTTGTCGCTGGTTTCAAGCTTCCCAACGACGACATCAGTTCCACTGTGGCTCACCGTGCAGACTGACTCCAGCGGCAAAACTTCGCCGATAAGTTCGGTCGCACACATAGAACTGACGTTCGGACCCGATCGTGAGCTTTCCCTGGTGGTAGTAGTGAGCCTTTGCTCGTTGTAACTGTATGCGGCTCAAAGCTGCTCCTATGGTTGTCTCTCTTGATGCCTGTCCTTCTCATTCGCACCCACCACGATCTTCTGAAATTCCCTGAAGTGGGCGTGCTTGCAGCTCGCACACACGCTTCCCCTCTCTAGTCGAACAACAGATCGCTTCGATAGCTGCGGTAATCAGTTTCAATTACCGCAACTTATCGCACTGGACAACCGTATCTCTTCCTGTCCCCCACCGGTGCTCGGAGGTAGACGCAATTTACTTATCAATGCAATTTTATTACGCAGCCCAGCGAATCACGATCACGTCCCTACCTTTCCTTGCTTTCGCAGAGCTACCTGTCTGTCAGAACGCACAGAGCTACCGTTTCGCTACCCGTCGTCGTAACGCATGTCCTTTTATGGCGGCCGTTCCAAATATGGCCCAGCCGCTGGTCCTTCTCTTTTGTCCCCGGTGGCTGCAGCAGGCGCACTGATAGAAATGTCGTCGCCGTGTCTCTTACGTAAAAGTAGCACATGCGTCGTCGTTCTACCCGTAATCATGAGCCCCACTCGCTGATAAAAGTTGCAATCGATCGACAACAGTGTTCTAAGATTGTTGGACGGGTGTTCTTTGTCTTGGCAGAATGGTTTGCGTGGGTGATCCTGTTGCTGCCCAGTGCTGGCTGGTTGGCTTTTGTTTGACGAACCTTTTATGGCGGCGATCAAGATCGGACCGGCAGAGGTTGGTTCTTTCAACGCCACAGCGAGAACGGCAGCCGGAACAGAACTGTTGTGGCTATTGTCGGTCGTCGGTTGGATGCCGTCCGTTGGTCGTTGGTCGTGAGCGGTTACTGCCGCAGGAGTGATTAATAAAATTATGATGATGGATTTTGGACGATTTTAGGCGGTATTTTGGTGTGGGATTAACAATATAATATTGTAAGTCTTTACGAGCGTAGGTGGAGATTGATTTCTTGTTTAAAACATAAAACAGGGCAACGATGCATTTGAATTCTCACGGTTTGATTTTATGAACTGAACAAGCGTTCACAGTAGATGACTGGAGAATCTGAACATTAACATTAAGCATTGAAATTAAACTGATTCTACTGTCAAAGGTAGGGGTTAAATGGATACTTGAGAACTTCCCAAGTAAACAACAAGCCCTCTATCCAGTGCCAGATTGAGGATCCGGGATTCCCAAGGCAGCTTTTATTAGGGAGCCCCTCTTATTAATTGCTTTCGGAGTATGAATTATTCTCTAAATTTCAATTTAAAATATAAAAAATGCAAACAAGTAAGGGATTATAAACTTGCTTAAATATTTTTTATTATTGTTTTAAGACATACTTCAAGTCTCCACGTACATCGTACGGGTTAGGCAAAAGATGTGCGTTTGACTTTAAAAACTGTCGCATTAATGGCCCTTCGCTCAATTTCAACTTCTATTCAATTTTCATACTGCCGTACTCTAACGGAACTATCCACATACCCTCTTCTAAAGGTCATTCTCACACTAAAGCTTCATGTTAGCATTTCAAACCAACTCTATTATTATATGTTTAAGAGGTTTTAAAGGCTTGTTCATTCACCTTGACACAAATGAATTATTGCGAGCGAAAATGGTACGTATCCACTAGATTAAATTTTAAAGGAAACGCTCTTATTCAAAATACTCGAATAATAACATCTATTCACATTTTCTCAACTAAACTGCAAAAATGTGTTACTGAGGAGTTGATTAAATGTGATCATACAAAAAATAAAGAAATTGGCTGAAAAACTGAAAAAAAAAAGTAGAAGGGTCTGTGCCTAGGGGCACGAACGGAAGCTTGACGTATGACCGCTAGTGAACGGAATAAATGTGAAGAGCATGTAGTTCTTTTAATTGATCAATTATCTATTATCTCAACTCATTCCGTTTTTGAATTGTAGGCGTACCAAATTTGTAGTAATTTTTTTCAAAGAGAAAGTTGATTAAGAGAATCAATCAAAATCACTTGCACCCCTGCTTACAAGTTTGGTTACAAGATTACAACTCTGGAGAGCATTTTGTGTGGTCGTTGGGGTCTTGTGGTTCTGAATATGGACAAACAAGCACAGATGAATTCTATTCCTACTCTTTACTGATGTAAGCTTGATGGCCCTGAAAAGGGCCGTTTTATTGAAGAGGACATCCATGGCCACTTACGCTTGGCGTGTTTGTAGGTGACAGCATCACGGACCTCATTTTCCAGGAACACCTTCAGCACACCTCGTAGATCAGACCGGAGATACGTTTAACACCACCACGGCGAGCCAGACGACCGATGGCGGTTATCTCGAAGAACTTTGCGATGACGCTTGGCGCCTCCTTTACCAGACCATTTCCTCCTTTGCCACGACCAGTCAATTGTTGCTTGTTAGGTGAGAAGGAGTGGATTAGCCACCACCTTCCTACTGCGGCTATTGCTGTCCACCACGCCGTCCGAAGCGAAAATGAGCTAATGGCATACAGCAGAGCTCTTTTATATCTTTTCAGGTTGAAGCAGAATGATGTGCAACCAAGTGGTATAAAAGCTACAAAGACTCCTCCCATTATGAGTAGTTTGCTATCAAGTAGCGACACTAGCTCTTTTCCTTTTGCGTACACGGCGAATGAGAACGACCCAAATTTGAGTTTAGTTCACTCATAATCGCCAAAAGTGCAGGAACTCAGCGATGAGTAAATTTGTCTCATGGTTTACTGGTAAACCTAAAAAATCTGCCAGAAAATGAGAAAATTGACGAAAATTTTATTCAGTCTCGGAGTAGTACTAATAATCTTTACTTTTCTCAAATTCGGGAATTTATCGCTGGAAAATCCTGGAAAAACCATGAGGCAAATTTACTCATCGCTGAGTTCCTGCACTTTATTTCTTATTTCTGAGATAACTAAACTCAAATTTGGGTCGTTCTCATTCGCCGTGATAACCTCTCACCCCAGCAGGCCTGGGTCCAATCTCAGTCGGCGCCACCGGCATGTTCTAAGGCATAACATCTCTAATCACGCCTTCCTTCGGGAAGTAAAGCCGTTGGTCCCCGGTTGAGTTGATGGGTCGATTGGTAGGGTCCAGGTGTAGGAGCTGCCTCCCTGGCGTCGGTAGCATTGGAGCTCAGTACGGAAAACAAATCTCGCGTCACTTTTCAATAGGTCCTATCTACATTGATCGATTCTCTTCATCGACACTCTCTTTCGTAAATAACTCGGTTTCAACAATGTTTCCTGCCGTCTTCGTCGAATTAGATGCTAGGTTGTTGCTTCTTCCATCGACAATATCCGGCCGTGGCGATTCAAAGTTGATCAAGGTTGATCAAAATAATTTGCACCCCTGCTTCCAGTTTGATTACATGAGCATTTTGTGTGGTCGTTGGTTCTGAATATGGACATACAGGCAGATGAATTCTATTCCTACTCTTTACTGTAATAAGCTTGGTGGCCCTGAAAAGAGCCGTTTTGTTGCCAAAGTTGGTGATGATTTAACCTCCGAAACCAAACAGAGTGCGTCTCTGTCACTTCAAAACGTAGATGACATCCATGGCCGCTTACGTTTGGCGTGTTTAGTGTAGGTGACAGCATCACGGATATCATTTTTCAGGAACACCTTCAGCACACCTCGTAAATCAGACCGGAGATACGTCAGACACCCCCACGGCGAGCCAGACGTCGGATGGTGGTTATCTAGAAGAATTTGCGTTTGGTTCTGAATATGGCGATGAGTGTGCAAAATATTAAGCAATTCAATCCTCCCTATTCGCACGCGCCCGAGGATCGGAGGCGAATGTCACTTCGACTTGTTTCGTCTACTTACTACTCTCTGACGACTGTGCTGGGGAAGCAGCATATGCATGTAGGTAATTGGTGGATTTGTTAGTTAATTCGACACTTTTGGACGATGCTGGACATTTACCAGTTTTTCAATAGTTTCTTGTTGAAAATAAACATTCGGAAGCATTGTTATCGATGCGTAGCCATATTTCTGATCGATTGGTGATAAAATGATTGAATTTGGACCAGGGTCAGCTGAGTTATTAACGTTCAAAATCTTTCTTAATTTGTTACATGTTCCATTTTCGGTTTTCACAAAGTGTACCCCCATATAGAAATCAAAGACGTAGTCCTACGTCAAAATAAAACCTGATGAACAACCACTTTTAATGCGAACAAAATTTACCGTAAACCAGAAAACGTTACGAGCGAAAGTGGTACACGTTCATGATATTTCCAGGACGGGATATCTCATGAACTTCGTCATATGGAATGTTACCGCCTTGGTCTTCCGGATGTTAAACAGACTAGTTCTGAAATATTATGCTGCTAAATCTTAACATCCTGACTGTGTAAGAAGATGCTGTCTTCGAGAAAGTTGTTCAGGAGATAAAGGTCCTCAGAATGCTAGACTCTGAACTAGCTCACTATGCAGGGCTTGTGTGCATACTTATGTAAAGCTATTCTTCCATATAATCGCATAATACGGACCGCATGTAACGAAATCGCATGTATGGAGTCCACGGGATTTGGCTTAATTGGATCCAACATGGAATCGTGATCCTGGACATATAGAAAGTTTCACGCACAACGTTTGTGATTTCTAGATGGAGGAACACTTTGTGTAAACCAAAAATGGAACATGTAACGAAATTATGCAAGATTTTCAACGTTAATTTCTCAGCTGCCCCTAGACCGATTTCAATGATTGTATTACCAATCTATCAGAAATATTTCTATGCATCGATAACAATGCTTTCAACTGTTGATTTTGAACAAAAAATTATTGAAAAAGTGATAAATGTCAAGGATTGTACAAAAACGTCGAAATAACTAACAAATTTACCAATTAAGTACATGCATATGCTGCTTCCGACGTGTAGATGATTGGCGACATTTTGGAATTCAAGATGGCGACTTCCAGTATGTGGACAACTGACAAATACCCTACAATATGGAAGTTTCGGAACAGGGAAGACGTGCACAAGCTAGAAATAGATAATTGGAGACATTTTTGAATCCAATATGATGGCTTCCGGTTTGTGAAAAATGTCCAAGCAAGAATTTCCCTTTATAAAATTATCAGATACAAAATGGGTATTTGGGGAAAATTTGGGGGGCAGCCCTAAGTATGCACCTTTAGAACTGATAAAGCGATCCATAAAATATTTAAAAACGTTCAATAAAAAACATCCAAATTATCCATAAAACATCGGACAAAATCCCTTAAAAAGTGTGGATGATCCATACAAAATATCAATATTATCTATATTTTATGTAAAATTTAGCAATGCAATTGTAAAAATATACCGCTTAATTTATTAAGGATGAGCATTGAAATTGTACGAATTACTCATAAACATATTGCAATTGATCCATAAATCATTCAGCAATGAACCTTAAACTATAGAAAGTGATCCATAAAAAATCAAGTTTGCGCACTTAAAAATATAGACATGATCTTTAAATAAGACGTAATTTGTGACTATGTCACGAGCAGACACTCTCGAGTAACTAGCTCAGTAGCATGAGACCCCTTGAACTGTGTCGCAGGGCCGGCATGTTACTGGGTATTCGGAGGGGCTCCGCGGACAAAGTATGAAACACAGGAATATTCACATTTTCTAACACATTTATTTGCCCTTTTCTGTGGCGTGTGGGTGTGGGTTTTCACTTATATGTGGCGTGTATGCGAGGGTTTAAAATTTAGTACTCACTGCTGCAGCGGGATCTCCTACGGCGTCGCGACGCTGGCGTTGGCCCACACGGCTGCTCCTGCACTACCGTGTGGCCGGAAGCTTGCGGCGCACACTGGGGCAGATCAGTGATTTTCTCTGAAAAAATTAATAACTTTTGAACGAAGCATCCAATCAGAATACTATTTTCAGTAAAGTTGTTTGTATTAGTTAAGCGCTTCTTTTGAATAACTTAATTAGTTTGCAACTTGGTCGTAGAGATGGCGCGCAAATCTAACTTTTGAATAAAGCATCCTAGACGCATGGGGTTTCCAACAAAGTTTTTTATCTATTAAAAAGAAGGAAAGTTTCAGAAGACATGAAACTTTCATAACCTTTAGTTTCGGAGATATAGGGTATATTAAAAAATATGAAGCCAAAATTCTTATTTGTTAACTTTTATATATATTTTCATATGTTTGCTCTGGTTTCTGCATTTATTCCAACGGAAACAAACTAGGTGCGAATTTCCATTGAACTATATGTGGAATTTATAGTGACTTTAATGAAATATTCTCGAAGAACATGATATTTTGCCTGTATTTAAGGTGGGTGGGATTCTCATAAGGGCAGCTAAGGGCAGCTAAGGGCAGCTGGACTTTGTATCATTTGTTAGCTCATGTCATCCTTTAACATATACCAGAAAACTAAAGACATGATATTCGATGATTTTTTTTAATTTCACTTTTTGTAAACCGTTACAAGTATCTCTACTATTAAGGAAACCTGTCAGTTTGTATAATTTTTATTCGTTAAACTTTTTAAATTACAGAAGCAGTAATGCTTTAAAGATTAAACTATCTCTTAAGTTAAAAATTTAGAAATAGGTTGAATCATTTCCTTAATTGTCACTATCGTCAAATAAATCCGGTGGTTATAGTAATGCTTATGGATACCAACTACTAAAACATTGACGCACATAAATAATGCTCGATTACATTTTCGAAGAGACGTATTAGCTTTTGTAAACAATGCATTTGATCGTCGGTTTGGCGTAACTGGTAGTTTGCTCACGCATACTAACACTACCATCAGATAGTGGAAATTATCTCCTACATAATAGTGGTGTTAGTATGGGTGGACGAGCTACCAGTTACGCCAAACCGACGATCAAATGCATTATTTACAACAGCTGATATGTCTCTTCGAAAAAGTTATCGAAAATTGTACGTTGTACACGATCACGTTGGCACAGCAGCACACAGCTTGTACGATGATATCACACATACAACTTTACCTGGGTAATGCTGCTGATTAAGCTGACGTATACATGGTGGAAAGGGACGGATAATCGTGTTGTAAGCAGAGAGACAAAAGCAGACGATAGCATCAAAACCATGGCCGTCAGCCAGGCCCCTGGTTCGCTGGCAGCTCATGATAAGTAAACAATCTCAAAATTCAGCACAGCATTTAAAAATGGTGACATGTCAAAAATTTATATAATGTTATCCATTTTGAGAAACAGTTCATTTCAATGTAAAAGAGGTTTTTATCGGTATATATAAAGTTAAATTAAAAAAAATCATCGAATATCATGTCTTCAATTTTCTTGTATATGTTAGACGATGACATGAGCTAACAAAACAGACAAAGTTGAGCTGCCCTTAGCTGCCCTTATGAGAATCCCACCCACCTAAAATACATGCAAAATATCATGTTTTTCGGGAATATTTCACAAATAGTTCATTGAAAATTCGCACCTAGTTTGTTTCCGTTGGCATAAATGCAGAAACCAGAGCAAAAATATGAAAATATATAAAAAAGTTAACAAATAAGAATTTTGGCTTCATATTTTTTAATATACCCTATATCTCAAAAACTAAAGGTTATGGAAGTTTCATGTCTTCTGCAACTTTCCTTCATTTTAATAGATAAAAAACTTTGTTGGAAACCCCATGCGTCTAGGGTGCTTTATTCAAAAGTTAGATTCGCGCGCCATCTCTACGACCAAGTTGCGAACTAATTAAGATATTCAAAAGAAGCGCTTAACTAATACAAACAACTTTACTGAAAACAGTATTCTAATTGGATGCTTCGTTCAAAAGTTATTAATTTTTTCCGAGAAAATCACTGATCTGCCCCAGTGTGGGCGTGGGCTGCACACAGTGTTGTTGCAGCTTTGGGAGAATGGCGGATCTGGTGGCGTTCATCAGCCACATACGGCTCAGCAGGCGTTGCTGGCTCGTTTGGCTGGCAAGCGTCTTCCGTCGTTGACGGCATCGACTGACCGTGGCATAGCCACCTTGGTCTAGCCGAGACGGGACCCTCCTTGATAATTTAGGCCACTGGCCTGAGGGATGGGGGGGGGGGGTACACTAAATGGCACTGCACTTTACGATACCGCACTCGCATGCCTTTTGCCGATCATTCTCCATTATTAGCTTAAGACTACGATTTTCCTCCCTTTAATATCGTTCGAGTGTTTTTGCAGCGGTACTAACCCTCTCGCTGCTGTGTGTTGCCTTCTGTCTTTGATATTAAAATACGTGAATTTTCCAAACAACAACAACTCATACAAACGAAAATCCACGGATTGCAACCAACTGGTTACAAATTACTCATGTTTAGGACACATTTTTTTTTTTAATTTTGATCCATAAACCTTGAAACATGGCTTTACTGCATATTTACTTAGATTTATTGTCCTGCCCATGTATTTTAGGTAGAGGTGCGAAGTGACGGGCAAGCGTCTAGAATTAGCTTCCAAAAGAAGATTCTATAATAATATTCTTAAGAAGCACGGGCAGAACAATAAACCGGATATAGCATTTTGATTATATGTTTTAGTATTACTTCTACGTGAAGTCAACAATTTACATTTACAACATCTTCAACTGATATAGCAATTTTCCAAGGTTTATGGATCAAATTAAAAAAAGGGCCCAAAACATGAAATACATATGTATATCCCATAGACTATAACCGGAACACACCATAATAGGAACGTCTACCAATAACTGGAACACCTACCCTAGGTATGCACCATAAAATTAATTTTATTTTTCATATTTTTTTAAGAAAATTATTATAGAAGCTTCGTTTGGAAGCTAATTCTACACGCTTGACCATCTGTTAACCGCTCCCACCTCTACCTAAAAAACACGGCAGGACAGTAAATCTAAGTAGTTACGTACACAGCTAAAAAAAAGTAGTGTAAATTTCCGTTACTATGATGCACATAAATGGAGCGTCATATATCATTCAAGTTTAGATTATAGATCGTGTAAATTTATGTGACATGTCATGCAATATTCCATATATTGTATGCAACTGTCCACTTTTGTTTGCAACATTTCTTGCAAGCTGCTAGTTTACGTGAAAAGGAAGATTACATGTATAAATGTTTGCATGCATGGATGTTTACATCGCCAGTAAAATTCAGAATTTTTTGGTGTGTAGTAATGGAGCAATTTTTCATGGTTTATGGATCAAAATTAATAAACGTGTCCGAAACGTGAATAGGTTGGATAGGTTAGTTGGAGGTGGAATTCGTGAAAATATTGAATTTTATAACCCTATATTTGCTTAATCTAGATAGGGGAAATGCTCCTATAGTTGCGGTACGTTAGAAGCGTTAGGTTCCTATAGTTGTGTATGGAGACTCAATACACAACTATAGGAACCTAACGCTTCTAACGTACCGCAACTTACGTTTACCCTACTACAATTTGATCCTAAAATCTGGTAATCTACAATTTGTTCCTAAACGCTATATACTTGATTTACCCTAAGTAACTAGTAAGTAGCGTGGCATGCCTAACTTAAATAATAATTGATCCCTAAATCCTAAATCCTAAATCTAGCAAAATCTTTGTTAAAAGAGTGACGGAAGATAACTCTCGGTTTGTAAAATTTCCCGCTCAGCCTGCTATCGCTTTTCATGGAGGAATTTCTCTTACTCCAGCGCTTTATCATTTGCGCTTTTCTCCTGCTACAACTGGTCTAAGGATTCCTCCAGGCTGACCTCCTTTTCCAGATTTGGAGCCAGAATCACTCCTCGCACTATTCTTTCTGCTAGGTGGTTTCTTTGGGACAGACTTCTTGGTTCCTTTTGGCACCTTCAACATATTTGTGCACTTCGAGCACGTCTACCAAAGCCTCTTTTACAGCTGTTATCTTACCAGCACAACTATAATGGGTCCAGAAATCGCAGACATCACACTGGACCATATCATCAACGTGGTCACGGCCTTCACAAAGCGTACAGTTTCGATCGCTGTTCAGTTCTTCACTCAACGGTGGTGTTGATCTCTCTGACATTTTGAGGTTATATCCGATGTTGTTCTTCAAGAATGTTCGGATTAATCAAAGCAACTTCCTCAGAGCAGTCTCGTTTTGGACAGCTTGAAGGTTTTATTATTAGGTTTTATTATAAGCATTAAGGTTGGTTTAGATTTTATATTACTTTAATAAAGCCTATTTCAGCTTCAAGCTGCCCAAAACGAGACTGCTCTGAGGAAGTTAATTTCATTAATCCGAACATGGCTATATTTTTAAGTGCACAAACTTGATTTTCTATGGATCACTTTCTTTAGTTTAAGGTTCACTGCTGAATGTGTTATGGATCAATTGAAATATGATTATGGGTAATTCGTACAATTTCAATGCTCATTCTTTAGAAATTTAGCGGTACTTTTTTACAATTGTGTTGCTAAATTTTACATAAAATATGGATCATATTGATATTTTTTATTGATCATTAACACTTTTTTAAGGATTTTCCCCTATGTTTTATGGATCATTTGGATGTTTTTAAGGAATGTTTTCCAATATTTTATGGATCATTTATTGGTTTTTATATTCAAAAGTATGTTTGCCAAATTTGGAGTGATTCAGGGATTATCTTTCAACTGGACAAAGTTGACGAGAATAATTTCCTATTTAAAAGGTAAGTTCTTTTAGATAGAAAAAAAAAAAGATTTCAATCAGATTGATGCCACATGTCTGCAGTTCCAAACTCACATCATTTCTAGCTTAGTTCAATATCTCGTTGAGTACTTGACTGCCGCTCATCGTAAGTCGGTCCCATTTGCGTTTTTGTCAAAACTGAAATTTTCAATCGAAGCGTTAATCAAGCGGCGCCGGTGGTGTAGTGGTAAGCGTGATTACCTCTCACCCCAGCAGACCTGGGTTCAATACCAGTCGGTGCCGCTGGGATATTCTGAGGCATAACATCTCTGTTCACGCCTTCCTTCGGAAGGGAAGTAAAGCCATTGGCCCCGGTTCATACGTTGATGGGTCGATAGGTAGGGTCCAGGTGTAGGAGCTGCCTCCCTGGCGTCCGTAGTATTGGTGCTCAGCACGGAAAACAAGATCGACGGAAAACAAACCAAAAGAAAAAAAAATCGAAGTGTAAGCTAATCACCCATAGATTCATAATACTTAAAACGCGTTTTTTTCGGCTTACTGATTTGTGCTATGGAACGGACTAGCCATGAGCGGCAGTTGAGTTGATTGTAATACTTTCCCTACGATAGATAAACAGTAAAAGGCAAGAAGGGAAGTTTGTTTATTGTATTCATCTCGTAACAACTGTGAAACTTTTAAAGGAATAAATAGAGTTTCAATATTGAATTCATAAATATCTTCACCTTCGTATTTTTCGTATATCAAGATTATTGCTTATCGTATATTAGCTTATTGCGTGCTCTCAACTTAGAGATCTAGATGCACTTCCACAGTTATTAATTGAGAGCTTTCGATGCCTGCACCATTTTTGCATTAGTATAATTGTGTGGCAAGAACAATCATACTCTATGTCCAGGGTAGTCGAGAAATTTTCCAACCCGAAAAATTCCTAGACCGGTCCGAGAATCGAACCCAGCCACCTCCAGCATGATCTTGTTTAGTAGCTGCGTTTTTACCGACTGAGCTAAGGGAGGCCCATAGATATCAAACTGTTGATATAAGAAACACGGAGTAATAAAAGAGGGATGAAATTAGGCATAGTGATATTCGGGGTAATTTCGAAAAGCCTTTTTCACCTTCTATGATCTTCGGGGAAAATTTCTGTCCATTTAACTTTTTCCAAAAATTTTGTTATTATTCACCAGAGGCTGAAACGATGTTTAAGTTTCAATCTTAAAATCAGCAAATGCATTTAGTTGAGGTAAATCTATCTCTAAATCTAGCACATCATGATTGTTTTTCAAAAACCAACCTCAGTCAACTTAACCTTACAATTAAATATTAGCGACGATTAAATCTGTATTAACGTTTCCTTTTATCTTTTTCGTTTCAGGTGAGTTTTTGCAACAATTCATTCCCTAAAGAATTTAAATAAATGTGTCTGCTTCATTGGGATATCGACCTCTGCCATCATTGGGATAAGTATTCATGTTTTGATGTTAAATAATTGTACGTGCATGATGATTCAGAAAGTGAAATATGCGTTCATGGATTTCGCAGAATAAAAGAGCCTTAAGCAATTCACATACGTCCAAGGGGCAAGACAATATCAATTTATTTTGATATGTTTATCATATTTTAATATATATACGCTAAAATTATATCATCCTAATATCACATAAAAGCTTTGAAAGTTCATTCCATCAAGTAAAAGCTGCTCAATCAAATGAAAGCAAACGTTCCCTCGGCTGTCGACAAAAGCAGGCCACTCTGGATGTGTGCCACATGATCGTCTGTTTTCTTGGTGGCAACCATTTTGTGGTCCTCCTCATTGTTCTTCATCAGCAGATCTTTCGGTCTATGCGTCGTCGACTTTGGAAAGCAACCGTTTATAGTGATGAGTGTGTGAGTGCTGGCCACGTTTTGCATCAATTGCTGCAATAGAAGCGCTCGATACTGCCGATACGTTGGCAATACTGCTATACAATGAAACTACTGGAAGCGGCTCCCGTTCTGGTCTTCATCTTATTCGCATGCTTTCAACTTAGTGTTCTAAATGTATTTCCTCAGTTATTAATTAAGAGCTTTCGATGCCAATACCAATGCATGAATTTGTATATTGGGCGGCAAGCACAATGATACTCTATGCCCATGGGAGTCGAGAAAATTTCCAACCCGAAAGATTCCCTCGACTGGACTGGAAATCGAACCTGCCGCCTCTGGCTGGGTAATACCGTGCCTTTACTGACTAGGCTATGAGACCCCTCCCGTTCTGATGGAAGAGGCTTTTTGGATAGCGGAAGATAAAGTGTTAATTGTGTTGTACCTTTTGACTATAGATGTATTGTATAGCGACCAACAATCCACAGCTCTCTAATGTTAATTCGATTGAGCCTTATCAAATACGTCAATAGACAACAAAAATGAAAGCAAAATAAAAAAAAAAACTACGCAACATGGAACATGTTTCTGTTTTCCATTTGTTTTGGTCGGTTCTCAAAGAATTTCAAATTAATCTATATACCTACTCTCCTTATCTGTAGTCAAAGTCAAATTCAGCCTGTTTATGAAATAGCCACTTCTTACTGCTTCCTACTTTCTGAAAACGATAGCTTTTTTTTTTGTTTCCTTTGGTTTGTTTTTTCCGTCGATCTTGTTTTCCGTGCTGAGCAACAATGCTACCGACGTGCCAGGAAGGCAGCTCCCGCACCTCAACCCTACCTATCGACCCATCAACTCATGAACCGGGGACCAACGGCTTTACTTCCCATCCGAAGGAAGGCGTGATCAGAGATGTTTTGCCTCAGAACATCCCGGCGGCGCCGACTGGGATTGAACCCTGGCCTGCTGGGGTGAGTGGTAATCACGCTTACCACTACACCACCGGCGCCGTTGAAAACGATAGCTGATCTATGGGAAGTTTATGCCACCACCCATAGAAAATATCGATTAACATCTGGATGTAAGCTACTATCTAAGTTCCGATCGGATATAGATGCAGTCATATGATTTTATGAGACATCAGTGAATCCTGAAACCAGAGCAGCAATGGAAGAAAAAATCTGACTCCATATCAAGCGTGTGAGGGTGATGAGCCAAAAGAGACCCTAACCTTTCGTAAAGCCTTAGGGCTGCCGTCTAGAGTGGGTATAAGCTCAATCTTAGATCCTCGCTTATCGAGCACTAAATAGGAGTAAACACTCACTATTCTCGAGCAATATTTAAGTTTCAGTTTCATGTCGGTTTAGCGGTTGTATATTTTTTACCAAACCAAGCATTCTTAATAGTATTTATAAATGAATTCATGACAGATGCACGCATTTCGTCGCCTCCGATGAGCAGATATCTTCAACATACTTGAATAAACCAAACAAATTGCAGTAGAGTACAGCAATGAGATTCAACGCTCAAACATTTAGCAAAGAATTATTATTCATTACATGAACTTGTATGAACCATGAAGGTCTGTGCTAAGAATTTACATTAATTGCATCAAAATATCAATACATAAACCCCGTTAAGTTCAAGCCCCCATCGGGCAGCCGGAGAACAGCTCGGTCACCTCCGTTGAATTTCCGCTCGCGACTGAGCGCATTTAAATTCGAACGTAATAATCGTAAACACCGCGCTTATGTGATATTGAATGGTAAATAGATTGCCCCCATCTTTTTATCCCCCATGCTTTGAGAAGCAAATTCAGTGTAGTTTCTTCTATTGTCCAGTCCAAACGAGCAATAGCTCCAATACACGACGTTTTATATTGGCCTGTGTTATTGATAGGTGTGCTCCTGCTGCAATGCATCGCTCTCTTCGTCAACCGTCCGTGCAGCCTTCTGCTCATGCATCGGCAGCTAGCTAATGGCAAAGAGTAGGAGTTGCAATTGCTTGTTGCTAAATGTCAGTGGTCAACCGTGTCAGCTAATGTTGCCATTTTTCTGCGCCTGATTGAAACCTGCTGCAGCCGTGATGTGATGATTGAGTGCTTGTTAATTCGATTATAATGGACATGTATTGGCGATTGAACTTGGGCTTGGCTTGAAAGGTGCGACAGTGAGTGATACTTATGAATCGGAGGTCGTTTATTGCACACTGGGAATACAATGATTGCCACGTGACCTTAAATGAGTTTGATTTTGTTAGAGGAATGATTCCCATGGTAAACCATCTTTTATCGTTCAACAAATTGCCAACCCATTGAGAAAATCTTCGCAAGTAATCAAAGCAAAGCATTCCACAATGGAGTGCATCCTCAATATCTGGAGTGGTGCACAAAAGATAATGGTCAAGCCGAAGCGGCGATCGGCACTCGGTACCCTTCAAACAAAACCCTGAACTTCCCCCAACCCATCGTGACACTGTGCCGTCCTCCAGGGGACCAGCCAATTCGATTGCCGTCCTATAGCTAAATTGGATAACAAAAATAGTAACAAACAATAATCTACTTTTAATATGCGCACGCGGAATAATAACAAACAGACAAAAGGGCCCAGCAGTGCACTCGCTGAGCTGCGGTAAAAATGCGCCCATTCGTGAAAGGCACCCGGACACGAACCTTGACTCTTGCGCGCGCGCGCCCGATTGCCGACCAGGACCAAGACGACGATGCTGGCCGTTTGCTGGCCGCACCGGGGAGGATCAAAGGCGAATCTTACTACCCGTTACCGACCGCAAAACAGAAGCGCGATATGTATACCGGTAGCTATTGTTTTGCCCTCCGTCCGGCCTCATCCTGCAGCCTTGGTGCTGCATCCATGAGGATGATTTCGAGTCCCGTGTTGTGTTTCTCCATAGGATCTGTGCTGAATTGCTCGCGCGATATATGTGTGTTTTCATCGCACGCCGCAGATTGCCCGTTCACGTACTCTCCGACTGCAGATTGCTACTGGTTGGTCGGTTGGTTGGTTTGGTGGAATGATACACTGGTCATAAAGTGTAAAGCTGTGATTTTTCACCTCTTTTAGTATTTGGTGCCAACAAGAACTAAACGAATTTTGTCATCTTAATAGAGAGCATTATCAGTCGAGACGATTTTAGCAACCCTATTTTGTTTGACAGCTCCAGTGAAGTTATTAAATCTACAAACATATGGTACAACTTTTGGAAGTGATTAAGAAGAATGGGAATGGAACTCCCGGAAGTGACCGAATTGTTGGATGTACAAGAATTCCTGTATCTTGGAGCCCTTGAACACTAGAGTTCCTGAAACTGGAGTTGTGTATGGTGGCTTTCCATAGCACCTTTCCAAGATCTTTGAATCGGTAGATGTTAAGCACGTTCGTAAATTGGTTACTCCATTAAAACTGAGCAGTTCCACGCTAACTGCCGAATCGATTAATTTTTCCCTCTTGGAATTCCATGAAACTTCGCATAGTTCTAGTTGGTTTGCGTGAGCGTGCCTTGAATTTCTTGAAATCATCGAATTTTTAGGAATGGGGGGGAGCACTGAACCAAGTTTGTGCTGGAATTCGGCTATTTTGACGAGCGACTAATTTTTCAAAATGGTGGATTTTACATTTTTCAATTAATCATAGCACGAAAAACGCTCATCAAATTGAAAAGGCGTATGATACATGGTTGTAGGAAACATGTTAAAAATATCACCAATTTTCGTAAAAAAAAAAAAAAAAAACTGTTAAAATCTTCTATAATCAAAAAAAGTTTATTTTTAAGGATTTTAAACATCTGTTTAAAGCCTATAAATGCAAACCTTTTTGAAATGGACACAATGGACACTGTACGATGCCCGGCTAGATACTGGTCAATCAACCAGCTCAGAGAAGCCAAGAATCGTATTCCTTTAACTAAAACCTCACTAACGAGGCCCACCAAATCCATCGAATATCCAATTCCCGAAACGCGACCGAATCCTGACTATCATTACAGGCAGAAACCTCCCAATAACTCTGACTCCTTCGCACTTTGAAAGACGAAGAATTCTCACATTATCAACGAATATACTGACATTTAACGTAACGTGGAAAGACTTTAGTCCCTTTCAATTAGATTCATTTATCACCATATGATTTAGGTAAATACGGAATTAAACTCACACATTTATTAGTTTGCTACATTGCTTAACTTACTTATTAAGCTACTTATGATCGTCTCCCTGGTCGGTATCGCTTAATTATCCCTTTTCTGCCTAGTGTGTGTGTATGGTCAGAATCTACCCTATCGCACGATTGTGTGTCCGTTAGACTGATGCAAATTTTAACATTTTCGCTCCACAGTGTTCAAACGGTTCCAAATCGGGTCCTGATTAGTCTCCCAACATTTGAAGACATTTGATAAGAAACTGACTTGGCACAAACCATTTGAAGTTAGTATGGAAATAACTATGGGAAATCCAAACCTTTGTTCATTGTCTTTTTCCATATTGCACTCTTCAAAAATTCTAAAGCTAAACCTATGGAAAATTTTCTCAGCTACAACTTAGCAGAACATAGTTGTTGAGCCAAACGTCAAATAAAATAGTTTTTAATTGTTTAAGACATTGATAATCTTATGGCATGATCAAGCAGCTGTTTTGTGAGCAACACTGTATCTTGCAATGCACACCGGGCCAGGAACCGAAATCAGCAAGACAAAACCTTGAAATGGTGTCTCTGGAAAAGTTTCTCGGTCTATTATGTGCCTTCATCTGGTAATTGAAATTAGCTCCAATTTTCTCCGCATAGATGGTGCTGCGATACTAACTCTCTTATTTCACATGATAGAGGTTTTATTTTTTCGGTAAAGTTGTAGAACATTAAAAATTATAAAAAAATACCGAAGAACTCAAAGTTCTAGGTCTTCAAATAACTAAGATATAGTGAATATTGTAAAATTTAACTGAAATTTACGTTTTTTGTACTATTTTCCATACTAACGACAAATCCTTCATTTGTAACGCCGTGTATCTTTTAATCTTATGCTATACCATTCATACCATTCAAATAACCTTTGGAGATCGAAAATTGAACGTAAAATGAGAGATCATTGAACAAAACATATTTGCATGGTTTTTTGGGGGTGTCCTTAAACTTATGATCGGTAGTGTACTTACATTTTCAGTTAGTCAATCAGTAAGTAGTATATGTGTATTCTCATTTCAACATTAGATCAGTGCACGAAGATTTGCTGCAATCGTCTCTCACCCGTAAATTTTGACAGTTTTGGGTGGTTTGTTTTGGCTCCCATTCGTTGCCATCTCTTTTGCTCAGAGATTACATTATTGGAACCAAAAAGTGAGGTTAGGGACCGTGCACTGCTCCACAGACAAACAGACA
Source organism: Ochlerotatus camptorhynchus (assembly GCF_037179485.1). NCBI lineage: Eukaryota > Metazoa > Arthropoda > Insecta > Diptera > Culicidae > Ochlerotatus > Ochlerotatus camptorhynchus. The sequence goes on along the minus strand of NW_027040852.1, from coordinate 1,007,550 downwards.
TAACACTGGCAATTTGTTCATCAAATACGCATTTAACGGTCAATTTAAATGTTTTTAGTTGGTAGTACCGCCACCTGTGGCGCGCATAGTCAATAACCCTTGCGTTTGACGTTTACACACTATCGCCATCAGTTCAGCGTACTACCCATCACAGTGTACTCAACAGATGGCGGTAGTGTTTTAGCGACGATGTTTTATATTGAACAATATTCTATGTTTTATTGCAATGTGACATAGTAGCCATGATTTGTGTGCTCGATTCTAAGCGCCAGAAACACCAATGTTGCCTGCTGAACAGTTGATTGAGCATAATCATAAGACATTAGTGGCTTGAATTATTGATAACTTTTGATGCTAACATTATATTGAAAAGTGGTTCTGGACAAAGTAGTAGCTGAGAAAATTTGCTATGAGCTCAGTTATCATTTTTTAAAGCAGAGCAATATGGTAAATTGTTAGATGGATATGAACAAAACATTTGGTTTTCCCATAGCAATTTCCATATAAACTTCAAATGGTTTGTGCCAAGTCAGTTTCTAATCGAATGAGTTCAAATTTTGGGAGGCTAGTCAGGTCCCGATTTTGAATCGTATGAGCACCGGGGAGCGAAAATGTCAAAATTTACATCAGTCTAGTGTCCGTGCTAGGCTTTTACTCACGTTCTGGGAAGCGTACGCTTTGAAGCTTTCTACGAAGTTGCTCCCGAGTGATCGACGGCAGGTTCGATGGTCGTGCTTACGATGACGCCGTTCAACGCAAAATGGTTTCCGTAAATCACCATCGTGAGAATTTAGTTAAATAGACCTCCCTCTTGAACCGTTACAATCTGCTAGTCTCATGTCTTCTCATTGCTAACTAATTCAAAAGGTGATTTAGAAGATTTTATCTAACCGAAAAACGGGAGCAGGAATAATGAGCCGTTTATAGATGGTTGTGCAAACAATGCCTTACAGTTTGCGAGAGTTACGCGACTGTAAATTAATTGTATGCAATGTAGCTATTCCAGTTTGTTTCATTTAGCTAGTCGGTCGTATCAGTCCAATTTTTTTAAATTTTTTTTAACTAGATTAAAATTAATTTAATATTAAGAAGCTATTGAATGGAAAACGGACCATCGAAAAAATATTTAATCGAATTTAAAAGATCTCATGTTTATTAAATAGATGAGAATAAATAGGAATAAATATCAAACAAAAATAGTATAACAAAAAAAGGCAACTGTTACAGTTTTGTTTTACGAAAAAATGTTTTTTTTTCAGCTTGTATTTTTTCTGAAAAGCCATTCCTGATCACTGCAACTTGTCTCATACGCCATTTCGATTAGGTGATCCGTTTTCGTGCTATACTTTATTGACAAATATCGAATACGCCATTTTGAAAAATAATGCAAGAGTCAAAATGGCTAAATTTCAGCACAAACTTGGTTCATTACCCCTAGCTAGAAATTTGGCAAAGTTTCATGGAATTCTGAGGGCTAAAATCAAAAAATTGTTTATTTTCTCGCTATTTGGCCTGGAAATTCTCAACTCCAGGAACCTCCTCAACTATTGGAACTCCAATTGCTCCGCAAATTTCTGCATCAGGTACTCTTGAGTACTCCTGGAAATTCCGATACACCACCAGCATTCAAAACTCTCAGACCTTGAAAGGACTCACACATTCCCGAATCATTAACAAGAGCTACGGAATTAATGGGAATTTTGAAAACTATGAATACTTTTAAATCACTGACAATTACAGAAACCATTTTAAAGGGCGAACACGAAATTATTGCGACACATTCAACAGGGCATAACTTTTTTACCATTGGGTAAAAATCAACCAAATTTTGCACACTTTCTCATTGATGTGTATTGTGTACATGCTGTCAAACTCGAAGTCGTGTTTTTCGATTCAACGAAAATGGAGGTGAACCAACGCGAGTTGAGAGAAAACAAATTCTTTCCAAACACCTGGAATTCCCGGACCTGTCGCACCGGCAGTTGGGAAAAATGTTGAACATTCACCATTCAACCGTCTCCAGAGTGTTGAAGCGGTTCCAGGAGCGGTTGACGTTGGACCACGGCAAAGGAGCTGGAAGAAAACCGGGACCGGAGAACAAAAAGACGGAGGGAAAGGTGAAGCGGATGATTAAAGCAAATCCCAACGTCTCAAGCCGTGATTTGGCTAAAAAGATCGGCATGTCGCAGAGCTACGTCCAGAATGCAAAGAAGAGAGCTGGACTACATACATACAAGGTACAGAACTTCCCAAACCGCAATGAGCGGCAACAATCGACGGCTAAAACTCGGGCACGGAAGCTCTACGAGAAGATGCTGACAAAATATGGCTGCTGTGTGATGGACGACGAAACGTATATAAAAGCCGATTTTAAGCAAATTCCGGGTTTGGAGTTTTTCACCGGCAAGAGCAAGTTCGATGTGGACGACAAATTTAAGAAGAAGAAAATGTCGAAGTTCGCCTCCAAATATCTCATTTGGCAGGCCATCTGCTCTTGCGGACTGAGGAGTGAGCCTTTCGTGACAAAGGGCACAGTAAATGGCGAGATCTACAAATCTGAGTGCCTCGAGAAGCGCCTTTTGCCGTTCTTGTAGCAGCACGACGAAGCTCCGCTATTTTGGCCAGATTTGGCATCATGCCACTATTCTAAAAGTGTCCTGGAGTGGTATTAGGCCAATTCTGTCCATTTTGTTCCAAAGGACATGAATCCGCCAAACTGTCCGGAGCTGCGCCCGGTGGATCATTACTGGGCAATAATGAAGCGGGAACTTCGGAAGAGCAAGAAGACAGTCAAAGACGAGAAGGACATGTTAAGAAAATGGAAAAAAAAAACTGAGAAACTGGTACCGGATGACACTGTAAAGACTTTGATGGAGGGCATCAAGCGAAAATGCGTTCAATTTTACACTCAAGGCTCCATCAAATAACTTTTCTTTTGATTTTTGAAGTAAATATATGTATAAAACTACCCTAAAATTTTGGTTTGATTCTAAACATTGAATGAAAATTGGCATGACATTTTCGGTGTCGCAATAATTTCGTGTTCGCCCTTTAAATCCAGGAATTTCTGGAACTCCAATATTTCCTTAGCAGATGGAACCCCTAGAACTGCAAAAAATCCTGCGAGTCCTCGATGTTTCGATGGTGATGCTTTACGAAATCTCCATATTTCGAGAGTTGTCGGACTTCCAGGAGTTCTCCGAGTTGAAGAAGTTGTCGAAAATGTTAGATTTGCCGGAGATTCGAAAGGTTTGACGCTCAGTTTCTAAGCCAGTGAACAGTGGTCCAGGGTGGAAATTTAACCCATTTACGTCCACTGATCTATCGAAACTTGAAACTTGAAGCTCAAATTTTATACATGTCTTAGCTAATATTGTGCTATGGATCAACTTCCTGAAAATGGTAAACAATTTAGTTCGGAATTAACTCACAAGGTGGTGTTAGTGTCTGCAGAAGACTTCATTTTATCAACATTTATGGAATCAAGTTCTCGTGATATGTGTTATATCTGTAATATCTCATGCTCCGGACTATAAACCAAGTTGCTGTTCACTGCAATGTTGTTCAGTAAGCAAATACCTTTAGAATTGTGGACAGTTTAGTTCGGAATTATCTCACTAGGTGGTTTAGGTAGGAATTATCTCACTAGGTGCCACTAGTGTTCTTTTGTTTTCCGTGTAAATACTGGGTTGATATATCGAGATCTTTCCCATACACAAAGTTACTGTTTTCTGCAGGCTAAGACCTTTTGAATTGTGGACAGCTCAGCTCGGAGTTTTCTCTCTAGGTGGCACTAATAAATACTGGGTCGACATCTTGAGATATTTGCTAGATACAAATGGCTATTTTCTGCAATTTTGTTCAGGAGGCCAAAGCTTTTTGAATTGTGAACACTTTAGTTCGGGATCATCTCACTAGCTGGTACTAGTGTTCATATAAATTTCGTGTAAAAACTGGAGTGACAACTCGAGATCTTTGCTCGATACAAAGTTGCTGTTTTCTGCTATGTTGTGCAGGAGGTCAATACCTTTAAATTTTTGACAGTTTAGTTTGGAATCCTCTCACTGGGTGGCACTGGTTAGTTGCTGTTTTCTGTATTGCTGTTCATGAGGCTAAGGCCTTTTGAATTGTGGACAATTTAGTTTGGAACTCTCTCAATAGAAAATACTACAATTAGTAATAATTAGACCATATCAAAGTGTTCCAGAAAAAAATCACGTATTTATTATGAATGTGAAATAATTCTTGCGTTAATGGGTTAACAAAACCTTATTATATAATCAATATCAACTGGGTACAAAAATATCGATCTAAATACGCGAGTGTTATAAAAGCTAAAGTAAAAGGAAATTTTTAGACACCCATCCAGCTCATATGAGCAAAACTGTGAAATGTTCTGTCTTCATCCAGATTAAATTTGCGCCTTCCAATGGGGAACAAAAATACTTCAAACTTAAAAACAAACGTTTGGAAAAACTTGTGCTTACGAATCTGGATAGAGCTGGAATTAGGGCGTAACAGCTTTTGTAAACAATGACTTCTCTCTCTGATTTCTCTAAAGTCATAGCTCTCGCTGGCAAATCGACATCATCATCGAGTAGAGGAAGACTTCCTCTACCCGATGTATAAGTTGGTTCGTGTAGCCGTGCCTTGAATTCCTCGAAATCAACGAGAGAAAACATTGTTTACAAAGGCTGTTACGCCCTTATTCTAGCTCTATCTAGAAATGTGACTCAAAATATGTGAACGCATCAGATATAAAACCCATCAAATAGGGATAACTACTCCATTTCCGGCCTATTAAGCACGAACCGCACTTAGTCTTTCTTAACCAAGCGCAGTTTAGAACCAAACGGAATGTTATTATTACTGATGGCTAACAAATTTATTTACCTTTCCGTGTGTACCGTAAGATTTGATAAAGAGAAATCAATCGTTGAGATATTCTCAAAAGTCTAACACCGCTTCTTGACGCCAAACTCGGCCTATGGGATGAAGATAAAAATTGATTCGGTCGGAGCACTTCTTTTGTTTTTGGGAATAATGGGTGCAAACCATCATATCACGCGTTCTCATTGACTTCGTTCCGTAGCTTATTAACTAAAGTATTGTAGAGTTGGCGTATGGATCTAACATTGGGCCCATCGCTAAAAATCTGCTATTGATTAATATTATCTAGATGAACGCGTCATTGGGACGGTACTAATGAATATTTTTGGTTGCTATTGAAAATTTAGTCGATGGCTGAATTTATGTATGGGCCCAAATTAGGGACACTTAGGCCGACATAACATACATTTCCCCTACCAAACACATAATTGACTTGTTAACTCTGAAATCATGAATTTATTCGAAGTTTTCTGCTCGATAGGCCCAAAATGGGTGATTAGGCCGAAGTACTTCTCTACCCTACATATAGTTTGGTTTTATTTGGACAGCCTTATCTGCATATCCGCTCAAATTTTCGATAGCTTCAGGACAGTTCCAAAGATTTCGAGAAAATTAATTTCAGCAAAGACTACCGAGCTTCAGGGCTGTTCCATTAACGTCATACAACTGCAATAACATTTCAGCAAACTTCGGGGTAGTTCTCAAAGCTTCATGGCTGTTCCATTAACATCATAAAACTGCAGAAATAGTTTTGTAAGCCTCGGGGCAGTTCTTAGAGCATAAGAGAAATTCCATTAATATTTGCGGGAAGTTCCTATAATTTTAGGTAAATTTCGAGAACTTTAGGACATTTTCATTAACTTTAGAAAAATAACGGAATCTTTCGATAAATTAAAAAAAAAGAAGAATTGTACGAAGAACTTCAGCGAAGTTTAGTGAACTTAAAAAAAAAATTGGAAAATACATAGAAGATCCAATAAATTCACGGAAGACCAGAGAAGTTCAGAGAAGTTAAAAGATCTTTATGGCGGGTCCATTAGTTTCAGGCTAATTCCAGCAACATGATAACTAGCAGTGTTGTTAAAATATCAAAAAATCAGATCTAAAAAAAGAACAATATCACGTTTGATTTGCGAAGACAGATTAGTATTGCAAGCTGTGATATCGCAGCTCTGAATATCAAGCTAACAAAACTCACCAGCTGCAAATCTCACCAAACTTTGGTAAGATTGAGTTTCATGATTTTTTCGAACGCTTCGTGTCTGCCATCGGTGAAGAGAAAAAAAAGTGAAGAGAAAAAAAGCATTATTAAAGGGTGATACGGTCAAAATTTGGTCAAGGGAAAACGCGTGTAAATCGGTGAAATCGTTTATTTAAAAAATCAAATTAAATTTCTTTTTCAAGTTCAATTAGTATAAAATTCAGGAAAAATATTCAGTTAGGCTTCCGCTTTTCCAAATCCGAATTGCCGGGCCTTACGCTTGACCCCTGCCATCAGATTTTGTACAGCCACCTTGTCCACCTTCTTCGCCGCAGAAAGCCAGTTTGCCTTGAACTGCTGCTCGCCCTTAGCAGTTTTTTTGGTCTTCTTTAGGTTCCGCTTGACAATAGCCCAGTATTTCTCAATTGGGCGGAGCTCTGGCGTGTTGGGAGGGTTCTTGTCCTTGGGAACCACCTGCACGTTGTTGGCGGCGTACCACTCCATGGCCTTTTTACCGTAATGGCAAGATGCCAAATCCGGCCAAAACAGTACGGAACAACCGTGTTTCTTCAGGAAAGGCAGCAGACGTTTATTCAAACACTCTTTCACGTAAATTTCTTGGTTGACAGTCCCGGAAGTTATGAAAATGCTGCTTTTCAAGCCACAGGTACAGATGGCTTGCCAAACCAGATATTTCTTTGCGAACTTTGACAGTTTCATGTGCTTGAAAACATCTGCTACCTTTCCCCTTCCTTTTGCCGTATAAAACTCCTGTCCCGGAAGCTGCTTGTAGTCGGCTTTGACGTAGGTTTCGTCGTCCATTACCACGCAGTCAAACTTCGTCAGCATCGTCGTGTACAGCCTCCGGGATCGCGCTTTGGCCGTCGTATTTTGTTTATCATCGCGATTTGGAGTCACTACCATCTTGTAAGTCGATAGTCCGGCTCGTTTTTTGGCTCGATGCACGGTTGTAGACGATACACCCAGCTTATTTGCGGCATCTCGGAGAGAGAGGTTAGGGTTTCGCTTGAAACTACCGGCAACTCTCTTTGTCGTCTCAGCGGCTTCCGGTTTTCGATTTCCCCCCGATCCAGACTTCCTGGCTGTCGACAAACGTTCCCCAAAAACTTTAATTACATTTGTAACGGTTGATTTGGCAACTTTTAGCGATTTTGCCAACTTTGCGTGCGAGTAGCTCGGATTTTCGCGATGCGCGAGCAAAATTTTGATACGCTGCTCTTCTTGCTTGGACGGCATTTTGACAACTGAAGAGTGAATTCCAAAATCAAAATAGGAGCAACATTCTACACACACACACCTTCAAAATGAGGGGTGTTCAGGTTTTTTAAATGCAAAATTGAAAGAAATACGTCACGTTGATATTGACCAAATTTTGACCGTATCACCCTTTATACCTTCTCTTTTTAAGAAAACGAGGTATAACGGAATCATTTTTGCGGCGATTCAACTCTTAGCTTCAATTTAACACGTTTGTAAATAGTCTCGCAATATCAAAGGAGTTTGTAAAATCTATATCAGTTGCTCCAATACCGCACGTGAAACACAGAGCGAATGAGAGTGGAGAAATATCAATTTGCTCATGATTATGCCATCACTGATCACGAGAACAGCGAGAACTTCAGGAGCATTTCGTAAATATCAAGGAAGATTATAGATCTTTAGGGCAGTCCCATTAACTTCACGAAAATTGAAGAAACTTTAAAGGAATGAGGAATGAAAGGACATGTCGAGACTTTAAGTGAAGATTCATAAACAAACTGCGGAAGCATAAGGGAAGTTCCAAGCATTTGGTAAATTTTGGGAAGTTCAGAGAAGCTTCATGCGCTTCAATGTGGTTTCATTAGCTTCAATTAAACCGCAGGAATAGTTTAAAGAAGTTCAGGGATATCCATAGAATATTAGAGAATTAGAGAGAACTAAGGAAAACTGTTGATTTTTTAAAGAAGATTCAGGAAATTCAGAGAACGTAGGTCTAGGGATCTTAAGGGTTTTTTAGAGCTCATTAGAAGAGTCCAATGGTTTCAGGGAAGTCTCAAAGACTTCATGGAAGTTTGCATCTGTAAGGGTAGGTTCCAATTAAATAAAGACAGTTCCATTAGCTTCTGGAAAATTTCGAGATCCCTAAATAAGATTCGGGAATTTCAGGAATGTCCAAAGAACTTAAGAAATCATCAGTAATATTTCGGTAGCTTCACATACTTTTAAATAAATTTTATTTTTTAATTCACAAACGTGCAGAGAACTTTAGTGAAGTTGAAAAGCTTTCAGGATAGTTCCATTCAGTTCAGGACAGTGCGAAGAATTTCAGGATAATTGAGAGAACTTCAGGACAGACAGTTGGCACCGTCAGAATTTTATGAGGCATAAAATCTCATATCACGCTCTCCTTCGGAAGGAAAGTAAAGCCGTTGGTCCCCGGTTCATAAGTTGATGGGTCGATAGGTAGGGTCCAGGTGTGGGAGCTGCCTTCCTGGCACGTCGGTAGCATTGGTGCTCAGCACGGAAAACAAGATCATCGGAAAAAAACAAACCAAAGGAAAAAAAAAATATCGGCAACTTCAAAGAAGTGCCAACAACTTCAGGGAAGTTTAGAAAAATTTAGGTCAAATAAGAGATTTTAGGAGAAGTTCCGTGGGTTTCCGTGAAGTTTTCAAAAGGCCAGGAAAATTACGCAAAATTGCGGGAACTTTTAAAACAAAGCTGAGGGGTCTCAGGAAAGTCTACAATTTTGGGAATGTTTTAAGATGTTGAAGAACTAGTTTTGAACTTCATTAATCATCTTAGAACTACTGTAGTATACCATTCCCACACTGTTAACAAAACCATGACCAAAGTGAACCAGCCTAATTAATTATCCACTCCAGGTACCGAGCCATCGCTCGGGCAAGAATGCAATTATGCAACTTTAACCGACCCATATGTTTGCCACTCGTTACTATAACTGCAGCGCTCTCTCGTCCTCTAGTCACCCTTCCTGTAAGGGCCGAGGTTGTTCACGCAGCAAGAAAGGTTTCGAATGTCCAGCGCTAAAACCAAATATATCCATTATTCCAAATACTGCTAGGATGAGCATTTTGGTGTCACTCCAGTCATCTCACTCTTTTAACCAAACGACTCTTTTCAACATACATGAACCATTGTAAACCAAATTGTATAAAAGGAAAATGCATTTGAATAAACTGAAAAATTCTTATTCCAAAGCTCGACCCTGCTGGGATTATCCCATGCAGCCTATCGACTCTTTGAAATCAAGTTCAAGTCTTTCTCTGCGACCCAGCTGAATTTCTCCAAGCAGGCTTCGCCACGAGGAAAAGAAAATCCTAAGACCGTGTGCGTACGAACTCTTTAATACGCACATCAATAGAAGGCATGAAATGTATGCCAAACAACATTATTTAAATTTCGAGGAGTCCATATTACTCCAGGAAAGTTATCAAATTTCTGTAAATCTTGAGAATTTCACAGAAGGTCTTGAAGGCCAAACTTTCACAGAAGGTCTTGAAGGCCAAACAATTCAAAAATTCGAGTGCATTTTAAATTTAACCTTCAGACCAGTTTCAACATTTGAGGGAACAGGGAAGCTTATTGCAGTTCTATTAATTTAAGGAAAGTTGCGGAAAATTCTGAGAGGTTCTCAATTTCTCAAGAAATCTAGAAAATTTCAGAGAGGCTTTCAAAAGTTCAGAAGCATGTTAAGAACCTCAAAGAAGATCGCGGATTTTCAAGGAAGATAAGGGATTCTTAGGATGTTTCTATTGGATTCAGGACAGTACTAAAAGCCCCTGGGTGCAGTTTGGGAGGTTTCCCCTTACTAATAAAGAAACATGATTAGCTCCTTTCAAACAAAGTAGAATGCAACAAATTTCCAGCATTTTCCTAGCTTTACTAAGGACCATTCCCACATCCCAGCCCAGCGAAAAAAAAAGCCGACCGATCACCACATTTTCCATTAGGTCATACGTTCATATATGCAACTATAACCAACCGGAGAGTGCGCGCGAGCATATGCACAAAACGATAAGTGCCGTATCCTCGAAAGCTTTCCCCCACCCCCACCCACGGGTAACATACCGGCAATCCCCCCGCGACTGTGTTGTGCGATCACTCGAGACGAGCAATCATGTAGAGCAGCCTTACGGATGCTCGCTCGGTCGCATATAGGCTGCCGGCCCCGAGACCCATTCCGAATGCATACATTCAATTCGATTCACATTAAAACCATGCAATTGCTCTCCGAGTACCAACAACAAACGAGGCAGGGAAGGTCTCGCGAATCGGTCGTCGCGATCGCAGCATAGCCTTAAGGAGCGTAGGAGTAGAATAAAACGATTTCATTTCTTGTCGCCCTCTCCCAACCCCCCAAGAAGGCAAGCCGGATGGGGCAAAAATTGAATAATAAGAATTAAATTGAATTAAATTTATTTATTAAAAGAAATTTTAAAAGCAACCAACTGCTTCTACTCGGGGTAGCTCGGGGAATGGATTGTTGTTGCTCGCGACTAAGGGGAAGCCAACAACGGAAAGAATGCAACTCGCTGAATGGATGTAAGTTAACTCGGAAGAGCCGGGAAAGTAATTGCACGGTAGCCGTGGAGCCCGGCGCAGTTCAATTGAAATTCGTTTATAATTTCCTATTGGTTCCCGGTTAATTTAATTTAATTGACTTGGAATACATTAGCCGTGGGGCCAGAGTTGTGATGCACGAATCCGGCGCGATTATGGTATGACACGGGGAAATTGACTACAAATATGCTTGCTGTCGCGATTGACTGTGCAGTACATATTGGTTTGTGATGGCTGGGGATCGCTAGGAGTTGTGGGCATTTGAAGCAACTTATGATCAGCACAAACTGTTACAATTTTAATTGAATACTTCTGAACACTTCGGTCAACACGATTGAGGAAAGAATGTAGTGTTTCAATATCAATCGCTAAACGGCCGCAGTGACTAACTCAAAATTAAGGACGATTTCAATCAGCAAGATGAGATCACTGTGCAAAAGTCATGTACACATACTGGTTAAAGCACACTAGACCAATACTGTGCACATCGACTTTAAGTATTGCGGTATGATTTATCTCGTATGTCAGTCCCAGAAACAATGACGATGTGAAAAGTGGTCGATTTTTCAACTATGGAGTTTTTTTTATCTAGGAAAAAAATAAATCTGCTTAAGAAGCTTCCTCTGGATGCTTCCTTTATTTATTTATTTTTTTCTTTTGGTTTTGTTTTCCGTCGATCTTGTTTTCCGTACTGAGCACCAATGCTACCGACGCCAGGGAGACAGCTCCCACACCTGGACCCAACCTATCGACCCATCAACTCATGAAATGGGGACCAACGGTTTCACTTCCCTTGATCAGAACACCCCGGCTTTTTAGGGTGAGAGACAATCACGCTCATCACTACACCACCGGCGCCGCTTGATGCTTATTTTAGAATCATTAGAAACTTAGCTTTAAAATTCTAGAAGTTTGCTTTAAACGCTTATTTTAAAAACTTATTTTTGACGCTTATTTTAGAAGCTTATTCTAGACTCTTGCCCGTCGCTCCCGGAATTCCCTGAGGATATCGATAACAATTCCAAGAGAGTCTTATGCTGAATATAACTGGAGAAAAATAAAATTTCTACGAGATAGACCTGTGCGCCGATCAAAATATTTTCGGTGGCGGCGTGATAAGTTTTTTTTTTCTGCCAGCGGCGGCGGCGGCGTGGTGGCGTCACGCCAATTGCTTTCGGCGTCGGAGGCGTGGTGGCGTTGGCCGGCGTGAGTTTATTTTTAATGATTTAGAAAAAAAAATACTTTCCAAACCAACCAAGTTCAGATTACTCCAAATCGCTAAAACGTAGGTCAATCATAGTATGAGTAAATTTTCCGACACTTTCCCGGAGAAAACTTCTCGAATATGGAGAAAATTTTAGAAAATTGTACACAAGTTAGAAGTGTACTAGTAGACAAACTAAAACCACAATCAGTTTTCCTTATATTCGAGAAGTTTTCCTCGGAAAAGCGTCGGAAAATTTACTCATTCTATAAGTGACGTGCGTTTTCGAGAATTTGAGTAACCTGAACTCAAATATCAGTAACTTTTACTCTATTTTGAGCCGATTTCATTTGTTTAGAAAAGTATCTCAAGTGATTGTTAAAATTTCAGGGAGTGTAGTCGTATGGCAAAGTGAGATAGTTTTTTAAAGCAATCAGTTGTATTCCGTAACATTTTAATGGACCCTAGGAATAATTTCATTTATTCAGCATTACACGATAAATTAAATGGTTTTATTACTTTGATGCATATTTGAATCTACACGCATTGTAGTCATATAACTTTTTTATGTATTTGAAGATGATGTATTTCGGATATACGTAGAATCCCGCACAACTTGTAAGAGATTTAAAAAAATAGGTCAAATAGCAACGTGTTGTTAATAATATGTAGTCACTTATTCACCTTTACAGCAAAATTCTATTTTTGCAAATGCTGAAATTGTCATGAATGAAGATTGTGTCATCGACATTGTTAGCGTGGATGCTTGACCGACGTGCAGATACGGTCAGCTCAGCTATGTTAAAAGCTCGTTCACTCGGCTACCAACCAGGGATACTGCAGCTTTCTTATTTTCCAAAAGCAGAGAATATCTCCATCTACAACGTTGTTCGGGTATGACGTAATGCGCAGGATCTATGGGTGAGGCAGAAGGAAACTCTAGTCCACTGTTTCATTCATCCGGTGTTTTTGTCGGATCAAGAGCAAGAAAGAGTCAGCTAGTTTCCTTCTGCCTCACCTATAGATCTCGCTCATCGAGACGAAACCACTAAACTGAGATTTTTGACGTTTGATCAGCGCACCAAAACACTATCTCGAACAAGTGTGAGCAGGAGGAAAAATAATGATTTATCCACGGGACTGACATCAAATGTTTCCACTAATGGATTTCACAAATTTACTTATTAACTGGTCTATAAATTCATGGCCCATTACCAATTTGAGCAAAACATACGAACTTTGCGGCTGTATTGCATATTTTACAGCTGTCGCTTACACCGCATGTGTTTGTTTTGCGTTGGTTGTAAGTGTGTGAGTGAAACATCGCAGCCAAAAGAAAAATTTTGACTTAGTAGCCCTTGGATTCATCCCTGTGCTAGATAGAGAAATTGCAAACAAACGTAAATAAAAACTAAATGACAATCGCTGACTCATACACGCTCCTGTGAGGTTACTCAAAAATCAGTCATACGTACTCATTTTCATAACTACTTTTGAAGCGTCAAATCATGAGTAGTTGTGATTTGTGAATTTTAGTTACATTGACCCAACGATAAGTAAATAAAGATGGATCTCAATTTCGAGGTTTCAGCCCATTTGTTGACTCAAAAAAAGAAAAAAAAAGGCGTTGTGATAATTTAAAAATACGAAGTTTGCCTTTCTGTCGTAGAAGGAAATTTGAAAATTTCGAAATAATTCGAAAATGAAGCAAATTGCAGCCGCCGTGGATGCGGAAACGTACCGCAACGCAAATTGAGAGGTAATTGTTTTGCATTCTGTTTGCTATGAAATAAAATGCTTGATTAAAATGTTTTTCAGTTTTTGGTTTATTAATCCTAAAGAAACGAAATGTTTGCCCATTTGTGTATTTTTGACTCATTTCCCTATATTTTTGATTTTATGGGAAAGAGTAGAAATAACTCATCAACAAATACCTAGCCGTTTTACTCAAAATTCAGTTCTGGATATGTTACTCAATTCAAATTAGATCTGGTTTTAATTAAATTGAGAAGTTTTTCACTCAATTTTGAGTGGACTCGAACGAGCGTGCACACAAGTTCTAATTTCAATATGTTCAAGATGCAATTTACCGGAAGGATGCCATCATTCGCTGCCAGACTGTTGAGCAGTTCAGTCGATTTGAATTCTCTCTAGTTTCGTTCGTTCGTTCGCAAGTCGAATTAGCTCCGCGTTGTGTAGTGACGCTCTCGCTGACCCAGCCATGGGTAAGAAATCGCGCGGTAACGCGAGTGCCGGTTTACCGGGAAAACAGACTCTCCCAGGAGACGGCGCGACCACCGAGCCAGCCCAGAAGAAGCAGAAGAAAACCCCATTGTCCATCCCGACAGGCGTTGCGGACCCGCAGCCGGGGCCTCCCGGAACTAAACGACCCAGACCTGAAGACAGCAGCGCCACCGTATCAGCAGCAAAAAAGCTGCTGAGCAACAATCCGTTCTCCGCCCTGCAGAACGGAGCCCAGCCGCAGTCGGACCCTGAGACGGTGCCGAAAAAAGTTAAGTTGCCACCCTTCTATGTGAAGGGCTTCCCTCCCGGGCTATGGGAGCAGCTGGATTTCTACATTAAGCAGGGCCTTCGCTGCACCATTCAACGGTGCACGGAAGGCTACAAACTGATGGTCCCGGCCGAAAAACACTTCAACGCAGTTCAGGCCCTCTTGGACAGAATGAAGCTGGAGTACTTCTCCCACGACATCGAGGCCACCAAGCCGCTGAAAGTGGTGCTGCGCGGGCTCCACGACATGGACACCACCACCTTAATGGACGAGATTAAGGCGAACGGCCTCAAGCCGGTCGAAGTCCACAAGATGACCCGCAGCAAGGCCATCAAGTATCGTGACCAGCTCTACCTGGTCCATCTGGAGAAGAATTCCACAACCGTGAAGGATCTCCAGACGACACGCACACTGTTCCACATCGTAGTGAAGTGGGAGCGGTATAAACCCACCCACCGTGGCGTCACTCAGTGCTCGAACTGCCTATTGTTCGGGCACGGCACCAGGAATTGCCGCATGGCCAGCCGCTGCATCAAATGCGGCAAAAACCACAAGATCGACAACTGCGACAGCATCGAGGAAGCCACTCCCACATGCGCCAACTGCGGTGCCGCCCACAAGGCCACGAGTAAGGCCTGTCCGAAGCGGGTCGAATACGCCGAGATCCGGAAGAAGGCCTCGTCCAACAGCCAGCCCGGTCGCAAGAGGGTTCCAGAAAACAACGCGCAGAACTTTCCTCCGTTATCACCGGTCCAATCACGGCCAATTCCAGTGTTGCCGCCGCTCCCGCTCAACCAACAGTTGGCTGCCGCTGCAGTACCCGGTCAAGCCTCCGGGCCATCGACGGATCCCCCTGCTCCGGGATTGGCCGGTACAACCGGTGAAGCTACAGACGATTCTCCGCTGTCAACGGATGAGATCGTCACACTGTTGGCCCAGGCCATCATCATCAAGCGCACCTGCGCAACAAGAACACAACAGCTCCAAGCTATCATCTCCTTCGTCGCTAATTATGGACCGTGAACCCATAAAGATCGCCAACTGGAACGCTCGCTCCGTAGGGGCGAAAAACATTGAGCTTGCAGACTTCCTCCGCAAGCACGACATCGACGTGGGCCTTCTCACCGAGACCCACCTCAAGACCGGTGACAGCTTCTGGCTGCCCGACCACAGCATTGTCCGGCTTGATCGCACCAGCTCCAGGGGAGGCGGTGTCGCGGTCATCATCAAGAAAGGCATCAAGTACTGCACCCTACCCCACTACCGCACTTCCATCATCGAGGCCGTCGGCGTTGAGGTGGAAACATCGACCGGAAACGTCCGGTTCATCGTTGTCTACTGCCCCCGGCAATGTACCGTTAGCAATGGTACAGCACAGCAGTTCAAGAACGACCTTGCCATCATAACCCACACCAATGCCCGCTTTGTAATCGGAGGGGACCTGAACGCCCGGCACGAGGCCTGGCGGAACTACCAGCAGAACCAGAACGGCCGCCTGCTATTCGACCATTCCCAGCATGGTCTCTATTCCGTCTGGTTTCCGGACGAACCAACCTTCACATCACCGACGGGCAACCCATCGACGCTGGACCTGTTCTTGGCAAACACCAGATTAGCCAAGCCGGTTGCCGTCAACGACCTGAGTTCGGACCACCAACCGGTGCTGACCGAGCTGGGCTACAACGTGGCCCCTGCACCGTGCCAGCGGAAGGACTACCATCGAGTCAACTGGGTCCAGTTTCGACGCGTGGTCGACCGCCACATCGACGACAACCCACCGCTCGACACAGTGGAGGACATCGACCGGGCCCTGGAGGGTCTCCATCCAGCCATATCCGTGGCTGACGAAGAGTGCGTTCGACGAGTTCCTGTGAGGGGTAAGTTTCAAGCAATTGATTCCCACACCAAACTCTTGATTCGGCTCAGAAATGTTCGTAGACGCCAGTTTCAGCGGACTGGGGATCTGCAGCGTAAATACGAAATGGTCGATCTGAATCGGCAGATCGCTTCCAGAATGGTCTCAATCCGGAACGAGAGTTTCGGGCGGCTCGTTCAGAACCTGGACGACCGTTCCAGACCATTCTGGAAGGTTGCCAAGGTGCTGAAGTCTCACCCCAAGCCCATCCCACCACTTAGAGTCAATGACGAACGGCTTATCACCAACGAAGAGAAGGCCAATGCAATTGGGGAGCACATTGCCCAGTCGCATTTGCTTGGCTCTACAATCCCAAGTCCACTCGAGAACCAGGTTGTGCAGTGCGTCCAGACGTTAGATGCCTCCCCTTGTGCCGTCCCTCCAGAAGAACGGATTACAGAGGAACAAATTTGCTCAGCGCTGAAACACAGTACGAACATGAAGGCTCCCGGGTTTGACGGAATATTCAACCTAGAGTTGAAAAATCTCAGCGCGAGGGTGCACTCGCTGCTGGCTGCCATCCTCAACAGATGCTTGGAGCTGCACTACTTTCCAAGCATCTGGAAGGTGGCAAAAATCATCCCGATCCGCAAACCTGGGAAAGACCCTTCACTACCGTCAAGCTACAGACCGATTAGCCTGCTCTCAGCGCTGAGCAAGCTGTTCGAAAAATTGATCCTCAGCCGACTAAACAAGTTTGTGGAGGAACATGACATTCTTCTTCCGGAACAGTTCGGGTTCCGCAAGGGGCATTCCACCAATCATCAGCTAGTCCGGGTGATGAATAACATCCGAAGTAACAAAGCTGTATCCAAGTCCACAGCCATGGCCTTGTTAGACGTCGAAAAGGCGTTTGACAATGTCTGGCACGACGGACTTATATACAAGCTTTGTAACTCCAACTTTCCACCATACCTTGTGAAAATCACCCGTAACTATCTCCAGCAAAGGTCGTTCAGGGTGTCGTTGAATAGTTCCCTTTCGGGACAATTTCCAATCCCAGCAGGTGTTCCGCAAGGGAGTCTGCTGGGACCACTGCTTTACAGCATCTACACGTCGGACATCCCTCCTCTAGGAGACGGTTGCGTGTTCTTTCTGTTTGCAGATGACACCACGATAGCCGTCAAGGGTAGGATGCCTCGTGAAATTACGAACAAGCTCCAACGATGCCTTGACACCTTTACTGATTATGCCACCACGTGGAAAATCAAAATCAACGCCTCGAAAACCCAAGCGATCATGTTCCTTCACAGACAATCATTAAAACTTAAACCGTCTCCCTCCTGTACCGTAATAATGGATGGTACAAGGGTCGAGTGGTCCACTGATGTTACTTATCTCGGGATGTTGTTCGATGAGAAGCTCCTGTTCCGCTCGCACATAGAGAAAACCCTAGTTAAGTGCTCCGCCTTGGTTAGGTGTTTGTATCCGCTCATTTGCCGCAGATCCCGCCTCTCAAGGCAAAACAAACTGGCTGTTTACAAACAGATCATAGCCCCCGCGATCTTCTATGCCACCCCGGTGTGGGAATCGTGCGCTCAGACCCACAGGAACAAAATCCAGGTTGCACAGAATAGAGTGTTGAGGATGATCCTAGATCGTCCATTCGACACAAGAATAGCAGACCTCCATCAAGAGGCAGAAATTCCCAAAGTAGATTCCAAAATTGATGATATGACAACTAAATTTATTCAAAAATGCAATCTTTCTGAACATGCTTTAATAAGCAATTTGTACATAGTAGGTTAAGTGTATATAGTAGAGTAGGTTAGTTTTAAGCTGTCAATAGTAGTATTAAGTAGTTTCTCTTCAAATTCTAAAAACAAAACAAACCAATCCCACCAAGGTGGTCGACCGTGTACTAAGTCTAGGACTAATTCTGTAAAACAAATTTTTAATTTTGCCCATACCTAAAGATGAAGAAAGCAATTAATTCACTTAGTAAAAATTTATATGGTAATCGTCCAAGTTAAACTAAAATAAAGATCATTTAAACTAAAAAAAAAAAAAAAAAAAAAAAACCGGAAGGATGTTACGGATTGATTTTTCATCGGCGTTACATTAAATTATTCGGCGGGGTGAACCATTTTACTGCCGCGCAGAGGCGTGGCGTGGTGGCGCACAGGTCTGTACGAGAATTGATAAGAACTTTGAAAGATTTTAAAGAGATGTCCGAAAGCGATTCAAAGAAGAGTGAATTAAGATTATCCTTAAAAAAATAAGAAGGGTTTCAGAAGATTCTGACATATAACAACATTTGGAGATTTTTCAAGGTTTAGAAAATACTTAAGATTATCACTTTAATCATGTGAAAACATTAGCACCACCTTGGGTTTAAAAACTGATCAAAATTCTGGGTAATTGCTACTTATTAGATCTAACCTTCAGGTGTTGGTATCCCGAGCTAAGGAAAAGTTCAGAATTTCACGCTTAGTGAATTATTCAAGATTCTATGTTTCAAGATTCTAATATTCAAGATAGCGGACTTTAAATATTCTTTAAAAAATAAAATTTAATTTTCATTTTAATATATATTGTTTAAATGTACATGTACATATTTAAATTTCAAATTCATAAAATAATTTACTAAGAGGAAATTGCTCTATTGTTGGCCTATGGATCTAAGATTAGGCCCATCGTTAAAAATCTGCTATTTATCAATTTTATTTAGATGAACACGTCATCGGGACGCTACAAATGGAAATTTTTGGTTGTTATTGAAAATTTAGTAGATTGCTGAATTTATGTATGGGCCCCAATCAGGGGCATTAAGGCCGACATTACCTCCATTTCCCATACATGAGAAAAATTATTTGAAATTCTTAGTTCATTCCCGGTTTTCCCGGATCAGTCGCCACCTTATTACTTATAATAAATAAAAAAAAACTAGTTGCAGCTAAAGCTGTTCTCAACAACCTACGATTTCTAACGGGACGTTACAAGAAATCAACTCAACAGGAGCACTGAATTGAATATCTAAGTGATTCAAAAGAGATTTTAAGGAGGATTTAAAGATAATTCTAGTGAGAATTCAACAAATAATTGGGGTACATGATGGCTTGGACACCCATTGACCATTTCAGCAACCCAAGTTTGAACGTTAATTTCACAGAATTTTCCCATGATGTTCGCTGAATGTTTTCTCCCGATTCCTTAGTCTTTGAGCTTCAATCGTATTAAATATTTACGACTTAGTAATCTTTAAATGCCAGAATTTTACTCATCATCAAATATACGCTCTACAAAATGCGGATGATTTCAAGTTGCCGATAATAGAACAGCTGGTTAACACAAAGTTCAAATGGAAAGGATGCCGAAGAAAACGAGGCTGCCGGCAAAGTTTGCAACGTTGTAAAAACATAATCAACCAGTTTTTGACAATTCTGTCGATTTTAATGGTTAGAGAAGCAAGCGGCAGATAAATGTAAACCAACAAACCCATCATATGTATGCGTGATGCTGAGAAAATGCTAATGGAAGCATTTAAGGTCTGTTTTCAGCGGATAATTTCAGGAATACTGAGGAAAATTCAAAAGTCAACTTCAAAGAAAATTCCTAAGCAATTATCAAAGCAATCGTATTCTAGTTATAATAAAATCAAAATTGAGGGGAAGAAGAGAAAAAAATCAGAAGAGAATTTTGAGGATTTCTGAGGAGTGCCAAGATCAAACAAAAATTGAACAGAATTTCAATGGAATCCAAATGTCAAAAAAGTTGCAAAGCAATTTTAAGAAGGATTCCGACAAACAAAATTTTGCATATAGAAACTTATAAAATAAGCTTCCTCTGGACGCTTCTTTTAGAGTCATTATAAACTTCTTTTAGAAACTTATTCTAGAAGCTCATTCTAGACTCTTGCCCATCGCTCCGTTCCTCTGACTAAAAAATAACACGGGCAGGACAGTAAATATGAAAAGCATACCAAGATTTAATATTTCTATGGGCAAAATAGGCACAACTAAAAATGTACCTTTGATTTTTTTTCTTGATTACCGTGATTTTCAGCCATAGGCTAGTTCATCACGTTATACAGCAGATGGTCAGGCTAGATCCTGCCTAAAAAATAGGTTTCAATTTGACATTAACGTGACGTCTAACTGGCTCTGATTACCCAACGAATGAGACAGACGACAATTTAAAAACTTAATGTAAAGTGAGGATTAGATCGGGGCTGTGGTGAGGACAGGGTACGCGAACAAGGTAGAGCTCCACCGTAGAAGACAGTGCTCGGTCCGGCGGAGAAACCCCGACGGCAGAGAAAATAGAAACGTGAGGAACACAATGATCAGTGCAGCCACCGACGAGGGGCTAGATTTGATCATACAAGTGGGCTTCCTTTAGAAAGGCGATCAGTGCAGCCAACGTCGAGGGATCGTAACCAAGCAGATTACTGACGTTCTCCGGGAGTCCATGTTGAACGCGTAGCTTCTGGAACTCCGGGCAGACACAGAGCACGTGTTCCACCGAGGCGGGGATGCTGCAAATTGAACAGGCCTTGCGGAAAGGTGTCCCACCGAAATTACAGGAAAGCCTCGCATGGCCGGTCCGGAGTCTTGAGATGATCCGCTGGTCCTTGTTTTTTTTTGGCTTCCAGCCAGGAGCGTACGGTTTCCTTGATCTTCCTCAGGAAAGTGGTCCGCAACTGGAACCATTCCTGCTGCCAAGCTTCCATAATAGTATTCACAATCCAACGCCTCACGTCTAGGAGGGGTACGTTTCTGGTGTAGCGGGGACAGGAGGCACCAGATCCCGCCAGTCTGTCCGCAGTATCATTTCCGGTTGAAGGTGGGGCGTACCGTGTAGTGGCTTGTATCCAGGGGTGGCTCGGGGCTTCGGCTTCCAGCGGTTGGATGACGCTGTGTGAGTCAGTTAACACGACGATCGGTTGATCTGCCGGAGTGATGGCTGTGTCTAGAATAGCTGCGGCTTCAGCGGAAAAGACGGAACACTCCTCCGGTAGACTTTGACTCGTTGCAGTGTTCGGTCCTGCCACTCCGAGTCCAACTCCAGTCCGCGACCGTGATTCGTCCGTAAAGCGATGAACGTGCCCCGGATAAACCGACCCGAGAAGCTCTGCAACAGAATTTCTCAAAGCTACAGAGTTATCTCCGGCTTGGAAATCATTCTTAATCCGCTTATCTATTTTGAAAACGTTTGATTGCCAACTTTTCTCTCCATGCCAGTGGATCCTGGCCACCGTTGGGAGGTCACGGTTAGCTGCAGTGAGGAGAAAGACCCTTTCGTTCTCGGATGTCTTAGCGGCTTTCGTAGCAATGGCTGCAGCAGATCGATAGCGGAAAGGGAGGATTCCGATTTCCACACATGCGGCGTCTGCAGGCGTGGAAGGGAGAAGGCCGGATACGATGCGTACGTAGGTATTGTATACCGGAGCGAGGATGTGGTTGAGCTTCTCGGTGGCCAAGCAGGTTATTTCGAGGCCGTAGAAAAGTTGACTGTCGATAACAGCCCGAGCGACACGAAGGCGGATCTCACGGTTGCTGGAGCGATGCGGGCGGGAGATTGTCCTGACTATGTTGATGCGGCTACGACATTTTCTTTCACCATCCTGAAGTGCTGGTTGAAGCTTAGGGTGCGATCCAGTACTACCCCCAAAACACGCACTGTTTTCTTGAGCGGAAAAGGATGATCTTGGATGGTGATCGGTGGTCCTCGAATCAGATGGCCCGAGTAACAGATATGGCACCGTACACTCTTCGGCGCGGAGAGCTGGAAACCAACCGAAAGCGCCCACCTGCTGACGGCGGAACCTGCTGCTAGAGTTATGTTCCTGGTGCGCTTAGTCGTTCGTCCCGTTACGACGATGAGTATGTCGTCGGAATAAACGATTACGTGCACGTTCTTGGGCAATCGGCTGAATACCCCGTTCATTGCCACCAGGAATAGCGTTACCGCTATGACTGATCCCTGGGGCACTCCTGTTTCCTCGGGGAACGGATCCGAGTGAGCCGATGAGCTGCCTGATGACACCAGATGTCCATGTCCTGTTGAACGCCTTTGAAATTTCAAGGGATACTAACTCCGCATGGTGACCGTTGTCCTGGGATAATTGTCCCTTTGATGCTGCTTCAGTATTGCATTTTTTAAAGTAGCATAGGTAAATCTACCAATAAATTTCATTGCTTCACCTATTTCAAAATGGTTTTATTTGTTTCCTTTTATTTGTTTTTCCGTCGATCTTGTTTTCCGTACACTAAAAAAAATCCACACGTCATCATCATGTGTCAAATTGTTATTTATTTATTTATTTATATGACTAAACATCAACAGGCGTTATTTGCCCCAATGATGTAACTTAAACTAAACATGAAAAGTACTAAAACAAAACATCATTAAGTACATAGATAGTCATCTCGTAAAAAAAAGGAACATTACTAAACAAACTAAACTGATCTAGAAAAAAACGAACTAAACCTCCGGCGAAGCAGCTGGCGAGTCAGGTCAAAATCAAACAGTGCGGAGACCCTATTGAAGAGTCTATGTAAACCACCGATTGCACCGAACATGCTATAATTAGTTCGCTGTATGGGCAGGCGCAGCATTGAATTATTCCGTAGGGCTCGGGGTTGAACATTGATGTCAATTTGCTCAAAGAGGACAGGGCAATCGGTGCGTCCTTGCAAAATATCCGCAATTAGCATTACCCTTGCTGTATCTCTTCGGACCGACAGGCGCTCCAGATGGATCAGTTGCAAACGACTTTCGTAGCTAGGCAATCGGAAGGGATCCGTCCACGGCAGTTTACGTAGCGCATATCTCACGAACCGTCGCTGAACAGACTCAACTCTTTCGACACCGTTGTTGTAGTCCAGACAACCGAGCAGTATTCTAATATGGAGCGAGACAAGGAGCAGTACAACGATTTAAGGCAGTAGATATCCGTGAAGTCTTTGGCCTGTCTATCCTGAAGATAAACCCTAGAATTCTGGAAGATTTGTCGACGGCGTGCGAGATGTGCTGCTTGAAAGAGAGTTTTGAGAGTTTTTTTTTCCAGAATCACGCCTAGGTCCTTAATATGGCTGGCGCGCTCAATTTCAGTGCCTAACAAAACATACTTGAACATAATAGTCTCTTTCTTGCGCGAAAAAGAGATAACCGAGAATTTGGACGGGTTAACCTCCATACCATTCAGAATACACCAATCAGCAAAAGCATTCAGCTGACGTTGAAGGAAGCAACAGTCTTCAATTGAGTGAATTCGGAGGTAGAGTTTAAGGTCATCTGCGTAAGATAATCGTGGTCCCTCAATTACCAGATTCACGTCGTTGAAATAAATCAGGAAAATCAGCGGTCCAAGGTGACTACCCTAGGGTATGCCGGATGTGGCAGCGAACCTACGGGACTGGTGATCACCAATGACAACAGTAAGATAGTGATCGGTGAGGTACGACTGAAACCATTGCAAAAGGCAGCTGTGGATACCAAGCCTGTCCAGTTTAGCGATTGATATGCGGTGATTCAATTTATCGAAGGCAGCAGATAAGTCAGTATAAATGACATCCGTCTGAGCACGATCCGACATACTGTTAGAGATGTAGGAAGTAAGGCACAGCAAGTTAGTGGCAGTGGAGTGACCAGCCATGAAACCATGCTGGGCGATACTAATATACGGCTTACAGTGAGCGAGTAACGGTTCCATAACAACGAGTTCGAACAATTTAGCAACAGCGCTAAGCGAAGTAATGCCACGGTAGTTGCCAACGTTTTGTTTGTTGCCTTTTTTATGCACTGGAAAAATGTGCGCTAGCTTCCAACAGGATGGGAAAACTCCGACGTCCACAGACCGTTGAAAAACGTGCAGCAGTGGAGACAACAAACTGTCCAAGTGCGTTTTGAGGAACGCCAATGGAATACCGTCAGGAACCGGATTGTACGACGAATTGAGTTTCGAGGAAGCCCTAGAAAACATCTCGGGATTGATATCAATTCTGCTCATGGTATGGCCAGAGAGTAGTACGTAACTGGCAGCCAGTCGGGCATGGTCGTCACTCAGTCTCTCGTCCGTGAAGACACCAGCAAATTTTTCAGAGAACAGCTGGCAGATATCTTGGGGCAGACGGCGGACCAGCTTCATGACGTTGTTCGTTGACAAACTTCCAAAACTGCTTGGGACGTGACTTAGGCTTTCTCTGCAATCCACGTCGATACTGAAGAAAGCACCGTTTCGCAACTCGTTTGTATGCGTGATTGATCCTGACATAGTGACGTTGAAGGGATAGTGTGCGGTGCTTGGTGAACTTCCTAAGAGACTTCAGTCGACGAAATTCGCTCGTATGCCATGGTGGATGGGTCGTATGATGATGAATCTTTTTCGGAACGTGTCTGTCAATGATATATGCCAAGACATTGGAAATAGTTTGAGCGGCGGACTCAATGTCAACGGTGTCCAATAAGTCTTCCCAATCTAAATTGGAGAGTAACTCGGCGATACTACCATGGTCGGCTTTGCGAAAATCGTAGGAAACGGTGGCAGGTGAAATATTAAAATCATGCATCAGCTTAGTACTTAACGTCACCAGTAGCGGCGGATGGTGACGATTCAGTCTCACCAGAGGAGTGGGCGCCTCGCATAAGAAAGGAGCCATGTCCTGGGCGCTTACAAAACAAAGATCAAAACTGCGGTTGTTGTGGTTAATAACATGGTTGATTTGAGAAAGAGTGGCTGAGCTGTAATTGTCCAGAAGGAGCGAACCGATTAAATGGATGACAGAGTGATCCATGTCAGGATAGAGGAAGCCGTTGCGAGTTTTTTTTCATGAAATCCCCGGGAGATTGAAGTCACCAAACACAATAACTTCATCGGTTGCTTTGGTGGTATCCAGAACAGAGAAAACCGATTGGCAATGGGTTTCGATGAGGTCACGCTCCCGTATACGGTCGGGAGGAAAGTAAACCGCACAGAGAAACAAGGCATTATTTTCTAGTAACCTTGCTCTAAACCTAGAACTTATAGCCACTAAAACACCTCCACCTTTAACTTTCCGACTATTAGCAGCATTCCTCTCGCAACGGAAAACTTCATAATCGTCGCCGAACACCTGACGAGAGAGCGTGCGTGAATCCAACCATGTCTCCGTAAGAATAATGATGTCGTAGCAAAGATCCGAGGTAGCAACGCAAAAATCGTCGACATCACAGTTGATACCACCGACGTTCTGATAATACAGCAGCAAGTCTAAAGGAGCAGGTATAGATTCAATGCGTCCTAGTGTCTGAGCAACTTGCGAAGCATGCCTTGATGGTGCAGGCGAATATTGGCTGGAAGTAATGAGCGGATCAGGAGTCGTTGAGTCGATAACAGAAGTTGACTTGCCTATGCTGTCGAGTTGGAAGACCCCTGCACTACTCCCACACGCAGGACGACTGCTGAACGCTGGCTGGGATGGCTCGACTGTGGTGGGAGGTACAAGGGTGTCATTAGTTTTGCGCTTATTGTGAAATACATCCATTTCATGTGTGAATCTTACGCTATGAATCATGCCTGAACACTATGGATTTGAATTGTGACACACTTGGATTCTATGTGCCTCATTTGGTGATATCATTTAGCTTTGCACATCATTGTTCAATATTCTACAATATTCTACTTTATCGACTTCTACTTTACCGACTCTAAAATTTAATCGACAAATATATAAACGAAACTGTCAGAGGTCAGTGCTTTCACATGTCTTTTTAATAGGTCTGATTTTGGATTCGATCATGGACTGTTGGGGTGTGCTGCTGCCGAAGTTTTCGTTCGATCTCACTGTGTCACGGTTGTTCGCATATATGATAGGATAAAGGGTTGATAGGATAAAGTCATAAGTCTTGTTTTCGATGTTTACCTTTCTGAGCAAGCAATTCACATCGCATTGAAATGTAAAACACTTTAAATCCATCTGTTTTGAACAGTAGTGTGACTCAATGTGCAATACACTTGAATTGATACTGAGAGATTTTCAACATTTCAAAGTTTAAAACACTATAAATTAACGTGTATGACACATTGAACCAAGGTGAAATACACTTCAAGTAAATGTCATTGTACATTTAAAAAATCAAGTGTTTAAACACTTCGATCAAACGTGTGGAATTTTTTGAAAGTACTGAGTACCAATGCTATCGACGCACACGACGACGTGGGAAAAAAATCAACATAAAAGAAGCAAATTTCATTATCTCTGAACAACGCTGATTAAACCTTTGCAAATAAAATCATTCCTACAGAAAAAAAAAGTCTCAGGAATATAATGGAAATAGTTTCGTCCTGTGCAGAATAGGGCAAGTTGGAGTTTTTGAAGCATTTTACTAAAATTTCAAAAATTTTGCAAATGACTCAAAAAATACCTTATTGTGGTTAATATACGTTCTGAAATATTGTTACTCTGGTCATACATCACCAGTCTGTGCAGACAATTAATTCGAAAAAATTCCCCCTATTACCTGATTTTCGATATTTTTTATAAGACTGTAGTCAATGATCAGAAAATCAATCCAATGATAGTCACTCGTGAAGGAAAACACCATAGATATCCAAAAATTACATGTCAGATTACATTAAAAGGTAAGCTGAAGTATGGAGCAATTTTTCCCCGATTCTCTCATATTTATAAAGTTTATAAGTAGTGTGTGTTACACAGTTATACGCGTTGACGCATATTCTCGTTTTGAGAAAATTTCAGTAAATTACCCATTTGGTAAAATTTTCTTCTTTTACTTTAAAAAATCTACCGCCATTCATTCATAAATACAAACATTTAGCAGAATACGTGGATAATATGGTAAGACCATTGACTACTTATCTATGCATGCAATTTCATTTATTTTAAAGCCATTTAGATTGAGTATTTTGGATGAGCAAGTTGATGAATCTTGCCGCAACAATTGTAAATATATTCGTCCCCATCTTGCTCGCAAATCTTCTCCAGAGGCCGATTTGTCAGATATGATGAAGTCTGCATTGACTCGTTTGGATCCCAAGATTGGAACATTGGTTATGGTACACAGTTCTAAACGAAGAAGATCTTCTGTCGGAACATTCAGTCGAAAAATGGGAGAATATTTCATGAATCCTCAAAGCGACCCTTGTAATTTGGCTGAATGAGTATTTTACTGAAATTTTCTCAAGACCATCATCACCATTCGATTCCTCAGTTATTTTTATAGTAATACAGTACACGAGGGTATTGTTTAGTAGACGCATTATTCGACGAACAGTACGTTTGATTGAGCTGAATTTCACGTCTATTATGATTTAATGCTACGCCAAAATTGACGTCTGTATATGTCAGTCTCAGAGCACATAAATTTAAACGTTTAAAGTGTAGGGGAGAATCGGGGGAAAATGGCTCCAAATGGAATACCCTTGACCATACCTCTCCAACGGGGAAGTTTGGTAAAGAGAGATGATCAACCCGATTTGTACCTTCCTAATGTAGTCCTTGCTCACTTTCTACTCTATGTATGCAATTTTCACACTGCCGTACTCTAACGGAACTATCAACTCTATACTTTCATCTCCTCCTCATTTATCGTATAAAAATTACCACTTTAGTCTGTTATTTGAAATTAGCATCTTCAACTATGTAAATCGTTGACTTCACGCAGAATTAATACTAAACATATAGTCAAAGTAGTTGAAAAAATCGCAAGGTGCATATTCAATAAGATATTGTTATAATCTTTTCATAGCAGATGGCTTTAATTGCGTAATTTTATGTAAACAAAAAATGAGAGGTTGCTTTATCCCTACTTTGCTGTCTGAAAGACATGCAAGCATAAAATTAGTGATTTATTTCTGCTCCCTTTCTTAGTGCCAGTAAACTGTCTCTTTAAAATATCCCACCGCCCAAAGCAAATTACACCTTCGAAAATCAACAGCAGCAATTTTAATGTGCTCTCCTTTCGGTTGACACCCTCCCATCATGAAAATAAAAAAAAAAAAACAGTCAAACTTCATACCGCAAAAGGGATTCTGCCGTCACTCGGCAGGCAAAAATGCCATCAGCGAGTCGAAAGCCCGCCATTTAACGACGCATTGCCGAGTGAAGTTAACAACTAATCAATGCGAATTTTATTACATTTCAATGATTCTGAAGAGCGCACTTGCTTCGGCCCCATCAGCTCACTGCCAGAAGTAATGGTGGTTGGTTTGCCCACAGAGACAAATATTTAAACTTTTCAATTAACATTGACAATAAAATGAGGCTGGTTGGCCGTCCCGCCTCCGCCGTCACCTTGCAGAGTGGTTGTGGCTGAAAGCCGATTGCAGTCGGGGGAAAAGTTGCTCTTCAAGCTACCGTTCGTAAGGAAAGCAAGTTTTAATGGTCCCTGAGTCCGGTGGAAAGCACCAACCGCCAGCGAGCAAAGATGATCTTCTCGTTTTAATTTAATTACTTCGTTTTTCTTGCCACATAGGCAGACCTTTTGCGCACGCGGACCTCGCAACTCTCGGCGGTTCAATAATATTTTACTGTGCGTTTATCAATCTCGAAAATTTATTTATAATGTACTTTTTGCAGTTAATTAATTAGTTTAATGATTACACTGGGGAGCGTTTTACGGTGCGGAGTGCGGACGAGACTGCAGGCAGACATTAAGTTTTACGAGTCCACTTAGAGGCGACGGGGTTCGTTCGATGAGAGCGACTCGTCTGGAAGGATCAGCCGCTGGAACCCATCCATCCGTTCCGACTGACCGGCCGACGGTGGCGTAGATGGCGTCGGGACAGCGATTATTGTGACGCCTTGCGCTATTTCAATCATTTGCATTAAAATAGTTGGAGCTAATGGTGCCTGCCTGTGTGAGGAGCGTGAGTCAGTTCTTGGGAGGGGGCTTTACCGAGAAGAAAGCAGAACATGAACGATTTCCAGAACGTGTCGCGTGTCGCGTTGCAGCAAGATTTGACGACAGACAGGAAATGTTTTGTTCGATCGTTCTTTTTTTTCCGTGGCGTGACGGGCAGGGGTAAGATTTATAACTGTCGAAATCCACAGCTTATTCATATGCTTGGGAAAACACAAACACGGACGATGACATCGCGGACAGATTGCTGATGCTGAGAAATTGACAAATTTATGCGACAACGGTTCGCTTGTCTGTCTACTGCGGTGTGATACTTTTGGCTTCAGGCAGTACGACTCTAAGCATGATAGATAAAATGAAGGTAAGGGTTGTTTGACCAATGTCTGTTCACTTAACCTTTCTGATGCATTAGGAAAAAATTACACAGTGTTTCCAGGCCAGAAATGACCTCAATAACAATCTGAAATGTTTAAGCTCAATCTTTGATGTCATCAGTGTGTGTGGAGAAGTGAATCAGCCTCTACTATCTTGACTAACTGTAGGCAATAATCAGGAAACATGTGTTGGTTTGTAGTAAAGAACACTGAGTGATTTGAATGTTTAATGTTGATGATAAAAATACCGAAGGATTGTGGAAAGGGCGAAAACCAAATATCTGCATCGGGTGTTATCCCTCTCAATGTCACAATATTTCTAAAGAGAATTTCATGAAAATTCTAAGAATCAAAACCTAGGAACTTAAAGGCATTGAAAAGGTAACGAATATTCCTCAAGAATCATAAATTATATAGGGTAGGGAACTACTTCGGCCTAATCGCCCATTTTGGGCCTATCGAGCAGAAAACTTCAAATAAACCCATGATTTCAGAGTTAACAAGTTAATTAGGCGTTTGGTATGATACTTTAGTTAATAAGCTACGGAACGAATTCAATGAGAACGCGTGATATGAAGGTTTGCACCCATTATTCGCAAAAACAAAAGAAGCGCTCCGACCGAATCAAGTGTTATCTTCATCCGATAGGCCGAAGTGAATTCATTGGCGTTTCAATGGGGTTTCAATGCGTAAGGCCGAGTTTAGAATCCGTAGGCCGAGTTTGGCGTCCAGAAGCAGTGTTAGTCTTTTGACAATATCTCAACGGTTGGTTTCTCTTTATCAAATCTTACGATACGTACGGAATGGTCAATAAATTTGGAAGCCATCAGTAATAATAACATTCCTTTTGGTGCTAAACTGCGCTAGACTAAGGAAGACTAAATGCGGGTTGTTCTTAATAGGCCGGAAATGGGGTAGTTAATCCTATGTATAACAAATTCAAAAAGAATTGTAGAATTAATGCCTTTTTTTTCTTGGATCAAACTTCATAAGTGTTGTGGAGATAATGTCAAGGGTACACCAGAGAAAACCTCTCTGGAGAAATTCCAGGATGATATTTAAAAATTAACGGCGCCGGTGGTGTAGTGGTAAGCGTGGTTACCTCTCACCCCAGCAGGCCTCGGTTCAATCCCAGTCAGCACCGCCGGGATGTTCTGAGGCATAACATCTATGATCACGAAGGATGGGAAGTAAAGCCGTTGGTCCCCGGTTCATGAGTTGATGGGTCGATAGGTAGGGTCCAGGTGTGGGAGCTGCCCTCCTGGCACGTCGGTAGCATTGGTGCTCAGCACGGAAAACAATATCGACGGAAAAAAACAAACCAAAGGAAAAAAAAAACAAAAAAAAAATTAAAAATTATTTCGCACGTTTTGGAATAAGAACTCCAAGAAAATTTTAAAAGAAAATCTGAAACGGACTTGCAGTTCAATAATGCAAGAAGTCAAAAATAGGTAAGGCGGGTCCAAGTAGTTTCCATTTACTTGTGTGCAATTCGTATGGAATTTTCCATTTACTTTCTACTCAAAAGTAAGTTAGTTGTACCCAAAGTAAGAGAATATGATTATGCTCAACGTTGGGTTTCAACACTTTACTACCCTTGTTGGGTGGTTTTGCTTGTTTTTGACAACATTTGAAGGAGAAAAGAAGACAAACAAATCGAAAATTGGTAAAAGTGAACTGGCCGCTGGGAACCGTGTCTGATAGTGGGAAAGATACAAAGAAAACAGGGAACGAGGATGAACAACCAACGATAATGACAAAACGCTTAAAGCTATGTCCATT
Source organism: Ochlerotatus camptorhynchus (assembly GCF_037179485.1). NCBI lineage: Eukaryota > Metazoa > Arthropoda > Insecta > Diptera > Culicidae > Ochlerotatus > Ochlerotatus camptorhynchus. Next base: position 976,284 of record NW_027040852.1, on the reverse strand, counting down.
TAGAATCCGGAATAATAAAATCATTCGGTAACGGATTGACGTACAAATAAGGTTAATACATCAAAACAAAGGTAATGCACCCCTCCGGAGTCAACTTCCTTGGCACATTTGTTCCACATTTTGGTCATCTGAATCGCGTCCCGAGCCGTTTTTTCCACTTTTCTTAAGCTTCCGCTTCATTATTTCCCAAAATCTCTCGATGGGCCGAAACTGCGGGCAGTTGGGTGGATTTATGTTTTTTTATCGATGAAATCTAGATTATTATCGCGGTACCACTGGATGACTTCCCGGCTGTAGTGGCAACTCGCCAAATCTGGCCAAAACTTCACGGGACCTTTATGGGCTTTAATGAAAGGTAGTACGCGGTTTTTGAGGCATTCTTCCTTGTACGGCTTCGAGTCCATTGTCTTATTCGTCACGAACACTTTGGCCTTTGCCCCGCAGCTGCATATCCCTTGCCAAATCATCAGTTTTTGGCAAATTTGTCCATAAAAGCAAACTTAAGCTTCGCAGAAACATCTCCTCGTGCCGTCGCCATGTAGAATTTTTGGCCAGGAAGCTGTCCGAAATCCATTTTGACGTAGGTTTCATCGTCGATGAGCAGGCAACTTCGAGCTCGAGTTTTGGTGACGAAACTTTGCTTCAACGTTCTGTTTGGTTGCTTGCTGGCTCCATATGAACAATAAAGGGTGATACGGTCAAAATTTGGTCAATGGAAAACGCGTGTAAATCGGTGAAATCGTTTATTTAATAAATCAAATTAAATTTCTTTTTCAAGTTCAATTAGTATAAAATTCAGGAAAAATATTCAGTTAGGCTTCCGCTTTTCCAAATCCGAATTGCCGGGCCTTACGCTTGACCCCTGCCATCAGATTTTGTACAGCCACCTTGTCCACCTTCTTCGCCGCAGAAAGCCAGTTTGCCTTCAACTGCTGCTCGCCCTTAGCAGTTTTTTGGTCTTCTTTAGGTTCCGCTTGACAATAGCCCAGTATTTCTCAATTGGGCGGAGCTCTGGCGTGTTGGGAGGGTTCTTGTCCTCTGGAACCACCTGCACGTTGTTGGCGGCGTACCACTCCATGGCCTTTTTACCGTAATGGCAAGATGCCAAATCCGGCCAAAACAGTACGGAACAACCGTGTTTCTTCAGGAAAGGCAGCAGACGTTTATTCAAACACTCTTTCACGTAAATTTCTTGGTTGACAGTCCCGGAAGCTATGAAAATGCTGCTTTTCAAGCCACAGGTACAGATGGCTTGCCAAACCAGATATTTCTTTGCGAACTTTGACAGTTTCATGTGCTTGAAAACATCTGCTACCTTTTCCCTTCCTTTTGCCGTATAAAACTCCTGTCCCGGAAGCTGCTTGTAGTCGGCTTTGACGTAGGTTTCGTCGTCCATTACCACGCAGTCAAACTTCGTCAGCATCGTCGTGTACAGCCTCCGGGATCGCGCTTTGGCCGTCGTATTTTGTTTATCATCGCGATTTGGAGTCACTACCTTCTTGTAAGTCGATAGTCCGGCTCGTTTTTTGGCTCGATGCACGGTTGTAGACGATACACCCAGCTTATTTGCGGCATCTCGGAGAGAGAGGTTAGGGTTTCGCTTGAAACTACCGGCAACTCTCTTTGTCGTCTCAGCGGCTTCGGGTTTTCGATTTTCCCCCGATCCAGACTTCCTGGCTGCCGACAAACGTTCCCCAAACACTTTAATTACATTTGTAACGGTTTATTTGGCAACTTTTAGCGATTTTGCCAACTTTGCGTGCGAGTAGCTCGGATTTTCGCGATGCGCTAGCAAAATTTTGGTACGCTGCTCTTCTTGCTTGGACGGCATTTTGACAACTGAAGAGTGAATTCCAAAATCAAAATAGGAGCAACATTCTACACACACACACCTTCAAAATGAGGGGTGTTCAGGTTTTTTAAATGCAAAATTGAAAGAAATACGTCAAGTTGATATTGCCCAAATTTTGACCGTATAACCCTTTATTCTGCTCGCAAACGAATTCTTCGAACGATACTGCGAGCAGCAGCGTATTGTTGTGCGATTTCATTATCTGATAGTCCAGGGTTTGCTCTGACGGTTCTCAACACCTTCTGGTTCAGCTTGCGGTCATATGTTCCACTACGACGCTTACCTTGAGGCACTCGATCTACGCTCTTTCGCTCCCTGAAACGTTTGAGCACATCATAAACGGTTGATTTGACGATTTTCAACGTTTTTGCGATTTTTATTGCGGACCACGTTGGATTATCAACGTGAGTGTGCAGAATTTTTTCTCTTCTCTCGGCTTCCATCTGGAACAATTTTTGACTCACTGCACGAAACACCGTGAAATTTTTACCACAGAAAGTGGGCGCCTAGGTAAACAAACCGCTGTAAAATAATTCTTGCAGCGGTCACTTTCCGTGCCGCTGCAACACAATAATTGGTTCCGGATTCTAACTGGACAGAACTTTACTAGGGTAGAGAACTACTTCGGCCTAATCGCCCATTTTGGGCCTATCGATCAGAAAACATCACATAAATTCATTGTTTCAGAGTTAAAAAGTCAATTATGCGTTTGGTACGCTGCTTTAGTTCAAAAGCTACCGAACGAAATCAATGAGAGCGCGTGATACGAATGTTTACACCCATTTTTCTCAAAAACAAAAGAAGCGCTCCGACCGAATAAATTTTTATCTTCATCCGATAGGCCGAAGGGAATTCAATGGCGTTTGAATGCGTTTCAATGCGTTAGGCCGAATTTAGAATCCGTAGGCCGAGTTTGGCGTCAAGAAGCAATGTTAGACTTTTAACAATATCTCAACAATTTGTTTCTCTTTATGAAATCTTATGGTACGTACGGAAAGGTAAATAAATTTAAAAGCCATAAGTTATAATAACATTCCGTTTGGTGCTAAACTACGCTAGATTGAGAAAGACTAAGTACGGGTTGTACTTAATAGGCCGGGAATGGGGTAGTTATCCCTACTACTACCACGATAAACTCTGTCTGTAATGAGTGTACCCCATTAGGCATAATATACGTTAGGAATAATGGACGTTAGGCATAAAATTCCTTGCTGGCAACTCTAGAAACCTGTTTCGTAGTGACGTAGCTACATATTTACTTAGATCCAAGATTAGTAGCGATAGCGGTTAAGTAATCTGGCAATGAAAACTTAGCATAGTTTTGAACTATATTTTGAAATCAATGGCATCTAGAAATTAAAAAATCACACATTTGTTGAAATATATTCTTACACACATATTGCAATTGATGCATTTCGCGCCAAATCGAATCGAATTTGGCAGCACCCTCTCAGACTTCAATAAAATTTTCTGGATGTGTAGACTTTGACTAAATAAGCACTTTTACATACTCAGTTTTACCAAAATTTATCTAGACTAACATTTTGTAAGGGCCAAACTTTTTCTGCCGATTTTTTTCAAAAAAAATATTATGGAAAAATGACAACTCCAACAAAAATATGCAGTATCGATGACTTTTAGCAAATTGTCCAAGTTATCGTGAAAAAATAATGGATAAAATTTTATTTGAGACCTACACTGAAAAAAAATCGATTTTTAAAATTTAAAGTCGATTTAAAAAAAATGACCATGTTTGATTTGGATAAAACTTTGCCTCAAGATAGGTAATTATGTTTACTACCATCCGTCCATACATCGTGAGATGGGCACTTTTAAGGAAAAAAAGTTTTTCTTACAAAAACTTTTTCATGTCTGAGCTGATTTTTTTAACGTGCCATTTTTGCACAAAACTAAACCAGTGAAGCTCAAAATCATCTCAGAACCCAATGAAGCTCAATTTGTGATTCAATTTTGTCTACAGTTTAAGAATTATGTCAAAAGATGCAATAATAGAAAAAAAATGCTTTGTAATAATTCTACAAGAACAACTGATTGCTTTTTCCGTGCTTGCGAAAAGTGTGCTTCCAATGAACATATTGAAGAGGAACTTACTTTGCTATTAGAATCAAATGTCAAACAAGATGTTGTGTTCAAAACAGTGGCTGAATACTGATCGTTGTAATTTGGAAACGACAAGGCTTGTTGATGAATTTGTTCCGTATCTCATTGATAAAATTAACAAACTTATAACTCATGATTTTATTTACAAACAACAGTCATCTTTTCTAAGAAATAAAACAGAATCATTAAAAGAAGGCGAAATTCTAGCAATTTGTGATTTTTCTGAAAATTATTCATTCATTTTCCAAAACGCTGCTCAAGGATATCACAGAAATCATTCTCAAGCTACAATACATCCATTTGAAGTTTATTATAAGAAAGATAATAAACTTGAAAATGTTAGCTTCATTATCATATCAGAAGTAATGACTCACGATACAGTTGCAGTTCAGTTGCTCATCAAAAAAAATGATAGATTTTACTAAACAATCGAAAGATTTTTCTAAATTTACATTTATTTCAGATGGGGCAGCATCACAATAAAAAAATAAAACATAAATTTTCTAGTCTGTGTAGATTTCAGTCAAAGCATGTATTAGAAGCAGAATGGCATTTTTTTGCAACGTCTCATGGAAAAGGTCCCTGTGATGCCATTGGTGGCACTCTCAAGCGAATGGCAAAGAGAGCTAGTCTTGCTCGAGATTATGGAAACACCATAACAACTCCACGAGAATAATATAACTGGGCAGTTGAACAAACAGATAAAAATATCACAAAACTACGTTTCGAGTACATATCCACTGTACATCGAAATGTCAGAAGAACTCGAAGAACTATATAACAGCACAAAGACAATATCTGGCACACAGAAATTCCACAGTTTTGTGCCTATAACTGGTGACAAAGTAGCGGCAAAAAGGTATTCTAATTCAGAAGATGAACCAAAAATATTTAACCTGATTGGAAAAAGGAAAAAATAGCATGTATTTTTTTTTTTTTTTTTTTTTTATTCTTATAGTCACTTTAACACTCTTGGGTCATTCGTGACTTGTCCGGGGGTGAGATTTGAACTCGTGACTTTGGCGTAAGAGGTAAGGATGTTAACCACTACGCCGGGGTCGCCCCCTAAAAATAGCATGTATGAAAATAGGTTTAAAACATTGAAAATATATAAATAAATGATATATGAAAAATCTTGTCTTTGTTCTCTCACATATTATCAAATTTTGCATCAGTAGTAGACAACAGAATAAGGGAATGATATTTTTTGACAAGGTCTACATGTCCAAATAGTTTTATTGAACTCTGAGAGGGTGCTGCCAATTCCAAATACGATTTGGCGAGAAATGCATCATCAGCCCTTTTCATATGAAATTCTCGATTAATCAAAGTGAGCTTAAGTGCTGATTAGACAAAATTGAATCGCAAATTGAGCTTCATTGGATTCTGAGATGATTTTGAGCTTCACTGGTTTAGTTTTGTGTGAAAATGGCAAATAAAAAAAAATCAGTTCACACATGGAAAAGTTTTTGTAATAAAAAACTTTTTTTTTCTTAGAAGTGCCCATCTCACGATGTTTAGACGGTTGGTAGTTAACATAATTACCTATCTTGAGACAAAGTTTCATCCAAATCAAACATGGCCATTTTTTTTAAATCTACATTAAATTTTAAAAATCGATTTTTTTCAGTGTAGGTCTCAAACTCCAGTATTTTTTTTTCGATAACTTGGACTGTTTGCTAAAAGTCATCCATAAAACACATTTTTGTAGGAGTTGTCATTTTTCCATAATATTTTTTTGAAAAAAATCGGCAGAAAAAGTTTGGCCCTTCTCAAAATGTTAGTCTAGATAGTGGCATATTTAGTCAAGGTCCACACATCCAGAAAGTTTCATTAAAATCTGAGAGGGTGCTGCCAGCTCCGAATACGATTTGGCGCGAAATGCGTCAATTGTCAAAGACGACAAGGTTTTCCTCAAAGAACAGCTCATGAAATAAAGAATGGCGAATTCTGTGTTTTTTTATTCAATAGCAAAAAAACAGCTAAGGTTGAATAAAATATGATGCCAAAGAACAGCTCATGAAATGAAGAATGGTGAATTTTGTGGTTTTCCATTCAATAACAAAAAAACATACCTGCTTCTTCCAGGATTTCCTGCCATACTTTCGATACAACGATTCTGGTTTTGTTGTCATCAGAATGAAAACTAGTGGAACCGTCTGCTGATGTGAGGGAGCGATACTTCCATGAACAGTGACGACTTGCCGAAACAAACAAGGAACAGTGGCAAACGTACCATCTGTAACCCAATACTTTTCCTGTCCAAGACGTCGCAAGTTTTCATGAGTTTTAAAAATTAAGGCTCTTTCATTATTGTCACCGAAGTCAGCAATCAATAGACGGTCCCCATTATCATCCTTCTGGAATTCATCGGGTAGATTATGCTTAACGTCCGTTATGCCTATCGTACATTATGCCTAACGTCCGTATGCCTAACGACCGTATGCCTGACGTCGTGTATCCGTCTGTAATGTATAGATATACATATATACATATCCCAAGTAACAAATCTAGAGCTGCTTGGCTATATTCAAAATTTATAAAGGTTTTATTGCAGCTGCAACCATTACCGACAGCTTTATGACGGTCATATACAATGTAAGTCATGGAAAATTTTATAGCTATCTACAAAACACCTATAAAGCTTATAAAAAAAAACCAACTGATGCTTATGATATTTCCACTTATTAAAGCTTTTATGATTGCCTTGAAGTAGAAAAAAAAGCAATATGAATTGCCCTTATAAACCCAAAAATAAATCCTTATATTGCTATATACGTAAGCGCAATAAAGCTAGATGGCCAAGGAACAGTTATTTTACAACCATTATAAGCATTCAGTTGCAACTTGTCAGAAGTGTAAATGTACGGTTTATTTCTACAACATAGAAAAGAATCAAAACTTTCCGGTATTTCCAAGAGGAGCGCAAATAAAATCAACAAGATTGTTAGCATGAGCCCGTTTATTTGCTACAGTCAGCCGCAAACCTTCGTGAATAACTCCAATCAAGAAAAAAAATGCCGCTGCATTTTTTGCGGATGTCACAAGCTGTAAAGAGTGTGCTTCCTCACCATTCCATTGGTCGAAATAAATGGAATGGTGACAGCTCTAGGACAAAAACAGTTTAAATCACGCATTACTTTTCATAACGGTTAATGTACCATTCAAAACTTTTCCAAATGTTTGTAAAATTCATCGGTTGCACCCGTAGAATAGGAGTATACATTTGCCCTCAAATAAAAAAAATGAATTGCTCTTGTAAAAAGAAAATAGTGCTCGTAATAAAATCATGCATTATGCTTTTCTGTTCTGCTTTCATTCAATGCACACTGGCACTGGGCCAGGAATGCAACCTAGCGGAGCAAAATTAATAACTCCGAAACGAAGCATTTCCGCGACCATCTATTGACATAAACAAATAGTTCAAAACTCTTCCGCAAAGATGACACCACAATCTAACTTCTTTCTCTGACGTTTTGGAGACTTGATGTCTTCGGCAAAGTTGTTTTCTTGACAAAATGAACAGCTCTTTCAAAGACACAGCCTACTGGTTCCAAGTTATATGGAGTTAAAAAAAATGTCGAAAATATGGTTTTTTCGATCTGTTTCGGTTTTTTTTTGCTTACAACCATATGATGTTGTATTTTTATCTTATGCAAATGTATTAAATAAATAATTTTTATGAAGAAATATACTGGATTAGGCTTTAAATTTTAAAGATATTGTTGAAAAAAACGAAAAAAAAACAACAATTTTTGAACTTTGGGCAAAAATTCGCAATCTGACATTTTCAGCAAAAATTAAGTAATACTCAATAAACAAAATATTAAAATTTGAGATAGGTATATTTTGGTGTTTTTTAGATTTCTTCATTTTAGTGGAACATGATTTTTTTTTCTATAACTTTTTTTAATGCATTGAAATGGCGTTTAAAAGACTTGACGACTTTGGCAAAGTTGTTTATCTTGATAAAATAAACAACTTTTCTTAAGACGTTGAGACTTCACAGCCTACCTCGAAAACAGTAGGCTGTGAAGTTTTAACGTCTTAAGAAGAGTTGTTTGTTTTATCAAGATAAACAACTTTGCCAAAGTCGTCAAGTCTTCAAAACACAAGTTCAATGCATTAAAAATAAATATTTAAAAAAATCATGTTCCACTAAAATGAAGAAATTTAAAAAACATCAGAATATACCTCTCTCAAATTTTGATATTTTGTTTATCGAGTATTGCTTTATTTTTGCTGAAAATGTCAGGTTGCGATTTTTTGCGCTTTGGGAGATATTAAAGCTCAGAAATTGTGTTTTTTTTTTCGTTTTTTCTACAATATCTTTGAAATTTGAAGCTTAATCCAGTATGTTTCTTTACAAAAGTTATTTATTTAATGCATTTGCATAAGAGAAAAATAAAAAAATATTTGGTTGTAAGCAAAACACCGAAACAAAAAGAAAAAAATCATATCTTCGACATTTTTTTTTAACTTCAAATAACTTGGAACCAGTAGGCTGTGGAAATTTCACGTCTTTGAAAGAGCTGTTCATTTTGTCAAGATAAACAACTTTGCCCAAGACATCAAGTCTCCAAAGCGTCAGAGAAAGAAGTTAGATTGTGGCGCCATCTTTGCGGAAGAGTTTTGAACTATTTGTTTATGTCAATAGATGGTCCTTAGTATAATAAGAAACTTTGCAGAACGCACCAAGTCGCGGAAATGCTTCGTTTCGGAGTTATTAATTCTGCTCCGCTAGGTTGCATTCCTGACCCAGTGTGCAATGTAAGCATTAGACATTTTAAGAAATTGCGCTTGGTGTTTTTCTTGCCAGCTATCATCTGTCGCCATATTGCCATTATGAAAATGTCATTAGCCTTGGAATAAAATCCAAAAAATTTCAATAAAATAATGGCTAAATTAGATATCCGAAATGATTTCCAGTGTGCATTGGTGTGAATTTATTTATTGAGATCTATTTTCTGTAAAATTAAGATGATTCCATCAAATTAATTTGATTTCTGAAACAATATTTTTTGCTAACTTGGATTATTTTGGAGGTGCATTTATTTTATTCTCATATACACGATAAAATTTCAAGCGCATATGTTTTGGAACTTCTAAAAAGTCACATATTTTCTTTAAGATTTTCACTAATGTCGCCATAAAACAAAATTGATTAAATACATGGTGATCTTGACACCAACACTCAAACCTATTTTTACCGCTAAAGATTTCCATATGGAGAAAAAAAGTTTCAGCAGAACAGAACAACAACAAGCTAATTTATGGCGGTTGCTTTGAAGCAAATATAAATTAAATTGGATTTATAGCTGATTTTCACAAAAGCGTAATAAGACTGCTTGTATACCTTTTGTAGAGTATGAGGCTTTCTGACAAAAGGTTTTAAGACAGCTTTATTCTGATTCTCAAACATGCTTTATAAACCTTATCAAGAGTGATCCACTAAGCTGTAAGACGATCTTATAGCGGTTATCAAAAGGTTGTGCTGGAGCTATTAATTTTATTGACGGTTTTATAAATTGATCTCAATAACCACTAATAGAGTGTAATAAAACAAGAAATGCTACTTGGGATATATGTATATGATAAAGATAAATACGAATTTTTTTTTGTTTGTTAATTTATTTGATAAGGCTCAACCGTATTAAGTTTACAGAGCCAAGGATTCTTGTTCACTATACAATACATCTTAAAACTATAGTCAAAACAATACACATTTTATCTTCCGCTATCCAATAAGCCTCCTCCACCAGAACGGGAGCCACTTCCAGTGGTTTCATTGTATGGCAGATTCGCCAACAGGGATGAGTTTGAATCTTGAACGTTAATTTGATTTTATTAAATATAATGCGTTTTTATAATCAAATCGTTATTTTAAACACAGGAAATGGGTAAAAGCAAAGTATGGAGTCATATTCACCCATCGCCTGACAACAAGGAAGCAGCTTGTAAATAATGCAATATGAAAATATTAAACGGTGGGTCTACGTCGTCGCTATGGAACCACTATAATTCTAAACATAAAATGTTAAATTCGGAAGAATCAGAGGTTGAGGTAGAGAAAGACAACAATAATGGAGAAGGGTGTTCCGATGCACCTGTAGATGAGCCATCCAGTAGCTCTGGCAATAAAAGGCGTCGCACCAGTATCGGTGATCGCCGTGTAAAACAGGTGAGCTCTGTACGATCCGAAGAAATCACCAAAGCCGTTTGTAAAACAATCGCAATGGGCATGCAACCGTTATCCATTGTCGCTGAAGTTGGGTTCATTGAGCTTATAAAAACTTTAAAGATCCTTTTTAGAAAAAGAATTGCTATTAGTTAAAGCCAAATAGAAACTAAACCAAACAAGCTACAGCAGATGAATGGATGTCTAATGCTTACGATAGCTATTTGACTGTTTCTGCACACTTCCTTGATAAAGAGTGGATAGGGTAGAGAACTACTTCGGTCTAACCGCCCATTTTGGGCCTATCGAGCAGAAAACTTCAAATAAATCCTTGATTTCAGAGTTAACAAGTCAAATGTGCGTTTGGTACGATACTTTAGTTTATAAGCTAAGGAGCGAAGTCAATGAGAACGCGTGATATGAAGGTTTGCATCCATTATTCCCAAAAACAAAAGAAGTGCTCCGACCGAATCACGTTTTATCTTCATCCGATAGGCCGAAGTGAATTCATTGGCGTTTCAATGGCGTTTCAAAGCGTTAGGCCGAGTTTAGAATCCGTAGGCCGAGTTTGACGTCAAGAAGCAGTGTTAGACTTTTGACAATATCTCAACGATTGGTTTCTCTTTATCAAATCTTACGATATGTACGGAAAGGTAAATAAATTTGGAAGCCATCAGTAATAATAACATTCCATTTGGTGCTAAACTGCGCTAGATTAAGGAAGACTAAGTGCGGGTTGTGCTTAATAGGCCGGAAATGGGGTAATTAACCCTACTTCAAAAGGTAAAATTGAGAACTCACGGGTGCTCTGAAAAAATACACTGTTGTTTAAATTCAGAGCCATTTGACGCATGTTATCGATGACTGGAACCTTTCCGAAAAAGTTGTTGGTAATATTTCAACGGCGCCGGTGGTGTAGTGGTAAGCGTGATTACCTCTCACCCCAGCAGGCCTGGGTTCAATCCCAGTCGGCGCTGCCGGGATGTTCTGAGGCATAACATCTCTGATCCACGCCTTCCTTCGGATGGGAAGTAAAGCCGTTGGTCCCCGGTTCATGAGTTGATGGGTCGATAGGTAGGGTCCAGGTGTGGGAGCTACCTTTCTGGCACGTCGGTAGCATTGGTGCTCAGCACGGAAAACAAGATCAACGGAAAAAACAAATCAAAAAAAAAATTTTTTTTTTTTCAAGTAGCTTGTATTATAGTATATTTCAAAATCAAGTGACTACTTTGATACATGTATGACTGTCTGATTTCGGTCAGTTGAATATTCTAATTTAGATCGACACTTTTGTTATTCGTGCCAGCGTCTCACCGTTTGTTGGGATGTTCTATACACTACAAAAAAAAATCATGTAAATTTCAGTGCCCTGAGACCGAGACATGCAAGTAGCCGTTTTGACATAAGAATCAGTTGAAAAGGACGAGAAAATTAATTCAATCAAACGCACTGTTTCAGTTTCTGCACACTTAATGTTACATGACATGTTTGTTTAGGTTCCATGATTTACGTCAAAGCTGAATTACGTCTCGTGCAAAAATAGTAATTTATTAGTGTGTAGTATTTGACTGATAAGCTGAAATCAGATTTTATTTGAACCACTACTGTCGACCTCTATTTCACCAGTTACGAGTACATCTTTATGTGTTGAAATTTGATTTAAGTGACATTTTTATATGTCTTAACTAATTTATTCAACAGCAATAGTTCATGACAACGGATCAAATTTTGTTCGAGCAGTTCAGGATATTAGATTAACTAAAACTGTATTCAGCCAAAGGCGTGTTGCACACACGCTTCAATTGGCAATTAATAAGGGTTTTGCAACATTATTCGACACTTTTAGTGCCTTCCGACATTCTTATATAAGAACCTGCGCGCTTGAATCGAACTTGAAAGCTCTCTGATTGCCTGAGCATCGCCTGCAACAAAAGTTACAAGATGGGATTCGACGTTTTATATGCTTGAGAGTTTGTTTGAGCTCCATGCTGGGATAACAACCATTTTGGCTGATTGCTCAGTGTTCAAGTCAAATGTAGCGGCCATGCTTGCGCTGTGTGAGCATGACTGGGTAGTGATAAAATCACTTGTAGGAGTTTATTTATTTATTTATTTGTCGTCAATCAGTGTAGACCGTTTTACAATTGTTGTCTTAAGTGCTATTTTTACAATTTTGTCTTTGTTTATATTTTTTATAATATGTCTTAAGAAAAAGTTAAAACATTACTTCTAGTTGACGTTATGCGACGAATTAAAATATTGCTTTAATTTAGTTTTTGTCATTGTAAAGTCAATGTTATCGCAGTGCTTATTATATGTATCCATCATTTGGTTCAAGGGTCCAAATTTGGCATAATTCGTACGATGACGATTTGTAGCAAATATATTTCTAGGCATTTACGCTAGATGGTGTATATACATTTAAGGATGACAATAGTTCTATTGAATCAATTCGATGTGATACGATATCGTTTACGAAAGAAATCATAGCAAATTCACGACGTTCTTTTAATGTTTGGATATTTATGAGCATACACCGAGCTGTGTAAGATGGCAGAGGAAATACAGTCCAACCTAACTTGCGGAGTGCATACAATAGAAACTGCTTTTGAACGGACTCTATTCTTTCTTCGTGTGTGATTGAAAAAGGTGACCAAACTATGCTGCAATATTCTAATATCGATCTTACATAAGCAATGTACAATGTTTTTATCGTATACGGATCGTGAAAGTTATAGCAGAAACGTTTTATGAAACCAAGCATGTTGTTAGCTCTGTTAATAATTGTGTTATAATGATCGGTGAAAGTAAGTTTTGAGTCCAAAATAACACCTAGATCCCTGACTCTATCACATTTTTCTACGATCTGGTTTCCTAAAGTGACTGTTATATCAGGTAGCTTTTGTTTTCTACTAATGGTAATGGAGTTACATTTTTTTTATATTTAATTGTAGCAGGCTTTTTTGACACCAAGTATGGAATATTTGAATTTCCTCTTTGAATGTGATGATGTCTTTGGCATCTTTTATTTCCAAAAAAAGTTTAATGTCGTCAGCATATATTAAAACTTTCAATTTCTTAATAATGAAAGATATGTCATTGACAAAGAGAATAAATAAAAGTGGTCCTAAATGGGAGCCTTGAGGAACTCCTGAAGTGACATCAACGGGGTTTGATATCTTTCCTTTGTATTTTACTATTTGATGACGGTCAGTTAAATATGATTCAAGCCACTTGAGGAGTGCGTAATGAATTCCCATTTTTTGAAGTTTAAAAAGAAGCATGGGTATGTCAATTCGATCAAACGCTTTGCTGAAATCTGTATACAACACTTGTACATGGTTTCCGTTATCCATTGCATTCAAGGAATAATTAATTAATTCGAGCAAATTCGTAGTTGTTGAACGGCCTTTAAAGAAGCCATGTTGCAAAGTAGTTATTCTGTTTTTAATTTGAAGAAAGAGTTTTTCATTTACAATCGCCTCGAAAAGTTTCGAAATGCAAGAGATAATAGCTATACCACGATAATTACGTATGTCGGATTTTTTACCCGATTTAAAGATAGGCACTAAAAACGAGTTTTTCCATATTTTAGGGAAGTTTCCGGATTCCAGTGACATATTGAAAATCCAAAATAATGGAGCAGTAAGTTCAATTGCTAAAGTTTTCATAAAAACTGGTGGAACACCGTCAGGGCCAGGACCTTTAGATGCATCTAAATTGTTTAAACCCTTTAAGATATCATGAACCTTGATTTGACTTACGCTGATGTCACTTGAAAATTCTGGATATGATTCAAAATATTCACGGTCACGGTCCTCTTCTGAAAACGTAGTATATATTTCCTGGAAGAAATTTGCAAACAAATTGCATATATCATCCGAGTTCTCACCTATCCTATCGTCCAAATGCATCTTTGAGGGAAAATTATCAGATTTTAATTTGGTTTTCACATAATTGAAGAAGTTTCTAGGACAAGATTTTATTTCAAGTTCAGTTTTTAAATTATACTCCTCAAATGCCATATTCACGGCCAAATTTAACTGATCGCAAATGTCTAAATAGTATGCCAAAGTTTCTTCACTATTATATTTTTTATAAAATTTGTGCGCTTTTTGCTTTCGATTTTTTAAATTTTTCAGTTCCCTGTTGTACCAAACTGGATGTTTTGCATGACTCTGACGTCTTCTTCTTTTAGTAGGCACTTCTTCAAGAATTATTTCAAGCAACACATTGTAGAATACGTCAACTGCACATTCAACATTTCCTGCAGTTCTTAATATTGCTTGCCAATCGACAATGTTCAATCTATTTCTAATGTTATCATAATTTGCTGAATTGTAATCAAAGATTTCATCAAATTCGCAGTCGTTGGTTCTTTCATTTATGTGAACGAATAGAGAATACTCTATTGCTGTGTGAAACATTTCATTTCTCCATATGGGACTTAACGATTCAGTCACACAGAAATCTTCATAAGTATTTGTTAATAAAAGGTCTAAATAACAATTTTGTTGATTTTTCACATGGTTAATTTGATTGAGTCCTAAATTTGCAATTTTGTCAAAAATGAAATGGAGTGTTTCATTTTCCCCAACGACTGGAAGTAAGATGCTTTCATTTTCCATATCAGAAATAAAGTCAACATTGCGTTGGTTAAAGTCCCCATATATATGAACTTTTACTTCAGGGGGTAAACTAGACAAAATTTCTTCCGCTTTTCCAAAAAACTTATCATACGTGTCCTTATGAGCATTGTTTGGAGGAAAGTATACCGAAGCAAAGACATGTGTTTCGTCTGCTACTTGCGCTTTTACCCATACATGTTCAAATTCTTTAAATTTAGTAGCCATAATAATTTCTGAATTCAATTGGGTCGAAATCGCTATTAATACTCCACCTCCCGATTTTTTTCCAGACCATTGAAAATTGCGGTCGTCTCTATAAACGTTATAATTGTTACCAAAAACTTCTTCACTTCTCACACTATCATCCCAACTTGTTTCATTAGCCATTATGACAGAGTAAGTAGAACTTAATATATTTTTGTTAATTTCATTCATTTTACCGGCGCTTCTCATGCGGTTAACATTTTGGCAATATACCAAAATTTCTGTACTGGTCTGAAGATTAGGTGAAGAAGTTGATGGTAACCTGTCATTCATAAAACTATTATCAAAATTATTTACCCCTGATCCATGTTCCGAATTTGTTTCGTTCTGCAAAGTGTCGTGATCTTCGTTATTTTCTTCCTCTATGGAGTGTGTCAGTTTTGTAGAAAAAACGAGTGCCTCTCCTTGATGTAGAGAAGTCGTCAAGTCCTGGATAATGTCGGGGTCTGCCGGATCATTATCTTCCTCCAAGGGGTGCGTCAATTTCGTACAAAACACGAATTCCTGCATACACACGCCTCGCATGATGCAGTTGCAGCCATCCCGTTATGCAAGTGCGCTGGAACGGTACGTGGGTATACATCGCACGCCGGGTAGGGGTTTAAGATTTCCCCTCGTTGGAATTGCATCGTGGGTCGATAGTTAGCCTGCGGCGGTCTGGAAAACCGATATTTCGCTGCCGCAAGAAGCTCTCGATCAGGTGGCAGTAGGTTGTTTCTATTCTGACTAACACTGCTGTGGAAACTGTTACGGTTAGTGTTGTTGTTTCGATGATTGTTAGATATGTTATTGTTGTTGTTGTTGCCAAAATTGTTGTTGTTGTTGTTGTGGTTGTTGTTATTTTTGCTGTTGTTGTTGTTGTTGTTGTTGTTGTTGTTGTTATTGTTGTTGTTGTTGTTGTTGTTGTTGTTGTTGTTGTTGTTGTTGTTGTTATTGTTGTTGTTGTTGTTGTTGTTGTTGTTGTTGTTGTGGTTGTTGTTGTGGTTGTTGTTATTGTTGTTTTTGTTGTTGTTGTTGAGCAAGTTTTGTTTCCTTCGCCTTCTAGCCTTTCCAGCTATTTTTTGCTGTATCAAACGGCGTGATTTTCGGTCATCGTACTCGGTCCAGTCTGCCTTCCATACCTTCCTGGTACCAAGTAGACGCCACCCTGAGTCATCGTTGTTGTTATTTAATTCCACCTCCAAGCTGGGGCACGAGTCAGATGGCGATTGCAAAGGTGCAGCGCTCCGTGTTGAGGCTATATTTGCTGACAGTGACTTCAGCTCGTCAAGAATATCGAGTTCCAGCACAGAGTTAGAGCTCATGGTACAACTTGCCGCAATGTCGAGCGACAGCTGGTTCAGTTGATTTATTTCATTACTGATATTTCGGAGCTCGGTGGATATATCTGACGTCACAGTTCTCAATGACGTAGACACACTGTCTTTTGTTGCCATCATAGCTGTATCGAAAAGCGATGTAGTGTGATTTTTGAGGGCAACGACACTGCCAGCTAAGGTGCTGTTTCTGTTAATTGCAGACAGTTCATTTTTTATGCCTACCAGCAGTACCTCCAGGCCTTCGACAGCTTCGTGAACAATTCGAGGATTTTCTTGCTGCATCGCGAAACGATGTGTCACTTCTGTGTTGGCATGCAGTTGCTCCGTTAGAAGTTTTTGTTGAGCCGCTAATTGATTGAATTCTAACTTTGCTTGCAGATGCTCTTGACACGAGTCGCAGCATGGTAGAAGATAAGAATTAAAATCCCCTACTTTTTTATTGTCCTTCCTGCGTAGTGAATTCCTCTGCACGGTCACTCCTACGCAGGCTGCATGAAATGTGCGTATGCAGCCAGTGCATTTCCACATCAGCGAATTAACGGAAGAGTCAAATGAACAAATTTCACAATTCATATTGAAATGAACGGAACCAACAGCTATCGCGCGAAATTACTACAGCGAGAACGAAACGTACGCAAAAAAAAGCACAGAACGCACGTGGCTAGGAACGATTAAAAAACGCGTCCAAACCGATTGACGATCGATCGACTAAATGTACGACTAAAAGTACTAAAGCCACTTCAGTAAGCTACTAAAATATTATGTGCGGACAATTCAGTAGTAGTGTCTCTGATTCGCCATACAATGAAGAGCTTAATTTCTCGACACCTGCTTGCAACTGAACATGACAATGATATTATTACGACAGTTGAATCACGAATCAACCAAGGAATTATAGGCAGGTTAAATACTCTAAATTAAGTTACTATAATAGTATTTCAAGTTTATATGATTTTATCAGGTTCAATTTGGAAGCAAATGCCTATTCTGAGATAAACCTCCAGCAGCTGATTTGTTCATTTGATCCACGCTATAAGTTGTTACTTTTTGAAGAATCAACAGTGCGTACAAAAGTTCGATAGGAAGCAAAGAAGCGGGATGAAATGAAGCAGCTTCAAGGTAACCCGGATTCTGCTGTCACAGTGAAAAAAAAGCTGTCTTAGACATGTTTTTGGGTGACGTACTTACCTTACCAATCAGGCTAAGGTCTTGTTGTTCTCTGCTGTCCGAAGAAGTCGTCCCACTCTACTCGATCCATGGCCACATTTCGCCAGCCTCGTAGTCTGTGAAGGGTCCGCAGATCACCTTCTACTTGATGGATCCACCTTGCCCGCTGCGAGCCTCTTCATCTTGTTCATGTGGGATCACTTTCTACAACCATTTTCACTGGGCGTCGTGCGGCATTCTAATGACGTGCCCAGCCCACCGTAGTCGCTCAATTTTTGCAATGTGGACGATGGATGGTTCTCCCAGTAGCTGGTGCAATTCATGGTTCATTCGCCTCCTCCACGTTCCATCATCCATCTGCACACCACCGTAGATGGTACGTAACACCTTCCGTTCGAAAACACCAAGAGCGCGTTGGTCCTCCACGAGCATAGTCCAGGTCTCGTGGCCGTAGAGGACCTCCGGTCTAATCAGCGTCTTGTAGATAATCAACTTCGTGCGGCGGTGAATTTTATTAGACCGGAGCGTCCTCCGGAGTCGATAATCCCTGGCATAATGCGTCTTTGAATTTCTCTGCTGGTATCATTTTCGGCGGTCACCAGTAAGCGCAAATACACGAACTCATCAACCACCTCGATTTCGTCACCGTCAATATGAACTCGGGGTGGGAGGCTAAGATTGTCTTCCCTAGAACCTCTTCCTTTCATGTATTTTGTCTTCGATGCGTAACCACCTTGCCGTAACCCCCTTCGAGATTCAAAGGGACTCGAAAGTGTCCCCGATACTCGAACAACGCACATCACTCGATCCATCGTCGCTTTGACTAATCGCGTCAGTTTATCCGGAAATCCGTACTCGTGCATATTCTCTTATAGCTGATCACGATCGATTGTGTCGTATGCGGATTTGAAATCGATGAACAAATTATGTGTGGGCACGTTGTATTCACGGCATTTCTGCAGAACCTGCCAAATCGCGAAAATTTGGTCCGTGGTAGCGCGGGCAACCATGAATCCCGCCTGGTATTGCCCCACGAACTCTCTTTCAAATGGTGACAGACGGCGACATAGAAATTGAGAGAGTACCTTGTAGGCGGCGCTCAGCAGTGTGATCGAGCGGTAGTTGCAGCAATCCAACTTGTCGCCCTTTTTGTAGATTGGGCATACGACACCGTCCATCCACTCCTCCGGTAATATCTCCTCCTCCCAAATCTTGGCAATTACCCAGTGCAGCGCTCTAGCCAGTGCTTCACCACCGTATTTTAATAGCTCACTTGGTAGTTGATCTACACCACACACTACTAAAAAGTCATGTAAATTTCGGTTCCCTGAGACCGACTCATGTCAGCGGGCCTTTTGACATAATAATCAGTTGAAAGAAACGTGAAAATCAATTCAATCAAACATTCTCTTCGTCGACTAGCTGATGTTTCGGTTTGAGAACACTTAATTTTACATGAAATGTTTGTTTACGTTCTATGATTTATGTCCAATATGGATTACGTCTCGTGTAAAAGTATTATTATTATTATTATTATCTCTATTTAGGAAGGACGTGTAAAAGTAGTTATTTCTAAGTGTGCAGTTGCTTTGTTGTTCTTCAGCCGACCGATCTCCTCCTCAACTTCTTGAAGATCAGGGGCCGATAGCCTGTCGTCTTCTGCGCGTGCTCCAAGGTCTGTTGCCTTGCCACCTTCGTTTTCTGCTGCTTCACCGTTGAGGTGCTCGTCATAGTACTGCTTCCACCTCTCAATCACCTCACACTCGTTCGTGAGAAGGTTACCGTCCAAGTCCTTGCACATATCGGTTTGTGGCACGTAGCCTTCGCGCGAACTATTTAGCTTTTCGTAGAACTTCCGTGTGTCGTTTACGCGGTACAGATTTTCCATCGCCTCGCGATCTCGATCGAGTTTTGTCTGTTCCGCGCTTGTCTGTATCGCTCCACATTCAATCTCGTGCGGTGTTGCAACACTCTCCCCGTGCTGCATTCTTCTCCTCTACTAACAGTTTGCATTCGCCGTCAAACCAGTTATTTCTTCGGTCCGAGACCTAGTGCCGCTGTAGCAGTACTACTTATGGCAGAACGGATCCCCCTCCAGCCATCTTGAAGAGTAGCTGCGCCAAGCTGCTCTTCCGTGGGTAGTGCAACTTCCAGCTGCTGCGTGTAATCCTGGGTAACTCCGGCGTCCCGTAGTTGCTCAATGTTGGGTCGCGGTGTTCGACTTCGACGGGTGTTATGCACCGTCGAGAGTTTTGTGCGCATGCATACTGCAATTAGGTAGTGGTCTTAATCTATGTTCGCACTGCGATACGTGCGGATGTTGATAATGTCGGAGAAGAATTTCCCTCCGATTAGAACGTGATCGATTTGGGTGATGTAGAAGATAATGGAGAAGAAGAATTTGAAAAGTATTTCACTGAACTACAAATGGATCGTTACTTAGACCCAGCCTTGTGGTAGAAGGAACACATGAAATGATACCCGACGTTGGCTGAGATAGCCAGAGGAGCTTTGGGGGTTCCAGCTACCTCAGCTAGCGATGAACGGGATTATTTTTTTGTGCAGGGTATATTGTTTCGGCCAGACGAAATTGTTGTTTTCATCAAAACGTTCCCGGATATCCGGATATTTTTATCCGGATAGTCCCAGCACTTTTTCTTACTTTTGTAGCACATTACGGCAACAACTTGGCAAACATTGATTTCTAAGAAAAAAATTTTTTAATTCGCCGAGCTTTCTTCTGAAATAGTTAATATTAGTGCTTAATTTTTCAGAACTCTAGAAAAGGCATTAGATGTCCAAAAAATTTCGAATTCCTCCCTTATGACAAGGATGCACTGCGTACAAATTTAATGTTGAAAAAGCATCAGTAAATTTGCCTCATGGTTTATTAATTTATAATCCCCTTTCGGGTCCGCTTGGAATGCTTCTTGAAATGCCTTCCGATTTGCTTTTGAGATCTCTTCCCAAGTAACATTGCAAGTTTTATCAATATTTTAAAGCATTCTATAAGTCCGATTTATGATCTACATAACCCTCATAAAACCCAGATTGTTATATACTATTCACAACCCCCATAATAATATCTTCAAAACTACCTAAGAATCCACCTGTTATTCTCCTTACAATTTTTTTGAAATACTTTTCATAATATCCTTTAATTTCTGTACAAATTCCACTGAAACTCTCCTCAGATTTCGTTTTTAATCATCTCTAGAATGGTTTTACAATTCTCCTCAAGGTTCATTTGGCATTATCACCATAATTCTATAGCCAATGCTTCGGAGTGTCAGAATCTTAAAATGTTGTCCAACTTCAAGAGTCATGATTTTTTTTTTTAATCTGAGATCTTTAAAATATGCCATATTGGAAATCAGTAATCTCGCAGCGTTCACGAATGTGAAAAACTGGCAAAGCCTAAAATTATTGAAAACCTTCCCATGTAATGATCAATCAAATTATTAGACCGAAAGTTTAAATGTTATTGCGTGGATCTCATTGGCTGTATTCGTGTTTTACCATATATTGCTGTTTATATGAATCCGGGAAAAATATGTTGAGCAACCGGGAAACACGGAAATTTATTTCCTTAAATTCAGTGGCCACCTTGAGGTGTTGGACAAATGCCTCTAGTGTTCTCAACTCGGATTTCATTCGCAGTGACCAGAAACATACGATCATTACAATCCAATATTGTACACAACTCGACAGCGTTGTTCCAGAACCGTTCCTCAACCCACAAAGGATCCCATTCATTGAAGTCAACTTTCCCGTCCCTCAATGAATCGCAATACAATCGAGTACGATTTCGATGTCGCCCAGAAAAGTTCACAGTAATCTCCGCATCCCTAATAATATCGTCTGTATTCAAATGAGCCCGCAACAGATGGAAACCAAATCAATACCCACCAGGGTTTCCCGTCGTCCCCTGCACACTGCCATCGCCCGAACCAAACCATACAATTGTCACAAATTACGATATGCCCCCTTCGCCTTGCATGCGATATAATTAAATGGCGCTATACACCACAAAGTTCACATGTTTTCCACCGCAAGCAAGCTAGCAAGGCAAATGGACCAGGATCTCAACGCAACAATCGTCATAAAAGCCCATCGGAATATTGAATTAGCGCACACACATACGCACACCTGAACTGCAGCGGAACTTTGATCCGACTGTGGAAACCCCTGGATTCGTATTAAAATTTTAATATCATCGTTTATTTGATTGCACCGAGCGAACAATTGTTTTCGCAATTGCACTGCAGCATTGACAACGACGACGACGACGACGACGACGACAGCAACTCCCTAGTGCAATTGTTTCCGCATCTTTCCGCGCAGCCCATTCATTTGCTATTTATTAAATGCAAATTGCGGAAAAGCTGCATTGCAATTGACGGCGTCCGGACGTCGTCGTCGGTGGCGGCGGTGGAGCTACAATTGCTCTGTTTCCAGGCGTGTTTAAATTCGATCAATTCCCAAACAACAATCGAAGAAATTCACTTAGCTGGTTCGGAAATTACAGAGCGGTACCTGCAGGAAGAGAAAGAGACTTCGTATTTTGCTAAGTGAATAGAACGATTTCTCTTCTTTGTAGTTCACTCGGTGTCTCCAGGGAAGGCAAACGCACCGGGGTTCGTCGCTTTGTCGGTTGAAGTCTTTTGCCGGCCCAGGCTTAGGGGATCATTTGTTATCAATGGCTGGTAGGTAATAGCGCTCATTTCACCAGATGCCTCACTAAATTACTTTCTTGACGCATTTTCTAACCCAACCGCGTCGTGGGTGTACCTACTTGGAACAAATGTGTTACATTTTCCAACCAGGTCCAGTCGGGCAGCAGCCGGTCGTTGTTTGTTGTTGCTGTTGTTGCCGTCGTCGCCGCAGATAGACGCTCGTAGAAAACCAGGCGTGGGTGGCGCTAACAGCGAAAGATAATTACCGAGGAAACAAACCTGCGTGCCTCGTGCTGTGCTGATAAAGAGCCGCGTGCATTCATTTGCATACCGGGGTGGACGCGGGGCTACAAATTGCGCACTTTAGAACAAATAACAATAACGCGGCGCTCAGCAGTGGGGCTGTGAAAATTGCGGAAGGTTTTATCTTAAGTGGCTGTAGTAGGTACGTGGTCAATGGTAGGTTGGTTTGTGCTCGCGTACGTCCCGCGGTGTTTGTGGATTATCTAAACGGGTACTTGTCGGAAAATGTTCACTACTGCGGTTGTTTTCATAAATCAACGTGATAGGGGTATGCTTTTAATAGTTCGCGAGAAAAATACTTGCTTATCAAAACTTCTACCACCATATGCTACAACTACGCGTTAAGTTATGCAAAGAGACTTTTTTATGATTTAAAAAATATGATCCTCTTATTCGACTTTTCTTTTCTTGAAGATTACGCTTCATCTGGGATTTTGCACATGTCCACTTGTGGAAGGGGTGATAACCCAAGTAACGTTTTACGTTATATGAAGTACTACAAGGTTACTATAAAACAGCATCCATAAAACCCTGGTCAAGACAGCTTCACCACCAAAACCTCATTAAGACTAGAATCTGTCTAGATGGTCCACCCTGGAGAAGGTTTTGAAGAGCATATTTTCGAGGCACTCCAAGATTGATTTGCTGCAAAAAGGTTATACGACTAAAGCATTGAGAACCATTTGAAATCCTTATTAAAACTGCAATAAAAGCCATTTGGCATCTATGCTTTTGCCTTTTGCCTTTGACGTTTGATAAGTGCACTAAAACTAAAGCATCAATCAAGATAAAAAAATACTTACTAGGGATACATGAATATCATCCGATCTTGCCAAATTCATTGTTCGAAAATGAATCGATAAAAAATCCTCATAAATTTCCTCATCACTACAGTGAAAAAGTAATCAAAATTAACGAAACAGTTCTCATATTGTGGTCTATTTTTAGGTGAGAAATCAAATCTAATGTGAAATGTGCTTCGGAAGATCTAAAAAATAAGTTCACCTTCGGAAAAAGTTTGCTTTACTCAAGTCACTCAGCACATTGGGTAATTCACTCAGCACATTGTGTCGAAATTAGATTCGGCACAGCTTGGGCACATCCATCGGCACACCTTCGGCACAATCTCGTAGGCATTGGATTGTTGTAAATAAAATGGGAGCACCGCTGGACAACTGTCATTGAAGTTGTTCACAACATTACGTGCTGTTTGACTGACGGAGAAACTCAGACCAGCAGTTCACTTATAGATCTAAATACGAAATGAAGGTTCTAGACTGGGCTCAAGAAAAATTCAAATAATGCGGCAACTCACACAAAACAAACTACATAAGTCTTTTCATCATCCTCTATAGTCAGTCTCCAACATGGTTCCCCACCGGTTCCAACTCTTTCCGGCCGCTGATAAACCGTTGCTTTTCACATCACGAAAAGCTAGGTTTCTGGTCTGCTTTTGAGGGCATTATAAAACCTTTATTATCCTTTTTATATCAAAAAAAAAAAAACTAAACATTTCACACCCCCCACTATCCACTTCCCGCGTTATCCTCAATCCGATTTATCCTTGCGATTTAAAACCAACACATTCAAGGTGTCAGAAATACCGGGTTGCCTGGATGAATATTTTACAAACAATCGCAGCTTGCTCTATGACCGGCACAATTGGCACACCTGCGGCACTCTTGCGGCACACTGACAAAAAAGATGACCCAAGACTGGTGTGCGGAGTGACCTACCCTTTGGTTTTACCTATTATTTTTAATTTAAGAACAAAATATAGTTAATTTTATATTAAAGCCTGTCCACGTTAAATTTCGGACACTAAGATAATGTAGGGGGAAACATCAACACATAAAACAAATAAACGATCATTTCAGTAAAGTAGACTTATATCGATAGCAAACGTAGCTTATTTGAATGTTAATTCTTTGTCTGTAAAATTCTCGAACTTTCTGTGGGATACCTGCCATCAGGTTCCGTACAGTATCCTTAGATACCTTAGTGGCGGCTTGCCTCCATCTCCTCTTGAAATCATTGACGCCATTTGTTTCGAATAGTTTCCGCTTAACCAGAGCCCAGTACCTTTCTATTGGGTGGATTCTGGACAGTTTGGCGGATTGGCTGTTTTTGGCACGTATTTTTATTTTTCATATTGGCAATAGGCCAAATAAGTCCAAAACAGAGCTGGAGTGTCGTGGCTTCTAATGAATGGTAGCAACCGGATTTGCAAACATTCTTTCACACCACCCATTTGTCGAGAGCATACTTTTCGATTTGTTCCACTTCCAACCTTCCGATCCACAGTTAAGCGCTGGCCAAATGATTTGCATACACTAAACACGGTACTCTTCGGCAGTTTTAGCTTTTTGGTGAGACAACGTTGGATATTGCTGCCGTTCGTACAAAATGAGTTTGCGTACTTCCACTTGATTCTTTTAAATACGCAGAGGTAATAAAAACAGGTCCATATTTGTTAAATGTTACACCGGAAGTGGATAATTATTTTATTTATTCTAATTCTAAAGCTACTAGGATTTGTTAATACAAGTTGCTATGCACCATCAGTTGGTTGCTACACACTTAGAAATAACTAATTTTACACGTGACGGAATCCATCTTTGACATAAAATATGAGACGTAAACAAACATGTCATGTAATATTAAGTGCTCCGAGACTGAAAAGTTCGTTGTTCGACGAAAAGTACGTTTGATTAAGCTATATTTCGCGCTCGTATATGTCACTCTCAGAGCACCTAAGTTTACATGAAATTTTTTAAGTGTGTATCTAATACTCCTGCTCACCTTCGAGTTCGGGATACGGCCGTATTAATAACGCGTCTTTATACCGCTGGTGTTTTAACTGTTTCTTTCGGGTGATTCTGACCGTTTCTTAGCGTAAAAATACCTTGGACCAGAAGAAACCGTAATTCCGAGTGTACTGTTACAAGAAGCGTGAAGAAATTCGCGTTATAACCCAGAATATTGGCAAAAGTAGTTTGGCTGACTTCGCGTGTGGAAAAAAACATACAATCAATATCCATTGATACTCCTATACGTTACTCTATTGTGTATTAGTGTGAACCCTACAAATAGAAGAGACCTAAAAGTGTTCCAATTTTGTTAGTCAATAAGTGAATGCAAGAATTTGCGAAATCTGTGCTCTAGTGGTTAAGTGAGTTCACCGGGCGCCCTTCCGCCGGGCACCCTTCCTTAGGGCTCTCAAGGTGACCGAACTTTACCAAATTGAATGCTGAAGGATGATGACATCGGTCAAACATTGGTGTTGCTTCTTCAACGGAAATCAGTGAATAATCCGCTCCAAACACATCCGATAGGAATGACCATAATAATCGCTTGCATCCGCCATTTATCATCGGCGAGTCGCTTGACCTAGCTGTTGGTGCAAGTGAGTCGAAAAAAATTAAGGCATCTAAAGAAGGACAAGGAACTCGATATCTCTTGCGTATGGCATCTAAAAAATTGGTCAATAAATTGACTTCCATCACAAAACTCACTAACGGAACTGGCGTTGAAGTTTCCACATCCCACTTTAAATACAATCCAGGGAGTGGTATACGAACCGGATTCTACAGAAGTAGACAATGACACTCTCATCCGTTTTCTGGAACCACAAGGTGTACACACCGCCCGCAGGATTACAAAACGTGTCAATGGAAGTGTACGAAATACTCCATTGATTGTGCTGTCGTTTCATGGTCCCGTGCTACCAAAATATGTCTATTTTGGTCCGCTCCGAATTCCAGTGAGAGCCTACTACCCATCGCCGATGCTTTGTTATAAATGTGGTGCCTACGGTCACTCTCGCAAGTTCTGTCAACAGCCTGGAATCTGTCTCCAATGTTCGCTCTCGCACGATTTAGCCGATGGAGAACAGTGTAACAATGCCCCTCATTGTTTGCATTGCAAAGGCCCTCACGCAGCATCGTCACGCCATTGTTCGAAATTCAAATTCGAGGAATCTATCATACGTTTAAAAGTTGATAATGGACTCTCCATTGCCGAAGCCCGTAGAATCTACACTGAAGAAATAAAAAAAAAAAGAAACGATGGCAAGTGAACTCCAAAAAAGGCTAACCCAAGTTGAGTCCGATAAAGACAAAATCATAGCTGAACTTCGCACGGAAATAAAATCATTGAAAGCCCACGTACAGACCCTGATGGATGACCGTGAGGACAAATCCCGCAGTGCTTCACGAAAGAGAGAAAAACTCGCAAGCAATTCGAAATCCCAAACACCTGGCCCTGCGGAATCGAATACCAGTCCCAATAACAAAGGACAAAACAGCCGACAATCGCGAAAAGACAAACCTTTCAAATCTCCTCCATCCGATCCAAAAAACAGTCGTAAACTCGATAATCTGGCACCACTTGAACACGATAAACGAACACGAAGCCGAAGTGGGAAACATTTGTTAGAAGCATCACCAACAGACTCCAACCAAAACCGGGGCAAGCGTCCTTCATTGCAGAGTGGCACTGATCGTAATACTATTGATCTCGATAAGTGATGGACCGTATCGCCCCTGAAGTATCGCAAAAAGTTTATGTTATTGACCCCGCAATTCACACGGACATGATTATGGAAGACCGACGACTCTTTACCAAAATTGACGATATTGAACCAAGCGTGAGTTGATTTCGAATCTACTACAATTAGAATGTCTCAAAAGCATACATTGCAGTTTGAAGCTGGGGAATGTGTAGTACCCTATTCACTTCCCAAGGAAGCGAGTGTGTGTAGTGAATGAATCCGAGACGCCTTTTCTCAACCCTTTGAACCCCAAACTTCCAACTCTGCTGCTTCCACACACTCTCTCACATACGACACCGACGTTACACGCCAACGGATGAAATCAAGGCTTGGAGGTGGGAAATGTAGAGTACCCGCTCCACTTCCGGAAGATGAAGCGATTATAAGCAGTGATGAGATCCAGAAAATCTTTTCTCAACCCGCCGATCACCAAACACTCAACTTGGCTGTAATCCAAACAAAATTTGCCGCATTGCCGATACCAGTAACACCTCACTACGATGCCTACGACCGCCTACGCGAGCCATCTTCTCAACCACCTCTTTCATCCAGGATTGAAACAACCGTACCATCAGATTCGCCAAGCGCAAAGCCTTCCACGTCGACCCTGACCAGGGATGTTCCGGGCTTGCTCGAAGAGCCCCTGGCGGCAGTCGACGTGGACCGCACTCCTCCAAGGGCAAGTACCATTCCAAATCCAAAACCTCACCACCCACCCAAACCTACCACCCCACCTCACATTGCGGAATCGATGCAACATCTCTCCTTTTCAGAGTCTCGACTCTAGTAGTTGTGAAACGAGCAACAATCCCAGAGGCAATATTCATCACGCAGAGCTGTCCTATCGGGAGTTGACGAACCGGTACGCATGGAAGCAAGCTAGATGCCGTTATTGTCAAGGAACCAGCCTCATGAACTCATCAGTCCCAGACGCCAGTATCGCATCCAGCCAAACCAAGTTTATCAATGGCTAACATAACATCTACAACACCATCTTCATCAACCTCGGAGGACGGATTTGGCTCTACCGATAGATGCCTCGCATTTCAATGGAATCTTCGCGGACTACGTGGCAACGCTTGCGAATTGAAACAACTCACCACATATCATCAACCTGCGGTGATAGCACTTCAAGAGACGATGGTAAACTCTCAAACTATACCCGCCAATTTCATTGGGAAGGATTATACACTACTACTCGAGAACGGTCCCAACCATCCGTGGATTCATGGGGTCGGCCTCGCAGTACGTGAAGGGGTCCCATTCGAGAGACTTCAGATCCAGACCACTTTACAGGCGATCGCTGTTCGGATCTATCTACCGCAAACCATTACAGTGGTCTCAATCTATTTGCCGCCCAATTCTCGCCAAATTAATGACCAACTGGAAAATCTCTTCGAGCAACTACCAGAACCAGTTTTAGCACTTGGAGACTTCAACGCCCATCATCCAGCATGGGGCTCCCGCAGCACAGATGCTCTGAGGCGCTTCATCGCAGAAAATACTTCGACGAGGAGGCTCGTTATTTTAAATGATGGATCCTCCACTCGCATGAACCCAGCCACTGGCTCCATGTCATCTATAGACCTCTCATTATGCTCCGATACACTCGCGCCCCGACTGTCCTGGCGAGTACTACCGGACACTCACAGCAGTGATCACTTTCCAATCGGAATATATATCCCAGGCTGGTCAGTTTTCCCTGAAACAAGGCAAAAATGGTTGTACGACCGAGCAGACTGGGCGGCCTGGCGTTTTGGTTGATTTGGACTCCTTTGTCGACCGAATACTAACTGCAGCAATAGCAAGCATCCCACGCACGAGCGGAAAAATTGGTCCCAAAGCAGTGCCATGGTGGTGCCCTGAAGTTAACGCGGCTACTAAACGACGAAGAAAAATGCTACGAACCCTAAGACGCCTTGCTGACGATGACCCGAAAAAAATCGATGCATTACAGGCTTTTCAGGAAGCCCGAGCAACAGCACGAGCAACGATCCGTGACGCTAAAAGTCAATCATGGGAAAACTTCGTCGCGAAGATCTCTCCTACCAGTTCAACGGCGGAACTTTGGCAGTCCATCAATACCTTGCGTGGCAAACGCCGTCACACCACTATAAATAGCTATCAGACATCCATCAGGTCCAACCGATGATCCCTTAAAAGTAGCTGAGATACTGGTCCAGCACTACGCTGAGAGGTCGGCAACTTCCAACTACTCAACAACATACCAAATAGCGAAGGAGAAAGCCGAACGTAAATATTCTGATCCATCAATAGACGAACATAACGGATACAACACTGATTTTACATTAGATGAACTCTTGTGGGCCCTTGAAAAGGGACGCGGCCTCTCTACGGGTCCCGACTCCGTGGGCAACTGCCATGCTCCAACGACTACCTTTTTCAGTAAAAAACCGCACTACTAGAGTTGTTTAATCTCTTCTTCATTTCAACAATAATATCCAGACGGTTGGATACGAAAATAATGTCGTTCGCATGAGATGACCACATTTGTCTCCTCTATCCACCAGTAAAGACAGTTATCCAGATTGGAACGTTTGAAGCCAAGCTGAAAAACAAAGTTATGAAACTCTGAGTTCCAGCTTCGTGGTGCCTGCTTCAATCCGTACAGAGATTTCTTCAAACGACAGACAAGGCCGGGATCACCTCGTTCGAATCCCTCGGGTTGTCGCATGAATATTTCTTCCTTTAGTTGTCCATTAAGGAATGCGGTCTTGACGTCCATTTGGTGCATGTTTTATCGCATTTGATTTGCCACCGCCAACAGCACACGCACCGTAGTTCCCTGCGCTACCGGTGCATACTTTTCGTCTTAGTCGTAGCCTTTCCCAACAAACAATTTGGACTGATTAAAAGCTGAATAAGCTAAATAATCGCTGAATATTTAAGCTAAATTTTGCATGTCAAGCTCTTATTCAGCTTTCAATGTTTGTTGGGTTACGTTGAGAATAGCCCTTGGCAACCAGGCGGGCTTTGTACCGGTCGACGTTATCAGCTTCATCCCTCTTGGTTTTGAACACCCACTTGCAGTCGATGACGTTTTTCTCTTGTGGTTTCGGAACGAGCTCCCACGTTTCGTTTTTTCGCAATGATTCCATCTCGCTGATGATGGCCTCCTTCCAATGTTGCCGATCGCTCCGTCGTTGCAACCCATCGATCGTGGTTGGCAAGTTCTCCACGAATGTTTCAGCGTTCAACGCGTCGAATCGTCATGGTCCTTGGAATTACCTGTGGAGCATTCAGCGGCAGTAGATGCTCGTAAGCAAATTACCGGGGAGTTTGCGTTTCCATTTGCTGCGCCTCGTGTTCATTTCTGCTGGGCAGTTGACACTTTCTGGTTGCGAAGGGAGTGCGGTATCAGCATTATCGTCTCTGTTTCTGTTTTTCAATGAACCATCCATGAGAGCTTAAAGTTGTAAACAAACAATCTCAAAAATCATAACTACAGGGTAGCCTAACTCATGGGGTACTGAGATCAACAGCTTGATTGCCACAATGCGGCACGTTAGGCGCAACACTGGGCACAGCTGTCGGCACAGATAAAGTACTAGGCACATATTGAGATGTGCAGAGTTGAGTATCCCTGTAGAAAACCTGAAAAACTCAGAGAACTTTATTAAGCCTAAGGAGAAGACAATCTTGTCTTAACCAAAGTAAACTATCAGTCAGTCAAATAGAATGTTGTAGGAAAAGAATGATCAGCTTTTCAAAGAAGGAAACATTAATGCGTAATTGCTTCTTTTGTGCATTGTGCCAAAAATCACGAAAACAGTAAAACTTGAAAGAACTGCTCATCTTTTAAAGAAGGAAGAAAACAGTGTCTGTTTAAATTTGTTTCCACTGTTCATTTTACCCGCATGCATGAAATCTTGCCTTGTAAAAACTTCAAAGGCACAAATGTCAGCTTCCACAACACATACAAATTTGAAATTGCTACTCTATGTTTTGTAGTAGCACAGAAAACAAGGAGTAGCAATTTCAAATTTGTATGTTTTGTGGAAGCTGACATTTGTGCCTTTAAAGTTTCACGCTAAGGCTTCCTTAGAGTATCACCTTAAATTGGAAAAGGGAAACTACTTATTACTACTATTTACAACTACAACTAACCTACAACTACTATATACACCTAACCTACTAAATACAAATTTCTTATCAAAGCAAGATACATTGCATTTTTGTGCCAATTTAGTCTTAATTTCGTTAATTCTGGAATCTATTTTTGGAATGTCTGCCTCTTCGTGTAAATTTATTATTCTAGTGTCGAAAGGACGATCAAGGATCATCCTAAGTACTCTGTTTTGCGCCACCTGGACTTTGTTCCTGTGAGTTTGAGCATTTGATTCCCACACCGGTGCAGCGTAGATTGCTATGATTTGATTTTTTTTTTCCTTTGGTTTGTTTTTTTCCGTCGATCTTGTTTTTCGTGCTGAGCACCAATGCTACCGACGTACCAGGAAGGCAGCTCCCACACCTGGACCCTACCTATCGACCCATCAACTCATGAACCGGGGACCAACGGCTTTACTTCCCTTCCATTCCGAAGGAAGGCGTGATCAGAGATGTTATGCCTCAGAACATCCCGGCGGCGCCGACTGGGATAGAACCCAGGCCTGCTGGGGTGAGAGGTAACCACGCTTACCACTACACCACCGGCGCCGTTTATGATTTGATTGTAGACAGCCAGTTTGTTAACCCTAGAGAGGCGGGATCTGCGAGAAATCAGCGGATACAAACACCTAACTAAGCTTGAAAACTTAACTAACATCTTTTCTATATGCGAGCGGAACAGGAGCTTCTCATCGAATACCATTCCAAGGTACGTAACTTCAGCAGACCACTCAACTCTTGTGCCATCCATGACTACTGTCCAAGAAGATGCCGGTATCTGTTTGGGTGATTGCCGATGCAGGAACATGATAGTTTGGGTTTTGGAGGCATTGATTTTGATTTTCCAAGTTTTTGCATAGTCAGCAAAGGTGTCAAGGCATCGTTGTAGTTTGTTTGTAATTTCGCGAGGCATTCTGCCTTTGACTGATATCGCGGTATCATCTGCGAACAGAAAGACCACGCAACCGTCTCCGAGGGGAGGAATGTCAAAAGTATACAAGCTGTAGAGCAAGGGGCCCAACAAACTGCCTTGCGGAATGCCTGCCGGGATGGAAAATTTGTCAGAGAGACAACCATTCAACGAT
This sequence comes from Ochlerotatus camptorhynchus, assembly GCF_037179485.1. Taxonomy (NCBI): domain Eukaryota; kingdom Metazoa; phylum Arthropoda; class Insecta; order Diptera; family Culicidae; genus Ochlerotatus; species Ochlerotatus camptorhynchus. The sequence continues at coordinate 944,011 of NW_027040852.1, read as the reverse complement.
ACCTTGGACGACCTTTGCTGAACGTAGTTACGGGTAATTTTGACCAAATGCAACGGTAAATTGTAGTTACAAAGCTTGTATATAAGTCCGTCATGTCAGACATTGTCAAACGCCTTTTCGACGTCTAGCAAGGCCATGGCTGTGGACTTGGATACAGCCTTGTTACTTCGAATGTTGTTCATCACCCGTACTAGCTGATGAGTGGTGGAGTGCCCCTTCCTGAACCCAAACTGTTCCGGTAAGAGAACAAACTTGAGCAATCTATTGAGAATGAGTTTCTCGAACAATTTGCTCAGCGCTGAGAGGAGGCTGCTCAGTCTGTAGCTTGACGGCAATGCTGGATCTTTACCGGGTTTGCGGATCGGTATTATTTTTGCTATCTTCCAGATGCTTGGAAAGTAGTGCAGCTCCAAGCATCTGTTGAAGATGGCAGTTAAAACTGCTAAGCCTTTTTATGATTAGGTTAAATACGCCGTCAAAACCGGGGGCCTTCATATTCTTTGAATATTTCAGCCCTGAGCAAAGCTGTTCTACCGTAATTCTATCCTCCGGAGGCACGGCACAAGGGGAGAAATCTACATTTTGGACGCATTGCGTCACCTGATTTTCGAGCGGACTTTGGATAGTTGAGCCAAGCAAATTCGATGCAGCAATATGATTGCCAATCGCATTTGCTTTCCCTTGTGGGGTTATGAGCCGATTGTCATCATTTCCGGCTCTGAGAGGTGGAACTGGTTTGGGATGAGTTTTCAGCACCTTGGCTATCTTCCAGAATGAATGGGAGCGGTCATCCAGATTTTGGACCACACGCCCGAAACTTTCATTTCGGAGTGAGTCCATTCTGGAAGCAATCTGCTTGTTCAGATCGGCCATTTCACGTTTCCTCGCTAGATCTCCAGTCCTCTGAAACTGGCGTCTACGCACATTTCTCAAGCGAATCAGTAATTGGGTGTGGGAATCAATGGCAACAAACTTACCCCTCACAGGAACTTGTCGAACACACGTCTCGTCAGCCACGGATATGGCCTGGTGGAGTCCTTCCAGAGCCCGGTCGATGTCCTCTACGGTGTCAAGCGGCGGATTTTCATCGATGTTTCTGTCAACCACATGCCCAAACTGCACCAAGTTGACATGAGTGTAGTCTTTGCGCAGGCTTTGAGCAGGTGCCACGTGGGTGCCGACTTCAGCCACCACCGGTTGGTGGTCGGAACTGAGATCGTTGATCGCCATCGGTTTGGATAGTCCAATGTTGTATTTAAAAAATAGTCCAACGTGGAAGGGTTTCCCGCCGGAGGGATGAATGTCGGTTCATCAGGGAATTTCACTGTATACAGCCCATGCTGCGAGTGGTCGAAGAGCAGACGTCCGTTCTGATTCCGCTGATAGTTCCGCCATGCTTCGTGGCGGGCATTTAAATCGCCCCCAATGACGAATCGTGAGCTCGTGCGAGTGATGGTGGTCCGGCGACAAACCGGACGTTTCCGGTTGGTGATTCCACCTCCACACTAAGGGCCTCGATGATAGAAGTGCGGATATGCAGCAGCGTGCAGAACTTGATTCCTTTCTTCATGATGATCGCAACACCCCCCCCCCCCCCTGGAGTCGATACGATCAAGCCGGATAATGTGGTGATCAGGCAACCAAAAGCTGTCACCGGATTTAAGATGGGTCTCTGTTATGAGGCCTACGTCGATACTATGCTTGCGGAGGAAGTCAGCAAGCTCGAGTCTTTTTGCTCTTACAGAGAATGCGTTCCATGTGACGACAGTTATCGGTTAAGACACCATACTGAATAATAAACTTACTGAGCACTTGGATCTGTTCGGGCTTGCTGCGGCACTGGCGAAGAGCGCTGGTCATGTCGACGAAAATCTTCATCAGCTCATCCGCAGAGAAGAGATCGGGATTGGCGTTTTGTGCTGGTGGTTGTCTCCAGAATCCAGGGGGGATGGAGAGCTTTGTCCAGCTGAGGCACCAGACGTTTCTTGACGGGGGCCGGATTGCACCCGTGGATTTGCTTGACCGTGTTGCGTAGCAACGAAGAGGCGGGAAGTCCTCCACCCTGAATGCCGGAATGTGTTCCTTCTTCCGTCCTGGTTGTCCTCGCGTTTGGGGCACTGTTTGTCGGACCCCTTATGAGCTCCACCACATTTGCTACTTGTGTGAGCGCTTATTTGCTACTTGTGTGAGCAGTTAATGATTCTGAATAACATTTTGCATTGTTGATGTATAAAGAACAAGGAATCAACAATATCTCCAAATGAAAAAATTACGAGCGATCAACGAACCGAATGACAACGCTATGTCAGAAGTGGAAAGCAATAATGATATAATCTTCTTCCTTCTTTTCCATGACAAGCAGCCCATACGACACACAGAGAAAAAAAATTACCCTTAATTTAAGTTCTTTTTACTTAATTTTGGGTAATTTTGAGTTTTGCATCCCACTCTCACTTTTTGTTGTTGTTAAAAACGGAACGCGAGATTCGACTTTCTCATGACTATCGTTCAATAAGGTACTAGTGAGTAGATGAGATATTCTCAAATTTGAGTAAATTGAGCTTAATTTTGGGTAGAAAATACTCACGAGTAAGTAATTATTTTTGCCGTAGTCAAATGCAAACTACTATAAGCGGTTAACTGAAAATTAGCTTATTGAACAGAACATGGGAGATAAATGAAAAGAACTTAATTTTGGGTAATTTTTCGGTTCCGTGCACAGCTCACTCAGGGCGGTAGCTAAGAGAAGAGGTGACAATAAGGGGGCGAAAATGAACCACTTTTCTGTCAAACGTGAACCAGCTCCTGATTGGCCGATTTCATGTGCGTAAGATAGAGATAGAGATAGATAAAGATAGAGATTTAGATAGAAATAAAAGAGGAAGAAGCCAATTGTCACCTCTTCCTCTTAGGGCGGTAGAAGGAAACGAGCAAATTGTTGGCAAGCTGCTTCATGAAGTAAAGCCGAAGATGATACACGTGTGTTAATGGGATTTTTTTTGTTATGTCTTTTCACGATTTAGATCAAGCTATGTCCTCATCCGTGTAGGGTAGGATGGTGCAAAACGCACCGTTTAAGCAAAATCGTCAATGGCTGGCGAATGGAAGCTAAAATCAAGAAGAAAGTAATGGCGTTTGGTTCATTACCATGTTTTCTACAAAGATCAAGTGATTTAGAACTACAAAAGGATGATTTTCCATGACTTTCAAGGTATTTTTTAAATTGCTTCCAAAATGATATCGGGGCAAAACGCCTGATTCATGATGCAATATGCACCACAACATTGGAACAAGACGCACGACAACAATGGCCAAAACGCACCACAACATTGGGGTAAAATGCACCCCATGGTAAACAAACCATAACCCCTGCAAGTAGATAATGCAAAGGGATGCGGTATTTCAAATGATTATTTCTTTATGTTACATCAGAAGTAAGGTCTCAAAATCTCAATAGAATGTTAAACTGTGATTCATCAAGTAAAATATCTAAAAAATATACGAAACGTAAATTTTTTAATTTTTTTTTTGTGATACATGATGATAAAAGCTTAATTTACAGTCGATGATTTTAACAACTGTGTCCTGTTTTGCACAAAATGCAATTTTTTTAAGGAATCAGTAGGTCAATACATGATTTTATGATCAAGAATTATTTGTTAAACCTCCAGTTGAAAACAATCACAAACCGTTACCCGGAAAATGCATCTGAGGAAAAGTTATCGCTGTTTTTCTATAAGTGGGCATTTTACCCCAGGGGTGCATTATGGGCTGTTCTCCCTTATATAGCAACAGAGCAGGCAAGCAATATATCATTATCCTTCTACCACTCCGATCGAGCTATGTTACAGAGCGAGTTTGTCATGGTAGTCGTAGCAACCGTTTTGTCTGTATCGTTTGATGCTTTATGTGTTTGCATTCGCTGATCAAGAATATACTGTCTCAATTTAACACCAGTTTTTCGAATTTGAAGACTTAATTCTTCTTTCTGGCTCTGATGCACTTACACGTCCTTTTACCTGCCCTCAACTTAGCGTTCTTTGAAGCACTTCCACAGTATTTTTTTTTGACAGCTTTCGATGCCATCCAATGAATGGATTTGTATCTTGTGTGGCAACCCAACAAACAATTTGAGCTGATTAAAAGCTGAATAAGCTAGTTTTTAGTTGAAGAAGCATAATTTTTCCTAAAGAAGCTCTTATTCAACTGTCAATGTTTGTTGGGAAGCAGAATGGTACTCTACGCCCAGAAGACTGATGCAAAATTTGAAATTTTCGATCCATAGTGCTTAAACGGTTTCAAATTGGGTCTTGCTTAGCCTCACAAAATTTAAATTACTTTAGTAAGAAACTGACTTGGGACAAACCATTTCAAGTTTATATGCGAATTACTATGGAAAAACTTATGTCTTTGTTCATATGTATTTAACAATTCACCACATCACTATGCTTTTAAAAATGATAACTGCAAAGCAAATTTTCTCACCTTTAACTTTGTTGAAAACTACTTTTCAATCAAATGTAAGGAACAAAAGTTATTAATGATTCAAGTCACTGATGTCTTATGATTATGCTCATTCAACTGTTCTGCAGGCAACATTGGTGTTTCTGGTGCAAAGAATAGAGCACACATATCATGATTACTATGTCACACTGCAGAATACAGTGTTGCCACAGAACAGCTGCTTGATCATGCCATAAGATTATCGATCTATTAAACAATTAATTACACATTTGGACAATTTGACATTTTGCTGAAAAACGATACTCCGCCAAGTTGTAGCTTAGGAAATCGCCCGTAAAAAAAGGTCTAGAAATTTTCGAAAAAGTAATATGGAAAATGGGTAGAAGACAATGAACAAAAAGTTTGGTTTTCCCATAGTAATTTCCATATAAACTTCGAATAGTTTGTGCCAAGTCAGTTTCATGCCAAATGAGTTTAAATTTTTGGTGGCTAATCAGGACCTGATTTGAAATCGTTTGAGTACTGTGGAGCGAAAATTTCAAATTTTGCATCAGTCTAATGCCCAGATAAGACGACAAAATTTGAATCTCGAATTCCTGGACCGTGAATCGAACCCCCCCCCCCCTCCCCCCTCCGGGTTGACCGAGCCTTTGCTGACAATGCTATCTGAGGTCCAACTACTACAGAGCTATCTGAGGTCCAACACTACAGATAATGAAATATGGTGAAATTCATTCATCGTCATTTATTTGTTGAAAATTTCTCTGTCTTGAATTCTGTCTGCAACGGAAAGATCATGTATCGTATCATGTACGACATCAAGTATGCATGCAAATAAAGTTCACCCCCAGCCAAACCTTTCCAGCGCACAGTTGATCAAGTTGACATTTCACGAAAAATAGAACAGTCAATTATATCAACCCAAACGAAGAACCCACACTCCCGCGATATGCAAAGTGACCAGCCTATTAATGCCAATACCTGTCATGTGTCCTGTTGGTAATACTCGTCAAAAGCATAAAGTCCGTCTCGCGTCTCGTGCATTGCTTCATAACTTTCGTGTAACATTTGCGTACATTTCAGCGTCAATCAACTCGACTTGCGTCTGCAGGCAACCTCGACATCAAGTAGTTGATGGATCAAAATTCGAATGAGTTAGTTTGTATGAGACATAATTGGAAAGAGGAGGAATAGCCACAGTAGCAGGCAGCAGGCAGCAGGCAGCAGTGTGTAGTGCATCATTTGTTTATTCATTTGTCAAAAGGTGGTACGGCTTCATATTTGGATCGGCCCCGCATTATGTGTGTTGTCTTGTAGTGTCCAGAAACAACAGCATCCAGCAGCAACAGCAGCAGCAGCTTCAAAGCACTATTTCAACTGGGCAACACAAATCTCATTCTTCTTATTCTTCTTCTTCTTCTCCCTCTTTCCAGTGCATGTGCCCATGCAAATTGATCGATTTCGATTTCGATCTAGATTTCCTCTGAATTGTATGCAAATCAAGCCCACTCTGCACGGGGAGAGTTCGGAATTTAAAACTTGCATATAATATCGAGATGGAAGGAAGGAAAACGAGCACAACAACCTGCCACACATCTACAACATTTTCAGAAAACACACACACTCCACATCAGCGGCCGTCAACCGGACAGCGACAACATTAGCAACAACAACAACAACAACAATGATGCGGGGGTTGGAACTGTCCAAGGACCATGTTGGAAAATGTTGAATCCCAGAATTGTGTGTGCAGGCGAGCGTTGGCCAGCACTGTACAAAATAACATCGAGCATGAAATGATAGGTTTTAAGTTTTATTCTGGGCTTCATGCATGTTATAGAAAAGGTAAATTCTGCTTCAGTATTCTTATGCTTCGTCAATTGTTTTTCGCTTCGATGCGACTTTGTTAAGAATTCAATCGACTTCATGCTAGCATCAATTTTACATTTTGTCCAAAACGTCGGATAATTTCCCACAGTGCATCAACAAACAGGTAGCAGCATCATTATCCGATTCACTTTTTTTTCCAAAGCTCATTAGTGACGTCCCATCCAGACCCATCAATTGCGATGGTCAGAGCCCATTACAAACGAACCACGTCAAAACTAATGAAAACATTATGCGCACATTATGCTCCCGCAAAGCAATATGAGATTAAATAAAAAGCGAAAACTGCCCTCGCACACAAACACACCCCCGCCCATCTACCGGCCGATATGAGATGGTTTACGATGGGCTCCGACGAATATGTCGATCACACTGATAAGATTTATTGCCCCAATGCTTAACATGTAAGAATCGCGCATAAGTTACACCCAAATGTGGTCATTGGCAATCATTTGATGGGTGCTGGTCGTCGCCGTCGTCGTTGATGTCGTACTCTCGCACTCGGTAATCGATTGCTGGTCAGCAAGCGATAAATCACCGTCGTTACCTCCGCACTGCGAGTAGAAGTAGAGCTGGTGGCCGTCGTCATTTCCCCCATCGCAAGCCGGCAGGACACTAATTTAGAAATTGATCGTAAGATTCGAAGCGTGATAAGAAAGTTAATCAAGATGGTTTAATCGGAGGACATTCTAGCCTACTCATTGCGGTCTAGTGTGATTAAATCTTGGTTATACCATCGCATTGTTAAGGCACTTTTGTAGCTCATTTGGCCGGAGGCTAATGGAAAACTGATTCGGCTTTCAAAATGCATCTGTGGTGATCTAAGCATTTTGGAGAACTATTCGAATACCCTAGTGTGATGCGACGATGAATAAATATGGCTGCTCTTGGATATATCTATCGAGACTTGTTGAAGATTGGAAAGATACGAACCACGTGTAAATTAGTGTTTGTATTCATCAGTTTGTCGTGTTGTTCTGTTTACTTTTACTTTTTGGGCTTCAATCCGTTGACTCTGAATCTGTTGGTGCATGCGTATAAGACTGATGCAAAATTTGAAATTTTCGCTCCACAGTGTTCAAACGGTTCCTATTTGGTTCCTGATTAGCCTTCCAAAATTTGAACTCATTTAGTAAGAAACTGACTTGGCACAAACCATTTGAAGTTTATATGGAAATTACTATGGAAAAACCAAATTTTGTGTTCATATCTATCTAATAATTCACCCTATTACTATGCTCTAAAAATTAATAACTGCAATTGTAGTAAATTTTTACAGCTACAACTTTGTTCAAGACTATGTTTAGATAAAATTTAAGGATCAAAAGTTATTAATGATTCAAGCCACTATTGTTGCTTGATCAATTGTTGCCATAAGATTATCAATCTCTTAAACAATTAATAACTATTTAATTTAATGTTTGGCTGAAAAACATTTTTTTTTCCTTGGTTTGTTTTCCGTCGATCTTGTTTTCAATGCTACCGACGCCAGGGAGGCAGCTCCCACACCTGAACCCTACCTATTGACTCATCAACTCATGAACCGGGGACCAACGGCTTTACTTCCCTTCCGAAGGAAGGCGTGATCAGATATGTTATGCCTCAGAACATCCCGGCAGCGCCGCCTGCTGGGGTGAGAGGTAATCACGCTTACCACGTCTGAAAAACAATATTCCGCAAAATTGTAGCTGAAAACATGTTCCATAAGAATAGCTATAGAAATTTTTAACGGTGCAATATGGAAGAAGGATAGAAGACTACGAAAAAAAAAAAGTTTGGTTTTCCCATAGTAATTCCCATATAAACTTCAAATGGTTTGTGCCCACACTGAACCAAATCACCCTCCATTTATAGAATGAAACATCATTCAGTTGCATCCGATTCCAATGTTTCCGAAAACAGTATGACAAAATCAGTCGGATGATTGTCTATTCGGAAACATTCGGATGAATGAATATTAACAATGTCAATTTGACATGTTTTTGTATGTATTTCGTTAGCAATAAATATGTTAGATATAATGAAAAACATTCAGTATGGAAACGAATGGAATATAATTTGAAATAGTCCGATAACTAAAATCATTTGATTTCACCTATAAAATCATTTATAACCGAAAAAAATGGCAACACACGTTATGTGTAAACTTCAGTTTAAAGTTGTTGTATATTTTCAAAGATCTTAAGAGAAATGAAATGTTCAGATGTAAGTATACGTATCATTTTGCTAGTTCACATGCATTTAATGTTCAAGAATGTCAGCATTTGGAACGGTCATCACGCCTGGATCATCCAGAACGTCGTGGTCGACCAATTTTACTAACGAGGTCAAAAGATATGTTTCCTTCCAGATGCACATGCACGATGAGACTATTGAAGTTTTCCCATTATTTCCCAGGCCCCATAGCAACCTACGGATACGTTTCCCAAGAGTCAGAGCAATCGCTCCTGTAATGACATCGTTGACTACTACGAAGCCAACATCAATCTGCTGTATAAACACATCTTTGCCCTTCAATTGGCTCAATCTCGCCATCATCATTCGTCTCTCAAGGACCCGCCAGCTCAGTTCAAATCACAACTTGTAAATAATATAACCATAAATAAATTGTAAAATGACTTGATGTTGTGCACCTGATTTTCATCCGAAAATTATCATATAATTTCAATTTAATAATTAGTAAAAAATAATACGATTATCCTATGATTTAATGTTTGATTTATGTCTACTTTGGTTTTCGCAAATCGATCTGAACCCAACAAACAATGCCAGTTTAATAAGAGCTTATTCAGGCAAAATTACGCTTCTTCAGCTAAAAATTAGCTAATTCAGCTTTTAATCAGCTCAAATTGTTTGTTCGGAAATCATTCATTATACAGATGATTGTCATTTGATATGTTCATTTTCCAACAGATGATAAATCAAATGAAGATCCTCTCAAAATCATCTGATAATAGTTATAGGGCTTGAGCAAGGCAATAATCATTCGATGCCAGGATGATGTTTTGGTTCAGTACAGTCAGTTTCTTATCAAATCAGTTCAAACCTTGGGAGGCTAATCTAGACCCTATTTGGGATCCGCTTGAGCACTGTGGAGCAAAAATGTCAAATTTTGCATCAGTCTAATGCTATGTGCTTTACCTATATGTGAGGCAGTGCCTCTTACGAATGTATTAGTAAGCGGGGCAAACTTTATGGGTGATAGTGTGGTCCCGTGTACCCGAAGCTTCAGGCACCGGATACAATTAAGTTGCAACGCCATAATCACGATTTTTGTTCGAAGAGTTGGTTCTTATGTCGTCACCACTTTTCATCTCCGAAAATGTTTAGTAGTATTGCTCTCAAACACAAACAAACACTATCATGTGCCACTCCTGTACGTTTATCTCATTGAGTCTAATGCGTATGCATCGTCAAATCAACACTATCGTAAAAAGCTTAACAACGTGATTGGATTTTGAAGAAGTTCACTGAACGAAAACATCCGCAATACTTCGAATGATTATTGTTTTGCTCGGGCCCTTTAACAATATGCTGTCGAATTTCGGATAGTTGCCTTATGGTTGAATTCGTCATCAACTGATGATTCATCATGGATACAAAAAGTGTGTGTTGATAGAGGAAACTTCTTCTTCTTCTTCTTCTTCTTCTTCTTCTTCGCATTTCAAGCTTATTGCATATCGCATATTAGCTTATTGCGTGCTCTCAACTTAGTGTTCTAGATGCACTTCCACAGTTATTATTTGAGACTTTTCGATGCCTCTACCATTTTGCATTGGTATAATTGTGTGGCAAGTTCAACATACTTCTATGCTCAGGGAAGTCGAGACATTTTCCAACCCGAAAAATTCCTAGACTCGACCGGAAATCGAACCCAGCCACCTCCAGCATGATCTTGCTTTGTAGCTGCGCCTTTATCGGCTGAGCTAAGGGAGGCCCAAACTTCCTCCACCACGAAATAGACAATCTTCGATTTCCACGCTTTACCAATGTTCCAGACCAGAGGTGGTCCTGATAGCGATGACTATGTTTTCAACTTGTTTGTCTGCTCAGAGTAGCAAATTACATTCGATAGGACGAGGACGAGGAGGAGGACGATTTGCGTTAAGGGACTGAACCAATACCAAATGCATTCTAATTTAGGATGACTATCATTCTGCTGCGAGGGGGGCGACTCTATCTACCATGCAGGAGATATTGTGTTTTGCTGTGGCTAGCTGTGCGTACGCTGAGTACAGTCAGGAATCCTTATTGCCGGGGTAACGGGGGCGTGAATAAGGAACCGCGAATAAGGATACCCACAGCTTATGGGATTTTCACTAATGGGGGCTGTAGTGGATTATCTCATTTGTTTCAATACATAAAGCTATACTGTCTTCGACAAAGTTGCTGTACTGGGTTAGACCAACAAGCCTGTGCCATTGGATTCGGGTTAAATTGAGAACTACGCCGCTAGAGGCGCTTCACTTTTATGTTACTTATGACTGGCGCTATAATATATGGATCATATTTCCAACATAGAATATTTCGTGATCCTGACCATATAGAAAGTTCCTGTCTTGAGCAAAGTTGTTCAGGTGACCAAGTCCTTTCGGATGGTGGCCATATTAGTTCAGAACTCTCTCACTACGCAGCGCTAGTGTGCATGTGCAATTCCTATATAAACTGTATCTCGAGAGCCTGGCCATATAGAAAGTTGCTGTTTTCAGCAAAGTTGTGCAGGTGATCAAGTCCTTTTGGATGGTGGCCATATTAGTTCAGAACTCTCTCACTACGCAGCGCTAGTGTGCATGTGCAATTCCTATATAAACTGTATCTCGAGAGCCTGGCCATATAGAAAGTTGCTGTTTTCAGCAAGCAGGTGATCAAGTCCTTTTGTATTGGATGGTGGCCATATTAGTTCAGAACTCTCTCACTACGTAGCGCTAGTGTGCATGTGCAATTCTTATATAAACTGTATCTCGAGAGCCTGGCCATATAGAAAGTTGCTGTTTTGAGCAAAGTTGTGCAGGTGCGCAAGTCCTTTCGGACGATGTTCATATTAGTTCAGAACACGCTCACTACGCGGCGCTAGTGTGCAAGTAAATTTCCTGTATAAGCTGTATCTCGAGAACCTGGCCATAAAGAAGGTTACTGTCTTGAGAAAAGTTGTTCAGGTCACTAAGTCCTTTCGGATGATGGTCATATTATTTCATAACCCTCACACTACGCGGCGCTAGTGTGCACATGAACTTTCTTAATATGTTATGACTCCAAAGCTTGTACATATAAGACGTTGCTGTGCAATGTGAGAACAGGAACCGGAAAAAGGATGATGTGTAGAGGCCGAAAATCGATGTCAGATGCCATTTTGGAATCCAATATGGCGGCCATCGGTTCAAGAAAAACTGTCAAATACCGTACAATATGGATATTTTTGGAAAGGGGATGACGTGTAGAGGCTGGAAATCGTTGCCAGACGTCATTTTGGAATCCAAGATGGTGGCCATCGGGTCAAGAAAAACTGTCAAATACCCTATAATACGGGTATTTCCGGAAAGGGAACGACGTGTAGAGGCCGGAAATCGATGCCAGTCGCCATTTTGGAATCCAAGATGGCGATCATCGGGTCAAGAAAAACTGTCAAATACCCTACAATATGGGTATTTCCGGATAAGGAACGACGTGTAGAGGCCGGCCATTTTGGAATCCAAGATGGTTGCAGTTGTTGTTGTTGCCTGCTTTGATAAAATTTACACAAAAATCAATTTTACGGATGTTCCGGATCTTCTCACGGACCATCTGGTGACTACTCAGAGCCATTGAACAGCAAATATCTAAAATCACCATTTTACTACATTTCACGTAGTTGCAGGGCAAAATCAAGGCCTACTTTAATCAAATTTGCGCAGCAATACATTTTATGGGTGTTCCGGATCTTTCGGCGAGCCACTTGGAGCCAGTGAACAGCTAATATATAAAAAAAATCATAATATTACTACATTATATACAGTTGCAATTAAAAATCAAGGCATACTTTAATGAAATTTACTTAGCAACCAATTTTACGGATGTTCCAGATCTTTCGGTGGGTCATCTGGTGACCATTTGGAGCCAATGACCAGCTAATATTTCAGAAATCACAATTTTACTGTATTCCATATAATCGCGGAGGAAAATCAAGGCCTACTTTGATCAAATTTACACAGCAATCAATTTACGGATGTTCTGTATCTACCAGCGGACCATCTGGTGATAACTCGGAGCCATTGAACAGCTAACATATCAAAAATCACCATTTTACAACATTTCTCATTGTTGCAGAGAAAATCAAGGCCTACTTTGATCGAATTTATGTATCACTAAATTTTACGGATGTTTCGGATCTTCTGGCGGATCACCTGGTGACCACTTGGAGCCATTGAAATGCTTATATATCTAAAATCATTAATTTACTACATTTCATATAGTTGCAGAGAATAATCAAGGCCTACTTTGATCAAAAATACATAATAATCCAGATTAAGGTTGATCCAGGTCATCGGAAGGCCTTCCGGTGGACGCTCAGTATTTAGAACCAGGTTATGGGTTGATTTTGTTAAAATATTAATCAGCACTACCCATAGATGCCTGTTGCTGTGGATTTTCAGCACCACCTTGTTGTAGACGACTGGTACCTTTTCTCCCCCCGATGGCCTCTCGGAAACTCGGAATAAAACCGGAACCACTTGGCCATTTTTTTCCAATTTTTAGTAGACCATAATTTCGAACATTTTTCTACTCACTGTGAAAATTTCAACCAATTTCATGGTTAAACAAAAAAGTTATACCTATGCAAACATTGCTATTCGTATACCTGTTCGTAAAAATAAAAACTGCACAAGCGGTTAGGCCCTCGCCAGAAGTAAAGCAGGTGGTGTTCGTTTGAAACGCTAATAACTTTTCGGGGGTAACTCGGATTCACATCCGATCTTCAGCCAAGATGTTCCCAATACTCCAAAAGTGATACATTTTGTACACGAAGAAAATCGACCCACTACAGCGCCACCTAGAGCCGCGAATGTGAAAGTGGCTCGCTCCCCCATACATTTTGTCGATTTTCCCCATACAAATTTCAAGCCGTTTGAGCGTGGGGTTCCCGTGAACCAAATGACTTCAAATTTTGACAGGGTGATTCTGACCCCCCAAACTACCATTCCAGAGGGTAGCGTTTGAAATTCCAGACTTTGACTTTTTTTTTCCATATAACGCTGAAACACTCTAGTGACCATGGAAAACATGTTGCCGCCATATTGGATTCCAAAATAGCGTCTGGAATCTATATCTGGCCTCTACACGTCGTCCATTTTCGGAAATTCCCAAATTGTAGTGTATTTGACAGTTTTTCTTAAACTGATGGCCACCATCTTGGATCCCAAAATGTCGTCTGGCATATATTTCCGGCCTCTACACGTCGTGTCCTTCCAAAAATATCCATATTGTAGGGTATTTGACAGTTTTTCTTGAACCTATGGTCGCCATCTTGGATTCCAAAATGGCATCTGACATCGATTTCCGGTCTCTACACGTCATCTCCTATCCGAAAATACCCATGTTGTTGGGTATTTTACAGTTTTTCTTGAAACGATGGCAACCATCTTGGATTCCAAAATGGCGTCTGACATCGATTTTCGGTCTCTACACGTCGTTCCTTATCCGGAAATACCCATATTGTAGGGTATTTGACAGTTTTTCTTGACCCGATGGTCGCCATCCTGGATTCCAAAATGGCGTCTGGCATCGATTTCTGGCCTCTACACGTCGTTCCCTCTCTGGAAATACCCGTATTATAGGGTATTTGACAGTTTTTCTTGACCCTATGGCCGCCATCTTGGATTCCAAAATGACGTCTGGCATCGATTTCCGGCCTCTACACGTCGTCCCCTTTCCAAAAATATCCATATTGTAGGGTATTTGACAGTTTTTCATGAACCTATGGTCGCCATCTTGGATTCCAAAATGACGTCTGGTATCGATTTCCGGCCTCTACACGTCGTCCCCTTTCCAAAAATATCAATATTGTAGGGTATTTGACAGTTTTTCTTGAACCGATGGCCGCCATCTTGGATTCCAAAATGGCATCTGACATCGATTTCTACACGTCATCCCTTTTCCGGTTCCTGTTCTCACATTGCACAGCAACATCTTATATGGACAAGCTTTGGAGACATAACATATTAAGAAGTTCATGTGTACACTAGCGCCGCGTAGTGTGAGAGTTCTGAAATAATATGACGATCATCTGAAAGGACTTAATCATCTGAACAACTTTGCTGAAGACAGTAACCTTCTATATGGCCAGGTTCTCGAGATACAGCTTATACAGGAAATTTAGTTGCTCACTAGCGCCGCGTAGTGAGCGTGTTTTGAACTAATATGACCATCATCCGAAAGGAATTGATCACCTGCCCAACTTTGCTGAAGACAGTAACTTTCTATATGGTCAGGATCACGAAATATTCTATGCTGGAAATATGATCCATATATATTATAGCGCCCGTCATAAGTAACATAAAAGTGAAGCGCCTCTAGCGGCGTAGTTCTCAATTTACCCCAAATCCAATGGCACAGGCTTGTTGGTCTAACCCAGTACAGCAACTTTGTCCAAGACAGTATAGCTTTATGTATTGAAACAAATGAGATAATCCACTACAGCCCCCATTAGTGAAAATCCCATAAGCTGTGGGTATCCTTATTCGCGGATAGCCCGGCAATAAGGATCCGGCAATAAGAGATACCGGCAATAAGGAATCCGGCAATAAGGATTCCTGACTGTATATAGAAAGACGATTTATCACGATTTTGAAGATTTCCTGCAAAAAGATGATGGGCGATGCAAGTTGATGCCAGAAGTGAAAGAAGATTTTTCGAAGATTTATTCGCTAGTGTGAGATTTTTTGAGCATCTAGAATTGAGATTTAGATGTAGGGGCCTCATAGCCTAGTCAGTAAAGGCACGGTATTACCAAGCCGGAGGTGGCGGGTTCGATTCCCGGTCCGGTCGAGGGAATCTTTCGGGTTGGCAATTTTCTCGACTTTCCTGGGCATAGATTATCATTGTGCTTGCCACACAATATACAAATTCATGCATTGGTATTGGCATCGAAAGCTCTCAATTAATAACTGTGGAAGTGCATTTAGTAGAACACTAAGTTGAGAGCACGCAATAAGCTAATATGCGGTAAGCAATAAGCTTGAAATGCGAATAAGAAGAAGAAGATGTGTCACCCCCCTCGTTCTGCAGAGAGTATTACCAACAATCAATACGAAACTAACGATTTTAAATTGGCTCACTACTTGACTAGCCTATTGGTCCCAAGCAAACGATTAACGTACCCCATTCTAGTCGAAATTCTAGTACTACGCAATGTTTGTTTTGATTCGCTATGAAAGTTTGACAGATAAAATGGTGGGTTATTGGTTTTTCCTATGTTTCGAGGGGTGAATCGATTAGCTTGGGACCGAAGAGAGTACCAGAGCTGAGCCAAAAAGTTGAGCACGTTATTTCCGGACCTTCTAGTCTTAGAGTTACCTCTATGGTATTACATATTTCAACTGAGGTCCATTCTCTTCTCGTATCAATGTTCATCCTGTATTCGAGAGTTGCATTTTTTTGACGTAGGACTACGTCTTTAATTTCTATGTGGAAACCGAAAATGAAACATGAAACAAAATTATGAAAGATTTTGAACATTAATAACTCAGCTGCCCCTGGATCAATTTCAATACTTGTATCACCAATCGATCAGAAATATGTCTACGCAATGCTTCCAACTGATGATTTTCAACAAGAAACTATTGAAAACGTGGTAATGTCAAGCATTATCGAAAGTTCAAATAAAAAGTGGTAATTTTTTCACTGTTTTCATGAAATAAACGTTGTTCCCAAACCCAGTTGTCATAATTAAGTACCACTTGGTTGCACATCACTCTGCTTTAACCTGAAAAGATATAAAACAACGCTGCTGTCTTGCCTCAACTCATTTTCGCTTTGAATGCCGTGGTGAGCAAACAGCATAAGCAGTCGTCTGGCGCACCGTGGCGGTGTCAAACGTGTTTCCGATCTGATCTACGAGAAAACACGAGGTGTGCTGAAGGTGTTCTTGGAAAATGTGATCCGTGATGCTGTCACCTATTCTGAACACGCCACGGCCATCGATGTCGTCTACGCTTTGAAGCGACAGACGAACTCTGTACAGTTTCAGAGGGTAAATCATCACCAACTTTGGCAACAAAACGGCCCTTTTCTGGGCCAACAAGCTAATTACAGTAAAAAGTTAGAATAGAATTTATCTGCCTGTTGGTCCATATTCAGAACCACATGCCCCCAACGTCCACACAAAATGCTCTACAGAGTTGTAATCTTGTAACCAAACTTGGAAGCAGGGGTGGAAGTGATTTTGATCAGTTCTCTTCATCAACTTTCTCTTTGAAAAAAAAAAAAATACTACAAATTTGGTACGCATACAAATCAAAAACGGAAAAGAGTTAAGATAATAGATGATCGATCAATTAAAGGAACTAAATTTTCTTCACATTTGTTCCGGGCCCTAGTGGTCCTACGTCAAGCTCCCGTTCGTGCCCCTAGGAACAGAACCTTCTACTTTTTCTTTATTATACAGATTTTTAGCTATATGGGACTCGTCGCCCAACAGGTTCCGAATTCTGATTGACGCCAAGCCGAAGGCAGCCCGAAGGTCTTCCAACTCCGCGCAGTTCACGAGGATACGGTGGCTGGCACTCCTCAGGTTTCACAGGTCCGCCGGAACGGTGTTCCTCCGAAGTTGTGAGAGGCTCTGCTGTGCTCGGTGCGCAGCCTTCACACCCACTCATTGTTCTCTTATGTTTGGTCGATCCTTCCAGGTTCCGGTGGTCGCCTTGATCTTCCGAAGGTGGTGTGTCCTGTTGTTCCTCCACTTGGTGTCCCAGGCTCTTTGAATTGTCCGCTTGATCCACTTTCTGATAACTTGGAGCGGTACATTGCCGGAGGACCTGGATCCGGTGTAGCCTGAGCCAGCGAGGTGGTCGGCTATTACGTTCCCTTGGATCCCGCAGTGACCGGGTACCCACATGAATACTGTGTTGGGCGGCGCATGCTTTACCGTCCCTTGGATCCACGGGTGCTTCGGTGTTTCTGTTGTTAGGGCCAATATCACGCTGTGTGTTGCCCCGAGAGTTTCGACAACTGTCCGGCGTAAAGCCAGCGAGTTGTCTCCCTGAAGCGGTCCTTGATTCGGCTGTCAATTTTGATCTTGTGTGATTGCCAACTTTTGTCTCTGTGCCAGTGGACCCTGGCCACTGGAGAGAAATCTACGTAGGCAGCCGTGCGGAGGAGTCGGTTTGCCTCGTCGAGGAGAACGATCCTGTTGTTTCCCGACGTTTTAGGGAGAAAGGCAGCGGCTTTGGTAGCAGTAGCTGCGGTGAAAACGAGCCGAAAAGGTAGGATACCGGCTTCAACGCATGCAGCGTCAGCCGGGGTAGAGGGCAGGAGACCGGAGACTGTTCGAACGTAGCCGTTGTACACCGGTTCCAGAATCTGGTTGCAGCTATCATTCGAAGAAGTGATTTCGATGATTCAATTTGAATGGTCGGAGGTTTCATTCGAACAGAGGACGGTGTTTTGGTACAGTGTTGTTCTATGTTCTCAGACAAAAATTATCGCAGTAGGCCGCGCTTGAAAGCTGACGTGTTTTTCTTTGCTGCGTATTTTTCGTCAGCGTATTAAATGTTTTTTGCTTTAAATTGCTGCCTGTGTTTGCCTTGAGTGACTTTCTCCTGGGAGCCCGGTTCTTCGATTTCGGATGCCACACTTTCGGCGTTTCTATTGAGAGATCCGTCACCGTGGGTGAGTTTGAACCCGGTCCAGTTGGTGGATTATCCCTGGAACGTGCTTATAATGTGTCCGTCGTGAGTTTCGGTTGTGATTCGGTGGCCGACGTTGCCGTTTTTCCGCTCCCAAAAGTGCTCAGCGGCTGTTCTCTCGTCGGTGTTGGAGATTGTGAGCAATATGAAAAATGCCTCGCTGAATACGCCCAAGACTGGACGGGTGGTAGCTGGTGGCCGCGAACGGTTCCTGGGGAAAGGACTAGACGTGAACCTCCTCCCAGATGATCATGGCAATGCCAGAAAATTTGTTTTCGTTGAAGGAAGTATTAACATTAACATGGTGAGACCAAATACTTTTAACAATTTAAAAACAAACATAAACTAAATACATGCCAGGATTCAAAAGAACATTTTGAACCTGGAAGTGTGTGTAATACTAATATCCAATTGATAGAGGTAATACATACATGCGGGGCTTATTGTAAGTGAAAGTAACCTCGGAATGGGCGTGACTCTCCAGACATTCTGAAATGGGTTGCTGGATCTGCAATAGAGCTATCACCTTCTAACTCCCGGACTAAAGCTGTCTACAATGACCATAAATGCGACATTGTAGAGAGAGTTCTTCCATAATAGCACTGCCGGCCAGTGGGGGTTAGAGGGAACACACACACACACACACAGTGCTGTTCTAAGTTCCCAAACCAGCATTTCAGTTGGTTGGTAATTTGGTGTTTTCATTGGTGCGGATTTGCGTCTCTTTTAAATTAAATAAGATTCATTAAGGGAGTCCCAAATTACAGAGTTGAGGTGGGGATTCCAGTTGGGGATCTCTTAAAAAACGGAGTGGTAGGGGTGGGGATTCCAGAAGGGGGATCCCCCACAATACAGAGTTTTGGATTGCAGCGTCAAATATGGCATAATTACTGTCCTAAAATCTGGCAAGGTTCCTCAACAAATTAATAGATCTCTTTTTTCATTATCGTTATTCAGTGTCTGGTGTCTTACGATTTTATCAACCGGTCAGCACTCGTGTTTATTTCAGTTACGGTGGGGACATAATTTGTGTGTCATTATCCATGTACGGTCCTTATATTTGAAATGACGTTTCACATTCATCTAGTGATGGCCGATTTTCATTCGAATAATCGATTATTCGATTAACGAACCGAAAAGTAAAATATTTGTAATCGGTTATATCATGCCGATATAAGCATTAACCCTCCCAGAACATCATCGTTCCATGATTGTTCCGTCAATTTACGCTGCAAAGTTTGGCCAAGTTGATTCCGCAAGATCGTTCTTCACAGATGGATCACTAATAGAGTCGTCCGCTGGTTTTGGTATTTTTAACGAATTTCATAGCGCCTCTCGAATGCTTCAAGCTCCTTGTTCCGTATATGTTGCTGAGCTGGCGGCAATACATTATACGCTAGAAACGATCGCCTCACTTGCACCAGATCATTATTTTATTTTTACGGATAGTCTCAGTTCTGTCGAGGCTATTCGCTCCATGAGGCCGGTAAAGCACTCCTCGTATTTTCTCATGAAAATACGAGAGCTTTTAAGTGCTTTATCTTTAAGATCTTTTGTCATCACCTTTGCATGGGTCCCATCTCATTGCTCGATTCCGGGCAATGAGATGGCTGACTCACTTGCTAAGGTGGGCGCTATGGAAGGCGATATTTACGATCGACAAATCGCCTACGATGAATTTTTCTTCATTTATCGTCAACAGTCACTCGTCAGCTGGCAGAATAAGTGGAGTGAAGGGAGTTTGGGACGATGGCTATATTCGATCATCCCTAAGGTGTCGAAGAGTTCTTGGTTCAAGGGGTTGGATGTGGGTCGAGACTTCATTCGTATGATGTCTCGCCTCATGTCCAATCACTATTCGTTAAACGCTCACTTGTTCCGTGTTGGGCTGAAGGACAGCAATCTCTGTGAATGTGGACAAGGTTACCAGGACGCAGATCACATTATTTGGTCTTGTGCTGAGCATCACGGAGTCAGATCTGAACTGTACGATTCCCTTCGGGCTCGAGGTAGACAACCTAATGTTCCAGTTCGGGATATTTTGGCTAGACGCGATCTGGAGTTTATGAAACTCATATATGTTTACTTTAAGAATATTAACATTAGATTGTAAGTTTTATTAACCTTGTGTTTAGTTTGTATTTTGTACGTGTGGGTTTTTTTATGTTTGTTTTCAAGATGAATAGAAATTCGTTCATGTTTTAGGATTAATTAAATATTTGTATCGTAAACCACATTTCAAACCTCCCTCTCCCTTTCCCATCCAAAAAAATTTGTAAATCCCCACTAACCTCGAGACAACCGCGAGTATCCGGTCCAGCTCCTTTAACTTTAAATATAAGAAATCAATAATGTATAACAAAAATGATAACTCGGCTCTGTAAAGTTTATTCGATTGAGCCTGTACAAATAAAGTAATTAATAAAAAAAAAATAAGCATTAACTTTTTTAGAGGATCATCACCGATTCAAATATGTGCTGCACTCTCATTGGTGGAAAAATGACAGCACAGCAAACAAAAAATAATCAAGTAATTAAAAAATTGGACATCTCTGATTTTGGAGATTGTTTTGATAAAAAAAGAGCGCAAAATTTCATCTCTACTGAGGGGTAGCGAATCCACAAAACTAACTTGCATACGGGGGGTATTCATTGGATGAAAGGGATCGTGAAAGAGGACACTAAAATAGATTTTTTTTTCTTCCGACAGTTTCATCTTAGTATTCTTCTATGATTTTTTTTTTCTTTCCTTTATTTAACGTCGGTCTCTGTTCCGCAATCTAGTGCCAATCACCGACGGACATCGATTGCCATCCATTGACGGCAATCGAATGTGCAGGAAGGCAGCCTCCACACCTGCGTAGGATATCGCACCCATTCAAACACACATGGGCCGGGACCAACGGCTTTACTTCCCTTCCGAAGGAAGACGTGACCAGGGATTTTTATGCCTCAGAAAAATCCCACCGACCTCGGCTGGGATTGAACCCAGACCCATTGGGGTGAGAAAGCAGTCACGCTTACCACTACACCACCGGCGCCGGCTTCTATGATTTTATCTTGATCGAAATTCCAATCGTGTTCCAGGTTGCTAGCAAAGTTTGAGTAATGTTGGTTAAGGTGGTTAAAATGTCGTGATACGATCCGGCGTCTTTAATGAAACATAGTAGTGTCCCGGATGCCCTGAAAGCAGGGACAGTTGATCGCTATGTGGTCGACCGTCATTGTGACTTCACAAGTTTGAAGACTGACCGGAATGCAACCGGGACAGGACACGTTGTTTGGAACATCTGCCCATCTTGTTGTTTCCCCCTTAAGCTTGCCACTTACTAGCCCAAGCTTCGCGAAGTATGGATATAGTCCACTGGTCAGTGGCAGTGAGGTGATCCGCTTCGATGTTTTCCCTGATCCCACAGTGACCAGGGATCCAGAGGAAGATGGTATTCGGTGGGACTGACATTTGAATCCCTTGGATCCACGAATGATGTGTTAACGGTGATTTCAATGCTGCGAGAACACTGGAGGAGTCAGTTAAGATACACAGTTAAAAAGTGACCGCGTGGTGAATTGCTACAGCTTCCGCCGAATAAACCGAGCACTGGTCTGGTAGCGGAAAGCAGATCAAATAGTATTCTGAAGGTTTGAAACTGTTCAAAAAATTCAATTTTCATCTCACTCATATTCTTTCAAGACGGCAGGTTTGGCAGGAAGTATTTGAAAGACTTCCAGCTGATCAGAGATTTCAATGAAGTCCAAGAGCTTTACCACGTAGTTCTTTTTCCGACAAGATCACCCGATCTGTCTCAAGGAAACTCATCATTGGCCGTTCTCGGTGGCTCCATTTGGACTTTTTGCCCTGTCAGAACGTCTGATTGAACACAATGGACTTTCTAATCGGCGAACATCATCGTTAGTCAGGTGAGGTGTAGCATAAAGCGATCCTCTTTCCATCTCCCGATTGATCGCACAGAACCTTATTGAACACTTGTTGACGTCGTTGGCCGTTCTAGCCAGTCCTACGGATCCCTTGAACCTGTCAATATCATTAGATAAAATACTTTATAATCTAAAGTTCATAGATTTTTTCGACAACTTCAATGGTTTTATGAGTGAAATTCAGTGAAAAGGTAGTATTCAGAACTTCAACTGTGTCTAATTTGGTTGACACATGGCATGGCGGTGGATTTAACTTTAATTTAACTTGCCTAGAGAACATATCCATCAACATTAGAGCCCATTAAGGTCATCTATAGATATCCTTGAGGATTGTTTTAGAGGCAATATGGTTCCATTTTAGAAACGTTATCTGCTTCGTCTAGAAGTTTAGTAAATCAACTACAGATTTCTTCTGAGGCAACTCCAGCTAAAAAGCCCGCAGACTTGCAGGTTAAGCCCAACGTCCTATGAATTATGTTCTGAGAATTCATTGATAAACTTTGGAAACCTGCTGAGTTAACTTTATAAACCACTATCCAGAATTATGAGAAAACTTCAAATGGCCCTTGATATAATGCAAATGATCCGTCTCCATAACATATTAGGTCTAAGGCCTTGTGGATTAGGACTAAAAGATCAACTCCGTAAACAATATGGATTACTGCAAAGACCTTATGGACCCTTTCGGACAATAGTGCAAATTTTTCCAACTGCTGTTTACAGGAGTTTTAAGTTAAAATTCAGAAAACCCCTAACAAACGACAGAATCCACTAATAAGGCTTGTACCTGAAAAAATGCACCATTTTTATCCGTGTGTATCTTTTTTATCCGTGGGTAAAAATTGATGAAAATCTGGGTACAACTAGTTTGGTGTGAATTGTTTACATGTACAAAATTTCATAACAATCGGTTCAGTGGTTATTGAGATGTCATCGAAACAAGAAGAAAATCGCCGCAGAATTTTGCGCGCCTTCATGGAAAATCCGACTGCGACCATTAGATGGATCGGAAAACAACTGGGAATCACCCATATAACTGTGTCGCGGGTGGTAAAATCGTTTAAGGAGTCCCAGACGACCGAGCGGCGGGCTGGAAGTGGAATAAAATCGAAGACAGCTGACCCTGTGAAGGCCCGGAGGGTTTTGGATTATTTCAAGCGTAATCCGAACCTTTCGATTCACGACGCGGCTCTGAAGGCAAAGTGTTCCGCCTGGTTCGTTCAGCAAACCATGAAACGAGCTGGGCTTCGTGTATTCAAGGTCCGGAAGGCACCGAACCGGCGTGATCAACAAAACACGGCGGCCAAATCCCCCGCAAGGAAGCTGTATCGAGAGTGGTTAACGAAACCGATCTGTGTGGTTATGGATGACGAAACCTATATCAAGGCAGACGCAAAGCAGATACCGGGGCTGGAGTTCTACGTTGCCAAATCACGGTTTGATGTTCCGCAAGACATAAGGAAGAAGAAAGTGGATAAATTCGCCAAAAAATAGTTGCCCTGGCAGGCTATATGCCAATGCGGTAAACTGAGTAAACCGTACATCACAATGGGTACAATCAATAGCGAGATTTACCGCACCGAGTGCCTCCAGAAGCGTCTGTTGCCCTTCCTGCGGTCCCACGGAGGCGAGACATTATTTTGGCCGGACCTAGTATCATGCCATTACGCGAGATCGACGTTGGATTGGTACAAAGACAATAACGTCAGAGATTCGTCCGGTGGAAAAATTTTGGGCCATAATGAAGGCCAAAGTTCGAAAATCGTCCAAAGTGTTCAAGAACGAGCTGGAGTTGAAGAAAGAATGGATGAAGGTGAACAAAAAGGTCGGCTCCACCATTGCACAAAATGTAGTTAGGGGTCTTAAGGGAAAGGTGCGGGCTTTCAGCGATGGAAAGGAAATTGAATAAAGTAATTATGCCAAAACATAATCCATATGTATAAGTTCATTCCCTGAAAGTTTCAAGAAAATCCGACTTAAAATAAATTTTTGGCGAACACTTTTGTCTGGTGCATATTTTCAAAATCCTCAGATAATTCATATCAGACCGCGTGTTCACATGCAATCGCCATATCTTGGCTTCAGGCTTCCAAAATATGTCCCACAATCGTTGTAAACGATTTTCGCAGACACCAACCGAACGACCTTCATAGGCACTGACAGCAAGCATTCACTCGAAAACATGGCTATCAATAATTACTCCAAGACCTTGTTTGCTCCGGTTTAATTTATTCAAAATGGCCCCAAGCCACGGTGGACTGACTGGCTGCCAGTCGGCCGGTCACCTGCAAATCGATAAACGGGCGTGCCCTTCCCCTTCTCTGGCCAAACCGTTCTCGCGTGCTGCACACAGTTCGCGTTCGTAGATGCGTAATTACACCCAATAGGTACCTCTATGGTGCAAAAATGTTGTTTCACTTCTCAACAGCAACCGCTAGTAAACGATTATGTAAAGTTCTCCCCCCCTCTTCCCTTCTCAGATAATTATCCCCATCGGCCAGCCGTGCAACCAATAAGGTAGCGAGAAATCGATTCTAGACCACTCGCAGATTGCGACCAATTTGAACATGAAAAAAAAGCACAATCCCACAACACATCACCAGATCGATCTGCCTCGGAGAACACCCCACAAAAGTGTCACCGTAATTTGAGCTACATTTCTGCATTTTAAATCAGATCCAATCCATCACGCGGCGAAAGGTGAGCCGCGCGGCGGTGTAAAACTGTTGAAATCTTTCAGCAGAAGGAAAAGTTCGTTGGCTCGAATCGCCTCTCGCAAACGGCAGGCAACTGGTTGGATGGTGGTTGATGTTGATTTGTTGATGGACAGGAATTTTTGTACCTCCTCGATTCGAATGGGTGGAATTTTGGACGACGACGACGATGATCATGTGGGGGTGCGGTGGAAGGAGAGACTGGAGAAAAAAAAATGGTAACAGCAACATTACGCGACGATGCGCTGCTGCCGTGGTGTACATTACAAACTCGCGAATTGTCCTCGTTGCTGTCCGTACCGAATTCTGAGAAGTGAGGAAGAAGCATCCCCCGCTGCAGTGACGGAGCTGGGATGCGCGATTCGGGAAGGGGTTTTGTACCCCTGCATTGGATACTATGTGGAGTAGGGTGGGTCAAGTTTGTATGATGGATCACAATCTCCTGTTCTCCACTGCTCTGCCAATGTGTATTGAGGTTCCCAACAACGATGACAAATTTGAACAAATTTGGTTGGGATCTGGATTTGCGGGGAATTTTTAAATGTTGTATGGGAAAATGTATCGGAAACGAACCAAACCTATTAATTAGCTCACCAAAAATTCAAGTATTGCTCAAAACTCGTCAAATCTCGGCAATATATTGGGAATACTATTTGAAACAACTTAGTTGAAGACTGCAGATAACGATAAAGCATGATACACTCAAATTGAGCTTGTCAATTTGAAAGCTTTCAATTTGAAATTGACTGCGTGAAATTAAAAATGGGTTTGATGACATTACATTGTTGCCTCCTTGCCGCAATTAATGCTACATGGTTGAAGCTTAAGTAAATTTTGAAGCAGCAGCTCTGCTGACGTTTTTGGTAGCTTCAAGAACTGGATCTCATTGCAGGGGGTTGGTCTAAACTTTTTGATATTCTATATTCTATATTCTATCTAAATAGAGCTTCTTGATGGCTTTGGAGATTTTTTTTGAATTTAGTGGAACTGTCTTAAAGTCCTTGAAATTAATCTGACGTGCTTGGAACTCCCCTGAAGATAGTCGTAGAAATTCTCAGAGTTCTTACAACTGCCCCGTAGTTCATCTCACTTCCCTTAAGATCTTAAAATCGACTGAAATGTTGGCAACATTCTTGATAGTATTTAATCTGAAGTTCTTTGATCTTAACCTAAGTTCTCGAAATTTTCCTAAAATCTATTGAAGTGTTCTGATGCTATCGGAACTCAGTGTTGGCAAAATCATCAATCACATAATGTTTTTCCGATCTTCTACGCTTTCAATATCACGCGTGATATTGTATCAAAATATCATGCTTGATATTGATTTTACAAGCTCCTTTGATATTGCGAGACTATTCACAGCATGCAGAAATCAAGCGTTGACTCGACACAAAAATGATTCCGTTGCACATCGTTTTCTTAGAAAGAGAAAGCATAGTTTGCCATCTCTTTTTAATCTTCACCGATGGCAGGCACGAAGGGCCTGCTGCAAGCCGTTATGGAAGTTTCGGTTGCATTCGGGTGTAAAGCAAAAATCATTAAACTCAATCTCATCACAGTTTGGTGAGATTTGCAGTTGGTGTGTTTTGTTAGTTTGATATTCCGAGCTGCGATATAACAGCTTGCAAATCAACCGCAGATGTTTGTTTGTTGATTTTTGTCTACGAAAATCAAGCGTGATCTTAGGCATTGGTGAGATTTGATTTTTTGATATTTTTTCCAACACTGATCGGAATCAAACCTCAAAGATCTAAAAACGGCGCTGTATTTCTGGACGTTTTTGAAGATCTCAGAACCGCCCAAAAGTTTCCAGAACTTAGTTTAAATTCCACGAATTTCCATGAAATTCACAGAACTTCTTGAAGGTTTCAACAATGTTTCTGATGTTAATGGAAGAGTAGTTCCACGCTAACTGACGAATCGGTGTTAATTTTCTGGAATCCAATGAAACTTTGCCTAAATGTTCGCTAAGGGCAATGCGTCAAGTTTGTGCCGGAATTCAGCAATTTTAACTCACGCCCAATTTTCAGAATGGCGTATTCGATATTTTTTAAATAAATCTTAGCAAGAAAATGACTCATTCAATCGAAATGACGTCTGAAACAAATTTGTAGGAAACTCGTTTACTTTTTCAGAAAAAAAAATGCACACTGAAAAAAAAA
The DNA here is from genome assembly GCF_037179485.1 of Ochlerotatus camptorhynchus. Taxonomy (NCBI): domain Eukaryota; kingdom Metazoa; phylum Arthropoda; class Insecta; order Diptera; family Culicidae; genus Ochlerotatus; species Ochlerotatus camptorhynchus. The sequence continues at coordinate 916,969 of NW_027040852.1, read as the reverse complement.
ATCGCAAGTTTTCGTCAAAAATTAGAAAAATATATTTCAATAAATTCAATATAAAAAAAGCATTGTTGCGGTACTTGGCAACACGCTAACTTCAGCTTACTCACCGGGTGAGTCAATTGTACTCATTTTCGTCCGATGTATCGAGTTGTCAAGAACGAGAAATTTCAAACTGAGTAAAAGTTACTCAGTCAGCAAATCCTGAACCATGTTCGAGGAAACGTCCTAGAAAACGGGTGAATGCTTCACTCAAAACCGACGTAAATTCATTCAAGTAAATAGAAATTAACCACTTCATTCGAGCAGTTAAAATGACGTTTACTACCACTCGAAATTGGAAAAAAAAATTATTTTGAATTTTTTTCTTCTAGAACTCCGAGAAAAGTAGCCATCATTTGTGCGTTTCATAAAAATAGAAATTAATTGATCCAGTTTTGTGGAATCGCTGGTATAAAGTCACGTCAAAACTGCTTGACAAAGTGGTCAATTGCTTAGGAGGGTAATGGTGTTTAACCATTTTCTGCTCCGATAGAATGAATCCGGAGCAGACAATTTTCTGTTACTTGACTAAAATCCAAACAAACACCTCCCCCCCCCCCCCCCCACACACAACTGAAAATATCACTGAGTGGATTTAAATCAGTCTACGTGAGAACGTCATTTACTCAAATGTGTGTCAACATTAGGCTACTCCATTTTGAGTAGCCCTATATGCCGGTGAGATGAGTACATTCGACTCAATTTTGGGTTGACCAGAATAAGCGTAAACACTGCGTGAGTGAAACAGGGTAGCTTTAATTTAGCGCGCGTAAGATCGACGCACTTTGTGCGGGTCACCTTGATTGCGCAAAACGCGCAAACGTCAAACGAACGATGGAGAAAAATAATAATAGACAAAAACAATAAGTGTAGGAAAGACTTTATTACGGCCATTGCTTCGGAAAATAGTGGTTATGCTGTAAATAATTCCTCCTAGCGAACATTAAAATTATAATTGAATGAGTGTTTAGCAGATGAATTCAGGTTGAAGATAATTACGAAGTTTGCAGATATTTAAGTGAGAGAAAGAGCTTGAATAGCGATAGCTAGACAGTGATGCAAAATATCATGACAATCACTCGACACCACGGCTGGCAAATGTCATTGTCAATGAAGGATCTCACGCGATATTTACAGAGATACTTCTGTCACTATCACTGGATGAGAAAACAATACCGTTTTTCATCAAAATCTCACCGATTTTTTTTTTTTTCATGGCAGAACGTGACAATTTTGTGATCATCGTAATTACTAGCTCATTTAATGCTATTAAAGTTACTTGTTACTTGGAAATCTTAAAAATAAATTCACTGTACCGATAACATACGGTTGTTTGCTTAAGTTCATCTAAATCAGTTAGAAATGTGGATGTCCAAACTGCATAAGAATTATTCTCATGAGTGCATGATCATTGACAAATGACAAGAAAGCTGCTGATAGGTAGTTTCGTCTCGTGATAGTGAGAGGACCTGTTTTCTCATCGTCACATGACGGCCGTGATATTTACCAGCTCTGCTCGACACTCGTCAACGCATCAACCGACTATCGCTGACAGAACGTTTTGTCACGCAGTGAGAGGTAGAGCCATGGCAAACAACAATCACCAGTAAGGGTTGCTGCATATATTATGTCACGCTCTAAGGGGGGGAGGCGGGGTCTAAGATTTTGTGACAAGCAATGCATTAGGTACAGGAAAAACGTCACGATAGGGGGGAGGGGGGAGGGGGCAATTTTTTGCTTGATTTAGCGTGACATAATTAATGCAAGGGCCCTAATGGTCGCTGCTTACAGGCAAAACCGAACACTCGCTGTTGATGAATGTAAAGCACAACGAAAACAGTGAAGACTTCTGCAGTACGATGATGAGAAAAACGAAACGACAGAAGAGAATTAAAACAATGCCTACGCATTTCAAGTTTGTCTCGGCAGGCGCGACTGTGTGAGTTACAAACAAAGCTGCCACAATTAAACGGAAGCTGTTGGGCTCACTAACCAACACACTCACATAAGCAAGCAAAGCAGCAACTGCTTCAAAACGAGCATAGATGAGTGTCGTGATTGTCGGGAATGACCAGACGACATTCACTAGTTGCTTTATACTTGTTTTGTCAACTTGATGGATGGTCATGGAGAGTTCTTCAACAAGCACATTTATAGGTATGTACTAAGCGTTACTGCCATCAGCTGTTTGACGATCGTGGTTCTGATAGGTCGCAACTCTGTAGCTAGGAGTGAAAATTATTAATGTATGTAATGCAAAACAAAAAGGTTACGATGAAATTAAAATTAATATTATATTCCAGTTTTGAGCTGCAACAAGAAAACGCTGTTTAATAAAAATGCGATCCGAAACAAGCATATTTTTGAGATTTTAAGTTTAAAAAATTAATATTTGAAAGCCTCTATTTTTCAGAATGGCGTACATGATAATTTTCAATAAATCTTAGCACGAAAATAGCTCATCCAATCGAAATGAAGTCTGAGACAAAGTTGTTGGAAACTGATTTGCCTTTTCAGAAAAAAAAACTGAAAAATAATCACAAATTTTCGCCAAAAAATAAATAAAAGCTTTTAGATTGTATGTTCAAAAAATTTATAAAAATTTAAGCTTTTCTAAAACGGACGCTATACACACATTAAATTTACCAAAATCGTAGAACAAGTTGATGTACATTCCATGTTCCAACAAGTACATTTGTTAGGTGATTTGGAAACGATTATATGGGCAAAACATGTTTTCTTATTTGGGGCAAAAAGTGGGAAATTCGACTAAAACTTACACCATTTTGGACATTTCAGAATAGTAAGCATTTTTTATAAACTTTCAAATAATAATTTGTTTTGAAATTATAACAATGTATTTTTTTGTTATTTTAGTTTTTATATATTAAAGTTGCATACATAAGACCGCGCATAACTAAAGAATGGATTTTCCGATTTGAGCAATATTTTTTTTTTTGTGTTCGTCTCCGCCCAAGGAACATTTTTACATTGAAAAAAAACAAACAAAATAAATTGCCAAAATAAACATTTTTAAGGACATTTCTTATAAATTGCACTTTTGAGTGTCATACATAAGCAAAATGCGTTACTTTCACACAAATGAGTTTTCTATCGTTATTCTGACCTTGCTTTAAGCCAAGAACAAATAATCTATCTACCAAACTGTGAGCCTTACTTAACAGTCCCCAACGTTGAGTTTATTTAAGCTCAATTTTGGGTACTTTTTCCTTACCGCGTAGATGGTGTTTACATTGCGCCATTTGACAGGTATGCTTTTTGCTTCGTTAGTTCATATAGAGTTCTCCAGAAGCACAAAAGTGTGCGTGAGACCGCGCGCTACCTTTTTAAGCAGTTGTGATATCGCGATACCTTTTTGGTTCTTCTTCTTCTTCATTTTTATATATGAACGTTGGACTTAAGTGTTCGTGAGATTGCGCTTGAAGATCTCTATTGATATTTTATGTAGTGAGGCATCTTCAGATTTAGTCGGCAGTCCATGTTTTGTGATTTTAGAGGTCATTTTCATGAATTTGCGGATTCAAAATGAAATTGAAATTTGAAATTTCCATGCATTTGCGAGTTCAAATTCTTCAACTTTGAATTTTAAGTGTTACAGAGACATTATGCCGCCGATCAGAAGATCGAACATTGGTTCACGCAGTTGCAATGCACGACGATTGGCCGTTCGCCGTGCGAATCAAACTCCTGAGCAACGCGCCGAAGCGAATGAACAGCTTCGAGCGCATGCATCGTGAATTCGTGCACACACTTAATTCAGATCACCGAAGTCGGTAGGAATTTACCGGGTTTTTGAACAGCAGAACAACTCGGTAAAATTTTCAAATGACCGTTCCACGTGAGAAATCAAGACAATTTATAAATTTTATTTTTCATCAATAAATGGGGTTGAGTGAACAACTTCTGTACAAGTTCGGGATAAATTTTTTAATAATTGGATTTTTCACTGATTTTTAAACTTTTACCGAACAGTTCTGTAGTTCAAAATTTACCGAACGACGGAGGCCTGGATTAGTGTACAGGGCAAACTCATGAGGAACGAGAAATACATGCAGCTGCTGAAAGATTGCGACAGTAGCGCAACCGTGATCGGCAACGCAATGCCAATCATCGAGTGAGGAGAAGTGCCATGAATCTCCAGTCACAACGCGCCGCTTTCCGGAACGATTGCACGATTGACTACAGCGAGCTGCCCTGTGTTACGATTGGGCCACGGACAAACCGACATGAATGACCATAGCAAAAACAATAAAATTTCTAACCAAAGCACACTACTGACATCTGGCTCCGTGTTCGCTGGAAACATTTAGTTAGGCCATGAACCCGCATACCAAAGTAATGAATGGGTTCGTCTCTGATCTATTCTGGACAAATTATTTTTATCTAGATCAAAAACTCCTATGGTTTTGATAGTTCGGATAACTGCACATTTATATCGGCCGTTAACGATTTTCGGGCATAAGTTAGAATTAAGTGTCATGTCGGTTTGTCGGTGATTGGGCCTATGGATGTGACATGCATATATTGCAATGCGGTAAAGTTTCATTCAGAAACGCCAGGATTGTGTTGTGCAGGAGGAAAAGTCAAACAACCACCACTGACTCAACCACCAGAACCATTGCGCTCCTTGCTTTACAGCGATTTGTCATTCTGCGTTGAAGCTGCCTTTGAATTTACAATTCTAGATAGAGCTGGAATTAGGGCCAATGTCGCAATGGGCTTGAACTGAGAAAAATGATTCTGAAGTTTTGAACAAAAATTATTAAATATAATTTAAACTATAAACCCATTTCTAGAAATGAACTGTTCCTAATTATTACATTATTGGTTAGCATTATGGTGAGATAAATAAAAATATTATTATTTTTATTTACAGCTCGAAAAAAATGAAAATGTTGCATGCGCCCTTTTGATTTATAGTATCTTGTATCGCCCTGAGGTTATTCGCCCGGCTGCGTTCACAGAAGCTATTTCGCCCCTATGTTTCGCTTGCTAGTTTTTGACATTGTCTGTTTCGCCTCAATGTTTACGTTCTTTTTCCTGATGGTTTGTTACTATCGACCTATTGCAGTTTGTTGGATTCTACATAAATTCATGTGTTGGGGTGTTTTCGCTTATTTCGATCAGATTAACAATGTTTTCTTTTGATTACCAACCGGTAATTGCAAGGAGTAGTGAAAAGATTCAAATTATATCTTAAGCCTTGTATGGAGAAAATATGTCTGTTTCGCCCCATCTATGTATATGGGAGGAAGCGGCCGTAAGAGCCACTCAATTTGTAATAAAAAAAAGTTGGTTTCGCCCTTATGTTTTTTGCGTTTTTTTTTTAAGAAAGTACATTATTTGTCCAAGCATTTTTAGTATCGTTTTGTAGCATTTTAATAGTAGTATAACGTGATGTGTTAACCTCAGTTTGTTTACACTTGCGACATTCGCCCTTATTCCAGCTCTATCTAGAATTGACTGATAAACCAACTTGCAACATTTCAAAGAATTCTGTTATGGCGAAGGTGTTGCAAAGCTGCAAGATTATCACATGGGACGAATGTACAATGGCACACAAACGAGCATTGGAGGCACTCGATCGGACTATGCAAGATCTTCGAAGCAACACGAGACATTTTGGAGGCGCAATGATTCTACTGGCAGGAGATTTTCGACAATCGCTTCCTGTCATTCCACGATCATCGGCAGCCGATAAAATCAATGCTTGCCTTGAGGAACAAACAAGCGTCATTAATTTTCAAAAGTTTCAAGAGTTTTTTTATTCACAACCAAAATTACGTTCATGAAAATGTGTTTCTAACATTCTGCTAACTTACAGAACACAATAATATGTTTCCATTGACAGTATTTTGTTTAGAAACGAAAAAATTGCTTATATATTTTTAATACATTAATGACATCTTTTTATCCTCTAAAGTTTTCGTATTTGTGGCGTTATGTGAAGAAGCTGCGATTGACGGCGAATATGCGAGTTGCGTTGCAAAAAGATCCGTCTGCCGAGGATTTTTCAAATCAATTATTGGCGATTGGCAATGGAAAAGTACCAGTTGACGTTTCCACCGCCGTTCCCGCCGAATTTCTGCCATTTCACAACAACGAAAGAGGAACTCATTATGAATGTGTTTCCAAACATCGTTCAAAATAATGGGAATCACGATCGGTTGAGTGCACATGCGATTTTGGCACCGAAAAACAAGGATGTCGATGATTTGAGTTTCGAAATTGTAAATTCAATTGCTGGACAATTAATTTCGTTCAAATCATTCGATACTGTGACTAATCCGAACGAAGTAACCAATTATCCAACGGAGTTTCTGAATTCATTGGATTTGCCGTGATTACCACCACATAATTTACGACTAAAGGTTGGATCTGTTATCATGCTGCGGAACCTCAATCAACCGAAATTGTGCAATGGAACAAGATTGGCCGGTAAACAACTCAAGAATAATGTGATCCAAGCAACGATACTTAAAGGTAAATTCAAGGGCAAGGAAGTGCTCATACCGAGAACTCCACTGATTTCAACAAATGTACCTTTCTAGTTCAAACGCATTCAATTTCCGGTTCGCCTTGCATTCGCCATGACAATCAATAAATCACAAGGCCAATCTTTGGAAGTGTGTGGAATCACCCTCGAATACCCTTGCTTTTCACATGGCCAATTATATGTGGCATGTTCACGTGTTGGAAAGCCTTCATCTTTGTTTATTTATGCGCCGGATAACAAAACAAAGCATGTAGTCTACCATAAAGCATTGAATTGACCTGATATATTATTCCATAAGCCGCTTAACATTCCGTGTAAATAAATGTTATTGAATGCAATCCAATTCGAAAATTGTTCCATTCAAATAATAATTGAAGTAAGAGTAGTATCATCTAAACCAATCGCGAATATTCCATTCAAAGAGATTAATTTAGGAATTGTGAATGCTCGAAATTGATAAAAACAAAAATCAAATTTGGGGCGGGATGAAGTTCGACGGGTCAGCTGGTATATATATTTATTTTTTATTTTTATTTATTTTTTGACGAGAATGTGTGATTTGTATCAGTGTGCATATTTTTCTGGCAAGAATGAAACTATCGCGAAGTTCTGGTCTTGATTAAGTTCATGAAATATTTCTGAAGTTTATTGAACTGTCCATCCTGAAGCTCTCGGAACTTACCTTTAAAGATCTTTAAGTTCCCCAAAGTTCTATACTTTTCTGCAGTTCATGGAATCCTCTGAATAACGCAGCCGATCCGTTAAGATCTTGGAACAGCGCTGATGTTTTCAAAGCTTTCCTGAAGATTTCTAAATTACTCTCCAGATATACCTTGATACAGCCATTCCATAGCAAAACGATTTAGTGGTTCTCAGAATTTTGTAAAAATTTGTAGTTTTGTTCCTTATCGCAAAACATTAGACCAGTATTGATTTATTTTTTCATTTGGGTGGCCATTTCCATGCTAGGGTGGTTTCAAACATTCATACCTTTCCGTGCTGAGCACCAATGCTACCGACGCCAGGGCAGCAGCTCCCATACCTGGACCCTACGTATCGACCCATCAACTTATGAACCGGGGACCAACGGGTTTACTTCCCTTCAGAAGGAAGGCGTGATCAGAGCTGTTATGCCTCAGAACGTCCCGGTGGCACCGACTGGGATTGAACCCAGGCCTGCTGGGGTGAGAGGTTATTACGCTTACCACTACACCACCAACGCCGCTATGAAACATTAGCGAAAACCCAAAAAAAAGGGAAATGGTCATCCTAATGACAAAATATTATTATTATTTAACTTTATTAATGAGGCTTTCAGCCTTGGGCTGGTTCGCCTCCAAAATGACAAAATAAAGAAAAGGGGCCAAATATGTTGCGAAAAGGAAAAAAAAATCTACAGATTTTCACGAAATTAAGAGAAACACTATATAATTTTGCTATGGAATGGCATAATACATGGTATAATATACGTCACTTTTCACATTCATTACTGATTTTTCGCAAGCGACCAAGGTATCAACACCATCAGTTCAGATGAGACAGTTCACTGTCTATTAATAATGGGTCATTTAAGCTCAAGTGACCGAGCAATTACATCGATTTTCTGCAATCCACCAAAATTGGTGGGTCTACTTATTTTAGGCCAAAACTAAAAATCCTAAGTTTTGTGCCCATCGGCCTACCAGTCGGCAATTGCGGCCAATTTTTAATGAACACCAATTTTCATTTTTACATATCCCTACGAACTTTTACCATTTTACATGAGTCTTTCATGGCTGTGTTTGTGTAGACTAGACTAGAGGAGACTAGAAAATAAGTGGACCCATCAATGTCACTGCTCTTGAGGAATCTATGATAAAAGATTGAAAACCAAAAGAACGAACGACAAAAGTCGTATGGACAAACAGTCAAATGGACGGCAGTTTGAATTTGGAGTCAAATTGACCCCTGGGTACAGATAACGTAATTTTTTGTTTGAACACAGAAATAGGTAAATGTATCATTTCCGTTGAAAATTACAGCCACATTCCCATTGAAACCAGCTAAAACTCGATTCCATGCCAACTAACCACCCTCTCTAAGACCTTCTGCTTCCGCCGCTGCTGGCCGTGCAATGAGCCTACGTGCGAGTATTGTTGCATTTGCGCATGTTCAGCTCAAGAAGCAAACTTTTTACATCTTGTCCCATTGGCACTCTCGAGATGTTTTACCTCTGGCCGGATCACGGTTACCAGCAGTCGGGTGCGATCATTTCCTAGCACCACCTCCGCCGATTGGTAACCTTGATCTCGAGCTGGAGCAGCCAAACAGTCTCTTCCTGCGTATCACGGGGGCAATCGTGAACGCGAACATTATTCCTCCACCGCCACCGAATGCAGCGAAAGAAATTCTGAACTTGTTACAAATCAAACTGCTTACACTTGCTGCTACTGGCCGAGGAAGAGCGCGTAAAAACAGAACCAGTGCAAATAAACATATAAATAAGTAAAATATTTCACCGTTTTTCACTTCTCGGTCGTCCCTGCAAATGATCCCCTGGCTGCTGCCTGTCAGGTCCATCGCTCGCTCGGCGTGATACCATTTAGAGATCGCGAAAGAGATCGATCTCTGGACGCTGGCCGTGGTCCATCATCCAGACGAACTGGGGACATGCGGGAGCAACTGTAGGCAAAAACAGCCACTACAAGACACATTGCTGCCCAGTTAGTGGACGTCGTCGTAGTCCCGGGACCGGGGGGGAGGTGGGCGGTTGGCTTTTTGCGCCACCATCAGACAGGGGAAAACATTATGGCCATTTCGACTGATGCTCCAGCAAAGTGACAGGGAACATGCCCTGAATCGTTGATGATCGACGGGAATGAGCCCGGTTGACGGTGGAGAGTGAGCGAAAGAAAAACCAGCAACTGATGAAAGTCCACGATATCGAGGGTTTGATGTGCGTAATGAGAAATGATGCGTTTTATGGGAAATGAAATCTCGATTATTTATTGGAATGTCAGAATTCGGGTTCTGGGCCTTCTTTTTCTGCTCGCCTCCAAACAAGGGCAAGGGTTCTCTCGTTTTCGAGATCGCTTACGAACGACACGTGCATGTTCGTACTGAGGCTTCTTCTTTTAGTAGGAATTACATTTTCGTTAGTTGTAGCTGTATCTATTTGGTATAGCGAAATTCAAAACAATCGTAGGTTGCATGAGGGACACATTTTTACATTCGTTTTATTCTGGAGCTTACTTTTAAAATCAATCAATCAATCTTGATGCGAGTCATTGCCAAAAATGGCTTCTCGTAAAAACAAAAAAACGAGGAGAGTTTGACGATACGACACGGATTCCGCGCAGTACTTGTCCTTAAAAATCAAAACAAATTAAATGTGCCAGATCGCACAAAAAACGGAACCATCAAACATAAATGATGTTCATTCCCCCGCATGGCCACTACACATTCTTTTGATTAAACAATAACATGAACTGAAAGCGAATGAAACATTACAGCATTCCGGAGTGGCGAGTGCGCGCTGGTTGTTCGTTTAGAATAATTGGATTCCTTTTTTTTGAGTTGCTGAAGCGCTGATGTCACTAGAGTTATTTGATAAAAAAGGAAGTAGAATTTTATGGAATATGAAACGCAGGGACGGGGTTACTTTAAACATTCCGGTGGTCAACAGTTTAGTTCGGCACGAGACAATGTAATGCCATGCTTTGAAAGTATTTGAGGCTGAATTTCTCAATTTATTTATTTATTTCATCAAGCAAAGTAGACTACATACGAGGTTTACCATGTTTCACTTTCATGCTATGCATTATTTCTATTTCCTTTAAGTTGACTTTTTATTTGGTTTTTGGGTATAGTGATGTAAATTTCGAGTTCTAAGAAGTCTAAAGGGCACACTAAAATTTAGTTGAGAGTGTATTTCTGCAGGTTCTATGTGATGAGAATCAATGTCATTGATAAAGAAAAGCATTGCAAATTCACGCCGTTTCTTTAGTGTTTGTAGATTGTTGAGCATGCAGCGTGCTTCATAGGATGGTAGAGGAAATGCAGTCCAATTTAATCGTCGAAGAGCATAAAAAAAATTGCTTTTGGACAAGTTCAATGTGTTCTACGTGTATGGCAGTGTATGGGCCCCAGCCAACAATTTTGTTCACATTACTGAATTGTTACTCTGCTATGTGCATCTTTATTCGGTAAAAAATAAATCGTATAAAGTGCATAGAATTCAACAATACGTACAAATCTGGAGGCCATATACGTGCATGTGGAAAAATACTCCTACATTGTATGATTTCATATGATTCAATAAGGTACTTTATACAATTCCATGTATAACTTTATCTTGCATCTAATATCATTTTGTATATGCCAATATCTTTTTTAAAAATTTATTTGTACGACTTTCAAATTACATCTCTAAAATTATGGCAGACCAAAAATCAAAAAACATGAAGAAATACCTTTTAAATGAACCTTCAATTTTCTATAGCTTGTGATATTGGTTTGAATATAAGTTGGAAATTGAAATATAATGAGTTATCTGTTGAAATGATGAACATATTTCAAGCGTAAAATAAATATTACCTGGAATACCTAGTTTCGAACCAAATACCTTTAGCTCAGTAGTCCTGCTGCGATCCTCGCTGGCATATGAGCACGTATATTCGGAGCAATAAATTTCAAATTATGATGCCTCGCTTGTATACGTGATTAAATTTAATTCGATCTGGTGTATTATATATCATTCCTCCTCTAGCTGAAACTGCTTAGAGCAGTGCAGATTGCATTATACAATCTTGTTCTGCATGATATATGACTTATTATCTTATATAATTTCAACTGTACATTTATGCGATTCATAATGAAATTATGTATTCCAAACCCATCCAAAGAGATATGGTGTCCAATGAGCTCATATGACGATGAATTTCACTTCGAAACCTCAATATTTACAATGAGTTTTGCCGAAATTTCTTGCTTTTCTTTGACACTCCATTTAACTTTTTTAGTCATCCGGTGCGCCACGCATTGTGTAATTTCCGCATTACTCTTAGTTCCACTAAATTTAATGCATCGGCAAAAATTACGTCTTCCACCATGTCAATCAGTAATTTTATTAACGGTGATACACCGCGTTGACAATCTGGATATTAACCGTCACGGAATAGCTCATGAGTTCTCAGCTCCACATCTACTCTTGGAAACACCATGGCTCTCCTATCTGGAGAATATTTCCCCTTTAATCCATGTTTCCAGTATAAGTTTTCAGCGCTTTTTATAAATGTTCGATTTTTCAATGAAATCCGGTAGTTATTTATGAGTACTCCAGAAGCCAAAAGTAGCAGTAGCTCTTGTATCATCGGTGACAAAAATTCATCAGCATCCACGGATTTAATTCCGATAGTCATTGGCTGAATGTGAGGAAGTGCATGAATATTGCCAACAATTGACTGTTACTTTTTGTTTATTATGGCCCAATATTTTGTTTTGACAATATGACTGAAACTGATCTTATGTACACATTTATAAGATCATCAACATTTTTAAAATAGAACGTGTTAAATGATTCCTTATTGACATCAAACGAGCTCATACATAATCTCGTAAAGAGGATTATAATTGAATCATAATTTTTCATCTTAAACAATTTCAACCAATTTGAAATTGCATCTTATGCAACTTATACGATTTATGGTTTGCTGGGGCTCCATACTATGAGGCAGTACTCCTGAATAGGTCTTACATATGTAGTGTTCAGTAATTTTATAGTGTATGGGTCCTGAAAATTGTAACTTAGTCTCTCAATGAAGTCCAGCATGCTATTTGATTTACTTATGCTAGAGTTATAATGTTCTACAAATGTATGTTTGGTGTTCAGTATTACGCCTGCCTAAGTCCCTTACAATTTTGCATTTGGCTACTATTTCGTTTCCTAAATGTATGTTGTTGATCCAATTTTTCTTCTAAATGTTATTGCGTTCCATTTGTTTACGTTGAGTTGGAGTAAAGTTTTGCTACTCCAGGTGTAGAATAAATTTTGAGTCATTTAATATCTGACGCACTGCGCAATGGTCCCAAAGCCGTATTTAGGAAGACAAAAATGTTTGCGCTAAAACTGTTGGTTTTAGGCGAAGACAACAAATCAAGAAGACTGGCAACTCTTCCATTTTCTCATACGAACGCTATGAGACAGGTACAAGCGCGTCATCTGCCGCTCAAAGGTAAATGCTTCGAACGAATTTGATAGCAAAGATTACATCCTCAGAAGAAGGGTTTGTGTATTTGCTCATTTTTCTTTGCGTTGCTTCCACCTTCACTCAATCGCAGCGCCATTGTATCTGTCGCTTGGATTCTGGCAAAGCTGCCAGTCTTCTTGATTTGTTGTCTTCGTTTTAGGCCTATGGTGTCTTCGAAAAAGTTTCTTCATATTTTTTGGCCAATCTTATCACGTTAGTGAAAAAAAAGTGGTCCATAAAATTGGTGAATTGAAAATGCCAACTTTTTTATTGCTTGAGATAGACCAATGCAATGTTCTGGAAGTTGCACAATAATCAATTTGCAGCAACTTTGCTCAAGACACCAAATTTCCATCTCATATGGTTCATGAGTTATGATTTTTTTTTTAAACAAGCAGATTTCCCAAGTAAGAAGTCTAGAGCTGCTTGGCTATATTCAAAATTTACAAAGGTTTTATTGCAGCTGCAACCATTACCTATGGTCATATACAATGCAAGTCATGGAACATTCTTATAGCTATCTACAAAACCCCTATGAAGCTTATAAAAAAAACCAACTTATGCTTATGCTATATTCTCTTATGAAAGGTTTTATGATTGCCTTGAAGTATAAAAATAAACAATATGAATTGCCCTTATAAAACCAAAAAATAAATCCTTATATTGCTGTATAAGTAAGCGCAAAAAAACTAGTTGGCCATGAAACAGTTATTTTAAAATAATTATAAGCATTCAGTTGCAACTTTTCAGAAGTTTAAATGGGCGGTTTATTTTTACAGTATAGAAAAGAATCAAAACTTTCCGGTACTTCCAAGCGGAACGCAAAGAAGGCTCTTGTAAAAATAAAATAGTGCTCGAAATAAAATCATGCATTATGCTTTTCTGTTCTGCTTTCATCCAATGGAAGCATTAGACATTTTAAGAAATTGCGCTTGGTGTATTTCTTGCCTGCTGGCCTCTGTCACCATATTGTCATTATGAAAATGCCATAAACCTTGGAATAAAATCCAAGAAATTTCAATAAAATAATGGCTAAAAAATTTCCAGTGACTACGTCTTTGTCGGCTATACTGGGGTGCAAAAATATGTGTGGTGAAGGAGTGTTCGGTTTTGAACGCTTGTAACTTTGTCATTTATAGATAAAATTTAAATCCAAACACGCCAATCGATAGGATATTACATAACAAACCTGATGAAATAAATATTATTTTTCCAATTTTTCTGTAATTGAACTTTTGAAAATGTACAAATGATAATTTTATCACTGCCTTTTTCCCAAACCCAGTCATCATAAACGAATACCACTTGGTTGCACATCATTCTGCTTGAACCTGAAAAGATGTAAATCAGCGCTGCTCTCCTGCCTCTGCTCATTACCGCTTCGGACGGTGTGGCACTAGGTCCTGCAGCAAGCAGGACCAAGTCAGCTGCCAAAGGTGGATCATGGCGTGTCACGGAATGAGACTTGAAAAAACGTGCATGTAAAACCCCCTCCCCCTAAATAACCACTCCCCTTCCCCCCTTAACATAATCCGAAAAAGACATGGACTTTGACGATCATTTTTTTTCCGGGAAATAAATTTTAAGCAAACCACAATTATGAATAAACAATTTATTTTTTACATGCAGAGCCAACATTTTCAAAAAAAATTGCTTAACAGGGGACATACACTTGATGAATTACCAACAACTGACTGTAAAACATATCTGGTACCTCTATATATGCAATTATATTAACATCCAAAGTCCATCCTTTTTTTACATATTCTGCACAAAAGAAACTTTTTGCTCCCCCCCATTCATAAAAAAACGGCGGGAAATCCTGTCAGCTGCGGGGCTTAGAAAGTATGTTTTGTGCAGGATATGTAAAAAAGGAGGGGACTTCGGATGTATTTTTTCTGCAAAATATGTAAAAAAGGAGGGATGTCAGATGTTAACCTAAATGCATATATCTGGATCAACAATAGAAAAGGGCCCATCAAAGACCCATGAAAGTTTCGGGCGTGTTGTCCAGAATCTGGACAACCACTACAGACCATTCGGGAAGGTAGCCAAGATCCTGAAAACTCATCCCAAACCCGTTCCACCTCTCAGAGTCGAAAATGATGACGATCGGCTTTTAATCACCACACAGGAGAAAGCAAATGCGATCGGCGAGCATGTCGCTTCATCGCATTTGCTTGGCTCGATTATCCAAAGTCCGCTCGAAGATCAGGTTGCGCAATGCGTTCAAAACCTAGATGCCTCCCTTTGTGTCGTGCCTCCGGCGGATATGATTACAGTACAACAAATTTGCTCAGCGCTGAAATGCACCAAGAACATGAAGGCTCCCGGGTTTGACGATATATTCAACTTGATCTTGAAGAGACTCAGCATGAAAGTTTAATCTCTTCTAACCGCTATCTTCAACAGATGTTTGGAACTGCACTACTTTCCAAGCATCTGGAAAGTAGCAAAAATCATACCGATCCGCAAACCCGGTAAGGATCCAACATTGTCTTCAAGCTACAGACCTATCAGCCTCCTTTCAGCGCTGAGCATATTGTTCGAGAAACTCATTCTCAATCGATTGCTCAAGTTTGTCGAGGAAAATAACATTCTCCTTCCGGAACAGTTTGGTTTCAGAAAGGGGCACTCCACCAACCATCAGTTAGTGCGGGTGATGAATAACATCCGAGGTAACAAAGCTGTATCCAAGTCCACAGCCATGGCCTTGTTAGACGTTGCGAAAGCGTTTGACAATGTCTGGCACAATGGGCGTAACTACCTCCAGCAAAGGTCGTTTAAGGTATCGTTGAATGGTTGTCTTTCCGATACGTTTTCCATCCCAGCAGGAGTCCCGCAAGGCAGTCTGCTGGGCCCCTTGCTTTACAGCATTTAAACTTCCGACATTCCTCCCCTTGGAGACGGTTGCGTGTTTTTCCTGTTCGCAGATGATACCGCAATAGCCGTCAAAGGAAGGATGCTTCGAGAAATAACGAACAAACTTCAACGATGTCTTAACGCCTTTGCTGATTATGCCACCACATGGAAAATCAAAATCAATGCCTCCAAAACACAAGCGATCATGTTCCTTCATCGGCAACCGCACAAACTGAAACCGGCTCCATCTTGTACTGTAATCATGAATGGCACAAGGGTTGAGTGGTCTGCCGAAGTAACTTATCTCGGGATGTTGTTCGATGAAAAGCTCCTCTTCCGTTCGCATGTAGAGAAAACAGTAGTCAAATGTTCTGTCTTGGTTAGGTGTCTGTATCCGCTGATTTGCCGCAGATCCCGCCTCTCAAGGGTGAACAAACTGGCTGTCTACAAACAAATCATAGCATCTGCGATCCTCTACGCAGCTCCGGTGTGGGAATCATGTGCACAGACTCACAGAAACAAAATCCAGGTAGCTCATAATGGTAAAAAGGTAAATGAATCATTAAACAATGACGATGTTCCTTAATAAGTAAAAAAAATCTCCTTAAAATAGATCGGATTGCTCCTTAAATGATTGATCAAAATACGTTAAAAATCTTAAAAGGCTCAGTAAATATTTAAAGTACGCTCCCTAAAATAGAGAAAACTGTACATTAAGCATTTAAAAATGCTCCTTAGTATGCACCGCTTTGCACCATTTTGAAGTGTAATTGTACCATATATCATCGGAAAAGCTGCTGTAGAAAGGTTAATAAGTATCATGAAATCAGCTGAAATGTTCAGTAAATCATTGTTTGCATTTGTGCATTTTTACTGAACATTTCAGCTGATTTCATGGTACTTATTAACCTTTCTACAGCAGCTTTTCCGATGATATATGGTACAATTACACTTCAAAATGGTGCATACTAAGGAGCATTTTCAAATGCTTAATGTACAGTTTTCTCTATTTTAGGGAGCGTACTTTAAATATTTACTGAACATTTTAAGATTTTTAACATATTTTGATCAATCATTTAAGGAGCAACCCGATCTACTTTAAGGAGATTTTTTTTACTTATTAAGGATAATTTCATCTGTTTTATTGAGCAAAAGTAGGGCTGCCGCTCAGAATAGAGTGCTGAGGATGGTTCTTGATCGTCCTTTCGACACTAGAATAACAAATTTACATGAAGAGGCAGGCATTGCCAAAATAGATTCCAAAATTAACGAAATTAGCACTAAATTTACACAAAAATGTATTTTATCAGAACATGCTTTAATAAGCAATTTGTATATAGTAGATTAGGTGTATATAGTAGTTGAAGGTTATTTGTAGTTGTAAATAGTAGTTACAAGTAGTCTCCTTTTTCAAATTTAAAACAAACCAATCCCACCAAGGTGGTCATTCTTAAAACAGGCCTGATAGGACTAGGAACTGTAATTAATAATAATTGAAATTTCAAATGAACTAAAGTTGAAAAGACGCATCTGTGTCACTTGATAAGTTATACATGTAAAGAAATAAAGCACACCACCGCGTCCTAGCAAGAAGTACGGTCGACTTGTTTCGCGCTCCGTTAATTTGGAAGTTTTCTCGCTATTATCTGACGTAAATAATCAGTTTTTCTCGCTTAGTGATTCCTGGCATAATTCCGGATAAATTTATCAAAAAGTGAGTTTTTTTTCTGAGAAGAAAGTGTGTTTTCGGAATCATCGAAAATTGTTTTTGCGATTGGCAATTCGCCAATCATTTTGCGCACCATCGGTGCGTGGTCACGCATACCTGTGCACACGGATCATCGTCATCAAGTGTCAGCATCTGCCTCCACATTCAAACCGCTCATCCATCATCGTTCAGCTGAGTGCCGAGCTTCATACAAGCACACACCAACGAAGACCGCCCGCACACGCTGATCGAAGATCATCCACGCTGCGCGTCGCTCCGCTGCTGCCGTTTAAACGCTCGGTGGTAGTAGTATAGGATTATCAGATAAGTTTTTGTTCTTGTTTCTCTCTTTCGCCCACAGTTAAATTTTAAGTTTGTGTTCTGTGTTTGTATTTTTTTTTGTTTATTGTGTCCGAGTGATTATCGTTTCAGTGGTAGAGCGTTTTTCGCTCCCACTAGTACGGCAAAATGGACATTTTGTCGGAAGACGAAATGGACGTTTTGTCGGAAGATGACACCACTTTGCCACGCGATAGCAAGAAGGGTCGAAAACGTCTGTCATCCCAGAAATCAGATGATGCCATCCCTGCTTCGTCATCTCAGTCTGGTAATGGACAGGGACAGATAAGCCCCCGATCGCGAGCCTACCCAGAAGACTCGACTGGCCCATGGGTTGTTTACTTTCAGCCCAAAAAGAAACCTTTGAATGTAATGCAAATTACTAATGATCTGACGAAGCGGTTCTCGGCCGTGACCGAAATCTCGAAGGTGAGGTACAATAAACTTCGCGTTGTCGTCTCTAACCTGAAACAAGCTAACGAGATTGCTGCCTCCCAGCTCTTTACACTCGAGTATAGAGTGTACATCCCAGCTCGTAATGTGGAGATCGAAGGTGTGGTCACCGAAGCGAGTCTGACCCCCGAGATCTTGGCGAAGCAAGCGGTTGGCCGTTTCAAGAACCCCTTGCTTCCCACGGTTGAGATACTGGAAGTCCAGAAGCTGAACTCAGTATCTTTCAGCGAGGGTAAAAAGAGCTTTACCCCCACAGACTCGTTTCGGGTGACCTTTTCTGGTTCAGCCCTTCCTCACTACATCGAGTTGGGAAAACTTCGGCTACCTGTGCGTTTGTTTGTTCCTCGGGTCATGAACTGCCAAAACTGCAAACAGTTGGGACATACGGCCTCTCACTGTGGCAGCAAGGCACGCTGTTCCAAATGCGGGGAGAAGCACGAGGATGGCGCCTGCACAGTCACTGCACCAAAATGCGTGTACTGTAAGGGAACTCCTCATGGTCTCTCATCGTGCCCGGCGTACAAACAACGCGGGGAGAAACTAGAACGCTCTCTTAAGGAGCGTTCCAGGCAGTCTTTTGCAGCAATGCTAAAAACAGCCACACCATCAACCAACGACAAAAATCCCTTTGCTGTTTTGTCTGATGACGAGTCTGACTCTGACTTGGCTGAGGAGGGAGTTTCTTTCAGTTTTCCGGAAGGTTCTGCACGGAAACGAAAACGCATCCGTTCACGGAAAGTTGCAGATAAGGAACCCCAAATCAGCTTGCCCAAATCAAGGAGTGATGGAAAAAAGGAAGTTTCAACTCCTCCTGGTTTCCGCAGAACTGATTATAACCAGAATTTTCCATCTCTCCCGGGGACATCAAAAACCCCTGATGGCTCATTTTTAAGAACAGAAGCCCCTTCTTCATCCGGGTTGTTCTCATTTGATAAAATTGTGGACGATATTCTCAAGTACCTCAATATTTCTGATCCTCTCAAAAGCATTGTTCTGGCAATGCTTCCTTCTGTGAAGACCCTCTTGAAGCAATTGACATTGAAGTGGCCCCTCATTGCAGCAATCATTTCCTTCGATGGATAATTTTCCAAACGAGGTCGGGGATTTGATCACTGTTCTACAGTGGAATTGTCGAAGTCTCATTCCTAAATTAGATTCTTTTAAGTTTTTAGTTCACAATAATGATTGTGATGCATTTGCTGTTTGTGAAACTTGGCTCTCTTCAGATATCGATCTTCCTTTTTATGATTTTAACATTATTCGACTGGATCGTGAGGATTCGCGTGGAGGAGGGGTACTTTTGGGGATCAAAAAGTGCCATTCCTTCTATAGAGTGAATCTTCCACAATTTCCAGGTATTGAAGTTGTTGCATGTCAGACTATTATTAAAGGTAAGAGCCTTTGTATTGCTTCTGTTTATATTCCTCCTAGAGCCGTTGTTAATCGCAAACAACTTTCAGATATCTGTTCGGTACTTCCTGCTCCACGGTTGATTATGGGAGATTTGAATTCCCACGGTACAGGCTGGGGGGAACTGTATGATGACAACCGTTCTACTTTGATATATGACCTCTGCGACAGCTTTAATATGACAATTCTTAACAATGGAGAAGTAACACGTTTGGCTGGCCCATCCTCGAATGGAAGTAGATTAGACCTCACACTTTGCTCTAACTCATTATCGTTGGATTGCACGTGGAATGTGATCCAAGATCCCCACGGTAGTGATCACTTGCCGATCAAAGTTTCAGTTGCCAGTGGGTTCAATCCGTCGGAACCCGTTAACGTCGCTTACGATCTTACCCGTAATATCGATTGGACAAAGTTCAAGAATGTGATAGAAGATGCCCTAACGTCGGTAGAAGGGCTTCCACCGTTGGAGGAATATAACTTCCTCTCCAATCTGATCTTGGACAGCGCGCTCCAAGCTCAAACTCGGCCGGTTCCAGGAACGTCTTTCCGTAGGAAACCTCCTTCCCCTTGGTGGGACCAGCAATGCACTGAGGTTTATCGTAAAAAGTCCGACGCGTTTAAGCTTTTCCGGAAACGCGGAACACCCGAGTATTTCGAAGCGTACTCGACTCTTGAACGCGAACTCAAGAGCCTCATCAAAGCCAAGAAACGCGGATACTGGCGGCAATTCGTGGACGGATTATCGTGCGAAACGTCGATGAATACGCTTTGGAATGCGGCGCGAAGGATGCGTAACCGTTCTTCAAACAACGAGAGCGAGGAGTACTCCGATAGTTGGATTCTCAAGTTCGCGCGAAAAGTATGTCCTGATTCTGTGCCGGCACAGATGATTCCTCGCGAAACGACGAATTCGGTAGACGAGATCAGCCAGCCTTTTTCAATGCTGGAACTCTCACTCGCGCTCCTTTCGTGTGGCAATTCGGCTCCGGGGGCTGATAGAATCAAGTTCAACTTGTTGAAGAACCTCCCAGATGTCGCTAAGAGGCGCATGTTGAACTTGTTTGGTCAGTTCCTGGAGCTTAATATTGTTCCGGATGATTGGAGGCGGGTGAGAGTTATAGCAATTAAAAAGCCTGGAAAACCCGCGTCAGATCACAATTCATATCGTCCCATTGCGATGTTATCGTGTATTCGAAAATTGTTGGAGAAAATGATCCTTTTTCGCCTGGACAAATGGGTTGAGTTGAACCACCTACTCTCAGATACTCAATTTGGTTTCCGTAGGGGCAAGGGAACGAACGACTGTCTCGCGTTGCTTTCCACTGAAATTCAGTTGGCTTTTGCTAATAAAGAGCAAATGGCTTCTGTCTTCTTGGATATTAAGGGGGCTTTTGATTCAGTATCGGTTGAAGTCCTTTCAGACAAACTCCACGCTTGTGGCCTTTCTCCATTAATTAATAACTTTTTGTACAATTTGCTGTCAGAGAAACATATGAGCTTTTCTCATGGAAACTCTACAGCTTCACGATTTAGCTACATGGGTCTCCCCCAGGGCTCATGTTTAAGCCCCCTTCTGTATAATTTCTACGTCAGAGAAATTGACAATTGTCTAAGGGACAACTGCACGTTGAGACAACTTGCAGATGACGGAGTAGTGTCTATGACAGGACCCAGAGAGGCCGACCTGCAAGGACCCTTACAGGATACCTTAGACAATTTGTCTACTTGGGCTATCCAGCTAGGTATCGAATTCTCCACGGAGAAAACTGAGTTGGTCGTTTTTTCTAGGAAGCATAGCCCAGTACAACCAAAGCTTCAACTTTTGGGTAAACCGATCACTCATTCTATGTCCTTCAAATATCTTGGGGTCTGGTTCGATTCAAAATGCACCTGGAGATCCCACATTGAGTATCTGAAGCGGAAATGCCAACAAAGGATCAATTTTCTTCGAACAATTACCGGAACGTGGTGGGGAGCCCATCCGCAAGATCTTCTAACGTTGTACCGGACAACGATTTTATCGGTTTTAGAGTACGGTAGTTTTTGCTTCCAGTCGGCGGCTAAAACGCACATCATCAAACTGGAACGGATCCAGTATCGCTGTCTTCGTATCGCGTTAGGATGCATGCACTCGACTCATACGATGAGTCTCGAAGTGTTAGCGGGCATGTTGCCACTCTCTGATCGGTTTTCGGAATTATCCCTCAGGCTCCTCACCCGTTGTGAAATTATGAACCCACTGGTGATTGCAAACTTTGAGAAGCTTCTTGAGCTAAACCCTCAAACTCGTTTTATGTCATTGTACTACGTGTACATAACACAGGATGTCAGCCCTTCGCAGCATAATCCCTATCGTGTTTGCTTCTCCGACTTCGACAGTTCTGTTCATTTTGATTTATCAATGACGCAAGAGATTCGCGGAATCCCAGAGCATCATCGTTCCATGATTGCTCCGTCAATTTTCGCTGCAAAGTTTGGCCAAGTTGATTCCGCAAGATCGTTCTTCACAGATGGATTACTAATAGAGGCGTCCGCTGGTTTTGGTATTTATAACGAATTTCATAGCGCCTCTCTAATGCTTCATGCTCCTTGTTCCGTATATGTTGCGGAACTGGCGGCAATACATTATACGCTAGAAACGATCGCCTCACTTGCACCAGATCATTATTTTATTTTTACGGATAGTCTCAGTTCTGTCGAGGCTATTCGCTCCATGAGGCCGGTAAAGCACTCCTCGTATTTTCTCACGAAAATACGAGAGCTTTTGAGTGCTTTATCTTTAAGATCTTTTGTCATAACCTTTGCATGGGTCCCATCTCATTGCTCGATTCCGGGCAATGAGAAGGCGGACTCGCTTGCAAAGGTGGGCGCTATAGAAGGCGATATTTACGATCGACAAATCGCCTACGACGAATTTTTCTTTATTTATCGTCAACAGTCACTCGCCAGCTGGCAAAATAAATGGAGTGAAGGGAGTTTGGGACGATGGTTATATTCAATCATCCCTAAGGTGTCGAAGTGTCCTTGGTTCAAGGGGTTGGATGTGGGTCGAGACTTCATTCGTATGATGTCTCGCCTCATGTCCAATCACTACTCGTTAAACGCTCATTTGTTCCGTGTTGAGCTGGGGGATAGCAATCTCTGTGAATGTGGACAAGGTTACCAGGACGCAGATCACATTATTTGGTCATGTGCTGAGCACCGTGGAGTCAGATCCGAGTTGTACGATTCCCTTCGGGCTCGAGGTAGACAACCTAATGTTCCAGTTCGGGATATTTTGGCTAGACGCGATCTGGAGTTTATGCAACTCATATATGTTTTCTTGAAGAATATTAACCATAGATTGTAAGTTTGATTAACCTTGTGTTTAGTTTGTGTTTTGTATGTGTGTGTGTATTTTTTTTTTGTAGATTTGTTTCGGTAATAATTGTATAATTACAGAGTTGATATAACGTCGATAGGATTAAGTATATCTTTTAGAAATAGTGAAATTTTTTAATCATAAATCATATTCCAAATCTCCTTTTCCCTCTCCCGATCCAAACAATTGTCATCCACTAACCTCGAGAAGACCGCGAGTAATCGGTTCCAATCCTTTAATTTTAGATTTAAGACATTTATAATGTATAAAGAAAATGATAAATTGGCTCTGTAAAGTTTATTCGATTGAGCCTGTACAAATAAAGTAATTAACAAAAAAAAAAAATAAAGAAATAAAGATCATTTGAAGTAAAAAAAAAGTCAAAAAAGATAGAAAGATTGGTTCTACGTTATACTGCGGTCGTGTCTAGGACACAACCCTTTATTTTTTTTTGGTTTTACGAAAGGTCACCAGTGACACACCCCCAGTTTCATTCGCCACCTCGAGCTGGAACGTTCCCGAGACTCTACCATTGGCTGATCCTGAGTTCAACGTATCGCGGTGAATAGACATGATTGTCGGTGCTGGTTACCTCCCCATGCTCATCGAAACAGTCTTCGGCTGAATCATAAGTGGTACGATGATGCAAACTAAGCAACGAATCACTTCATGGTAACTTGTCATGTGGCGACAGTTACTCCTGTAGACGTTCTATAGTTATTGGAACGGTTTTGGAAGATCGAAAAAGTCAGCGGATCGAGTTATTCAATAGACGAGCAGCGGTGTGAGCGGTTTTTTTTTTCGTGAAACCGTCTCCAGAACCGTCTGGAACTATGCGCCGCACTGGTTGGTACCCGTTTATATGAGAAAATCATTCTCGCGATCGATATCATCCAGCTACTTTTGGAGCGACTCAACGGTAGTTGAGCAAATCGTATCTCAGAGATACAATCAACCCCTCACGGAGATCAAAATGCAGCTGATCTGGTGTCCCGAGGAGTTTCTGCGAACGGACTGCTGGACAGCGATAAATGGAAGTACGGACCCAGCTGGCTACGAGAATCGAAATCATCGTGGCCTATCCAAACATACGAAGAAAGCCCCCTTCCAGTGGACGAGTTGGAGCAGAATAAATCCACGC
Organism: Ochlerotatus camptorhynchus; assembly: GCF_037179485.1. NCBI lineage: Eukaryota > Metazoa > Arthropoda > Insecta > Diptera > Culicidae > Ochlerotatus > Ochlerotatus camptorhynchus. The sequence continues at coordinate 892,912 of NW_027040852.1, read as the reverse complement.
CGTCACATGATCCGTTGTTCCTGCGATATTTGAGGTACACACGGCTGCAAAACCTAGTTGGATTTATTCAGAGATTTGTTCGAAATGCTTGATTTAATTTGGAGGACCGATGGCTTGAAAGGGTGTTGGACGCTGAGGAGTTAGATGTTGCTAAGTTAGTGCTGGCTAAATGGGTACAACGAGAAGTATTTCCCAAGGAGCTTAAGCTGCTACAAAAACGTATGTCTGTTTCCAGCCAACAGTGTGCAAAACAGTCAGGTTCAATGAGTCATTTTCTTATGAATATGAACAACCATCTGCCTCATCATTCACTGCCTCGTGAGAGTCTGAATGATTGAGAGGTAAACGAGTCACTGACAGTTAGCCGAGCACTCAGTCAGTAGCGCTCAGTCAGCACGTTTAATCATCCGTGATGGTACTCAATCCTTGTTTTGAATGACTGAGCGTACATTTTCCATGGAAAAATGCCTCAATTACATGCTGTGTGAGCGAAGGCAAGCTGGCTCTTTCATTGCCTCGTCTTTTATCGTTTGGCACAATTCAGCAGTGCTTTCACACTCAGCCTAAGTAGTCAATAATTTTACGCTCTGCCAGCCAATCGAAGCTACGGCTACTCAACCCATTCCTGGATACGGATGGCATTATCCGCATCGGTGGCCGGTTTGAGTTGTCGAAAGAAAGCTACAACGTACAATACCCAATCGTTCATCCTGGTGTCCACCCTTTTACGGAACACCTTATCAAGTACCATCAGGGATCGCCATCGTGAGGGATGAATTCTAGCCGCTCAGTGGTCGCAGAGCAATACGTACCGTCATCAGCAAGTGCTTCAGATGCTTCGTAAGGCAAGCCCTCATCCAACAGAGCAACCAATTGGACAACTACCCACTGTTCATGCTACCGCAGGTGAAGCCTTTGCCTGCACCGGGGTGGACCAATCTACTTGAAGACAGTACAACGCATTCCTGATAGCTTTGAATCGTTTTATCTGGAGGAGGAAAAAGCCGAAGCACATCTACTCCCATAATGGGACCACCAATGGGATATTCTTAATCAACTCTACACTAAGGGGTGACCCCGGCGTAGTGGTTAACATTCATACCTATCACGCCAAAGTCACGAGTTCAAATCTCACCCCCGGACAAGTCACGAATGACCCAAGAGTGTTAAAGTGACTATAATTAAAAAGAAAAAAAAAACTCTACAATATGCTCCAACATGGTGACAAACATGACGACATCAAGAAACAACTGGGTCTAGATGGAATACAGTGCGCCGCCTTTGGTGGCCTTTGGGAGGCCGCTATCAAAGTGGCCAAAAAGCAACTCGTGAGGTAGCTTCACGACTCTCTCGATAGGAAGACAATTCCAATGATTGCAGTACGTTCGGAATATGATTCGACCACTTCCTAAACCAGACGTCCGAAACGTGCCTCTGAACTGCCTTCGGCAGTATCAACGTCTTCAAGCCTACTCCCAAAGATTCTGGTACTAATGGCGGTTTGAATAATTTAAGAAGATTCAGTGTTAATACAAGATCAACGCCAAGCAGTACAAGATCAACGTTGTAGGCGTAGTGATTCTGAAGGACGACTATCTACCACTAGACGGCCTCTAGCACGTATCGTTAAGACCCATCCAGGACCAGATGGAGTGACACGAATGTGCATCCACTTTGTGTGATATCAAAATTATTTTTTTGCTGTGCAACCCATCACAAATAATTCAGGGAACTACGTTAAACTTCAAAGAAGTGTTTGGTTTTCTTTTTCAATGAACTTCATAGAAGTTCAGCCAAAATTGTGCAAGCTCAACGAAATTCGTAGAAGTTCAGAGAATTTTGATGTTCATGATTTGGTGTGAAATTTTGCTGGATGTTTTACGATTTTTGATTCACCCAGATGTTTAGAGAAATTCATAGAAAAAGCTCTGGCCTTCCTGAAATTTGGAGAAGGTCACGAACGTTCGGAGATCTAGTTGAAATTGAGATAACTTGGAACACATAAGTATGGAACTTCGTAGAAGTTGATGAGACTTCGCAGAAGTTGAGAAAATTTTCTAGAAGTAAAGAAAAGAGATAGGAAGGAACGTTGGAGCAATTTTTTCGTCCCTAAGGATTTTTTAGTGGTGAATGCCACCTTCACCACCTGCTGAGTACGGTACTGGCTAAGACATCGGATCGCATCCAGGAGACAAAAGTCAAAACTCAACATCCCAACCCAAGATATCACTTGCATTTTATCGATGATTCTAAATTAAGTACCAATGTTTCAACGGAAAAAAAAAATCAGTACCATGAAGGCAATAACTCACTGTTCCATTGCAATCCATTGCCTCCCACAGGGAATTCGCTCCCAGTGGGGACTGGAACCAATAAAAAAAAATACAATCCTCAAGTATGCCCTCATGTTTGCGCACTTCATTTCGCATCATGCTGTGATGAATACGAAATGTATGCCTTTTCCCCGGCAAGACCACCCATCACGTCAAAATGTCACTTGCTGTGAATTTTTGGGTGGCAATGTAATTGAGATATTGTTCGGAATGTGATGGACACAGCAGCATCCTTGACGAGTGAAAGGCCCAAGGCAGCAATTCCCAGAACGCTTCCCCCAAACCAGATTCAAACGAACCCGGATATTTTCCCTATGGTCGATTCCGAAGCACCAACCACGAGCATTCCACCCCGTCATAAATGTGAAAATGCAATTTATGAACGAGTTCAAACAAGGCCAACCAACGACGCAAACGATGTGAAAAAACGCACATTTCTCCGTCGATCGAACATTGATTTTGAATTCCTTCAAGCAGTTGTGGGGGAACGATGTAGCCCTGCCCGGAATGGTATGATATATGCGGTGCGGTTGGTTCATGATGCCAACCTGTCTCGGGAGTGCGCGATTCCTGGTACTCATAATTAATAGATTAATTTTACACGAGAGGCCTCGCTAGCCGGTGCGTGGCTCGATTGCAGTTCGCGTATCTGTTTATGATTTCACGAGCTTATCGATCGGTCCCGGCACGTTATCTGCTTTCCGAGAGTATCTGCAAGGAAGGAGGTTGATAAGATACAACAAGATTACCTTCTTCATCGCCGAGCCTTATCGGAACGGAGGAAGAATGATATGGCCCCGTCGTGGTGTGCTCTATGACAAACGACATTTTATCACCGACGAGAATCGAATCTCGTGGCTGTGCTACCACGGCCGCAGAGTGGCCCCCAGGAGCACTGATAATCCGATATGGTCAAAACTGGTGCTGGATGACTCCCCAAAATGGGGTACCGGACAGGTGCGAGCGCAGTATACTACACTGTGGTAGTCAATCTGGTTGTTGTTTGCGGCAGCGATAGACAAAATGTCTCTCTTGTCGATCGTTTTCTCGTGTTTTTTTTTCTCGCATCTTCAAAGGCCACTGCGTCGTCGAGGGATCTGAACGTTTTGTGACAAACGTCAATTGAATTAACGTTGACGACGGTGACGACGACGACGACAATGATGCTTGAAGTGGGCATTAGCGTATGCAGTCGGTTTCTATGATGGGGGTCATCAGAATGCTATAATGCCTATAATCGCATATCAGTCCCGTGTGGATTATCGTCGATTTTGTGATAACAACGTTATTCACTATGAATTGACATCTTCTTTCGTATTATGAATAATGTGAAAACAACATCAAGTCAGTTTGTACCATCAAGCAATCAGTCGCATATCAGTCCCAGTCTGAAATCAAATCGTTTACAGTGGAAGTTAAAGTTCTGCGTATTGAATTGCCATATTTTTTGCTAATGTAACAAAACATTCAAGCTTCATTGCAATTTGCACTTCATTACTTCAACGGCCGTTTTCTCAATGCCTACTTGATTTGTCCAGCAGTTAAGTCCTACGCTGTGTACTTCACACACGTCTTATTAGAAAGTGTCTTCAAGCGGCCGAAGTGTATAAATCAAAGTGTCAATATCCCAAGAAATTGGAAACCCTGAAATTAGACTATTGTGATTGTGTTTACATTTTCAATTGCTCTAATTCGTGATCATGGTTCATATATGAAGCTTCATTCTCATTAGAATGCAAGCGGAATGGGCAGTGAAAGAGGAACTAAAGCAATACAACCTATACGACCCCGTCCACAAGAAACGGACGGTGGACGAAACTTTCACCAGCTACCAGTAAAATGCTCCCCGACAAAATCAAAACCAAGAACTCGAACGGACGAAAGTTCACTCCCACCTCAGAAACAACATCTTAGAAAGAGTTCTGATCGACTCAGAACTACGCAACCTCGAAGACATCACCCAAGTCTATCGTATCGCGGATTGTGATGCCTCCTACCATCACCCTATAAAGTTCACGATCCTTTGCAGATGTGATACTTTCCTCCAATCAAAACCTGTCGCTGTTTCCAACGAATTCGCCTCCTGCGTAATCTCCAACGAACTATTTACTACAATTGAAGCGGTTTGGGTTAAGGTCAGCCTCACTTCGCGGGACATCCTCATTGGAGCGGTGTATATTCCCCCTGAACGTCGACATGACTGCACCACAATGCAGCTTCATCTGGATGCTACAGAATTTGCATCGTCCATGGCTGATATAACGGATGTGCTTCTTCTGCTTGGTGATTTTAATCAGCCTGGGCTTAGCTGGTCACCCTCAGGCCAGGGTTATGCGTTTCCAGATCCGATTGCATCTTCAACTACTCCTGCCAGCCGCTTGCTTGTTGACGGCACGGCTTTTCATGGACTGAGCCAGATAAACCTTGTTCTCAATTTCCAGTCTCGTTTTCTTGACTTGGTTTTTGTTAGCGAAAGTGCACTTCTGTACTGTGTCGTCGTTGAAGCGCCTGATGTCAACGTTCCTCTTGACAATTTCCACCCTGCTTTGGATATATCTATCGCGAACGTTCAAATTCGTTTTGATGAAACCATGACTGCCACTCGGCTCAATTTCCGGAAGACCGATTTCCGTTTGCTGAGACGTTCCTTGTCCCGGATCAACTGGAACGTGTTGAATGACCTTGATATCGATACAGCAGCCGCTCGCTATAATAGCCTTTTGCGCGACTGTGTTTGTGCTTCAGTACCGAAGTGCCGACCTCCAAGAAAACCGCCTTGGTCTAACGCTACTCTCCGCAACCTGAAACGAGTGCGATCTACAGCTCTCCGTGCTCTCACTCATCGACGATGTACCCTTACCAAGCGAAATTTTTCAATTACCAGCAATGATTATCGCCACTACAACAAGCTTCTTTACAAGAGGTATGTAATTCGTACTCAACATAATCTGCAATGCCACCCCAAGGGATTCTGGTCGTTTGTGAATACTAAGAGGAAGGAAACTGGACTGCCGTCAAAAATGTTTCTCGGCAATGACGTAGCATTGACAACTGAGGACAAATGCAGCCTATTTGCTAGGCACTTCTTGAGCGTCTTCTCGAATGACTCCCCATCGCAAGCAGAAATTGAGCGAGCCGTCCGTGATGTGCCAACCGACGTCGTAAACATGGATGTTTTTGTCGTAGATGTACAAATGGTTCTCTCTGTGATGAGTAAAACCAAATCATCATTTTCACCAGGTCCGAGTGTTATTCCATCTGCAGTCCTAAAAAAATGCTCCGATATCTTAGCTGCTCCGTTGTCCTTGCTCTTCAACCTGTCACTTCGTCAACAGAAATTTCCCGCACTATGGAAACGGTCTACTATGTTCCCTGTTTTCAAGAAAGGAGACAAACGTAATGTGGAAAACTACCGTGGGATTACCTCGCTTGGGGTTGAATCTAAGGTGTTTGAGTCGCTGATAAATGAGAGATTGTTTGCTTCCTGCAAGCATTACATAAGTACATGTCAACATGGTTTCTTTCCTGGCCGCTCCGTGGAAACTAATCTCGTCAGCTTTACGTCGTTCTGTATGGAAAATGTATGCAAGAAACTTCAAGTGGATGCCATCTACACTGATCTTAAAGCTGCGTTTGATAGAGTTGTGCACGACGTTCTGCTAGCAAAGCTTGAAAAAATTGGATGTTCTGTTTCCTTCTGCAGCTGGCTTAGATCGTACCTCGTGCAACGTGAAGTTACTGTATGCATTGGAAACTACTCATCGTACTGTTTCTCGAACAGATCAGGAGTTCCACAGGGTAGCACTTTGGGACCAATGCTCTTCTCTTTATTTGTGAACGATGTAACGTTTATTCTACTACGAGGAGGTAAATTGTTTTTTGCCGATGACTTGAAGATTCATCTAGTCGTTCGAGGCTATGCCGACTGTTTAGAACTACAAAACCTTCTTGAAATCTTTAATGATTGGTGTGAACGTAATTTTATGGTCCTGTGCGTCTCAAAGTGCTGCGTAATTAGTTTCCGTCGAACTAGGACTGCCATTTTGTTTGATTATAACGTTGCTGGAACTGCAGTTCAACGTGTCGATCACGTTAAAGACCTCGGTGTCATGTTGGATGAAAAGCTCACATACACTCGCCACTTCTCAACCACGATCGACAAAGCTAATCGACAGCTTGGATTCATGTTCAAGATATCTAAGGAATTTCGTGATCCTCTGTGTTTTAAAGCCCTTTACTGTTCATTGGTACGCTCACTACTGGAATTCGCGAGTGTAGTCTGGAATCCCTACCAAGCTGTATGGAGTGGACGATTCGAAGCTGTTCAACGCAAATTCGTCAGATACGCACTGCGCTATCTTCCATGGAGTGACCCGCTGAATTTACCACCGTATGCTGACCGCTGTCGTTTACTGGGTTTGGATACTCTTGCTAAGCGACGAAACATATCGCAGGTCGTCTTCGTTGCTAAAGTTTTACTCGCCGAATATGATGTTCCTGAGTTACTGGCCAAAATTAATCTGTATGCTCCTGCCCGAACACTCCGTCCGAGAACCTTGCTACATGAAGTAGTACATGCAACCAACTATGCTGCAAACAGTTCCTTTGTCGCCATGATTCATCATGGCGAAGCCTCTGACCTATTTGACTTTGACATCAATGCCTCGATGTTTCGTCATCGTTTGCTGTTGACCAATTTTTAATTTTTAATGAGTGACTACATTTAGATTTAAGTGTTTCATTGAGACTATCAAGTCAGATGGACTATAATAATAATAAATAAAACCAATGACCAATGTACCACCAGTGAAAGCCATCAAATGTCCCCCCACTTCATATCTGTCATACCTCGGAAATGGTGTACGATCCAGATAAACTTCGCATCTGCAGTTCAACTGTACCCTGTGGTTGTTGTTGTTCATCTGCACGCCCTTGGGATCTTGCCGAACAACAAATTACTTAGTGTCGTCATGCGTCATGCACTTTCGAGATTGAGCAAGGCCTTATAATTGATTGATTGGTAGGCCACCCATCGCACCGGGTCCTTTAGAGACGAACTAGTTCAACAGAAGAGTGCAGATTAGATCGTTGATGATGGGGTGTTTCGCTAAGGCAATCGTCCAGATCTGATGGATTATTTGGGGTTAATACATTTGACATCCCCCAATGAGTACTGGGACTTGTATGGACATCCCTATAATGTCCTGTGGATTTCCCATCGAAGTCCAAACCAATTGAAATAAATGACTGGCAAGAATACCTAAGGAAAAACGTAGGTGTAAATGATAAAATTTTCATCTCGGAAGATCCTTGGCAAGATCGGGATTCAAACCTGGCCGAAATACAAAACCCATCATCCACACCCCCTATGATGTGGTTTTTTTTTTATTTATCGTTCGTTCTGCATAACAACCTTGTAAATCAAAACAAAAATCCTCCCGAGCTGGCACTATATTGTAGTCGTTCAGAGGATTATTGCCCATTCAGTTCGCCGATTGCATTTCGCACTGTACCGTCGTATTGGACGATCTTACAGGTATTTGACTAACCGTTGCTGGAGTGAACCCATTTTGGCCATCTTGACTATCATATCGACCCTCTCGATCGAATTCTATTGGCGTGAAGCTGGACGAAGTCACGAGTCGCTGGAATTTTCGCTACGAATGGGATGAGATAAACTTAATTTCATGGTGCATGTGGCCATGTTTTTGAAGCTTTCATCTGCTCTTGTCTTTCTGCTTACAACACGATTTTGCGTCCCTTTCCTTCATGTATACATGGCCCGTGATCTTGCCTACTGTCAAACTTATAGGATTGATATGGGATTGCCAGTCTCCTGGTGCAGACAGGTGCAGGTAATACTCACAGCATTTCTCCTTGAAATCCGAACACGATGTAAAGCCCAATGCAGTAAACAAAGAAGTCAACCTTAGCAACGATTGGCAAAACGTCAACTCTCGACAGTGATGCCGTTTTATATTATGTTGATTGTATCCTACTTGTCAACGTTTGTCCTAAAGTGCCGAATAGTGTGTCATGCTGTGTTTCGGCACAGTGTGCAGAGTTGATTACCCCTTGTAAATTCCCTTATTTTAACAGTTCATAATACTTCATAATCGTCCCCCGGTACAAGGTGATATAACTGGCTGTCTGCCTTATGAAAAAAAACCTGGAAAACCGATAATTCACAGGGAATCTAATCCCAAGTAACATGAAGTACTACAATGCTTCTATAAAACAACATTCATAAAACGCATAACTCACAACTCATAAAAACCTAAACTTCTGCCATTTGCCTTTGACGCTTGCTAAGCACACTGAAAAGGGATTCATAAATATCGTCCGATCTTGCTCAAATTCATTGTTCAAAAATGAATCTGCAAAAATCTTCATAAATTTCCTTATCATTTAAGTGAAAGAATAACTAAAATTATTGAAACTCATATTGTGGTTTATTTTTAGGTGACAGATTAAATCTTATGTGAAATTTGTTTCGGAAGATCGAAAAAAATAAGTCCGCTTTCGGAAAACGTTGATTTCAAAAATGATTTTTAATTTAGGAATCAAAATAAAGTTATTTTTTATGTAAATCATTGCTCCCCGCCGAGACAATTTAATGATTTTTGTAATCTCTATTACTGCTCATTGATGAATTGATGAGAATTACGATATTTTAATAGAAAAACATCTTGAAAAACGAAGATTGTAAAAAAGCAAATGTAATATCAACAGTATGGTGCTAGCATAAACATTAATTTTCCAAAAGCCATTTGTGAAAAAGCTGTTTTGCTTCCATGAAATCGCTAACAAATGCAAAACATATTAATGCGGCTTTTATGGAGATAATTTGCAGACTGAATTCTTTTTATCTTAAGCCATTTTGCTAGATCCAATTTCGTTTAGTTTTATGGTGGTAATAATAGTGGCAAAGTTGCCTGGAAAAAGAGAAACGTCAAAATTTGTTTATCTTTCGATAGTTTTGGATCAACAAGGGCGATTACTCTATTGGAATCAGTTACTCAGGACGTGAATCGATTTCAAAACGTTTTCCATCTTCCGGATGGTGCGATGAAGTTTATGTGCGTTTGCTTGGAATTTTGGAACAGTTAACCCTTTCGCCGTACGAAATCGTTGCTAAGGTTCGGAAGGCAGGAAATTTCCAGCTGACGGACAGCTTCTGAAGTTTCCAGCCAGCAATTTTCCGCAGTCCCAGTTTGGCACTGATGCTATTTGGATCATCATCGCAACATTATTTCTGGAGAAGGCTGCCATTGACAATATGCTGTATATTCCCATCTATTTTAAGCGTCTTATTTGTCAGCTTCCAGTGCTTCGTAAACCGCATTCACTTCGCTCCTTTCAGCCGGCTGCTCTGTTGTTGTTGACCGATTTTGTCGGAGCTGCATGACCTCCCAGAAAGTTCTAGAATTGGATTCCTTTTCTCTTCCGTCGACAGTATTCCTAGAATTATTACTCGATTATCCTTTGGCATTTCCTTGTGATTCTGCTTTTGAAAACCCCTCTCGATAATGTTTTTTTTTTCTCTGTCTCTATGCGGATCCATCTGTTTAGTTATATTTGCAAACATTGGGAGGTTTTGTGATACACTTCATTGATACCAAAACGCATAAATATATACTTTTTGATCCCGTTTGAAACTAAACGGTTTTATAATTGCTTTTATAAAGCTAAAACACCATTAATGAGTATTTTGTTGTGACATCAATAAAACAAATACCAAGTAGGTTTATAATTGATTTACTGTACCGTTTTATAAAGGGATAGAGTGCTGCTTTAAATTCATTTTTAAAACAAGACACTTTCTGATTTTCTCGTCAGGCTTTAAAGCGTTTTTAAAACAGCATAAAGCTGAACTATTAATCAAGAATGCGTTGCACTTTTAAATGCTGTATTTAAACTAAAAAGATTGTCTATTGCCGTTATAAAACCACAATAAATCAGAGTGAAAGCCAAAAGGCTGTTTAATTGATACTTGGGATGTTTCCTGAAAATAGCTGGAATGTTCAGCGAATCTCATAATTGCACAGAGATTTTTGAAATTCTCTTACTTAAGATATTTTAAGGAATGTTCAAATATTAAAAATATTCCTCATATTTTCATTAATGTCGAACTTAATCGATCCGCAGCTAAAAATTCTTCAGTAACACATAGCATGTTTACCATGAAATAAGATATATAACTAAAAATTCAAGTTTTTTTTGACTGTAATTATACTTCAAAAAAATTTCAAAAACCTGAAGTTAAATCCCGTGCACAGTTCTAAAAGCTCTCGGACTGTGATTATAATTTCTAAGGATCATTCCAAAGGAGTTGAAAAATGTTTTTGAGGAAAACACCAAGTGCAATTTGATTTTAAGATAGTTCGAAAGTTTTCCAGATTTCATGTTAAACCTGAGATAATTTTGAGTACAATTTCAAAAAAAAAATCCTGAGCTGGATCCAACGTGAAAAGCTCATTGAAATTTCTGAGGATTATAATTCTGAGCAAAAATCCGGGGAGCACAAAGGAAAAGTCCAAGCGCAATATGAGGATAATTTCAATAAATTTGTGGGAAAAAAAATACTAGTAATTACTTGAAATTTTAAGGAGAATACAAAGGGGGTGGGGGTATGCTGAATGAAGGATTACAATTAAATCTGAGAATAAATCCAGGAGAACTTTTTGGAGAATTTTTAACATATTTTGAGGAGAAATCTAAGAATTTTGTGAGGAGAACTGCAAGCTAAATCTTAGAAAACATTCAATATGAATATAATTACAGGAAAATTCCGTGTAAAATATATAGACAATTTAATTCGGAGGATAGTTCCAACGTTTTGTGGGAATATTTCAAGGGAATTTGGAGAAGTATTCCGGTAATATGTTACGAGAATTCAAAGAAGCGTTCGAAGCTTATCATGCGGAGGATTTCAGAAAATTTATGGAATTTCTATAATAATTCCATGAGGACTTCGAGACAATACAAAGTAACTGCTGAGGAGAACTCCAAATGAATTTTTAGAAAAAAATCTCCTGGACTATTCTGAGGTCTTCAGAACTTCTTGAAAGTTTCCAAAATTTTCTTGATTTTAATTAAACTGTCTGGAAGTTCTGTTGTAGTTTGAGAAACAAACCTGATGCTCACAATACTTCTCTTCCTAATTTTTATATATCTCTGAACCATTCTAAACTTTCCTAAAGTTCCTCAATTTTCCGAACGATCAGCGATCTTCTCTGAACTGACATCAGATAACAACGTGACATAAGTCCATTAAGTGAATTGTTCAGAAAACAGATACGTTTGTTTAACCTCACAACGATCATTTCGCGCGATTTTGCACGATGCAGTCAAATTTGAATTGATACCACAACCTTGCGAGCAAGGTTGAAGATATTTCCAACGAATTATGCATCGCATTGTCTGCTTCTCATCAGCGATTTGATGCTATCACAGTAAACGTTGCGCTAGTTATGCACAAATGGTTCGTTTTTTCCGGTTTTTTGCTCCCTTTCCTCTTCGCGATCATTCGCTGAGCTACTTCATTTTGCCATCAAGCATTCGTCACTCACCAGCTGCTTACTTCTGCTCGAAGACTTGGGTGATGCATTCGACAGCGATTCGATTCGCAGCCGAATAATATTCACAACGAATGCTTCACAGCAATGCGTAAGCTACTGAAACTGAAGAGAAAAGCAACAATGAATGGTAAACCTTTTTTTTTCAATGTGGCACTCACACACATTTCACAGTTAACATGCCCACAAATATTCATCGCATCACTTCGCATCGTTCTACATCGCACGCACTTAAGCTGGGTTTAGACTAGGCAAGTCACTTGATCAACTCAGTTGAATTCAATTGGCATGAAAAGTTGAGCCTGGTTCAACTTTTTTTTCAATTCAAGTGAGTTGATCAAGTCGTTTGAATGGCATGGTTTAAACGTTCAATTCACGTTCAAGTCAGTTGAATTCAACTGACTTGATAAATTGACTTGCCCTGTCTAAACCCAGCTTTACATTCGTATCCATTCGCATCAATTCATACGGACGATGCGAATTGATCATTTTGTCAAGCTTCTGCATTCATGTTCCATCAGATGTCACAGCTGTTGTTTGCGTTGACATCTATCGGAAACTAGACACAATATGTTTTCCTATAATTGTTCACAGAAGACACTACAGTGCAAAACATGTCTGGTACCTCTATATATGCATTTAGATTATCATTCGAAGTCCCTCCTTTTTTGCACATTCTGCACACAAATTAGCTCACCCCTCACAGAAACTCTCGCCGAATTTTATGTATGGGGGCGGGGCATAAAGTATCTTTTGCGCAGAATGTGTAAAAAAGTAGGGACTTCAAATGCTAAAGCAAATGCATATATAGAGGTACCAGACATGTTTTGTAGTGTCAGGTACTCTATTTTGTAATCTGTGAAAGGGAAATCACAAATCGAGTGTCAACAAAATACATGGCATGTTGAGAGATTGAGCGCGTGAGAGAGAATTTTTCTCTCAAATTTGAATTTTTTTGGCTCTCTGGGGACTGGTAGTAAAGCAGGTAAAATTGTATGGGGAAAAATAATTTTTATTTAATTGTAGCTTGTTAAGCATTAGTTTCCGGGAAAAAACTTTACGACAAAGCCCCTGACTAATTTCTTTAGGTTGTCGTTTACTTGTTTTGACCTGAATATGCACCGAAAGCGAATTATTCCCCCTTGTCTCAATTTCTATATGGGGATTTTTATCACTTCCTACCAGCGGAACGAGACTGTAAGGAGGACAGCAAGAACAGCAGGAATAATCCTCGCTCACTGGTCACTCACAGAGACTCGAATCAAAGCATCGTTTGCATCGCTCGAGAATGCTTGCTTTGCTTCGTTCTTTCGAACGCGTTCCGAGAAGAAGAGTGATTTCGAGTCGTACGATGTGAAGATTAGTAACCCTGCTTGCGAGCCTTGAATAACGAATCAAGGGTAAAGAGCATTTTTCACCTATCTTTTGAGTATTCAATGCAATACTTAAAAAAATATTATGAAAAGCGAATTTTGGCCAGCTAGATCAGAAAAATACCCTTTTCCGTTTTTAAATACGCCTCGCTATCAGGAGTGTCTGGTGTTTTGCGAAGTCTTCAACGAGATCGACAAAATGTCTTCACATGTCTTCACCGCTGCTTCTTTGAATGATGGAGAGCGGGGGTGTGAATATCACTGTATTGTTTTTAATTAATGCTAATATTCATAAAGCTTGAATCAAAAAAGAGGAACACTGAGAATGTTACTCCTAACACTATATTAAGTAACAGCAACTTAATAAATTTACAGATTTTTAGAAATTTTGGAAGCTGGAAAATTATTTTAATTTCTAAAAAATCATTCCTGAAAATAATAAATTCTATTTAATCTTTTAAATTTATCGAACCTCTTAACGGAATCTCTTTATGAAGAGCTTTGAGTGGGTTGGTTTTTTTCCTTTAATTTCCGTTATAAGTGCTTATCTTTTGACAGATACGTGTATTTAGTCTACTACTTGCAGACTTCATCAGTGCCAAGTACTCAACACCACTGGTGTCTGCAAGTAGTAGACGAAATACGCGTATCTGTCAAAAGATAAGCAATTATAACGGAACTTAAAGGAAATAAACCAACACACTCAAAGCTCTTCATATATCTTATTTGTTAACTGCAGCAGGAGCTTGTGTTTTGTATAGGAATAGAAATTTAAGCGGTGTTCTCTCTGTTTATACTCTTTAGTATGACGCGCTTGACATAGATGACACACAACAAATCACGAAGAGCTACTGATTCCGATCAATAGCAGTGCGGCTTCTTCCTCCTTCTAAGGATGCTTATGAGGGCTGCTTGCAGGCAGTCTTTCGTTGTGTACTGGAGAACACCACGCAGTGATGGAATAAACACCGTTTGGTGAAACCGGATGGAATTCAACTTTGAATTCTGTGTTGAGGATATCGCTTTGCGCCATGATCTTAGCAACAGTTGCACATTCGTGCAATTTTCAAAAGTGATATTTTGAAAAATTATAAAGTCTTAAACTATAAGTCTTGGTGATAAAATTATTGAAATTGGTCCAGGGGCAGCTGAGTTACTAACGTTCAACATCTTTCATAATTTTGTTACATGTTCAATTTTTGGTTTTCACAAAAATAACCCCCTATTAAGAAATTACAGACATAGTCGTACGTCAAAAGAATCAGAATTATTTACGAGTAAGTACTCTAAAACTTTTCAAAGTCTCTGATATTTTAAATGTCATAAAAAAAATTAGGCTTTGAACACTTCTGGGATAAATAATAACGTTCTATAAACACGAATTTGGCAAAAATAAAGGAATAGACTTAGAAGTTGATTTAACATTTTGAAATTTAATTTATTGAGATTCGAGACAAATGTGTGACATTTGATTGTCTGCAGAGTCTTCAATACTGTAAGATCCAAAAAAAAAGTCAAGATCATGAGTCACATTCCTCAGATTCTGAAACACGAAAATGTTGTACGGCTGAAGAAAATGTTCAATTCCTGTACCTTAAAATAAATTTAATCTAAACTGTAGTAAATTTTCTGGCCCGAAGATTCAGATTTCGACTTTTTAAATTTAGTCAAGATTCAAAAAAGCCTCGACTGAAAGTCTATTTAATGAAGAGAAAAAAAAATTAGCCAAGATTCAAGATTTGAAAACAAATATCAATATAATGGATCATAGAAAATTTTCAAGGCTCACGGGCTGGAATTTCATGGCATTAACATGATAGTTTCTGAAGAAGTTGAGGCGAACTTAGAGGAAATTCAAATTAGTATCCTAAGAAGAATCTGACTGGAATGTCATTTTAGTTTAGGGATGAACTTCAAGTGAATTCGATGGTATGCTTCCAAGTTAATTCTGAGGACCTTATGATTCCTGGTAAAAGGTCAGTAGATTTCTAAAGGAGTTCTCATGACAATTCAAGCGATAAGAGTTTCTACTTAATTCTAATGAGAGTTACAAGGTGAGGAGAAAATTCAAACCATTATTTTTAAGCATAATTACAAAGCAAATGTGAAAATAATTCCATAGAGATTCAGAGAGGATTCTTAGTGAATCCTGAGGAGAAATACAACGGAAGGATGACGCATGATTTCTTGAATTATGAGGAGCGTACTAGAAGAAATTTAAAAGAATTCTGAAGACTGACTGTAATTTCAAGAGAATTCTGGTATGGAAGTTCCGAGGTGTAATTAACAGAAATTCAGAGGATATATCCTAGGGAAATCATAGTAGAGCCTAAAAGGAATTTCATGCATTATTCCAATGCATTTCCAATGAGAATTTCAAGGACACTTAAAGTGGAATTCCATTAGAATTCTGAAGCATATTTTGAGACATTCCTTAGCAGAAAAAGGAATACCAAGATACTAGCAATACCAATAAAACTACAAAGAAAGTTCTGAGAAAAATTCCAAAGGATTCAGATGAATTCTAAGGTGTATTTAAGGTAATTCGGATGGAGTTATTAAAAGTTCGAAGTGAATCGCAGAGTGAATTTCAAGATTATCTGTAGCTAATTTCTATAGTGTTTATAGTAAAATTATGTGGATACAGTGCTTTCCCGATTTTGTCAGCCCCTTTTCAAATGTTAGGCTGACAAAAACAGGAAAGTGACAAAAACCGGGAAAAAATACCCTTTTTTTTTCATCAAAACTATTGCATAATAATGAAATCCTTATAGAGTACGGAGTGCAATGGGATGATATGACCAACAGCGCTTATTTACATGTTTTGCATAACAAATTTAATGGAGTTTCATCCATAATCACTAGAAGAGCTGCAGAACATTCATCTGGGAAATTCTTTATATCAATTATCATCAATAATCATAATAATTTATAATCAATTTTAGTACGAGAAAAAACGCTGTTGGTCATATAACGCCGGGGTGCGTTTTACCCCACCTTGTCCTACATATGGCTATTATTTGTAAAAACTCTTCTAAAACATCCAATAATTAGAATTATTGAATTAATCTTCCTTCGACGGTAATGAAATATGTATCAACTTTCAAAGCAGAGAAAATGAGGGGGGGGGGGGTCACAAAGCTAGACCTGCATTGAAGTTGGCACGGGGTGGTATCCACTAGTTGCTTAATATAGCTCCACTAAAACCTATTCCTTACTCTCTCCTCTGCCTGGATCCCTCCGGGACCGCGCTGAAGCGACTACTTCGAGGGGGTGCTAGATGGCGTTGCTAGATCGCTGCTCCTCTCTACATTCCAAGTGCCTTCCTCTGGACACATTTCTTTGAGGACTTTTTCCACGTTAAGGACAGGCATCTCCCTTCGCATTGTCTCGCACCTTGGACAGTCGAAGACCACATCCTCCGGCGTTTTATCCACGTTGCCACACTCCGGACAGAGGGGTGACGCTGCGTGTCCGAACCGATGCAGCTGTGGCCATACAGGAATGGCGTCCGGTAGTGGTTGACTTCTCCGTGTTTTCTGTTCACCTCACATCGGTAATAACCGATGTGTCCATCTACCGTTATCCACTGTGTTCCACTCCTATTGCCACTTTGCCAAAGACTCCGCCTTCACCACTTTCCGTACTCTACCGGCTTCTCTCTGACTGTAGCATTCGCTGTCCTCCGCCGGGTGATGCCGATAGGGATCATTCCGACGATAGCACATACTGCTTCCGATGAGATGGTTCTGAACGCACTCACGACTCGCATGGCCATGAGCCGGAACGTACTGCTCAGTTTCCTTTGGTTCTGCTTTGTTTCTAGTGCTGTAAAGCAGGTTGGACCTCCATACCTCAGTATCTAGCCAGAAGATGCCTCTTGATATTGCTAGGAATAGAGTTGTTCAGCATGATTCTAGCTATTGTGGTGATGGCCTTCCAAGCATTCTCACAGACATATTCGACGTGGCTGTTGCAGTTTAGTCGGTCATCGATCATCACTCCCAGGTATTTCAATACGTACTTCGAGGCAAAGGCGTGCGTTGGACCAAGGATGGAGCCTTTTGGAACTCCCGTTGTGATCCTAATAGATCGTTGTCCCATATCTGTCTCGTAGACCAGAACCAGGCTCTGGAAGTAACTCCTCAGAATCCAGCACAGGTAGCCATGGACCATCATTCTATGCAGCGCTTTGGCAATGGCTTTCTAGCTGCACTGTAGAATGCATTCTTGACGTCGATCGTTATCACGGTGCAAAATCGATCTCCTCTTCGCTTCTGTTTGGACGCCTTCTCGGCTCTCTCGACCATTGTCCGAATTGCATCCACCGTTGATCTCCCTTTCCAGAATCCAAACTGCCTCTCCGACAATCCAAAACGAATGCTGATAGGGCTGATTAGGTTGAAGCATTGTCCCTTTCAATTAACGATGTTATTTATCTCCGTTGAATTCGAGAATTTGAGATGAAGAAATCTCTTGAAAATTGAGTGTCAATCAAAACTTTAAAGAACAATTCAATGAGATATGTAATGCTCTTTTTTTATATTCTAAGAATAAATGTGGCTGACAATGAAGATTGATTGAGATTCTAGACAAATGTTTGAAATTGGATTATCTGCAGAATCTTTAATAATGTGAGATTAAAAAAATCAAAATCATGAGTCAGATTCCTCAGATTTTGAAATATGCAAATTTTGTAGGGCTGAAGAAACTGTTCAATTCCTGTACCTTAAAAAAATATAATCCAAACTGCAGATTTAAGTTTCAGATCTTGAAAATTAGCCAAAATTCTAGATTTGAAAACAAATATCAATATAATGGATCACAGAAAATTTGCAAGGTTCACGGGCTTGAAGAATCTGGAATTACATGACATTACCACGATAGTTTCTGAAGAAGTGTAGGCGAACTTAAAGGGAATTCTAACTAGTATCCTAAGACGAACCTAACTGGAATGTCATTTTAATTTAGAGATGAACTTCAAGCCAATTCGATGGTATGCTTCCAAAGTAATTCTGAGGACCTTATGATTCCTGGTAAATGGTCAGTAGATTTCTAAGGGAGTTCTGAGAACAATTCAAGCGATAAGAGTTTCTACTTAATTCTAATGAGAGTTACAAGGTGAGAAGAAAATTCAAACCATTATTTTTAAGCATAATTACAAAGCAAATGTGAAAATAATTCCAAAGAGATTCAGAGAGCATTCTTAGTGAATCCTGAGGAGAAATACAACGGAAGAATGAGGCATGATTTCTTGAATTATGAGGAGCGTACCAGGAGAAATTTAAAAGAATTCTGAAGACTGACTTTTAATTTCAAGAGATTTCTGAAGATAATGCAATGGAAGTTCCGATGTGTATTCTACATAAACTCAGAGGATATATCCTAGGGAAATCATAGGAGAGCCTGAAAGGAATTTCATGCCTTATTCCAATGCATTTCCAATGAGAATTTCAAGTTGAATTCCATGAGAATTCTGAAGCATATTTTGAGGCATTCTTGAGCAGGAAGAGGAATACCAAGATACTAGTAATACTAATAATACTACTAAGAAAGTTCTGAGGAAAATTCCAAAGGATTCAGATGAATTCTAAGGTGTATTTTAAGGAATTATTAGCAGTTCGAAGTGAATTTAAGAGTGAATTTCAAGATTATCTGTAGCTAATTTCTAGAGTGTTTAGAGTAAAATTATGTGGGTCTTGCCATCTAGAGTCGGAATCTCAAGGCAGTTTTCTTAGATGATTAAAAAAAATCTTCAACAAACCCCAAAGACACCCTGCAGGACTTGGAGAAAAAAAAATTAAATCGGTTCAAACAGATCGATTCAAAAGGGTCGATTTAGTCGATAAATCGATAATTTTTAAAAAATAGATCGATTATTTTGACAAGATCGCCCAATGCTACCGTGCTCGTGATGCTGCCTTCTGTCAATCGTACTGGTTTGATATAGGGATGCCAGCCCCCTGGGGCAAACTGAAGACAAGTAATGATTATAGTCGCTATATTCATAGTCTGGTGGATAGAATTTCGATCTATCAAAAAGCGGAACCAATTCAATATATTGTAGACCAACAATTGAAAAGGTACTATCAACTTTCATAAACAAAACTTTGATTATTCTTTCCTCGCCAATCGAACGCAAATCACCAGCATCATCGGATAGGGGAAACTTTCCCCAACCCAAAGATGGTATTAATTTGCGTAGGCGAGTCTTGAGTCACGAGAAAACGGGTTCCGAAGTTTTGTTCACAATAGCTGTTGTTGGTCGTGATTTGCTCGATTGGTTCCGCTATTTGACAGCTCAATTGACTCCCGAGATTCTATCCGCCAGACTATGAATATAGAGACTATAGTAATGATCCCCAGTGAAAATCTCTGCTCTGCAAAACCCACAACCTGTGATGGCAAATATCGATGGTGGAGGACGGCTTTCATTTGAGTGCCTCTGTTACTCAGAGTTGCTCAGATTTACTCTGATTTACTCTGAGATCTGATCTAATTTGCGACGGAAACACAATTAGTAGGGCATATAGTTTTGGAAGCTGACCCTGCTTGTCAGTTCAATAACTGACATCATTGCATCTGATTGAGCAAAGTTCCTTAATTGAATGGGATGGTTAGGTTGCGTGGGAGTGGTTTGATTCTTGAGGAATTTTCGTTTAAAGCCATTGTTTACGTTTGGTTGTTCCGCCTATTTCAATTGTTGGTCTAGCGTTAACAGTAAAAGAAGGAAATCAATGGATGTCGTGACGTCGCCCTAACCTCAATGTACCTTTTCAAAAACTCTCAAAACGTTAACAAATAAAATTATATTGATTTAATTCGAGATAAATCTGTAAAATTTTGGGAACGATTTGAATATAACATTGGCTTTAAATTACGTTTTCAAAGTTGATGAGGAAGATAAAAGTGAGGCTACGTGATGCCACTGAATGAATGCAATACCTAAATTCAATAAATGATCTCGTTTTCTACCAGTTTATTGAAGTTTTTGACTTTTTTGGAAATCACTGTGGTGTCATGGCCTCTGTTGCTAGAACAGTAAAATGCATCCACAGACACACCCCCAAGCTCAATTTTTTTTTAGTATCTCCTCAGCTGGGATGAGTACAGACAACAAACGGAATAATAAATCGTTCATCAGAGAGCAAGTGAATTCCTCAGAGTTACTCTAGATTGCTCTGAATTTCTTACTGTCTTCCCCCTTGACTAATATTATGAGTATCATCATCTTTATATTACGCGATTCTGATTTAAGAAGTTCAAAGCAATTAATTTACATGACTTAAACTATTTGTTACTTCTGCGTGAAGTTAACGATTTACATAGTTGAAGATGCTAATTTCAAATAACAGACTAAAGTGGTAATTTTTATACGATAGATGAGGAGATGAAAGTATAAAGCTGATAGTTCCGTTAGAGTACAGCGGTGTGAAATTTACATGACCTTGCCCCGTTTTGAGCTACTCAATTCCAATTTGAAGTTCAACGCACTTCCCAAATGTGCAATAATATTTTTTTTCGTCACAGTGCAAAAACTGACGTAAAATGTGTCAAATGAGTTTTGAGCCCCTTTGATACGACCTGTGAACGCGTTCGTCTGGATGCCGAGGACCCCAGACGTAGTGGCAATAGTTTGTCTAGCTAGTGTTGTTAATTTATGCGATTGATGCTGTGTATTGCAGTAGCAGCTGCACCCCATCTTGTTGATTGGGTTGATGGATGGGTTGTAGCAAAGATCATCCCATGTGACAATTGAAGGAGTGCTTGTGATGAATTCGATTGAACACTGTAAGAAATCTTTGTTTCATTTCTTCTACTGGTAGACAATGTGGAAAAATCTTGTATTTGAGAATGTTTATCTCCGTATGACGAAAAGTCAAACACTATTCTACTCACGCTTTAGATTTTTTTTTTTTCGTCTATCACCGGCTACTAATGCGTCTCCTTCACCTAATCTGATAGCATTCAGCCTTCGGTTGAGTGTAGCTTTTTGTTCACCGTACTCAATGAAACTCACTTACCTGGAAAACGGCTCCTCGCTCCAGCGCAAGCATCGAACGAGAAAATTTCTGCATCTGTAATTTGTCTTTGTGGAAATTATGGAAAATCAAGTCTTCAAACCGCGTTCCTTGAGCCTTATCAGAGCACCTCTACCCTGTACCTCCCCCTCCTGAGCTGTACCTGACAATTTCCACCTGCCGACATCTCGAAACATGATGTTTTCCAATTCCTTTTGCGGGGACCGCTCAAACATGGAGGAGCTGAACAACAGAGAGTGAAAAAAAACCGATCTGCTACCGTCATCCAAATTAGGATCACCTTCTCCGCGCGCTCCACTGCTGTCATCATATGGCAGCATAAAAATAGAGAATATCTCGTTTGTCACCGCATCACCTCGTCGTGGGTCGACCCCGGTGTGTATCGTCGTCACTGCTAGACTGATGGACTGCAGCCGCAGCAGCTTGCTGCCAATGTCCATTTTCGATCATTCCGAGAGCAAACGACCGACCGTCCGCCATATCGAGAGGATCAACCAGCGAACGAACGGACGAACCCTGCGCACGTCTTCTCGCTTTGCCAAAGTGTGATGCAAAGCAGGTGAGATCCCAATGTGCATCGGTTGGTGATGATTATGGTGTCCCGCTGCATGCCAATGCTGCAGGATGCAAGCAGCAACTACAGCACACACACGGCCGATGATAATGATGATAACGATATGTGACACAAAGAAGCGGAAGGGTTGACAGAATGTGTGGGTGTTCAGAAAGGTTGTTAATGAAGTTTAGAACTTTTGATATTGGACCGATTGTAAAATAGTGGTGAAATAAGAATACAAAAGGTAAAGTCTTGATCATAAGCTACTACTATTCAAGAAAACCTGGCAACCCTGCACGCTATCACTCCGGCTACATCTTCACCGAGCATTGTCACCATTTCCCATTCCCGGAAAGAAGACTCATTCGACTAATAAAGTTGAGCATTTGCGTCATAATTTTTCGCTTCATTAATAAATACAATCGCCAGCATGTAGAAGGATTGGCCGTTCCGATCCAAACCTGCGGCAACAGATCCGGACCATACGGCACCAAGCATAAGCAAGTAACAAAAACTTATCTTCGATCACTGCGGATCCTATCGCTTACCTGGGATTACCAAATCAGGGTGGAATATTTTATTAATGAAATACCTTACCGTTGTTGGAGCGCTGCACTCCATCTTGTGGCGGAACGCATAATGTGCAGTGATATACTTTTTTCTTGCTGCAGTTTTAAGCATACCGCTTTTTTATACCATTCCGACTATTATGGCCAACTCGTACATATTATTAGCTTAAAGTGTCGTCGCTCAATGAAATGGACCAATATGGCGCACATACGTCGGTCGTCTCATCGCCGGAATTGGATAAAAACAATTTATCCACTTTCGGCACACGCTAATCCCCCATGTCGATGGTTTTTCATCGCCGTAAAATTGTGTAATTCCATCACCACGTTACGTGACAAATTGATCTCGCACTAATCCCCTTCTTGTGGCGTTTGTTCGCCTTTGTCTCTTTCAGGATGATCGTTCACCGATGACGTCCGGCAGCGATACCGAGGACTACTCGCCTCCCGATTCGCCTCCTGGACCTAGTTGTAGTAATAGTAAAATACCTAATGATCCAATCATTAATAGTAATAATCACAGTGTTAGTATAGCGCCACAAACGTCGTCTTCTAGTACGTCAACTTCAGCAGCAGCAGCAGCAGCAGCATCGTCGGCAGCGGCACAGGCAGCTGCGAATAGCAACACGCTGTCCGTCCTCCAGCAGCAAATCAAACAACAGCAGCAGGCTCTCCAGCACCAAATTCAACAACAGCAACAACAACAACAACAACATCAGCAGCAGCAACAACAACAACAACAACAACAACAACAACAACAACAACAATCATCATCAAAATCGGCTCAACATCATCAACAACATCAGCAACAGCAAGCTCAAGTGACAAGCAATGTAATCTATCCGGCAGCGGCCTTGGCTAATCTACCTCAGGACGTGCTGGTCAGTCTGCTGCAGTCCGGGCAGATTCAGCTGCACAACGAGGGTAAGTAATTTCCTAGATTAGACTGTAAATTTCGTTTGATCTTTCCTCATTGCGAAAACCTATTCCGATAAGCATAACAATTTGCATCATTGTTTGTTATGGGCAATCTTCCACATTTGTGCTAAATTCGGCCTTCCTTCCTTCCGAAATTCCAATGAGATTTTACCTCAATTTTCTGTAGATCACAACATTACCATAGAGATAACTTTAAGACCAGAAGGTCCCGAAGAAACGTGCTCAACTTTTTGGCTCAGCTCTGGTACTATCTTCGGTCCCAAGCTAATCGATGCACTCCTCGAAACATAGGAAAATCCACGAACCCCTCATTTTATCTATCAAACTTTTATAGTGATTTAAAACAAACATAGCATAGTCGTTGGCGTAGCTAGACAATTTATCTGGAGGGGACCTAGATAATTCTGGAGGGGGCCTATAGATAATTCTGGAGGGGGCCTGGCCCCCCTGGCACCACCATTAGCTACGCCAATGAGTATAGTACTAGAATTTTGACTAGAATGGGGTACGCTTATAGATGTACTTGGGACCAACAGGCTAGGCAAGTAGTGAGCCAATTTAAAATCGTTAGTTTCCACCGGTTGACATTACTCTATTTGTTCTAGAATTCACGTAGAAGTTATGCTGGAACTGCTACTGAAAATTTACCAGAAATTCCACACTGGAATTCTTCCTTGATTCCAAAAAATCTCTCTTGAGTTTCCTCTAAAAATCCCGCTTAAATTCCTCAAGAAATATTCCGGATACCTTTGAAAATTTTTCTAGGTATTTTAACAGGAATTTTTGAAATTTTCGTTGAGAATCGTTTGGAATTCCTGCTCCATAAATGCACCCAGGATTTCCTTATCAAAATTGAATCAGAAGCGCTTTTTGGAATTCCTTAGAAGGAACCCCTCCCAAAAATTTCTTCTTCATATCTTACACCCAACCGGTGGATGTAAGATTCGCTTACAATTATGTGGGATTCATCATCAGAGGATGTTAGTGGAGACCGCATGAACCGAGGATGCGATATACCTAGCTGCGGTCCAATGCAAGAAAATTGGAGACCGAAAAATGTAGAGTGTATTAGTGAGGTAAATTAATTATGTCGAAAAAAATAGGAAAAAGGTTGCCGACTGGACTCGAACAACGAACGTTGTGGTTATCAGACCTGTGCTTTCTCCACTGTTCTCTCCATGCCTCTGAATAAGGATAGCCTAAAAGCAAACAAGAAGCGCTCATTTCCTCTTACACTCGACTTCGTATGCTTTTTCTGCTGGAGAAATTCGAGGCAAGTGTGTGCGTCGTTCTACCATGTTATACATAAAAATCAAGGCAAATGCTTGCTTGTGTAGGTGAAAGCACAGACAGAACACGAAATAAAAAAGGCAAAAAACCATTACATCACCTGCAAGGTCAACTTCTAACATTCGCTGCGATGTTCATATTGATTGTAATAGATTTTTGGTTTGCGTGTACACACTGAATTTAGATCACCGAAGTCAGTAGCATTTAAGCTGGTTTTTGAACAGCTGAACAGGTTAATATAGTTTTCCAAATACCATTACTCGTGATATATAAATAAAATTAAGAAGTACATGATTTTATCATTAAATGACGTTGACTGAACAAAGCCTGGACAAGTTCGGAATCAATTTACTAATTTTCGAGTTTTTTAATTGTTAACCATTTACCGAACAGTTCCATAGTTCATAATTTACCGAACAGTGGAGGCTTGAATAAGTGTTAAAAGAGTTCATGGATTTCTATCACACATTCAATCTGTAGTTTCTTATATAATAGTATTGAAATTCTTCCTGTAATTTCTCTGAGTTACCTCAAGAAATAATCAAATAATTGGAGAAATCCCTTCGAGAAAATTTTCAGGAATTCTACAGTAATTCCACAACTCCTTCCTAAAACTCTTCCAATTCTAGAATTATCTTGAAATATATCTTAGAATTCATCCCGAAATTCCCTGTAGAATCTCAGTTGAATTCCTAATAATATAAGGTATGGTGAAAGTCTTTCTGATTTCTCTAGCATTTGTGTTAGAAATTCTGTGGACATCTTTCTGTAATTGTACTTGCAATTCTTACAGAAATCCTGGAGCTCCCAGTGGAATTGTACCTGGAACAGCACTAGAGTTCTTCCAGGAGTTTATCTGTAATTGATGCTGATAGTGGTCTACCACTCATTGTAGCACGGAAACTAGTCCGATAGTCGTGTAACCTTCTCACCGTTGAACTTGATCAAGCTTAATAACCTCTGATTGTCATCAGCAAATCTCTATATGAAGGGCCAAAACAAATGGATGAATTGATAGGCAATTTGCCTATGAATTTCCTTGGGACAGTTAAGAATCTCCTTCCAACAACTTGATCAGTCAATTGGTCAGAAAACGAGTCATCCAACAGAAAGATGTCCCTATGAATGGGGAGAAGAGCCCGCTCTTTATCCACGAAATGTTAGCAACAGGGAGTTGACATCTTCACTCTCTCCATTCAAATCGCTTCAATTCCAGGAGCTTATCTGGACTTCCTCCTAAAATTATTCATAAATTCTTCAGATTCTTCTCTTAAAACCTACCCCTAGAATACCTCAGAAAATGCTAAGGAATAACTCTTGGAATTCCGAACAGCATTCCTCCAAGAATTTCCCTTGGAACCTCTTTAAAAATTTTGTTAGGGAAACATCTTAAATTCCTCCTGCACGAAATCTTCCAAGAATTCATCCAGGCATTCCTCCTGCAAAATGGTAGAAAAAAAAACCATCGTGAAATTCCTAATATGTTTCCCTGGAATTTGTGCTTAAATTCATCCAGAATTGTTTAAAGAATTAATTAGAATTTTTTTCGAAAATTTTCCAAAATTCTTAAAGTCTTAAATTCTTCCAGCCATTTTTTCACGAACTTCTCTTATGGCGGTGAGCTTCAACTTGGATTAACTAAATAATGACCCTGATAAGATGATCGGCCAAATTTCACATCCTCTGGTGGCAACCTCAACCTTCTTACTGAGTTCCAGACTAAGATCACCATCGGAAATGTTACCAAGACTGGTCGTAATTTCATCTGAACTCACCATTCTAGGAATCGAGGCTATGGACCTGTTCGATTTGCGGTCTGTGCCGATAAGCAGCTTGATTAATGTCGTTCACCATCGTTCCAATCCGTTCACCAATCATTCAGATTATTCTCTTAAAACATACTCCAAGAATACCTCACAAAATGCTAAGGAATAACTCTTGGAATCCCAAATAGCATTCCTCCAAGAATTCTCCTTGGAACCTCTTAAAGAATTTTGTTAGGGAAACATCTTAAATTCCTCCTACAGAAAATCTTTCAAGAATTCATCCAGGCATTATTCCTGCAAAATGGTTGAAAAAACCATCGTGAAATTCCTAAAAATTTTTCCCTGGAATTTGTTCTGAAATTCATCCAGAGTTGTTTAAAGAATTCATCAGAAATATTTCCGAAAATTTTCCAAAATTTCCTCAGCAAATGGTCTTGAATTCTTCCAGCCATTTTTTCACGAACTTCTCTTATGGCGGTGAGCTTCAACTTGGATTAACTCAATAATGGCACTGATAAGATGATCGGCCAAATATCACAGCTTCTGGTAGCAACCTCAACCTTCTCGCCGAGTTCCGGACTGAAATCACCATCGGAAATGTTACCAAAACTGGTCGCATTTTCATCTGAATTCACCGTTCTAGGAATCGAGACTATGGACCTGTTCGATTTGCGGTTTGTGTCGATAAGCAGTTTGATTATTGTCAATCACCATCGTTCCAATCCGTTCACCAATCATTCAGATTATTCTCTTAAAACATACTCCAAGAATACCTCACAAAATGCTAAGGAATAACTCTTGGAATCCCAAATAGCATTCCTCCAAGAATTCTCCTTGGAACCTCTTAAAGAATTTTGTTAGGGAAACATCTTAAATTCCTCCTACAGAAAATCTTTCAAGAATTCATCCAGGCATTATTCCTGCAAAATGGTTGAAAAAACCATCGTGAAATTCCTAAAAATTTTTCCCTGGAATTTGTTCTGAAATTCATCCAGAGTTGTTTAAAGAATTCATCAGAAATATTTCCGAAAATTTTCCAAAATTTCCTCAGCAAATGGTCTTGAATTCTTCCAGCCATTTTTTCACGAACTTCTCTTATGGCGGTGAGCTTCAACTTGGATTAACTCAATAATGGCACTGATAAGATGATCGGCCAAATATCACAGCTTCTGGTAGCAACCTCAACCTTCTCGCCGAGTTCCGGACTGAAATCACCATCGGAAATGTTACCAAAACTGGTCGCATTTTCATCTGAATTCACCGTTCTAGGAATCGAGACTATGGACCTGTTCGATTTGCGGTTTGTGTCGATAAGCAGTTTGATTATTGTCAATCACCATCGTTCCAATCCGTTCACCAATCATTCAGATTATTCTCTTAAAACATACTCCAAGAATACCTCACAAAATGCTAAGGAATAACTCTTGGAATCCCAAATAGCATTCCTCCAAGAATTCCCCTTGGAACCTCTTTAAGAATTTTGTAAGGGAAACATCGTAAATTCCTCCTGCAGAAAATCTTTCAAGAATTCATCCAGGCATTATTCCTGCAAAATGGTTGAAAAAACCATCGTGAAATTCCTAATATGTTTTCCCTGGAATTTGTTCTGAAATTCATCCAGAGTTGTTTAAAGAATTCATCAGAAATATTTCCGAAAATTTTCCAAAATTTCCTCAGCAAATGGTCTTGAATTCTTCCAGCCATTTTTTCACGAACTTCTCTTATGGCGGTGAGCTTCAACTTGGATTAACTCAATAATGGCCCTGATAAGATGATCGGCCAAATATCACAGCTTCTGGTAGCAACCTCAACCTTCTCGCCGAGTTCCAGACTGAGATCACCATCGGAAATGTTACCAAAACTGGTTGCATTTCCATCTCGAGCAGCGCTGAACTTAACGTTCTAGGAATCGAGACTATGGACCTGTTAGATTTGCGGTCTGTGCCGATAAGCAGCTTGGTAAATGTCGTTCACCATCGTTCCAATCCGTTCACCAATCGACTCAAGCTATAGTTTCCAGAGGTATTCCGAAGCACGCTGGGTAGATGCACAAAAGCACAAGCGAAGCGGTACATGAAGGTACGTCCCGCCTATTGCCCGAAACGGCCAGTAACGTACGCTACACTCCCCAAGGCGGACGCAGAACTTGAAAGACTCCAGATCAACGGTATCATTTCTCCAGTTCAATTCTCGGATTGGGCAGCAGCAATAGTCGTCGTACGCAAGTCGGACAACGTATCAGTCCGTCTTCTTCTTCCTCGCATTTCAAGCTTATTGCGTGCTCTCAACTTAGTGTTCTAGATGCACTTCTACAGCTATGCCTGTACCATTTTTGCATTGGTATAATTGTGTGGCAATTCCAATCATACTTCTATGCCCAGGGAAGTCGAGACATTTTCCAACCCGAAAAATTCCAAGACCGGACCGGGAATCGAACCCAGCCACCTCCAGCATGGTCTTGCTTTGTAGCTGCGCCTTTACCGATTGAGCTAAGGGAGGTCCCGTATCAGTCCGTGTATGTGGCGATTATTCCACGGAGCTGAACAACGCGCTGGAATGTGACCGTCATCTGCTCCCTCATCCCGACATCCTCTTTGCAGAACTGGCTGGAGCACGTTACTTTACCCATCTCGATTTGTCTGATGCCAACCTACAGGTCGAGGTCGTGGAGGAATCGCGAAAGCTACTCACGATCAACACGCATCATGTACTGTTCCAGTATAACCGACTACTCCCTGGAGTCAAGCGCATCATCAAAAGCATGGCAGCCGGCATCTGGACGATATCCTCATCGCTGTCTCTACGCTGTTCTCGAGCAGATACGTGAGTATGGTTCTCACCTACGCCTCATAAAATGTCGTTTCGCACTCTCCGAGATCGATTTCCTCGGACACATCGTGGACAAGGACGGCATTCGATTTGATCCTACAAAACAGAAGCCATTTCGAATATGCAGCCTCCGAAGGATGCCCAGCAACTCCGCTCCTAACTCGGTGGATTCGTGAAGCAGATGAAGCAACTCAGGGCTCTCCTGAACAACCTCATCAAGAAGGAATCACGCTGGAACTGGACCAAGGATTGCCAGAAATCTTTCGAGCAGTTCAAGAGCATTTTACTTTTCGACCTGCTGCTTACACACTACGACCCGTCAAAGGAGATCATTGTTGCAGCAGATGCATCGAAGTACGGTCTTGGCGCTATCATCATGCATCGCTTTCCGACCAGTGAAGTGGAGGCAAACGCTCATGCCTCGCGCTTACTGACCCCAGTAGAGATGAACAACCCTAACATTGCAGGTTTTATCGCGGTTTTATAGCATTCTACAAGTATAAATCATGGTCTACAGAACCCTCATAAAACCAAAATTGTTACTTGGGTACGGACAAGTGGAGAAGGAAGCATTAACCCTGAAATTCGCTGTCACCCGTTTCCACAAGATACTGTAAGAACGACACTTCCTCCTGCAAACCGATCATCAACCGTTGCACTGCTCGTTTGCAGTGCTGGGCTTTGACACTCCTGCTGTACGATTTCGACATCCATCACGTTTCATCTACGAATTTTGGTTACGCAGATTTCCTGTCCCGGCAAATGTCATCGCATCATAGACCCGACGAGGATTACGTGATAGCCGCCGTGTACGTCGAATTGGAAGCCAAAGCAATGCTCAACGACACCAACAGCAACCTTCCAGTCACGCATCAGATGATTGTGGCTGTGGATCCAGTTCTTTAGCAAGTGGTGAATTGCCTGAACGAAGGTTGGCCAGTATTGTAGAGCGCTACTTCGTCTTAATTGCCCATTTCCGTTCTATCGATCAGAAAAGATCAATAATATCAATGATTTCACCGTGCACAAATCAATAATAGGTTTGTTCCGATGCGTTAGTTCATTAGCTACAACATAAATCCTGTTAGAGTGCATTGTATGAATATTTACGCTCATTGTTCTCAAAACAAAAGAAGCGCTCCTAGCGAATCCCCTTTTTCTACGTTTATCCGTAGGACGAAGAAAATCTAATGACGTTTCAATGCGTTAGGACGGAATTTAAACTTGTAGAACGAATTTAGAATCAAGAAGCAGCGTTAGATTTTAGACAATATCTCAAGAATTTGTGACTCTTTATCAAATCCAACGGTACGTATGGAAAGGTGAATAAATTTGCAAGTCATCTTTGATAGAAATAATCCATTTTTTGTTTAAACTCGTTCAGAAAAGAGATGTAAAGCGCGGGTTGTGCTTAGTAGGACGGAAATTAGATCAAAAACCCTATATGCGAAGCAGATTTCTGATCCTGATGTCAAGAAGTTTTTCGCTAGACGAGATGGAATTCAATTCGTCGGAAATTGTGTTATGTTCGTACCAATAAAGTTTCACAAGCAGATCGTTCGTCAGTTGCATCGTGGAACGGATGAAGTCTTTGGCCCGCAGTTGCAGCTACTGGCCCAATGTTGACGACGATGAGGTGCAGTTTGTCCGTCAGTGCACTGCATGCGCTGAAGCAGCAAATGGCATTACCCATATTCGCACTGCTCCCAACCATCCACAGTCCAATGGCCAAGTGGAGCGATTCGGTGATTCACTCAAGCGTGGCCTCAAGAAGCTAGCCAAGGGGGAAGGCTCGCCCACACTGGAGCACCGGCAGACATTCCTTTCGGTGTATCACTCAAAGCCGAACTGAAACACAGCATAATCGACGTCTCCAGCAGAAGCATTTCTCGGAAGACCAGTGCAAACCACTTTGGACCTGTTGAAGAAGCCTGTTCCTGTTACTCAAGGTGCCAAATAAAACGAGCAGTTCAATCGTCGGCATGGAGCAGTCAAGCGCGACTTCGAAGACGATCCCCTGGTCTACGTTGACCAGCATCACTAAAACGCCAAGTCCTGGATTCCTGGTCGAGTCATCAAACGGAAAGGCTCTGTCTACTATATCGTTTCCCTGGAGATGAACGGAAGCCGAAGCTGGTGAGGTTGCATGTCAACCCAATGCACCCTCGTCACAATTCTGATGTCCCAGAGCAATCGACGCAGCAGCTACCATGGCAAAACCTGCTCGATGTGGTTCAAGATGCCATAGCTGTACCGAATGATCCAGAAGAGCCTGTTAATTCCGATGTCCCTATTCCTGGTGGTTCTCCAGTAGCAAGTACATCCGACACGAATCCGATGGTCATTCATGAAGTTGCCGCTCTAAATGTAGAATTGCAGTTCGCACAAATAGCCGTGCCATCTGAACCAGTTGAAGAATTCCTACGACGTTCCTATGTTATTTTCAAAAGGAGGAGATGTAGTAGGCCCTGCCTGAATGATAGCAAAAAGATTTCCATTAGTATTACAACCACCAACCAAGTTAGACTAATAAGCAGCAGCTCCTCACAACAACTAGTTTTACTTGTTGGCCTTGGTTACGGATATAACAATTCCCATTGAATGCCTTCTGGAATTCCAATGTCATTTTTCCTGGTGTACTCTTTCTGACGTTCCTTCTAAAATTCCTCATGGAAAATAGCATAAAATTTCTCCTAGTTTCCTTTGAAATTCCTTTTGGATTTCAATTGGAATTCCTTCTACAGTTCCTCGTGTATTTACTAAAGTGATGCAAAATTTGAAATGTTCGCTCCACAATGCTCAAACGGTTTCAAATCGGATCTTGATTAGCCCCTCAAAATGTGAACTCATTTGGTAAGAAACTTACTTGGCACAATCCATTTGAAGTTTTTATGGGCATTACTATGGGAATTCCAAACATTTTGTTCATTGTCTTCTAGGCTTTTTCCATATGGAAATATTAAAAAGTTCTATAGTTTTCATATGAAAAATATTCCCCGCTACAAATTTTCCGGGGATTTTATTTCTGCCAAACGGCAAGTTAAATAGTTATTAATTGTTTAAGAGACAGATAATCTAATGACATGATTAAGCCCACGACGGGACTTGACAATCGAGCTTCTCACTCTTCTTAATGTTTTTGACGAATACCCTTCGGAAAGTTGTGCGTGGTGTTTGATGGAGTTGACCAATGATGTCAGGAATGTAAAATATTTTTTCTATTTTAATTTGGATATTATTCGGAGTTTCTACCGCAGTTTAGAAGCTTGTACATCATATTTGCTCAACTCAATGAACAACCATAAACAAACAACAATATCCATCGCTTAAAACATGCAATGCACTCAATTTTTCAACTTTCCTTTCGTAAATATAAACAAAACAAATGGCTCGAAATCACTACCCTATTGTCAAGTCCCGTTCCAGGATTAAGCAGCTGTTTTGTGAGCAACACTGTACTGTGCAGTATGACATAGTAGCCATGATTCGTAAGGTCGGCGCACAATAGATACGTTTTCAGGTTTTTTGAAAGTTAGCCCATGCATTATCTGTCAAAAAGCCGAAAACGTATCTATTGTGCGCCGGTCTTTATGCTCTATTCCACGCGCCAGAAACACAATTCTCGATCACTTTTTCGAAGAAACGTATCAGCTTTTGTAAACAATGCATTTGATCGTCGGTTTGGTGTAACTGGCAGCTCGCCCACACATACTAACACCACTTTCAGGCAGGGGAAAATTTCCCCTATCTGATGATAGTGTTAGCATGCGTGGGCAAGCTACCAGTTACGTCAAATCGACGGTCAAATGCATTGTTTACAAAAGCTGATACGTCACTTTGAAAAAGTAATCGAGCATTGTTGCCTGCCTAACAGTTGATTGAGCTTAGTCATAAGATTTCAGTGGCTTGAATCATTAATAACTTTAGTTCCTTACATTTTATCGAAAAGTAATCCTCAACGAAGTTTTAGATGAGAAAATTTCCTCAAGCATAGCTATCATTTTTTAAAGCAGAGTGAAATGGTGAAATTTTAGAAAGATATGAACAAAATATTTAGTTTTTTCATAGTAAATTCTATATAAATTAAAATCGTTTGTGCCAAGTCAGTTTCGTACTATATGAGATCAAATTTTCAGAGGCTGATCAGGACCCAGATTGAAGCCGTTTGAGCAGTGTGGAGCGAAAATTTCACTTTTGGCATCAGTCTAGTATTGACTCTAAAAATTCCGCTTGGAGTTCCTTCTGAATTTCCTCTTAATAATACTCCTGAAATTTCACCTGAAATTAAAGATACACTGCTCTTCTTAATCCATCGTGGAACTCATCTTAAAAATTATCTTGAAATTTCAGCAGAGGTTTTGCTCCAGTGCCATGCGGGACCAAAATCTGTTCACCTAAAAAATGGATTGACCGCATTTCGAATCATTTTCTATGGATGTAGGTACCACTTGAATGTTTCTCGTAGTTTTTTCAATGGAACACTGATTCCTTCAAAAAATTATCTATGAATTAGTACTTGAAATTATCCTGGAGCAATAAGAGTCCTTCTGGAATTCATTCTTGAAGTTCCTAGAATTCCTAGAAATGTCTTCTTGGACTTTCCCCAAGGCTCCATCAAGAATCACTCCAGAAATTCCTCCTGGATTATCTGTGTTGTTCCTCCTACAAATTCCTATGAAATTCTGGAAGTAGTTAGGGAGTTCACCAGATATTCTTCCTGGAATTTATCGAGAAGCTACTCCATGATTTACTTCATTATTTTTATCATGAATTCTCCCAAGACATAAGTCACAATTGATGATAAACAATTTTCTCAATAATTAACCGAGGAATTCCTTCAGAGATTTACCGGGACATTTTTAATAAAAGTGCGTCAATGATTCCTCCAACATTGTATCCGAAAATTTGTCCCAAAATTCCTCTGAAATTCACCCTGGAATTAATTCACGAAATTCTTTAAAGGTTCTTGTAAAAACAATCTGAATTTCATGAGCATATTGTTAATGGATGTTATCAACGAATTTGTCCAGAACGTTTTTCTAGAATAACTCAGGAATTCCGTCTATTATTGCTCTGAAATTTCTCCTGACAATACTTAGATTTTTTTTCCAGAAATTCCTTCAATATGTCTTCTAGGAATTTTTCTTGAAATCCGTATTGGAATTCCTTTAAATTATCTCTGGAATTCAATTCAATTAACCTTGACTCCCTTCTTAAATTCTACAATAGCTTTTTTTAACTCCTTCTGCAAATCCTTGCAATTAGTCTGAAATTCCAGTTTCAGATTTTCTTAAATTCCTCCTAAAATTACTCAGAACTTTGCTTCTAGAATTCACCCAGTCCTACTAGACTGATGCAAACATATTCAAAAGCTCTCTCCATATAATCTCACCATCGTTTCGTTTCCCTTCCGTTTCTCCCTCAGACGGCGCCCAGCAATACATCACCATCCCGCTATCGCTCATGTCGACCCTCAAACAGCACGAGCCGAAGAATGCCAACGGAAACAACTGTTCATCGCCAAACAATACCAAACCAAACTCTTCCAACTCTAGATCATCGTCTTCTTCTTCGACGTCTTCTTCTCGGGCCTCGCCAGCCACTGCTGGCGCCAGGCAACCACCACCGGGACTGTCCAAGGACATCATCGTCAAAACAGAAGTCGACGAATGAATCCAAAGTTTTGTTCTGTTTTTTTTTTCAATTTGTCCGGTTTGCACTTGCTTTTACAGGATTTTGCTTCTTATAATTTTGGGCTTGTCAATTAATACTCTACATTTTCTCCAACTGGAATAGCTGCCAAATAAGAACTACCAATTAGTTTTTCATAGCTTTCGAAATTTTGTTGCTTTTTTATCTGAATTTTGAACGAGCTTGCCAAATTCTCGTTGGAGCCCGGAGAATAGACTTAATACAATAAATTAGCTCAACTATACTATACATTGTATCTTAAAAAAAATTCGAACCTTAAGCCAGTGGCTAAGGTCACTTTCACTATAGCATAACAACAACTAACGCTTTTAAGAATTAATCTTTAAAACAAAAATAATAACCATTAAATACCAATTATCGGGAATTACCAAAACAGACTCAGACAATTGCTATTCACATTTATATGAAAACAAAAAAATCAAAACACACGCGGGACTAGTAGATTTTTCTCGCAGTGCAAAGCAAATAAAGCGAAGGGGTTTGCAAACACTTAAAACTGCATAACAAATAAGCAAAAATTCGGAATGAGATTCGAGCTGTTGTCGTTTTGAAGTTGACCTACGATTAAGTTGGCGTAACATTAGTTCTTAATACTAAAGTTTAAGATCTTTAACTAATCTTATGGCTAAGGATGAAATTTCTCATTGTTTTATTACTTCTAGCTAAACATAAAACCATATCCATAGATCTTCACTTGTGCACCTAAAATGTGTATGCTAGGTCAAATATTGAGCCGTAAGTAAGGAAATTTTCTGACCTTAAGCATACGGTAAAAGCTCCACATCAAACATCAAATTGTTCATAAACACGCTCTCAAAGCATTTTTTTTTGTTTCATTACGTTTGTCTCTAGTTCTATTCTATTTTCTCGTGTAATTTAAATTATTAATTTATTGTAATTCTCCAAAAAAAAAAGCGTTCTTAATAAAAATTATTGAAAACCATGCTCGTGCAAAATAAAAATAAAAACGACTGGAAAGAAAAGTCCATCACCCAAAAACCTGGGACATTGTTGGGTTGTTTCATAATAGCGTGTATTTCTCTCTGCTTCTCAGGGTGGCCAGACCTACCGATTTTCGGGATGCCTACCGATTCACAGACGAAAGGTTAAAAACTACCGATTTTTCACTTTTCCTACCGAGAATCACAGAATTTTTTGTAATCTTGAAAAATGTTCAATACCAATGTTTTGTTTTCCGTGTAGTCAGAATTAGAATCAGAAATATAAATATTGATTTCGACACGTTTAAAGCAGAAGAACTGAAGGACAGTGTATTGTTCTGGAGCAGAGTCTTGAGAAGCTACTGATAATAAAAAAATTATCTGGCCACCCTGATGCTTCTGCATAAACAGAGACAATCGAATGTCGCTCTTCTCACGTTTTTCTATTTATGTCAACCCTAATACCCTGGACAGACTATGGCTTATATCATGTAATATAAGCTGTCCTGCAATGAGCACTCATACATCTAGTTTTCACTGGAAATCCTATATATGAGTGCTCATTGCAAGACAGCCTATATTACATGATATAAGCCATAGTCTGTCCGGGGTATAAGAGGAAGAGCAGAAAACTAGCTTTTTACTCTTTCATCTCTATCTCTATCTATATCTATCTCTATCATACGCACTTGGCCAATCACGAGCTGGTTCGCGTTTGACAGAAAAGTGGTTCGTTTTCGCCCCCGTATTGTCTCCTCTTCTCTTAAGCTGGGCTTAGACTAGGCAAGTCAAATGATCAACTCAGTTGAATTCAATTGGCTTGAAAAATGAGCCTGGTTCAACTTTTTTCAATTCAAGTGAGTTGATCAAGTCAGTTGAATGACATGGTTTACACGTTCAATTAGCGTTCAAGTCAGTTGAATTCAACTGACTTGATCAATTGACTTGCCCTGTCTAAACCCAGCTTTAGTGTCAACCTATTTCAAACACACGTTCTGCTCACTGAAGAATACTCACTGCTATCCACATGGGTCATAAACATGCACCAAAATGCTACTTTATTATTACTCACAAACCCACTCTGGTCTCTCTTCAATTGTCGAATATTACTCACAACCCCCGAAACACACTAACACTTTTGCAAGTCCTTTCTCATGCTCACTGATTATGAATTTATAGTACGTTCAGACTACAGAGTTATAACATGTTATAGCGCTATCTTGATGGTCGTTTCTGTGTTGCAATTATTTGACAACCGTTATAACATGTTATAACTCTCCAGTCTGGACAGCGTCTTAAACATGTTATAACGGTTGTCAAATAATTGCAACACAGAAACGACCATCAAGATAGCGCTATAACATGTTATAACTCTGTAGTCTGAACGTACTATTAGGCACCATTTTTCCTTGCTGCTTTGAATTATTATAGTTCCCAGCACTTACAAATACAATTCCTTCGCATGTGAAACAATCTACCTCACCATTTCAAGACATTTAATAAACTTCTCTGACGTTTGTGAAATGCACAAGTATTAGTGCATGTGAGGTGCACAATTGACTGAATGGATTACCATTCAGTCATAGTGCAATATCCATTGGTGAACCCCTCGACGAGCTGTCAACTGGATGAACAGGATGAATCTATTCGTCCTCTTTAATCTGACCACCCAACGACGCTTCATTCAGCAAGCATCTCGTTCGTCCTCTCGTCGCAGTGCAGTTGAATAGGTAGGTTGTGCCTGCTCTCCAAAAGGGTTGGGTGATTCCGATGAGATACGGTCCAATAAACCTCACAATGGCGATCCTGCCAGGTTTTAGCTACTAACCAGTGCTAAAATAAATTGAACCATTTTCCATTAGAATCACCCAACGATTTGAGAGGGCTAAAAAGTGGAAATTGAAGTGTTATTTAAAAGAATGGCTAGTCGTAAAGTCCCACGTGTATATTCGTCAAATTTTCGTCTGGTCTATGAGAAAGTGTGAAGCGCGAACCGCGAACCGCGAATGGAATGGAATGATACCAACAAAAACAAAGCGTGCAATGTCAATGTTCATGAGAAGACATTTTGTTTTGCTTTGACGCGTTAATAGTGATTGTTTTTTTTTTCTTCGTTACGTTGCCTTTCAAAAGTGATAATAGCATAGAGGTAACTCTAAGACCAGAAGGTCCCGAAGAAACGTGCTCAACTTTTTGGCTCAGCTCTGGTACTATCTTCGGTCCCAAGCTTATCGATTCACCCCTCGAAACATAGGAAAATCCACTAACCCCTCATTTTATCTGTCAAACTTTCAAAGCGAATCAAAATATACATTGTGTAGTACTAGAATTTTGACTAGCATGGGATACGTTAATCGTTTGCTTGGGACCAATAGGCTAGTCAAGTAGTAAGCCAATTTAAAATCGTTAGTTTCGTATTGATTGTTGATAAAAGTTTCCTGCAGTGTAGTATGATTGCCGTGTTGTCTTAGAATAATCATTTTTGCAGCAATCATAACAGGTATCAAACACGTGGTGGGACGCCCGTGGAAAAATGGTTCGAGACGGCTATGTAATGTAATCATTGCCACGATGTGGGACGCCCGGTGGTGCAGATGCCCACTAGAAGACTATTTTTGCCATGGTGTGGGACGCCCGGTGGAAAGATTACTGCAAACCTTTAGTGACGAAGTGGGACGCTCGTAAGAAGGTCTGTGGATTTGCTGCTCAGAAAAGGCAAGTCGTTATGATTGCCTGAGTGTGGCAGAATACCCACTCGAAGAAGGTGGATCTTGGGAATCGCTAAGTTATTGAGCGTGTTGAGACACCCGCTCAGGAAAGGCATGTCGTGAGGATTTCCTGAGTGTTGTGGGCAGTCTTGTAAGCGGTTACGGTAGTCGACACATTTTCTGTGATAATCGACTGCCTTTGCCTCTGACACTTGCAAAACAAGCTATCATAGTACGGTACCAAATTCAAATTTCATTTGACAGTCTTTGTCATATGACACTGTCCCCGAAGACCGTCACGAATGTATGTATTTTAGTTTTTCTCATTATAAGAGCTGCTGATGTTGTGCTTGTGTGAATTCTGAAAATAGCAAGCAATAATGTCCTAGGAATAACATTTCTAATCAGAAATAGTTTAATTTACACCAAACTGAGGAATTAGAACGAAATCACTCATGTCATATGAAAGTTATTTGATAATCTTCTTTTTGCTCTAATGTTATTCTACCGGTTGTGATGTGTGAGTAGGACGACGGTAGAGCATGATGGTACGAATAAGAACAGACTGTCGCGCATGACAACGAAGCGAGTGTCGTAAAAAACGTCAACAGTTTCAACCCCTGGTTGTGGGTCACCCACTCGAAAGGGCGGATCTTCAGGAATAGATTCGCTCAGGAATAGATTGTCGATGATAGAGTGACGCGGGAGAATCTCGAACAGACGTATCTGAGCATGTTGAGTCACTCGATCATGAGTGCCTTAGTTTGAGGATTACTAGATGGTAAAAAGGTGATTCGTGTTGATAGCTAGAAAATTATAATTTAATTGAATGCCCTTTCTGACAGTTGAACGTAGTTAGAAGTGAGATACCAATTCTGAAGAGAAGAATGAATCGATTAAAAGGATCAGAAAGTTGAGGGTTCGATCATTGTACATTTACTGAGATCCAGAATATTGGATCAGAATACCGAATAGATTCATACGGGACATGAAATTCACTGATCAGATCTCTTGAAGCTAAGCCGGATGCGGCGGTTTCAATTCCCTTTCCGGTCGAAGGAATATTTCGGGTCGGAAATTTACTCGACTTCCCTGGGCATAGAGTATCATTGTGCTTGCCATACAATACATAAATTCATGCATTGATATCGGCATCGAATGCTCTCAATTAATAAATGTGGAAGTGCATTTAGAACACTAAGTTGAGAGCACGCAATAAGCTAATATGCGCTAAGCAATAAGCTTGAAATGCGAATAAAAAGAAGAAAAAGAATCTCTTGAAGCTTTTGCTGACATAGTGGCTACAGTATTTGTCAGTATTTGTGCAGCAAATGCTTAAGTCATCAATATTTTCTTTTTGATGGAGTTATTCCTATAAAGGAGTTTTATTACAAAAAAGACCCAGATTTTATCCACAGATTGTGTTTTAACTTGGTATTTGTTAAGACGAAGGAATAGGACAATTTATTACAATAAATCGATTGGAATTTCTCTGAATTAATTTAAGGCCATCCGGTAGCAGTAACTACTCCAGTGTACAGATTTATTCAAATATCGTTTTAATGAAAGATATACTTCACTTCTGGAGATGTATTATATTTCAAAAACAGATTTGGCATTTCTGAAATGGCATGCAAGAATTATGAGGAGAGTTTGAATTTAAGGCAATGAAGATTAGAAAGCAAGTTATAAAAACTGACAAGAATGCAACATTCTCAGAAGTCTTGATGTTTGATTACTAGAAATGATTTCCAAAAGTTCAGATTAAAAAAAAAAAAGAAAAGTTGAGCACGTTTCTTCGGGACCTTCTGGTCTTAGAGTTACCTCTATGGTAGCATTAAGGTTTGCAACTTGTCATTCGCAGTTAGATTTCCATTTTTTTTTGTTGGGACTTTTACTAAGACGCCATGAATCCAGTTGGCTAAAGAAGTTGCGGTGTATCAGAAATTATAGAAAAAATGACCTTTGTGCAGTTATTATGGGGTCAACATCACAGACAATTTAGGCTGCTGAAATGGACTGATATTAATTAAAGAAAAACAAGCACCCTAAAGCTATGAGCAACAGCGATTTTTTTTTTTCGTTTTTCTTGAGAGAAGGAGTGGGATGTGAGGTGCACAATTGACTGAACGGATTACCATTCAGTCATAGTGCAATATCCAGTGGTGAACCCCTCGACGAGCTGTCAACTGGATGACAAGGATGAATCTATTCATCCTCTTTAATCTGACTACCCAACGACGCTTCAATCAGCAAGCATCTCGTTCGTCCTCTATCGTCGCAGTGCAGTTGAATAGGTAGGTTGTGCCTGTTGCCTGTTATGTTGAGCACATTTTGCCTCTTTGTATTTAACCCCAAAATGTATGGTTAAGGGGAAGTTTACCGCCCCGAAAATATAGTTTTTTTTCGACACGATTTTTTTTAATAATGGGAAAAATTATCAAAAAATCAAGAAAATCAGTTTTTTTTCTTAGGTTATTAACAAAATTTACATGGAAAAATATTATTTATTTCTCCACAGATACGAATATTGTTCATTCAAATCAAAAATAAAACTGTTGAAACATATGAATGATTCAAAGTAAATTGAAAACATGTTTAAAACTCAAATATGTATTTTGAATTAAATTCAAAATCATGTTTTTCCAGCAATATAGAAATCAATCGTATTTGAAAGCTTCTGTCACCGATGTGTCTGTGTTTGAGCGGGAACGGTGACAAAGGTGCAGAAGGCGGTTGTTCTTTCGCTGGCCATTTCGCAGAATCAGAAGTTTTTTTTTAGGCCGATAAGAGAAAGAGCTGAACGGACACTGGAACTG
The DNA here is from genome assembly GCF_037179485.1 of Ochlerotatus camptorhynchus. Lineage (NCBI taxonomy): Eukaryota > Metazoa > Arthropoda > Insecta > Diptera > Culicidae > Ochlerotatus > Ochlerotatus camptorhynchus. The sequence continues at coordinate 851,457 of NW_027040852.1, read as the reverse complement.
GTGAATACTTTGGACATTCACACGCTGCGCTACTTCCGGGAAAAAATCGCAGCTAGTATGCAATTGTCTTCCCAGAACGTATAACTTGAGTGTGTCAAGTTGATCGGTAACATCCCCACTGCGACCTTGCAAGAAGTACAGTCGACTTGTTTCGCGCTCCGGTATTTCGGAAGTTTTCTCGGTATTCGATTGTTTTAAATTATCAGTTTTTTCTCGCTTAGTGATTACTGGCATAGTACCCGGCTAAACAATTATCTGAAAGTGAGTTTTTCTGAGAAGAAAGTGTAGTTTTCGGCGTCATCGGAAAGAAAATTGTTCACTTGAAATTGGATATTCGCAAACCAATTTGCGCTTCATCGGTGCGTGATCACGCATACCTGCACACAGATCATCGTCATCGAGTGTCAGCATCTGCCTCCGCATTTATACAGGTCATCCATCATCGTGTGTCCAGCTGAGAGCCGAGCCTAATACAAGCACACCACTACAAAGATCGCCCGCACACGCGCATCGAAGGTCACCCACGCTGCGCGTCGCTCCGCTGCTGCTGTGTAATCACTCGGTGGTAGTAGTATAGCAGATAAGTTTTTTTTCCTGTTTCTTTCTCTCGCCCATCAGTTAAATTTAATTTTGTGTTTCTGTGTTTGTAGTTTTTTTCTGTTTATTGTGTCTGTGTGGTTTTAAGCATCGTTTCAGTGGTAGAGCGTTTACCGCTCCCACTAGTACGGCAAAATGGACGTCTCGTCAGAAGACGATATGGACATTTTGTCGGAAGATGAAACCAGTTTGCCACTCGATGGCAAGAAAAGACGAAAACGTCCTGTCATTCATGGTTCGTCTCAGAAAAGCCCCCGATCGCGAGCCTATCCAGATGACTCGACTGGGCCATGGGTTGTCTACTTTCAGCCCAAAAACAAACCTTTGAACTTGATGCAAATTTCCACTGATCTGACGAAGCGATACTCGGCCGTGACCGAAATCACGAAGGTTAGGCATAATAAACTTCGTGTTGTCGTTTCTAACCTAAAGCAGGCTAACGAGATTGCTGCCTCCCAGCTCTTTACGATTGAGTACAGGGTTTACATACCAGCTCGTGATGTGGAGATCGAAGGTGTGGTCACCGAAGCGAGTCTGACCCCCGAGATCTTGGAGAAGCAGGCGGTTGGCCGTTTCAAGAACCCCTTGCTCCCCCCGGTGAAGATACTGGATGTCCAAAAACTGGGCTCAGTATCTGTCAGCGAGGGTAAAAAGAGTTTTACCCCCACAGACTCGTTTCGCGTGACCTTTTCTGGTTCAGCCCTTCCTCAGTATATCGAGCTGGGAAAACTTCGACTACCTGTGCGCTTGTTCGTTCCCCGGGTCATGAACTGCCAAAACTGTAAGCAGTTGGGACATACGGCGTCCCACTGTGGCAGCAAGGCACGCTGTTCCAAATGCGGGGAGAAGCACGAGGATGGCGCCTGCACAGTCACGGCACCAAAATGCGTGTACTGCAAAGGATCTCCTCCTCATGGTCTCTCGTCGTGTCCGGTGTACAAACAACGCGGGGAAAAACTAGAGCGCTCTCTTAAAGAACGTTCCAGGCGGTCTTTTGCAGAAATGCTTAAGACAGCCAAGCCATCGACCAACGAAACAAATCCCTTCGCTCTTTTGTCAGATGACGAGTCTGGCTCTGACTTGGCTGAGGAGGAAGTTTCTTTCAGTTTTCCGGAAGGTTCTGCCCGGAAACGAAAACGCATCCGTTCGCGGAAAGTTGCAGATCAAGAACCCCAAATCAGCTTGCCCAAATCAAGGAGTGGTGGAAAAAAGGAGACTTCTACTCCTTCTGGATTCCGCAGAACTGATTATACCCAGGATTTTCCACCTCTCCCGGGGACATCCAAAACCCCCGATGCCCCAATTTTCAGAACACAAGCCCCTTCTTCATCTGGGTTGTTCTCATTTGATAACATTGTGGACAGTATCCTCAATTACCTCGATATTTCTGATCCTCTGAAAAGCATTGTTCTGGCAATGCTTCCTACTGTGAAAACCCTCTTGAAGCAGTTGACATTAAAGTGGCCCCTCCTTGCAGCAATCATCTCCTTCGATGGATAATTTTCCAAACGAGGTCGGGGATTTGATCACTGTTCTACAGTGGAATTGTCGAAGTCTTATTCCTAAGATAGAATCGTTTAAGTTTTTGGTTCACAATAATGATTGTGATGCATTTGCTCTATGTGAAACTTGGCTCTCTTCAGATATCGATCTTCCTTTTCATGATTTTAACATTATTCGACTGGATCGTGAGGATTCGCGTGGAGGAGGAGTACTTTTGGGGATCAAAAAGTGCCATTCCTTCTATAGAGTGAATCTTCCACAATTTCCAGGTATTGAAGTTGTCGCATGTCAGGCTTTTGTTAAAGGCAAGAGCCTTTGTATTGCTTCTGTGTATATTCCTCCCCGAGTTTCGATTAGTCAAAAACAACTTTCAGATATCTGTTCAGTTCTTCCTACTCCACGGTTGATTATGGGAGATTTTAATTCCCACGGTACAGGCTGGGGGGAACTGTATGATGACAACCGTTCTACTTTGATATATGACCTCTGTGATAACTTCAATATGACAATTCTTAACAATGGAGAAGTAACACGTCTGGCTGGTCCATCCTCAAATGGAAGTAGATTAGACCTCACACTTTGCTCTAATTCATTATCGTTGGATTGCACGTGGAATGTGATCCAGGATCCCCACGGTAGTGATCACTTGCCGATCGGCATTTCGATTGCCAGTGGGTTCAATTCGTCGGAATCCGTTAACGTCGCGTACGACCTCACCCGTAATATCGATTGGACAACGTTCAAGACCGCGATAGATGAAGCCGTGTCGTCGGTAGAAGAGCTTCCACCGTTGGAGGAATATAACTTCCTCTCCAATCTGATCTTGGACAGCGCGCTTCGAGCTCAAACTCGGCCGGTTCCAGGAACGTCTTTTCGTAGGAAACCTCCTACCCCTTGGTGGGACCAGCAATGCACTGAGGTTTATCGTAAAAAGTCCGACGCGTTTAAGCTTTTCCGGAAACGCGGGACACCCGAGTATTTCGAAGCGTACTCAACTCTTGAACGCGAACTCAAGAGCCTCATCAAAGCCAAGAAACGCGGATACTGGCGGCAATTCGTGGACGGTTTATCGCGCGAAACGTCGATGAATACGCTTTGGAACACGGCGCGAAGGATGCGTAACCGGTCTTCAAACAACGAGAGCGAGGAGTACTCGGATCGGTGGATTCTCAAGTTCGCGCGAAAAGTATGTCCTGATTTCGTGCCGGCACAGATGATTCCTCGCGAAACGACGAATTCGGTAGACGAGATCAGCCAGCCTTTTTTCAATGCTAGAGCTCTCACTCGCGCTCCTTTCGTGTCGCAATTCGGCTCCGGGGGCTGATAGGATCAAGTTCGACTTGTTGAAGAACCTCCCAGACGTCGCTAAGAGGCGCATGTTGAATTTGTTTTGTCAGTTCCTGGAGTTCAATATTGTTCCAGATGATTGGAGGCGAGTGAGAGTTATAGCCATTAAAAAGCCTGGAAAACCCGCGTCAGATCATAACTCGTATCGTCCCATCGCGATGTTATCGTGCATTCGAAAATTGTTGGAGAAAATGATCCTTTTTCGCTTGGACAAATGGGTTGAGACGAACCACCTACTCTCAGATACTCAATTTGGTTTCCGTAGGGGCAAGGGAACGAACGACTGTCTCGCGTTGCTTTCCACCGAAATTCAGTTGGCTTTTGCTAAAAAAGAGCAAATGGCTTCTGTGTTCTTGGATATTAAGGGGGCTTTTGATTCAGTATCGGTTGAAGTCCTTTCAGACAAACTCCACGCTTGTGGCCTTTCCCCATTAATTAATAACTTTTTGTACAATTTGCTGTCAGAGAAACATATGAGCTTTTCTCATGGAAACTCTACAGCTTCTCGATTTAGTTACATGGGTCTCCCCCAGGGCTCATGTTTAAGCCCCCTTTTGTACAATTTCTATGTCAGAGAAATTGACAATTGTCTAAGTGACAACTGCACGTTGAGACAACTTGCAGATGATGGCGTAGTGTCTATGACAGGGCCCAAAGGGGTCAACCTGCAAGGACCCTTACAGGATACCTTAGACAATTTGTCTCCTTGGGCTATCTAGCTAGGTATCGAATTCTCCACGGAGAAAACTGAGTTGGTCGTTTTTTCTAGGAAGCATAGCCCAGCACAACCGAAGCTTCAACTTTTGGGTAAGCCGATCACTCATTCCATGTCTTTCAAATATCTCGGGGTCTGGTTCGATTCCAAATGCACCTGGAGATCCCACATTGAGTATCTGAGACGAAAATGTCAACAAAGGATCAATTTTCTCCGAACAATTACCGGAACGTGGTGGGGAGCTCATCCGCAAGATCTTTTAACGTTGTACCGGACAACGATTTTATCGGTTTTAGAGTACGGTAGTTTTTGCTTCCAGTCGGCGGCTAAAACTCACATCATCAAACTGGAACGGATCCAGTATCGTTGTCTTCGTATCGCATTAGGATGCATGCACTCGACTCATACGATGAGTGGCGGGCATGTTGCCACTGTGTGTTGGCGGGCATGTTGCCACTATCGGATCGGTTTTCGGAATTGTCCCTCAGGCTCCTCACCCGTTGTGAAGTTATGAACCCACTGGTAATCGAAAACTTTGAGAAGCTTCTTGAGCTAAACCCTCAAACTCGTTTTATGTCATTGTACTACGTGTACATAACTCAGGATGTCAGCCCTTCACAGCATAATCCCCATCGTGTATGCTTCTCCGACTTCGGCAATTCAGTTAGTTTTGATTTATCTATGACGCGGGAGATTCGTGGAATCCCAGAACATCATCGTTCCATGATTGTTCCGTCAATTTACGCTGCAAAGTTTGGCCAAGTTGATTCCGCAAGATTGTTCTTCACAGATGGATCACTAATAGAGTCGTCCGCTGGTTTTGGTATTTTTAACGAATTTCATAGCGCCTCTCGAATGCTTCATGCTCCTTGTTCCGTATATGTTGCGGAACTGGCGGCAATACATTATACGCTAGAAACGATCGCCTCACTTGCACCAGATCACTATTTTATTTTTACGGATAGTCTCAGTTCTGTCGAGGCTATTCGATCCATGAGGCCGGTAAAGCACTCCTCGTATTTTCTCATGAAAATACGAGAGCTTCTGAGTGCTTTATCTTTAAGATCTTTTGTCATCACCTTTGCATGGGTCCTATCTCATTGCTCGATTCCGGGCAATGAGAAAGCGGACTCACTTGCTAAGGTGGGCGCTATGCAAGGCGATATTTACGATCGACAAATCGCCTACAATGAATTTTTCTTCATTTAGCGTCAACAGTCGCTCGCCAGCTGGCAAAATAAATGGAGTGAAGGAAGTTTGGGACGATGGCTATTCTCGATCATCCCTAAGGTGTCGAAGAGTCCTTGGTTCAAGGGGTTGGATGTGGGTCGAGACTTCATTCGTCTGATGTCTCGCCTCATGTCCAATCACTATTCGTTAAACGCTCACTTGTTTCGTGTTGGGCTGGGAGACAGCAATCTCTGTGAATGTGGACAAGGTTACCAAGACGCCGATTACATCCTTTGGTCTTGTGCTGAGCATCGTGAAGTCAGATCTGAGCTGTGCGATTCCCTTCGGGCTCGAGGTAGACAACCTAATGTTCCAGTTCGGGATATTTTGGCTAGACGTGATCTGGAGTTTATGAAACTCATATATGTATACTTTAAGAATACTAACCTTAGATTGTAAGTTTGATTAACCTTGTGTTTAGTTTGTGTATTGTGCGTGTAGTTTTTTTTAATGTTTGTTTTCAAGATGAATAGAAATAAGTTCATGTTTTAGGATTAATTAAAAAAATTTGTATAATAAATCATATTTCAAACCTCCTTCTCCCTTTCCCCATCCAAAAATTTGTAAATCTCCACTAACCTCGAGACGACCGCGAGTAATCGGTTAAATTCCTTTAACTCTAGATTTAAGACATTATTCATGTATAATGCAAATGATAACTCGGCTCTGTAAAGTTTATTCGATTGAGCCTGTACAAATAAATTAATATAAAAAAAAAAAAGTTGATCGGTAACGATCATTTCGTGTCCTGTGCACATGGGACTCATCGTTTCCTATCGGTTTGGAGTTCTGCCTATAGTATTGTTTAGTTGACCCATGGAAATACAAATAATGGGGAGGTAAATTTCATAAGTGCTATCGCGTCAATTCTGAATACGGATGTGATGACTTCCGGATCATATGATGGCGATAATACAAATAAAATCACACAATTGGTTTGAATCATCTTAGTGTCTGCAACCAAAACAAGATAATATTTTTTGTTTTTTTGTTAATGAACTCTGCCTTAAATCTGTTAATTATTATTAGTATAATAATATTAAGTTTGAAAGAAATATTGAAATAATCGAAGAATTCACGTGTAACATCAGAAAATTAATGCAAATGCAAATGCAAATACATCTTCCGAATCTGTTAATTCAGGCACAACCTAATATCATCATCTGTCGAACTGGTGCTGCGAGCATGGCTTAAAATTCGAACATTATTGATTCGGGAGGAAATTTGCTCGAGGATTTGCTTGAATTTAAGGGAATGTAAAATTTGAAGACTTGTCGTCACAACTAAGTGATTCTCATTTCGTTTGTACGGCAATCACGGCCCTCATTATGAGTATCACTTCCTTTTCACTGTATATTGTCGCTAGAGTTGTAAACCGATATAACCCACTCGTGACAATCGATTTTATTCTAGTTCTGTATGATAAACATAACGTCGCATCTTGTGCGCATTAAAGCGCATTATTCAACGAATACAGTGCACTGTCGCTCTTCGCATGCCGGTCCCATAGTCGTTTTTGTCAAAACTGAGTTTTCCAATGCAAATGGTAGCTAATATCATAGAGGTAACTCTAAGACAAGTAGTTCCCGTAGAAACGTGCTCCACTTTTTGGCTAAGCTCTGGTACTATCTTCGGCCCCAAGCTAGTCGAATCACCCCTCGAAACATAGGAAAATCCAATAACCCCTCATTTTATCTGTCAAACTTTCATAGCGAATCAAAACAAACATTGTGTAGTACTACAATTTTGACTAGAATGGGGTACGTTAATCGATTTGCTTGAGACCAATAGGCTAGTCAAGTAGTGAGCCAATTTAAAATCGTTAGTTTCGTATTGATTGTTGCTAATATCCCATGTTTTCAAAATACTCAACAACTTTGTTCTGAAAAAGTTTGGAAAGACAGTCAAATTGGTTTACCCATCACATAAGAAGCAATGGTACGAAGCAAATTTAAAACGCAAATTTTCTCGGCTTGCTGATTTTCGCTATGGGACGGACATGCGAATAACGGCAGTGCACTAGATACGACATTATGTTGAACGTACAAAACGAGAGTGAAATCGATTGTCATGAGTGGATTATTTCAGTTTGCAACTCTAGTGCTAGTATAAAAATTCGCAGAATTGGTCAAGTCACGAATGACCCAAGAGTGTTAAAGTAACTATAAAAAAAAAAAAAAAAAAAAATCATTCGAGGATGTGTTAAGGGTTTTCTTAATTTTTTTAAAATAGAATAAGGATTTGGGTACGTTTTTAATAACATTTGTGTAACTTTAATAACATTAATTACAGAAAATAATGTTTAATAACATTAATTACGTAATCAAATTAAAGTACGTGTTTTAATTACAGTAATTACACTGGCACTGCTTTGATTACGCGAAATTAAATTTAATTACATGAAATAGTTAATTTTCATTTTAAATTACTTAATTACATAGTTGAACACCTTGTACTTTAAATCCAACGCAGTCAAAAAGGCAATTGCGTGCCCCTCGCGCTATCACTCATAGTTATGCAAACTTTCAAGTAAATCGGAGAAGGTTGAGTCTTAAATCTTAAATTTTTTTATCCTATGTGGCCTGGAACTGGTCACTGGTATCATACCGAAGATGATTTTGAGGTAAAATTCAGTTAATATACTGGACATTCGGGCGTTTGCGATATTCGGGCGAATGTCTTTCGGGTTTGTGTAACATTCGAGCGAATGAAACCAGTCACAGGTTACAAGAAAAAAATGAAAATATTCAAAGATTTTTCTCACACGCATCAATTGGATGGTGTTTGTTATGTGTTGCATGACCATTTTTATGAGAAAGTTTATTATGGACACCGAAATCGATATCTGGAACATCCGAGTTTGGTCACATGAAGCAAGAAACCATTCATTGCCCTTAATAAGGTATGCATCTAGGTTCCATTTGCTAAAAGATTGATGATATTTAATTAGTGACCAAGCTTCCGGAACTGTGGCCAAACCTGACTTCATTCAGCATCGATTTCTTGTGGCCAATCGTGATACAGATTTGATTACGAAAACCTTGTGCAAATTTAGTTTGAAATCCGGGTCAATATGCCTTTATTCGTCACAAAAAGTTAACATCCAAAGAAGGTAAAGATCACAAACTTGGGTGTGCAACATGTTAGCTTTTATCGTCCGGACACAAATTATTGTCCCACATCATAACACGCTCGCTCCACATTGCCGTTCCCTATCTGGATTATAAACGGCATCATGGATGTGTAGATTAAAGGGTGTCCACAGTTAAATGGCATCACTTAGAAGTGCTCACCAAAAATAAGTCTCTCAACCAAGGGGGACGAAAGCAATTCATTCTGCATTTCATTTAACAGATTTAACTAAAATCTGCTAAATAATTCAGATTTTTTGGAGAAACTTGATTCATGATGAATAATAACATGCGCCTGCCGGTATCATCCGATTTCATCCACTATTATTCGATAATTTTGGATGAGTTGGAATTATCAAACTGTTTGCTCTAATATGTTTTAATGTGCTTATTTTTACTGTCACTTTTATGATCGCGCGGGTTTCATATTCGGTCAATCTCGAAAAAATCGCAAATCGAATGGCAAATTCTTCCCCAGAGTAACAACAAACACCGCCCTTACCTGCCAATCTTCCGTTCAGCAAAGCAGTCATCCCCTCCGTCCTCTGTCTCTGGTCCATGAGCGCCGTCCCATTATCTGACCCATAGATTCCGATCGTGCTAATCTACCTAAATATCAACGACAACGCCTCTCAAATCTCCTAACCACGCCCCGGTTCGCAACCCATCAGGAGCAGAAGAAGAAGCTTAACTCCCGCACTCCACCTATACTACTCCCAATCAACAACCTCCCTCGCAAGATCGAGACAACCCCTCACGGAGCACTCCCGAAATCCAGCCGTCAACCAAAACTCGTTTGGTTTTACCGAGGGTTTAACAACCACCTCAGCGTCCCACCCGGAGGATGCTCAATTATTTCATCATTCTCAGCCATGCAAGTATCCAAGCAAAGGGCTTCCCTTAGCTCAGTCGGTAAAAACGCAGCTTCAAAGCAAGACCATGCTGGAGGTGCCTGGGTTCGATTCCCGGTCCGGTCTAGGAATTTTTCGGGTTGGAAAATTTCTCGACTTCCCTGGGCATAGAAGTATGATTGGACTTGCCACACAATCATATCAATGCAAAAATGGTACAGGCATCGAAAGCTCTCAATTAATAACTGTGGAAGTGCATCTAGAACACTAAGTTGACAGCACGCAATAAGCTAATATGCGATATGCAATAAGCTTGAAATGCAAAGAAGAAGAAGAAGAAGTATCCAAGCAAACCTGGTGCTGCTCGGTCAGACGTCGGTTGCACCTATTTGTACAGAACATGTTATCCAGGTTGCGATTCGTGTACTCGAAGTACCCACATTCCTCATCAAACTCTGACGAAATCCACCTCAACATCTGAACACTGAGAGTTCGTAAGGGCCAATGTTGTAAACGTAAACAATGGATTTTTTTGTTAAATTTCCCTTATTCAAAGTCTATCCATGCAAGCCACCAATTCTATCGGATAGGAGGACTCTCCCACATTCATTGTGATATTTTACTTGAGCGAGTTTTCATCTTCGAGAAATCCGTGGAAGAAGTCATTGTTTACGTTTTCGACATTGGCCCTTATGAAAAAAAATCAGCAGAGAGTTGTTAGTGACGGATTTCACGCCAACTCGTCTTCGGAGTTGGCAGCACCCTCTCAGAACCTTATGAAACTTTGTGGGTGTGGAGACTTAGCAATTTTAAGCAACTTTGAGTACTTATTTTTTTCAAAATTTATCTCGCCTAACATTTGATAAGGGTCAAAGTTTTTTGTCGATCACTCTGTTTCCGATAGACTAATAATCAATGAAAAACTCAAATTATGTATGGAGAATTATAGGAAAATAAATTATGCACTAAACAAAAACACTAGAGTTTTCATTTATTAAAACACCATTCGAAATGCAGGAAAATCCTCTGTATTAGGCCCTTTCAAATGTTCGGCTAGATTTTTGTTTTAAGCACGCCCAGATTATCAAAAGGTCAAAATCTTTATGCTCATTAAGTTTCAACAGATTTTAATAAGGTTGTGCGCGTATTACTATTCGACTTTGAGTGAAACACGCTAAAAAAAAAATTAACATGAAAAAGTTGTTGTTCGAACAACTTTTTTTCCTTAAAAGCGCCCACTTTGCGATGTATGAAGAAAAGTTAGGTAATTATATTGCCTTTCATGAGAAAAAATATCAAGCAAATCTGAGGGTACCATTTTTGGGAAAATGACTTTTAATTTTTAAATATATTTTTTTAGAGTGTAGAAACCGATTTTTTATTTTATTTAATTTTTTTTTAAAAATTTCAGATTATTTGCTAAAAGTTCGCCATACATCACTTTTTTGTAGGGCTTGTCATTTTTAAGCTATATCGATTTGAAAAAAAAATCGACAAAAAACTTTGACCCTTATCAAATGTTAGGCGAGATAAATTTTGAAAAAAATAAGTACGCAAAGTTGCTTAAAATTGCTAAGTCTCCACACCCACAAAGTTCCATAAGGTTCTGAGAGGGTGCTGCCAACCACTGGATGAGTTGGCGTGAAATCCGTCTAGTGGTAATGATAAATAATCTGTCATGCGATAGATTGAGATGTGACCCGATATATTAGAGATGTGATCGATAAAAAGACGATATTATTCATTTTAAAGATTTGAACGCGATTATTTCGGATAAAATAAATTCATCAAACTAAAAGGTATTTTTGGATAAAATTTGAATGAATCTGGGACTTTCGTCCTTCTCGGTCTCAACCGATTGTTATGATGTTTTTAGGGAATACTGAATGTAAGCTTGGTTTACGTATCTTTATTTCACTCTATTTCTTCACCAAATCCAAATGTCCGATCTTTCTTCTTAATTCCATCCATAAGGTTTTGTACATCGGTTGAATTGAATTTTTTCTACTTTCAACCATAGTGCCAACTTTAAAATGCTTACGAAGTTCATGCTTCATTAGAGCCCAGTATCTTTCGATTGGCCGCAACTCCAGTGTGTTTGGAGGATTGAGATCCTTCGGCACGAAATTGACCTCATTCGTCTTGTACCACTCCAGAACGTCCTTGCAGTAGTGACAAGAGGCTAGATGAGAAACGGAAGCAATCGTTTCTTCAGGCACTCATTCATGTATACTTGACCATTTACGGTTGTAGTTGTTACGAAACGTTTTATGACACGAGAAACAGTGGGTTGTTGGATTCCCAACATCCTTCCGATGGCTTGGTGCGAAAGATGTGGTTTGTTGAGGTGAGTGTGCAAAATTTTCTCGCGCACGCACTGTTCCTTCGACTCCATTTTCAAAAAAAACTAGAAATTTCACAATGAAACCACAGAGAACAGACATCCAAGTCAAATTCCTAAAATGTGTAAGAAATTTAACTGCTATTTTAATAGACATTGTTTCGACGACTGGCAGACGTCATATTTACATAAATTTCAGAATTTGTGTTTTTAAAACCGATCAAAACATAGGCCGCAAGTTTTACTGGTGCGCAAATTAACAAGGTGTTACCAAGCGAAAATCTTTTCACAATTTTCCAAAGGATGCTTAATTGTAAGTATTTGCTTATTGTTTAGTTTTACATCGATTCATTCATAAACATCCTTCCAAATTGTAGGTGCAGCCACTGAATAAATCACTGCGAGTCGCCCGAACTACAGGAGATTTTCTTCTCACGTGGAGTCCAGGCGCCAGCAACGAAAAAGTTATGTTACGACCACTTCCCCCCGGAGGATTTTTGAATTCCTCTTTGAAATTGATTTAAAACAAATCACTGTTGCAATAAATTATCACAATAACTAACATTTCACCGCTTGGTTTTTATTTGAAAATAATGGTTCCGCAGAAACTCGATCGATTTTCGTTGTTTTGTCTTGTTTGTTTTGAACTGATTTGACAGTTTGTTATGGCCACGGCCAATAAGATCAACCCAAATTTTAGTTCAGTTTACTCATTAATCGCAAACTCGAGTCGCAACATTCCGTATGGCGGCACTAGTGTTTCTAACGTATTTTAATTTGAATTCTTACATACAATTTTTCGAAACATTTGTTCAACCTTGGATGTCTGTTCTTTGTGATGAAACTCATGCTGTGTAAACAATACACGTTGAGACCATCTCACCGAAAATTTCATTAAAATTAATCCAAAGGGCAAAATGTTACAGCTTTTCTAAAGAGTTTCAATTTGACTGTGGACACCCTTTATTGACACATGCAACAGACAAATCGGTGGAAAAAAAACTATGTGCATCAACACATGCGGAAGGATAGTAACATATGAGTTCCCAATTGGTGCAGAAAATCGATAGAGGAAGGCAATTATCTGGCACCACACGTGCGTCTGAGTGTCTGTCCATGGCAGAATAAGTCGTCAGAGAGGAGTAGGACAATTATCATAGGTCACACCATCGATTGCACGTTGACAGAATGTTTCAATCAAGAATACGAACCTAAATCTATCATGAATGAACAAGTTTGGTGCGTTTTTTTTTTTTCAAATTTTGTTATATAGGGTGGTTGATTAGCGTTCAACGAACACATGACACATTTACCAATTCAAAGACAGCGTCTGTCGTTAGTTTTGATTGAAGGGAAGATAACATCACTGTTGACCCAATATTTGATAGCTTGTCAATGTAGAAGGCTTGGTATTTAAGTTTAATTACGTGTACGTTCACAGTGCGTAAGTTGTGAATAATGAATAATCCAAACAACGCACCTGTTACTCGACCTAAATAGGAGCTGAGTGGTCTCCGACCACCAAAAGGCCACTAGTCGAATATTGATGACCGATAGTGGATGATGGGCTTTCATTAGAAGAATTTCAAATAATTGTCATCTGAATGCAGTGAGTTCACTCTCTTCAAGCTACAAATTTGAGGTTCTGAATAAGAAATTACCCTTCACACTAATAATTGTAATATGCCCAATCAATCACTATGAAAGTTTGGGTGGGTGGACGCGGTTAACTAAAGCCACATAGCGCAAAGAAAGGTAACCAAACCAACAAGTGATTAATAATAATTTTCACCAACGCCAACACCTAGGTCAATATGGGTCGGAAAGCTTCCGTCGGTTGGCATTTGTGGTGACCGCACGGAAACAAACGCGCATGATTATTATGGATTGGGACATTTCCACCTCGATAGCATGCTGCCAATGTTCTGATATTTCACCTCCCTCCGAACGTGCGAGTCCTTTTGGGTCAATTCAGTTGGGTGCGGGTGATCGAATCGAACGGACTTGAACCAGTTCCGGAATAGTTCCTCAGTAGTAATACGCTTTCCTAGAAACCAAAAAAAAAATGTCAAACGGTAATGTGATGCAGGCGTAGCATTTCAGCGTGTTGTGATGATGTTGTTGTGACCATTTTGGAAAGTTCTATTTGTGTTCGTTGGATTAGCCGACGGTTATCGTGTGCTGTTTTCTGCTAGAACGTCCTGTTATTTGGTTGTGGATAAAATCAACACTTATATTTTCGATTCGTACCACCTATACCTTACATTGCCGGTGTACGATGGGATGTGGACCTTCCAACTCGGCAGCTGCCGTGATACCACTGGACGGTGACGGTGAATCGACTGGATCGAAAGCGACGTACCGTAGGTGTTGAAGCTATTTGAATTATATTAACGCAGTTCACGAATACACTTATGAAATGTCAAAACATGCATCATTTTATTTAATTTTGATAATCGGTTATTTCGGTTCTTCTCGTATTTTTATTTTAAAATCAAATCCAAAAAGCCTCATATATCCAAATGTGGTTTAATGTGCGTGGTAGTAGAAGATAAAGGAAGTTTTTTTTTTTCATTTGGATCTGTTATGTTATGAATTCTGGATCTCAATAGCTCTATTACCGGATTCTGGTAATTTTGGTAAATTCGAACAAAAACAGATCCAATTGACATTACTTACATTATCATTCACTCCCACGGACTTTCAACCAAATTTGCGTGTTGAGGCTTTTAGGATTTGATTTTAAATTAAAAATACATCGTGGCAAAATAAAAATTATGACTCGACCTCCTCCGATTTGCCAGAAACTTTGCATATTTGTTTGTTATGGGAAATGATACACTTTTGTGTGTAATTCAGCCATTTTGTAGTTTTTTTTTATTTTTTTTTTTTACATAAGACTACACTACGTCTTTGTCATCTATATTGGGGTACGAATCGAAGCATTGTGTAACGAAATACTGTTAGGTTTTAAAGGATTATAATTTGGCCATTTATTGATTGATTTCAATTGTTTTTACACCATTTGATTCATATTTGATGTAATATTTGTTTGGTACAAAGATTACAGTAAATTTTCATTTGTCATTGAAAATTGATCAAACATTTTGGCCGCAATCAACCAATCACGTGCTTGCTAGCTATTGCTATCGGGAGAACAGAGAGAGTCTAGCCGATTGGAAGTTTATAAAAGACCGTACCTGTACGTTTTGTTTCAGGCTAATCAGTTGAAATGTTAAATTAATATACAATCATAATCCACAAATATAAACATAATTTTACTACTACTGATATAGTTGAAGATGCTAATTTCAAATAACAGACTAAAATGGTAATTTTTATACGATAGAACTAAACTATAGAGTTGATAGTTACGTTAGAGAACGGCAGTGTGAAAATTGTATATAGAGAGTAGAAATCGAGCAAGGACAACTTTTTAGGAAGGTACAAATCGGTTTCATCATCTCTCTTTACCAAACTCCCCCGTTGGATAGGGATGTTGAGGGGCTTGAAATCCTTCAGTTCAATTGCAGTTCCACCCTTTTTCTTCAGTATGTGCTTAACAATTGAACTGTACCACTGATTGTCCAAGTCCAGCCAGAATAGGTAATTCACCTCATGCTTCTCCAGAAAAGGCAGTAGTCTCTTCCGTAGGCATTCTTTCTTGTGAAATTGCAGGTTCATGGTCCCAGGAGTAACGAAAGTTTCGCTTTTCAGCTCTCAACTGCAGGTTGCCTGCCAGAGAAGTAACTTTTTGGGGAATTTCCACTTCTTTTTGATTTTACATTCTTCCGGAGCACTCTTCCGGCCATCCGAGATATAAAAATCCTGCCCAGAAATTTGATCGAAAACTACCAGGAGCGGATAGACCGGTATTTTCGTTTCAAGCGTTCAGAATCGAATCGCGACATTCTTGCTTCGGTGAAGTAATGATGTAAACAAATAAACCTATCCTGACAACCAATGCCCACTGTGACTCTATACGCTTTTCAGTCTTCAGTGAAATTTAGAAAAATTTTACTCAAAAAATGCCTTAATGGTAGCGTTTTAAATGTGTCCGATTTTTTTCGTATTGAATCTTTATGTGCGACCGTGTTAGTGAAAATGTGGGGAAAATACAAGCAAACCGCTGTCAAACTCATTTTGACAGATCTAATTTTATAATTGTTTAGGTTAGTCAGAGGAAAATAATAAACAATTTTACACGGCAATGCACCCGCTAGTAGTATGCGTGCGTTAAACGTCACTTATCTCTTTGGAACTTACTCACCAGGTGACGCTAGTGTGCAATTTCACATCTTATTGCTTGCTTTAGCTTGACAGTATGACCAAAGAAGAATACTAAGATGAAACTGTCGGAAGAAAAACATTCTATTTTAGTGTTCTCTTTCACGGTCCCTTTCATCTAATGAATACCCCCCATATGCAAGATTATTTTGTAGTTATGCTGCCCCCTCGGCAGAGATGAAATTTTGCACTTTTTTGCTATCAAAACAATCACACCAAAATCAGAGATTTCCAAGGAGATTTCCCATTTTTTTAATAACTCGATTAACAACAAATCGATTGATTTGCGACACATGTTTGAAACGATGAACGATGATCCTCTGGAGAAGTTAATGCTTTTTTCGGCATGATATAACCGATTAAGCCAGCGCCGGTGGTGTAGTGGTAAGCGTGACTTCTTTCTTACCCCAATGAGTCTGGGTTCAATCCCAGCCGAGGTCGGTGGGATTTCTCTGAGGCATAAAAATCTCTGGTCACGTCTTCTTTCGTAAGGGAAGTAAAGCCGTTGGTCCCGGCCCATGTGTGTTGAATGGGTGCGATATCCTACGCAGGTGTGGAAGCTACCTTCCTGCACAATCGCTTGCCGTCAATAGATAGTGATTGGCACTAGATTGTGGAATAGAGACCGACGTTAATTTATGAAAAAAAAACGGTTAAAACCTTTTTTATCTATTTCTTTTACTTGAAAGGCTCAATCACGTTAGATTTACGGAGCCCATCATTCATTGTTGATTGTTTGTAACAAAGTTAACTTATTTCTATGTCTAGTAGGAACTGGGCCAAATACTCGCGGCTTACCCGAGGTTAAAGGGGTGCATTGTCGAAGAATAGGATCAGGGGAGGAGCTTGGGGGTAAGGTTTCGTTGTCTCATCAGAGCGTTGTCGCCACTATGAACGGTAGTGCGGTTCAAGATTCGTCTGGAGTTCCACCGGCTATGGTGACCAGAAGGCGACGATGAGACTCATCGAGACGGGAGGACAAGACATCCGGTTAGCATCTGATCAAATCCATCCGAAAGTAAGCCTGTGGCGCCAATTGAATAGAGTGGTTAGGGCATCTTTAGCGGTGGTCTGATCTAGATCCAAATTTATGTCACATTTGAACCAGCTAAAATTAAAAGGATCAAGCCACAATAGATCAAACTGTGTGCGTACGCACTGGTTGGTCTATTTTTGGCCGTTTGACCGTCAAAACCCGAGTCAAAACCAACTCACACCCTGATTTTGTGGTTAATCTCGAACGAAATTTTTAATCTCGTACTCATTCGTACACGGTTTATATACGGCAATTACCGTTAAATTGACCTCCGATGGCTGTCTTCGGGATTGATGTGCAGCTTTAACAAAAAGCCTTGAATTGCTCGTCCTCCTGCTCCTCGTTCTTTCTAGTGAAATAATAATAATAACCTGTATTTATTGAAATTTGTCTGGTATGTTGTTGCGTGTTGGGTTTTGGCCCAAGTCAGAAACTGAAAAATTCCCTGGGGGTACCCGGAACATACCAGAATGTGACCAATGTGGATCTGAACACTATATTTGCCTTAAACTGATCTTGTTTTTTATTTCTGTGAGATTTGACACTTCACAGGGTTTGGACCATATCAAAAACTAGTCACTTCCCTAGGGGTTCCTGAAAGATGCTTGGAAGTAAGAAAGGTGGTCTTGGGCACTTTATTTGACTTCCATTGATCTTGGTTTTGAAAACTAACGTGATTTGCTATGTGGCCCATGATGGGTTTTGGATTAAATCAGAAACTGGCCATTTCCTTGGAGGTGCCCGGAACATATCCGATAGGGGTCAACATGATTCTGTGCACTATATTTGACTACCATTGATATTGCTTTTGAAATCTAATGTGATTTGATGTGTCACATGATGAGTTTTGGACAAAGTCAGAAACTGGCCACTTCCCTGGGAGTTTCCAGAACATGCCCGGAAAATCCTGCAGAACAGAAGCGTCCGGATGTCGCACCGATAGCGCGATATAGCTGGAACTACACCAATGTCAAAAGCAGTCGATTGTTCCGCCCACGTTTCTTAGAAAATCGAGGAACTAAATCGGTTTGTTTTGCTGAAAAAACCCCAACATCGAAACAAAACAAAACAAAATCTCGAGTGCGACAGCTGTCAAACTAGTTTGGAACAGTGGTTGCCTTGATCCAAATTCAGTTCAAAATAGATCGAGAATTATACTGGATTAAAAAAATTACATTTTAGAACTACACACTTAGAAAAATTGATGTAAATTTAGGTGCTCTGAGATTGACATATACGAGCGTCAATTTTGACATAAAATTGAGTCATAATAAACGCGAAATTCAGCTCAATCAAACGTACTTTCGAGCTTTCCAGCCTCGGAGCACTTAATTTTACATGACATTTTTGTTTACGTCTCATCTTTTATGTCAAAGATGGATTCCGTCAAAGGGTAAGATTGGGTATTTAGACCAAACCAACCAATTGGATCGCCGCTAAAGATGCCCTTAATAAACAAAGATTAATCATAGTAACCAAGCAATGCTTACTCTCTGGTGGGCTTTTATAATATTAGCGAGTGCCCGAGCAAAAAGTGGCAGTGTTGCTCGGCAATATAAAATAAATAGACTAATTACTCGGTAAGGAATGATTTGGTAGGTAGGTCGCCATACATTGTTTTGCTGCAAATGTTGTCTACTTTCACCTCCTTTAGGGTGTAACACGAATTACCAGTCACCCTTTATATATATATACCGTGGAGGTACCATATTCGAAGCGGTTCCTAAATTGACGCACTCAATAATGTTCGAGTATTTTCAATAATTATTTTTGAAATGTTACTTCTGCATATATCAGTTTATATTATATGCCGGTGAGTCTGGGAACCGATGTCCCGGCTCCGGCAAGGTGATCAGCAGACTCGTTACCTGGCACTCCGCAGTGTCCGGGAATCCATGTGTACACGGTATTCGGTGGAGCGTACTTGATAATTGCCTGGGCACCGAGCACTGTGGAGGAAGACTGCTGCTTTCAGCAATACCGTCTTCGAAAATTTCGATACCTACTCCGTTTATCGATCGGGAGCCGTCGGTGTACCGGTGTACGTGGTCGGCATAGTTGGACCCAAGTAACTCAGCGACCGATCTCCGAAAAATCACGGATGCATCCCCTGCTTTGAAGCGGTTCTTGATCCGATTGTCCAATTGGATTCGTGAAGAGTGCCTACTTTTTTCTCCATGCCAATGGACTTTGGCCACTGGGGGGAGGTCGATGTCGGCGGCCGTGCGGAGGACTCTGTTCGAGGAGAAAGATCCTATTGTTTCCGGAGGTCTTTTGTGGCAATATTTGCGTTTAAGCAGAACCGGAAAGGAAGAAGACCCGCTTCGATGCATGCGGCATCTGCTGGAGTGGATGGCAGGAGACCAGATATGATGGGGATGTAGCTGTTGTAGACCGGTGCTAGGGTTCTAACCAGCTTCTCGGAAGCGATACAGGTAATTTCCGTCCCGTAAAGCAACCTACTCTCGATGATGGCTCGCGCCACCCAGAACCAAACATCGCGGTTGTTGGATCGGTGAGGCCGAGAGATCATTCTAACGAGATTGAGTTTACTGCGGCAGTCCTTTTTGACCTGTTGGAAATGCTGGTGGAAGGAGAGCGTTCGCCGAGGACGCGAATTGTTTTTCTGGTTGGAATGGCTTGGTCGTGGATCGTAATTGAGGATCTATTGACTCGGTGATGAGACGGACATCTGTGGCATTGGATGCTCTTCCTAACGGACATCTGGAAACCCATCGACTCGGTCCATTTGACAACGGCAGAGACTGCCACTTGCGGTTGCCGTAGGGTCCGGTGACCACAATCAGCACATCGTCAGCGTAAACAAATATGTAAATGCGCCCATGTAGCCGGTCAATTTCCACCAGAAACAACGTGACTGCAATAACGGAGCCTTCAGGGACTCCTGTATCTTCGCTGAAACTTTTCGACCACGTGTTCCCCACCAATACACGAAATGACTGGACGATCAAGAATTCGTCCGGTTGAAGGCCTTGGAGATGTCCAAAGAGATGATTTCAACGTGGTGTTCCTGGTCGTAAGCTTCCTTGAGGACGTGCCCCAGAGTGGTAAAGTACGTGGATGTACCGAAACCTTGTCGGAAGGCATGTTATCGGTGGTCGAGCATGCTGTTGATCTCAAGGAACATCTTGAGTCGACGGTTCACCATCCGTTCGAATACCTTGGCCATGCAGGATGTGAGAGCGATCGGCCGGTACTTAGATGCACCCCTGTCTTTTGACGTACAACTACGTCTTTGTCGACTATACTGGGGTGCAAATCAAAAATTCTGCACAAAAGAAACGTTCTGCCCCGCCCCATTCATAATAAAATGGCGGGAAATCCTGTCAATTGCGGGGCTTAGAAAATATGTTTTGTACAGAATATGTAAAAAAAGGAGGGACTTCGGATGTATTTTTTCTGCAATAAATGTAAAAAAACGTTAATGTTAACCTAAATGCATATATTATGCATCATAGATAGAGATAGATAGATAGGTTCTACGTCATACTCAGGATCTATCTGCATATTTTTCGACGTGGTGTCAGTCTCTGGGATATGCGGAAAACTGTACACCCATGGTAGATATCAGGCGACTTACGAAAGGAACTCCAAAGGCAGGAGCCGCCAGTTTGCTGTTAATCCAGTTTGCCATAACGGTGCAGAGGAACGATTTTTTCGCACGCTATCTACGCTCTCGCAACCTATCGCTTTTGGAGATTGGATTTTCGGTGAATCAGCGGATCTTCATCAACGAGAACCTTTGGCTCGCTACGAGGGGATTACGATCCAAAGCACTGGCGATGAAGAAAAACGGACAACTTTCGGGAGTCTTCACTAGAGATGGGATCGTCTTCGTCAAAACGAATGGAAGTGATCGTGCGGTTGCTGTAATGTCCGAGAGTGAACTGGAAGATATAATGCAACGTTGACCTATCCTTTCTTGCTATTGTTTACATCCTTGCCTCCGCTCCTTTTTATCCCGTGTCTCCCCTCCTAAAAGTTAAAGTTTTTAGTTGAACTATAGTGCTGATGTTGTTGCTGTTGCTGTTGCTGCTGTTGGGCCCGAGGACTGGGCGGTACGAGAGATGGAATGGAGCGTTGCTGTATTGGTGAATAATGCTATTAATAATTATTTGCGTCACATCTTGTAAATGAAGTACAAAATTTGAAATGTTTGATAACGTAGATTTTAGTTTAGTACTCAATTATCGTTTCCTCCTAATTGCTTCCGCGTTTTCTCATGCTTATGGCTAATAATTCCATCTATCACGTCTCAACGAACGTGTGTTTACCCGGAGTAGTACTGAAATCGGCATTGGTTCAAGGGAAGCTTTCAGTGTGTTGCATCAACAGCCAGAGTATTTGTGCTCGCAAGCTTAGTAAACTCGACGAATTACGCTAAAATACTTTCTATAGCAAGAGTTGATGTTGTTTGTTTGACTGAGTCCTGGCTCAATGAGAGAATAGATAGCACCATTTTATCAATGCAAGGTTATAATCTCGTTAGACATGACAGAGTGGGACGACTAGGAGGGGGAGTTCTGATTTATATAAAAAAAAAAGGAATCAAATTCAATGTATACGAATACTTAGCGCTGGAAATTTCAATACGAAATGAAAAAATCCTCCTTGCTTGTTTCTATAATCCTCCTGAAGTTGATTGCACTGACGATATTGACAACATTTTACTGAACTTTGGAACTAATTACGGCCATACACTTTTACTTGGAGACTTCAATACAAACCTACTTAATATTAATGCTACCAGAACCTCTAGATTAATGTCAGTTTTTTCATCGTTCAATCTTTCTACTCTGGGAAATCAACCAACATTTTTTCATACGAATGGGTCTTCTCAGTTAGATTTAATGCTTTTTAATGATGAGTCCAAAGTTTTAAGATTTAATCAAATAGGGGAAATGACGGCTTCGGCATGACAGACTATTTTCGGCAATCCAAATTGAAACACTATTTTCACTGGATTTTCTTACGAAAACACTTCTCTGAATGCATGCAAACGATTATTTATGCTTTCAGCTTCAATTTGACTATATTTTTACCACTGAGAAAAAGCAATCTAGCAGGGTTTTCTTGAAATGAAACACACGCACTACAAATTGTAGCTGATTTCAAGTTGCCGATAATAGAACAGCAGATTTACATGCAGTTCAAATGGAACGGTTGCCGAAGAAAAACTGGTTGCCGACAATACTCGCTCTCACTAGAGAAGATTGGAGCTTTGTAAAAGCGTTTCAAAACAGTTTTTGACAATTCTTTCGACTGAAATTGTTAGAGCAGCTGGCAGCAAAAGATTGTAAACAAACCAATACTGCATATATGTGCGTTCAATAGAGAAAAAGGCTATAGAAAGAAGGTCGCTGCTTAGGTTGCCGAGAATACGTAAATTCCCCTAGATGTCCCGATGTTTTCCAATCATGATCTTATATTTGCTACGTTTGATTTTGACATGGAACAGTGCGATAACATAACTTCTTTTCGGGATTACAATTCCATGGATGTTGATGGGCTGTTGGATGCTTATAATGAACTCGAGTGGTTGAGTTTCTATCAAACTCCCGATTCACACACTCTTTTAGAGTTTTTCAACACTGCTATGACAAATCTGTACGATGATTTCGTTCCTACTCGTGTTCTCAATTCAGATAAAAAAGAAAACTCCTGGTTTAACAGTTCAATAAGCAAAGCTATGGTTGATCGTGACTTGGCGTACAAAGCGTGGAAAAATTCAAAGCTCATTGATGATCACAATTTATTCAAACGACTACGCAATAAAGTCAACCAGCTCATTCATAATGCGAAAAAAAAACTATTTTACAGTGCATCTAGATCCCAAATTACCCGCCCAAGATTAAAATAAATGGGTGTTAGTAAAACCAACTCTTGTCCGATCAACGGATTAAATTCCGATGAAATTAATGTAAGTTTCGCCAAGAACTTTAGCTGTTCTAGTAATTCGAATGAATATAATTTCCAAAGTCAAAATGAAGAACACATTCCTGAGAATGAATTCTACTTTGATATCGTCAGTGAGGTCGATGTAATTAATGCAATGTATCATGTAAAATCAAACGCAGTTGGACTAGATTTGCTTCCATTGAAATTTTTGAAAACTATTTGCCCTTTAGTTATAAAACCAATTACTCACATATTTAATTCCATCATCTTATCCAGCCGATTTCCCGATGGATGGAAAAAGTCAAAAATTATTCCCATAAAAAAGAAATCTTCCAGTGATGCCATAGACAACCTACGTCCGATTAGTATTCTAAGCGCTTTATCCAAAGTTTTTGAACGTTTGTTGAAGCTGCAAATTTGTCAATACGTCGATCACAATAATCTTCTCAATACCCATCAATCAGGATATCGTCCAAAACACAGTGCGAAAACTGCGATGTTAAAAGTTTTTGACGATATTGGTATTGTCTTGGATAATAACAAGCCGGTAGTTTTGATACTCCTGGATTATTCTGGATTGCAGAAAACTTCGTCAAAATTTCAATTTCTCTAATCATGCGACAACTTTAATTCAGTCTTATTTGAAGGGTCGAATGCAAGCCGTTTGCAATAATGGAATACTTTCAGCCTTCATTCTTATTTCTTCGGGAGTACCTCAGGGTTCTATTCTTGGCCCAATTTTGTTTTCCTTATACATAAATGACTTGCCCGGTGTACTAAAGTATTGCAAAATTCATCTTTTTGCCGATGATGTCCAATTGTACTTTGATTGTTCAGGAACCTCTGCTTCTGATATCTCGGAAAAAAAATCAATGCAGATCTAGCCAGAGTTTACGAATGGTCTTCTAACAACATGTTGTCTATTAATATTAAGAAAACACATGCTATTTTTATCAGTAACAGTAGAGGAAATTATGTTTTGAAACCCACTTTGGTATTTAACAACCAAAATATTGAATTTAAAGAGCATGCTGCTAGCCTTGGAGTGACGATTCAAGAAAATTTCTCATTTGACAAATTTATCTTAAAACAGTGTGGCAAAATATTTGCTGGTTTGAAAACACTAAACCTAGCCTGCTCATTCCTTAGTGTGGACAGCCAGATTACATTGTTTAAAAGCTTGCTTTTTCCTCACTTCATTGCATGCGATTTTCTTTTGTTCGAAGTTTCGTCTTTCGCTCTATCTAGACTACGAGTTGCACTTAATTCTTGCGTACGCTATGTTTTTAACTTAAATAGATTCTCAAGTGTTTCACACCTACAACATCAACTCATTGGTTGTCCCTTTGATAAATTCGGTCACATGAGAAGCTGCTTGTTTCTGTTCAGTCTTGCTGCCACAAAACAACCCGGCTATTTGTTCAATAAATTGGAGTCTTTCAGAAGCAATCAATCGAGGAAGTACAAACTGCCGCGCTTCAACACATCAAGTTATGGAAAATCCGTTTTCGTTAGAGGCGTGATTCAATGGAATTTACTTCCCAACGATTTAACATTAGAAAAATCATTATTAGCATTTAGGAGGAGATGTATTGAGTACTTTAACTAAACAAAAATGTTTGGTCAATTAATGAATGAGTCAATAATTTAACAAAATCAGTATGGATTAATATTAATTTGAATTAGTAATCGTGACGCCAATTCTACGTGGAAAAACAAATGTAACAATTATAAAAAGACGAATGTCTTATGTTACAGATTAGTATTGAATAAATAATAATAAATAATAAATAATAATACTGCGGTCGTGTCTAGGACAAACCCTTTAATTTTATTTTTTTCAAGAGATGAACTAGCCTTAGGCTAAAAATCTCTCTAATAAAGGAAAAAAAAAAAAAAAACTTTAATTTTTTTCGTTTGCCTTCGGGATGGGCACGACGAGATTCTCCTTCCGTTTAAGGGGTACAAATTTAACATGGCCCCTGATAAGCCTCTCCTTCACCCACATTTGTTGTAATTTCATCAGATCGTTTGTGTTAGCATTTTACAAGATGTCAGAAAGCTTCATAGCGATAAACATCACGTACATGACGTTATTTCAATTCAAACATCAAAATGGGTACCCAGATACCCTGTCACCCACATATGGGTAAAGACGACATCCCTACTAGATAGAAGGTTGCTGCCGGCATGACCTATTGTATGGTGAACAGCTCAGTTCTGAATTACTTGCTTTAACTCGCCTTAGGGATGGTAAACAATTTCTATCAAAATGCGGTCTTACCACACAAACTCCAGGGACTGTAGCCCTTTCCACATCTTCTATTTTGGATGGCTCGAGTGATACGCGTACTGAGGATTCATATTTCTAAAAAAAATCGTCTTACAATGAAACAGTCTTCGGTCGTCATTGAAAAGCAAGTCAACTATGTTTTGTCAATCTAAATGAAACTTTGATTGGCTCTGTTGTCTTGTAAATTTTAGAAAAAAAGCCCTCTTTTCTGATTTGTACCTCTCGATCTATTGAATTTACACAGCTGTATGAAAATGTACTTTCAAATCATCGATAATGTAACACTTTTAAATTAATATTATAATGATTATCTTTGCTTTTCAGCTCATTGGTGAGAGAACATCTTTAGATTTATATTGTAATGATTCAATATTTTCAGCTTTTGCCCTGGTTGAATCTATTTACTTGATTTGTTTAATATAGTTTTCAGCTCTTTGATGATGGATCTTTGTATTTATATTATAATGGTGTTTTCAGCTTTCGTTGAGGCAAATCCATAAATTTAGCTTAACATGAGCAAACTCTCTTTATGCAGCGTATCGTCTACCAAAACGAACCCAACCCTTATATTCAGCATCTCAGTGATTTCTCGTGGAAGAGTAGAGGATTTCTCGGCTTCATACAACACGAGTTTTCACATCACATCAACTACCCAGTTTTTACACATTGAGAATGGTACCATGCATCATATGTTGGTTCTCTGTGTAATTACCACTGATCTGGCAATAACAGAGGTCAATCATGCTCATGCTCATATTTCATGCAGCTTCTACCATAGCCCTTACAGGTTCGTGTTGATGTCAAGCAGACCGTCTACAATTAAAATTATCACGTAAAGAAAAAGGAGACACCTGTGATGGGTCGAAGAATGTCTACGAAGAGGCCTGTTGCTGCTGGTGCAGCTCCAATTGGTTATTTGGGTGATCATTCCTTTTTATTTATTTATACAGTCATAAAATCTCCTAAATAGAGATAATAATAATAATAAATTTATACAGTAACCTCTCCATATCGTTAGGCCATCAATTCAGCATACCGTTTACCAAAACGAACCCTGCTGCAAACCGAACCCTATTACCCAGTGATTCTTCGTGGAAGTGCAGAGGTGTTCTCGGCTTCCATTAAAGCGAGTGTAAGGTCAACACATTCCTACCCATTCCTTTCTTGACCTGCGTTCGGGTGCGGCCGGCGCTGGTATTGCCTAGTATGAGATCACCAGTTTTTACACATTGAGGATGATTGCTAGTCCCAAGCATCGTCTATTGGTTCTCTGTGTAATTACAGCTGATCTGGCAATAACAGAGTAGCAACCGTGGGCGGTCAATCATGCTCAATCATGCTCATGCTCATGCTCATGCTCAATCTATGGAATTAACACGAAAACTATGTTGGAACGAAATTTCTAGAACAGTATAAGGAACATTACTACAGCTTTTTATATCATATAGATGGAAAGTTCGTAGAACAAATACTTTAAAATTATTCACTTTTAAAGATATCTTCGAGCATGAAACTATGTCAAACTTCAATAAAATCACTTTGAATAGTCAACCTCTAGTCCCAAAGTTGGTAGATAACACATGGCTATGAAAGTTGTTACAGCAGTTTTCGTTGTTTCAGTCTCGTGATACAAATATTATAAGCCGTAAATTACCTAAAAAACATAAAAATAACTTGAAGCACCTTTAAATCATCATCGATTTCACTGAAAATTTGCACAGAAGTTCAAATCAACATGACGAACAGTAATCACGGTTGACCCGGTGCATCCCAAACATTTATGTTGAAATGAACAGGTACAATCGGTCCTTCAGCCATTAAAACCCGTGCCAAGTCCAGCATCAAAATGACAGCAAATTGAACTCAAGTTTTGATATCAACATCAAATTGAATCCTGATGAATGTGGGCGTCTTAGTGGAATACCTGTATAATGAGAGAGAGAAGGATTAGTATTTTCCATTTAATTCCACTACTTTATTTATCCTTGACAGATACGCGTATTTCGTCTACAATGTGCAGACTTCTTCAGTGTCTTGTACAGTCGAGTATTAGTACAAGACACTGAAGAAGTCTGCACATTGTAGACGAAATACGCGTATCTGTCAAGGAGAAGCAAATAAAGTAGTGGAATTAAATGGAAAATACTAATCCTTCTCTCTCTCATTATATCAAACTGAAATCATAATTTGATTTCAGTTTACGAAATTGTCAAATTTGATACCAAATTTTGTTTTCATTTGCTGTACATTTGGTCTTCAAAAATATGTTGTTGCGGGTTTCTTTTCATTGCCTTAGCATTACTTCAAATTGAATACTTGTTTTGTAATCAACAGGAAAAATTGATATCGAATTCAGTTTTCAGTTTGCTCTCACTGATAGCAGAAATAGTTTTCAATGTGATGTCACAGGAAGATTTTTTTGCCTCTAAATTTTGATATTTGAACCGTTAAAACGACCAAAACGACAGCAACCTGAGTAATCATTATCAGCGAAATCACAACATAAAATTTAGATTTCAATTTGATCTCAGACTTTGCTCGGAAAGCTGTCCATAAGCATCTAAGTACATCACTTCTAACTAAATTCCTCCATTTTGTTTTAAATAATTCTGAAATCAGTACTTTACCGAATCATTGCAAAAGATTTTCCTGAATCACCACGCTAACATCATCCGCATCGGAATCTATCGCTTTCTTTACCCCCATCAGCCCCCTCGGAAGCATTCGAAATTCCCTTGAATGACGAGAATCCGGAGAGTCTTATCAAGAAGCATCCACCGTTGCGTCTGAAGCGTCTAGAGGAGCATACCAGCAACCCTCCCAGTATCGAAAACCTGGAGGAAAAGCTCGCCACCGCGGAAATTCGGCGACAGCAGGTCTAATAAGTTAAGTTCCAAAGTGTAATGCCTGAGTTCTAACGCTTGGCCTTATTTGCAGTTCCTAGCGAGTCGTGCACTGAAAACCACCACTTTCGACAAAACAGGAGATGATGCAAATGGCGATATCGATGCCATTCAGGAAGTGGAAGAACCGGAAGAATGCGGTGCTGGGCAGGACGATACGGACAAAGCAACGAAAAGCGATGAACCGGTTGCCGGGCAGGAGGAAACAAAACTGGAAAATAGTTAATTTGTCATGATTGTTCGAACCGCGGAATAAAACAATGCTGTTTTTTTTATTAAACATACATTTATTAATCTTTTCACTTTCATTATATACTTTTAATTGTTTATATATAGATCATTTGAACCTAGTTTTTGTTTTCACTTTTTCATAATAATAATCAATAATCAATTATAATCGTAATATTTTTATGGCATACCCGTATAATACTTTTATAAAATAAACACTTTTTCCACAATTTTTTTTTCTCTGCCTCTGTGTACACTTCTATCCTTTACTCTCCTTGCCACAAACATCGTAAATGCTTTCCTTTGTTTCATCCTCACTTGGTAATGCATATGCCTTTTCTCTGTATGTATGAACGTGTATGTGTGTATGTGTTTGTTTGTTTGTTTGTATTTTCATCTATATTTTAGGAAAAATTCTTCGTATTAAAGGAAAAAAGATTCGTCCACAAATACTATATGATAATCTCAATTCTCTTTCTCTCTCTCTATCTCTCTGTTCTTAGGATACTCTTAGGCTGCGTGTCTTTTAAATATAGCTTGTTTTGTCGTTTCCCATCCCAAATGCGATGTTCTTTGTCTATTATGCGAACGATCGATTGTTCTTCTGGCACCTGTCGAAATGACAAAGTGGCGATAGATAACAACCTTCTTCCTTTTTGTTTTTGCAATGGATGTTTTGATGGGTTTTTTTTTTGGGTCTATATGTGTGTGTATGTAGCTGATCGAAAATTTGGGATTATGCAATTTTCCAACTGTAAAAAAGTCAGAGTGCTTTCTCGGAATATCTTGATATCTATAAACATCCATCTAAATATACGCTGGTGAGTGAGTATGTTTGGTGGGGTGTGAAACGGTTTATTTGCTATGTGTTTATTCTTCTATTAAATCTACGGGGATTCGAGTAGTTGGTAGGATGTTCGAAGTATGAAGTTGCATTTTTGTGCTGATTGAGTTGGTTTCCGCTAGCTGTTTTACACATGTCTGTTACTATAAGTTGTGAAATGTTTGATTCTTTTAATTTCAATACTTTTCACTTGGTGGAGTTGTGGGATCTAGTGCTTGGGTCTGTTTCTTTCGTTTATATGACATTTATTTATTTGTCTGTTAGTCGTTGATAAACCAGGCTGTGAATCAATTGAGATGCGTTGGCAATGTTAGGACAAATGGGTAGAACGTAAATTAAATATAACGGAAGCTTATACCAGTAAATTTATTATAACAGTTGACCAAATACTACTAAGACAAACATTTTCCATATTTTTTTTTTAAAAGCCAATTAAGATAATGAGTCGTATGATGCAACAAGGAACTTTAAGATCAGTACAGCTTTGGTAAATACAACTTTTGGACCATTTTCGTAAGAACAAAAACAAATCCATTTCAAAGTTTCAAAGATGCTTCATATACTACCAGATAGAGGCAGTAATGAAAATGAAGTAAATGCTTGTACATGCTACAAATGCTGTGTATGTGAACAATATGGAATATTTGAAATTCTATGATGATCCAGGATTTTCTGAGATATTTGGAGATGTTCCATGGGATGTTTTCTCTTTCAAAGTAAAAGGATAGAAATCATTAAAGTTATATCAAGGGTTGTAGGACAAAAGGTCGAAGCGACAAAAGGTCAAAGGGGCAAGGCGAAAAAGTAGAAAACGATATATACTGAGTAAAGCAAGCAGGCAAACCAAACTGAGACGCTATTTAATATAAATTATAATGGCAATTCAACTGACGTTTTAAAGTAATTTATAATTTGTTAAAGTTCTTCTTTTTGAGTTCTTTTTTAAAAATGAGCAATAATTTAGAAGATAAAAGCTATCGAAAATCCAACTAAAAAAAAACATGAACGACTTTTCTCACTCTTGAGTTTGTCTCCTTCTTTAAACCATGAGCAGTTGTTTGACAGACAAAAACTTTAGAATAATTCATCTAAAAAACAAGTTTTTAGCTCCTAGCGTTGACTCCTTTTTTAATATATGAACACTCTTCCGAAAAAAAAATCGTTCTAGCTACGAGTTGACTGAAAACTCATCAAAATTCTGTAAGAGATTGTTGTAAACCTTGAATATATTGAATTAGTTTGATTCCAAATGTTTGGAGCTTTGAGAAATTTTTCAGGTTTTCAACTAAGTCCGAACTTATGCCTCACTTTACTCTATAAGAAAACTTCAGGACACCGTTATGAAAATTGCAGGACCTTCTTTGAAGATCTGTGAAATTCAGGGACGACTAGAAAAATCAGAAAAAATTAAGAACACTTTAGAGCAACTGAGATATGTTCAGAGATGTTAAAAGGACTTTAAGAAATATTCCAAGCATTCAGAGATGATTCAAAAATTTCAGGAAAGAACCGAGAACTACAGTAAAGTTCTGAGCTTTAGGGAAGTTTTAAGATCTTCAACCGATTCGATCCCACGAGGTCATATAAAATATGATCCACTTTGAATCCAGACATTTTATTTATGCTATAGCAGCGCCACTAGTGGTCGATTTTGGAATGTTTTGACAGCGATTTGTTTTGAAAGCACACGTGCTTCAGTGGTGAAAGTTTCGTCTCAATTCATGCAGAATTAAAAAAAAATTAAAGGGTTGTTTCCTAGACACGACCGCAGTATGACGTAGAACTACGCAAATTTGATGTATGTCATGCATTTTTGACTACTATACTTTATCTTAAATTTTTCAAGTATTCCAATGTTTCGGTTATGGTTTAATGTTGGTTCAAGCATTTTTCCTGGAATTAATAAATTATTGAAATTTAAAATTAGGGTCCTAAACAAGCCGTTATATATATTGGAATAGCATCCCAGTAGAGTTCAAAAAGACGCCATATATGTTGTGAGATAAAACAATTGCCAAAAAATACGTTAATTTTTTTTTAGTAGCTCCATCATTAGTTTTAAATTAGGCCTCTGTAGCAGAGAAGATTGAAGGTTTCATTTTATGATAACGCAACAGGCAGTCATCAAAAGACTCAGAAGACGGTACTTTCAATATTGAACAAAATGTTGGTTCAATGTCAGCGAAGTAGGGGAAGAAGTTCAATGTTTTGATAGTAAGCATCATAGTTAAGGTACACCGGGGTAAGTTGAAACGTTACGTGTATCTCTTAGCGAAAATGTATATTAACTGTAATTATTTTTGAGAGTTAATGCTACCGCAAACTACTATATTACAAATAATTTCAGTATTCATTCACTTCCGCTAAGAGATACATCTACCGTTTCCTTCCCACGCGTTTCAATTTGCCCTAGTGTAGGGTAATGGATTTTTCCCATACATATATGGACATGAAAAATGTGTGTTTGGTGAAAAAGTATACCATTCTAGTTTCTAATAATTATCCATTATGTTCTCTAATATAATTTTATTGAACGATTTTATCCAGCAATGAATTTGAATCATGGTTGGACCTAAAAATGCATCATGGTTGGACCTAAAAATGCATCATGGTTGGACCTATTATATACCAGTTGTATGCTTAAGAGCCCGAGGACCGAGTATCATAAATCAATCAACAGCCGCTAAAGGAAAGGTCACATAGAGCACATATTTTTGGAATCGGTCAACCGGTTCCGGAAATTTTACCGGAACATGCTGCAGTTTATATGAGACATGAAGCTTATTGCGACCTCAAACGAATAAAACTTATCATATGTGACACCTCAAATCACATTAGAATTCAAAAACTAGTTAAATGGTAGTCAGGGGGGCCTAGTGCCACATTTACCACACCTGGCCTTGTTTCGATCCCCCGGAGAAGTGGACAGTTTCTGAATATGGTCAAAACCATTTAATTACATTAAAGTTCAACAACCTGATCAATGGCAATTATAAGGAATAGTTAGGATCACGCTGGCCACATCCAGTAAGTTTCCGGAAACCCCTAGGGAAGTAGCCAGTTTTAGACTTTGATCAAAATCCATTGTGCGATGCCTCAAATCACATGAGAATTGATCTATTTCATCTATAGATGACTAGGAAAGTATACAGAAAATTATGATGATGCGCGCGTAGGAAATTGTAAACATACCGAAGGCTTGATAACACCGAACTCTCTCTGCAGCAGTCTTGTAGGTCGAAGAACCGTCTGCTTGACGATCCTTCGCATTCAACTAGCTGTAAAACATATCTGGTACCTGTTATATGCAATTAGATTAACATCCGAAGTCCATCCTGTTTTACATATTTTGCTCAAAAACTACATTCTAAGCTCCGCCCCTGACAGGATTTCCGGCCGTTTTTTTATGAATGGGGCGGGGCAGAAAGTATATTTTGTGCAGAATATGTAAAAAAGGATGGACTTCGGATGTTAATCGAATTGCATATATAGAGGTACCAGATATGTTTTACAGTCAGTTGTTGATAAATCACAATCATCATCGTGACCGAATTTTTTATCTCTAATTTGAATGTTTTCGCTATCTGGGCAGAAGCGGGTAAAACATTAATGGAATTAATTTTACTTAATTGTAATTGGGGGGGGGGGGGTTGTTCAAATAATTTCCGCGTTTCAATCTAGTTGAAGCCAGTCCCCTTCGACCCCATCGTGGGTTGTCAAGGTGATCACCATCTAGCGGTGTTTACATCTGTGCTTATTTGCTAGCGCTAGTGTACTAACATGCTGGTAGACTATGATGCCCTGCTTACATTATGCTGGCTACTTGTTACACAGTGCTAGTACACTAGCGTTAGCAAATCCGCATAGATGTAAACACCACATTAACCACTGACTTGCTCCTGCTAGCAGGACCCAATGCCAGGCCATCCGAAGCGTAAATGAGCAGAGGCACAACAGCAGCGCAGTTTTATATGTGTTTAGGTTCAAACAGAACGATGTGCAGCCAAATGGTACTCGATTATGATGACTGGGTTTGGGAAAAACGTTTCTTTCAGAAAACATTGAAAAAAATTTCATTTGTAAATTTTTCAAAAGTTTTGTATGGAAAATTTGAAAACTATTTATTTTAGCAGATCCGTAAAGTAATATCCTATCGATTGGCGTATTTGGATTTTAATTTCATCTATAAACGACAAAGTTATAATCGTTCAAAACCTAACACTATTTCACCATACATATTTTTTGATTTGCACCCCAGTATAGTCGACAAAGACGTAGTTCTACGTCAAAAAATTACTAGATGGAAGACGAGAAAGAAAATTGATCCTGCAAACCCACGTCGAAAACCCGACGGGGTCAATTTGAACTATCGCGAAATAGTTGAAAATGGCTGTTTCTACTGTGGGAGATGTTCTCAAATGGTTCCGTAATCGCAAGAGTGTGGCCCGGACGGTTCAAAGAAAACGTCGTGCTGTATCTTTGGATCGACAGCTGAACAGGAACGCCTTGTTTGCAGAGTAGAAATTACATGAAATATTGAGGTCCGTATTTCTCGATAGCCAGGAATGGATTAGTTTTATTTTATAACTACCGTATGCGTGATAATGTTTGCACCATTGAGCAATGTCAAAATTTAAAAAATCTCTCGTTTTCGAGTTTTTTTTATTTGTTCAATGGGGGGATGTTTCTCAGAGTCTTAAACTGTGTTAATCATCGATCGAGTTTCAACTTGCTGCAATTACGGCCTCCACACGCTTCTGGGATGCACGGCAGGTTCTAATAATGTAGTCTGGATCCATTTCTCTCCAGGTACGGGTCAATCACAGACAAACAGACATAACACATTGAATATTTCTCACTGTAAAACATCGTCGCTAAAGCATTACCGCCATCTGTTGAGTACACTGTGGTGGGCACTACACTGAACAGATGGCGGTAGTGTGTAAACGTCAAACGCAAGCGAATTGACTATGCGCGCCACAGGTGGCGGTACTACCAACTACGATATGTTTAAATTGTCCGTTAAATGCTTGTTCGATGAACAACTTGCGAGTGTTATGTCTGTTTGTCTGTGGGTCAATGTTTGTCTGAAGCTTGCTGGGGTGGCGTTTAGAACAGACCTTGGCCTTCATGACGCGCCATATTGTGTAATCTAGTGGATTAAGATCGGGGCTGGATGGCGGCCACATATTCTTCGCCCAGAACGGAAGATGTTCCTACAACCACATCTGAGTGCGGTTCGAGGTGTGGCACGGAGCCCCATCTTGTTGAAATACAACATTTGGCTTCGGACCGTACTGTTCTTTGATCCACGGAAGAACATACTTACTTAAAATCCCGATGTAGACCTCCGTGTTGACCTTGTCGCCTTCTGGAATGAACACCGGGTTCATTTTTTTCCCATCGGAAGCCACCAATCCAAACACCATAACGCTAGCAGGATGCTTGGTCAGATACACGTTCTTGTGCTCGTCGGCCACGTCTTTTACCGGAAGAGAACTAATATACCGGTCGGTTCTGGAATTACATACGGGACCGACGATAAACATGCTCTCGTCGGTGAACAGGATTACCGTATTTATTCGCTTAAGGAAGTTCAAGATTTTCTTGCATCGTTTGACTGGTAGCTTCCGGATGCGGTTGGTAATGGTAGATGGGTTGTTCAAATGCCTGTAAGATCGTCCAATATGACGGTACCACCGACAAACCATAGTAAAAACAATAAAATGTCTGACCAAAGCACACTAATGACATCTGGCTCCGGGTTCGCGGGAAATATTTAGCTAAGTCATGAACCCACATGCAAAAGTTATGAATTGGTTCGTGTCTGATCTATTCTGAACAAATTATTTTTATCTAGATCAAAAAATCCTATGGTTTTGACAGTTCGGATCACCGCACATTTAAATCGACCGTTTACGATTTTGGGACACAAGACAGAATTAAGTGTCATGTCGGTTTGTCGGTGACGGTACGGTGCGGAATGCGATCGACGAACTGAATGGACAAAAATCCTCTGAACGACGACAATATTTTGCCAGCTGCGGAGGATTTTTGTTTTGATTTACAAGGTTGTTATGCAGAACGAACGATAAAGAAAAAAACCACATCGTAGTGGGGGGGGGGGGGGTGGGGGGTTTTGTGATGGGTTTTGTATTTCGACCAGGTTTGAATCCCGGTATTGCCAAGGGTCTTCCGGGATGAATTTTACCGTTTTCTCCAACGATTTTCCTTAGGTATCCTTGCCAGTCACTGGTTTTAATTGGTATGGGCTTCGATGGGAAATCCACATATGGATGTCCATACAAGTCCCAGTACTGATTGGGGGATGTCGATACGTATTAACCCCAAATATTCCATCAGGTCTTGATGATCTTAACGAAACACCTCATCATCAACAATCTAATCTGCACTCTTCTGTTGCAGTAGTTCGTCTCTAAAGGACCCAGTTCGATGGGTGGCCTACCAATCAATCAATTATAAAGCCTTGCTCAATCTCGAAAGTGCATGACGACACTAAGTAATTTGTTATTTGGCAAAATCCCATGGGCGTGCAGATGAACATCAACAACCACAGGGTACAAGTTGTTATGCAGATGCGAAGTTTATTTGGATCGTGAACCATTTCCGAGGTATGACAGATATGAAGTGGGAGGACATTTGATGGCTTTCACTGGTGGTACATTGGCCATAGGTTTTGATTGGAGGAAAGGATCGTGAACTTGATAGGGTGATGGTAGGAGACATCACAATCTGCGATACGATAGGCTTGGGTGATGTCTTCGAGGTTGCATAGTTCTGAGTCGATCAGAACTGTTTAGAGGCTGTTGTTTCTAGGGTGGAAGTGATCTTACGTCCGTTCGAGTTCCGAGTTTGATTTTGACGGGGAGCATTTTACTGGCAGCTGGTGAAAATTTCGTCCACCGTCCGTTTCTTGTGGACGGGTCGTATAGGTTGTATTGCTTCCAGTTCCTCTTGCACTGCCCAATCCGGCCTCATTCTAATGAGAATGAAGCTTAATATTTGCCTGGTTCATGCAATGAATTCGATACATTGAAAATGTAAACACAATCACAAAAGCCTAACTTCAGGGTTGCCAAACTCATGGTATATAGA
The DNA here is from genome assembly GCF_037179485.1 of Ochlerotatus camptorhynchus. Taxonomy (NCBI): domain Eukaryota; kingdom Metazoa; phylum Arthropoda; class Insecta; order Diptera; family Culicidae; genus Ochlerotatus; species Ochlerotatus camptorhynchus. The sequence goes on along the minus strand of NW_027040852.1, from coordinate 815,116 downwards.
CAACATGATTGATACACTTCGGCCTACTTCGGAATGATCGGCACAACCAGGGGGTAAGTCACTCTGCCACTCTGTATCAACACCCACTTTGGCACAGCAAAATCACACTAAAACACCCTTCTGCCTCATGAAAAGACAATTTTTCTATTATTTTTGGCACCGCTGCCAGAATTTTTTACGTCTGATATTTACATTCGTTTGTTGTTTATTAAAGATCCGACCGACGTTGGTGGTTTGGCGATTGTGGACGAGCTAAATCGACGGGTTTTGCCAGCTGTGCGTTCGCAGACGATCCGCTCAGCTAGCTGTCGCTTACAAAGGAGTTCGTTTTATTTGCGAAATTTAGATCCAGAGATAACTTCGAAAGGAGCGTGCTTGGCTTGGCTAGGATACCTGGGGTTGATTGCGACTGGTGTTCGTTTGGGATAGATTCTCTATTCTGACCGAGCATGTCCGGGTCAGTATCCCGTATGACAATGTGATTGGAATCAAGTGCGAAAATGCTACAAATTCTGTCATTCACTTCCGGCATACTTCCCGGAAATTTCCCATCGAATCGTTCGATCAACTATTCCAGCAAGTCCTGCATCTAGTCCAGCATACTTTGTTCAATCTATCGAGTACAGCTGCTCTGGGGTCCTCGGACCCGGTAGGCATTCCAGCAGCACATCCAACTTGCTTCAAATCGAATCTAGCTGCTCTTCGGAACACGCTGGGGCAGTTCCAACAGATCTCAACGGCACTTCAACAGGGCGCTTCGATTTTTCGCCATGGTAGGATTCTGAAATGGGACAAGTGCAAATGCACACTTTTTCCACTATGGTGTTGTTACTGTGTCACTGTTAGTGTGTTTGTTTTTATAATTCAGATTTAAATTACAAATCAAACGGACAGTTTTTCTTTTCCACTTTATTCAGGAGATTTTTAGCCATGGCTAGTTCATCTCCGAAAGCCAGGATAGAGGGATTAGACTCAGTTTTGCATACATTAAAAACCCTGTAAATCCAAGTTTGCCTCCCTTTCCGGGCAAGTAGTCATTTGGGAAAACAGATTTCGAAGAGACGTTCTATTCAAGGAAACAGAATTCGGGAAAAAACCATACAATCGTTTCGAAAGAGTACAAATCAAAAATTAACGATGTACTGTTAATGCAAACAAATACAAAATCAAAGGTAGAAGACACAGTCCACACACCTAGGCTGAATCGTATCACACTCATGCCGGTGGTAGCTGATGTGACACATTGATTTACTCCTGACTGGAGTAGCGGCAGCTGCTGGTACCGGTGCCAAACTGAACGCCACAAAATTGGCTAAGTCATCACCAGTGGGATTCGTTGTCGGATTTCCTCAATTAGATTCGAAATCTCCAAACTCTTGACCGCCCTTGATACAGCCGGAAGCGTTGGAATCGTGGATTTGGCGTGCCCATGAATTAAAGTCGTCCAAATTGTGCTTGGCGGAGGCGTCGGCGGACAGGTTCTGAACAGGTCTTTCAGAATGTCATTGCTTGACTGCTGTTTCCCGCTGAACGTGCTGATGATCTCTTCGAGGTCGATGTTGCAGTGGCTGATTTGCTATCCTGATAACCACCGTACTCACTGGAACCGCCTCCACCGCCACCATACTGCATTCCACCTATCACATCCAACGTGTCCTTTCCGCCAGGTTATCATCGCTTTATCGATCAGCTCACGAATCTTGTGCCACTCTGTGATTCCTTGGTTTTTGCCGTTTTCATACAATAAGGTATAATTCTCCAACGAACGCAGATCGATCGTAGATGTTTTCCTGCAAATGTGTCGCATTGATTTCGTTATTTTACGTTAATGATTTGTTAATAATGTTTGTTACGTTTGAAATTGAGATGAACCAACAAAGGTCTAAGTCGAACCAACAATAAAAAGAATCATCAATCTTAGTTTGTAAACAAATGTGGATGTTATGGTTGCCATTAAGCATTAATTTTCGCTCAACGTTTTGACAGGTAGGTCGACATGCAGAAACACCTTCTGATATCCAAAAACACGCAAGAAACACAATCAACACAAGCACAAAGTGGCATAGTGACATACCCCCTGGGCACAACGCTTGGCACAGCTTTCGGCACTCCCAAAACTCTTGACACAGATTAAGGTATTAAGAGTTGAATACCCCTTGTCGCCAACATAAAAAAAAAAACGTTTTAACAAAAAGATCAAAAGTTTTGCTAAAAGTTCCTATGCTACGTCAATTCTTAAGTGTCTTGTTAATTTGTGTCAAATTCAATTCATTCATTTAAACATTGCAAAGTTTTCGAATGAATTTGGTTGCAGTGCTTCATATCTTCAAGTTTCCCTTAGAAATAACATGAGTTATAACCAGGCATGGAAAATCATTTGCATTCATTTCATACATTCATTTACATTCATTTGCCTCTAACTTTTTTCAACAACAGCATTCCGCGAGAAGATGTATAGAGCTTTTGTAGGTTTTGTTATTAGGTACAACTTTTGGTCATAACTTAAATCTGTATCTCTTATGCATCACGAACTAGAGCGGGCAGAGCTTGTTACTGTTTTTCAGTGAATGTATTTTACATTCACTGAAAAACAGTAGTGGCTTCTGTTCGCTCTGGTTTGTCATGCATAAGAGAAACGAATTTGACTTGTTAACAAAAGTTGTAGCTAATAACAAAACCTATAAAAGCTCTATACATCATTTTGCGGAATGCTGTTGAAGAAAAAAGTTAGAGACAAATGAATGTAAATGAATGCACGAAATGAATGCAAATGATTTTCCATGCCTGGTTATAACTCACAGAAAATTCTCACAAAATTTGTCAGTGGAGTTTTGGGCGAAAATGGTTTTTTTTCTGATTAAAACTTGCATTCATGGATGCTATGATCTCACTTCATAAATCAAAAAGTAGCTTAATTCTATCTAGTCAACGTTTCATTCATAGTCCATACGCCACTTAAAACAAATGTATCTTAACAATGAACTATCCAGCAAATAAAAATAGCCTTTAATCAGTAAAAGCAGAATTTCCACAAACCACTTGATTCACCCTACTTCGTTTGTCCGAAAATAAAGATGTCCAACGATCAACTCATAACTATTTTAACTACTTTGAAGTGTGATAATAATTTTCATTTCTGATATCAAATCCACCTAGCAGTGAAATGGTCTTGCTCTTCTCTTCCTATCCGTGTTCTACCGGCCCGGCCTCCCCATTCATCCATCGCCTATCCGGAAAATCTCACTTTCTATATATATCAAAACCTAAACCGTAAACAACATAAATATGTTTCTATTCAATCTCTCTTTTGGTTTGTTTTTCTTTGTTTGTGTACTGATTTGCACAATTTCCATTTTGTGTTTCCTCTTATGTTCACAGTGTATAAATATTTGATTCTTTTCATAATCCCCTTGCCGTTTGTTGCAATTATATTTTTTTTTTTCACTAGTTCACTATTTCGGTCAAAGTGTGTCAGTTTGGGTATTTTTGTTTTGTTTTTCATTCGCATCCATGTTCCTCTATAGTATCCGGTAAGTATACAAATTGTTATGAAAAATATCGGTAAATTCCATAAAACGTTGCTTCATGATTTGTTTGCTTTCTATCTTTTGTTTCGCTTGTCAAAGTGGTTCCCTTTTCAATCATTCTGAGCTGCACGCCTACTGTTGCACCCTTTTCGTTCTTTTCAATATGATACATCAAAATGTGCGTTATTTTGGTTGAATGTTGGTTTTTGTTTGCTTTGTATTTATTTTACTCTTCGGTTACTTGCTATGTACGTCAACACTTATATATGATTCAATAAACAGTTTTCGCATTTTGTTGCATCTCTTGGAGTAGTGGATTTATCTTTTTGCATTTGCTATTGGATTTCAGTGTATTGGTTTCGGTTTTCGTTATGCATTACTTTTTTTGTGTTAAGCTTGAAGTCTGTGCTGCTTGCTTCAAGATTTCACCAAGACAAGTTTTAGAAAACAAAAAGATTAGGAAGTCTCCAAGAACACAGATTTCAATTTCAGGTTAAAACGTTGATTTAGTTCCCTCGCCTTCTCTCATGATAGTTGCCAATTTAGTGTTACGGGGGGGTCAGTGCTTTTCTCGAGTGTTTGTAAAGTAGGAGCAAAATTTGACATTAACATTGGTTCTAAGACTTTTCTTACAATTTTGCCTCACAAAAAATAGTTTCGTTATTTTCTTCGCACAATTTCAAATCACCCTGTTTTCAAATTTAAATTAATCAATGTTTGCACTTGTATTGGTTTTGTTTGAAGTGATAATTACTCTAAATACACGTTGCTTGTATGGGTTAATGGTACGCTTACACTTAGCTATGCGATTTTCTTTATACACTGCTTCTCTACTGGTTTTACAAAACTATTTTGCTTTTAGAAGATATCTTTGTATGTGTGTGTGTGTGTTGTTTCACTAGTCAGTTACACTTACACCGTTCATGCTAGGTTTATGCTCTATAGTTTCGTTCTTCATCATTAATCATAATGTAAACAATGATTTCATCGAACGAAAGTGTATCAAACAACAACTAAGTTACACTTCATTTGGATTTGTATATAAAACTTTTTTTCAATAAAAATGAAAACATCGGTACATCTTTAGCTATTTTCTTTTAAGTTTTCTTACGATTTAGCGTCTGTTGGATTTGCTCCTTGTTTTTATTACATTAACCTTAGTGTTAATACCATTTTCCCCTTCGGTTACAATTATTAGTATTACGTTTTAATTACTTTTATTATTGTCTGCAGAATAATAATAATATTTCTCTTACACGTTTGTTTACATAATGTTTCATTTATTCCACTTGATTATGAACAAAATGCTTCCAGTTCTGCGTGCTGTCCAGTTTCGCTTTGTTTACATCGGACAGCACTCAACAAAGCTATTTCAAATAAACGTGTAGAAAAATGTGACACTTTTTTCACTTGTTCCATTCAAGTGAGTGCTTTTTCCATTTTTTTTTTATTGAGCCGAAAATGAACCCCGATATCAGATTCACTTTTCGTTTTCACGAGCGAGAATGAGCGTTACATATTGCGTTATCTATCGTGACCGGCTACACGTTACCATATAGGGTGACAGTTCGTTTCGTTTCTCGCACTCAAACGATGCACGGCCGATTAATCCAACTTAATTTTCTGCAAAAACGAAGCTGGACTAAGTAAAATTTTCTTCGATTTTCCTGATATATCTGCGTGAAGATGACGAAAATCGATGAAAAAAATAAACACAGTCTACAAGGCCAATCAGAACAACTCAGCGACTGAATTCGATTGACTCGTTGCAATGTCTTCCCATACGAAATTTACTCATATTTGGGAAAACCTGCAGTTACTCATAAGCTATGACTATGAGTTGCTGCAGTTTTTCCCAAATATGAGTTAATTTTGTATGGAAAGAAAATGCTCTGAGTCAATTGAATACAATCGCTGAGTTGTTCTGATTGGGCGTGTACGAGTATGTTTTTGGTCTGATTAAAATTTTCTTTGAATTTCAACATATCCGAGCTAATTTTTTGAGGCAAATCGAGGAAATTTTACTCAATCTACCAGCGTTTTTGAGAATTTGAGTAAATGCATCTTAAATTTAAGTGCATTCAACGATCGTCTTGTATGATGATTATGGCAAATCAAGTTGCATGCAACTCGCCATGCCGTGCACCCAAAGCTTTCTTGCGTGCAAGTACACGGCCGATGAGAGTAGCTCAGGTACTAAGACGAATTCAACTCAAACTAGCAAAAAAATGTGGTTACTCAGTGAGTGAGTAAAATTTTTCTCACTTTCCCGTGGAAATTTGCTTGAATATGAGGAAAATCGACCAAAATGTTACACAGTCTATGAGTACACTAAAAGACTGAGTGAAACCTTTCTCGGTTTCATCATACTCAAGTACTTTTTTTCCTGGAAAATCGTGGAAAATGTTTTCTCATTCTCTGATTAACCCCACATATTGTTATTTTGAGTCAAATTCGACTCAACGTTAAGGTATTCCCACATTCAAATGTAAACCCCGAAGCGAAAGTCATTCCCCTTGGTCACCCGCTAGCCAGCTGATCGATTCGAACTTAGTTACATACACATTGCACAACGAACCGAAACGAGAAACGAACTCTTATCCTACCGTTACACGAATAATGTCCTATGCGATCGTCTATTAATGGTTTGTGTAGGTTCTCCGCTAAATTCCTCTAATGCTGCATATATCTAATGATTTCGGTTTTTCTCCCCTGACACTGCAACCAGCTGCAAATTCACGCTGCTTCCCAACTAGGAAAAGGAAAGAACCGTTACCAACGCGTCCAACTGCGGGTCCACCCGCGTTCTCTTCCTGTACATAACATCAATTACCCTCCGAACATCTTTGATGGGATATTTTAGATTCGCCAGGTTTCCGAAATTCTCTCCTTTTCGTTTCATTCATTAGGGTACATTTGACTACTCAGTTTGATTCATTAATATTTTCAAAGTGTTGCTACTAACCTACGGAAAGAGTGTGAGTTTTGAAAGATTTCTTCTTTGGTTATAGGCTAACTATTTCACCCAGTGTATTGTGTTACTCTTCTATAATCTAAATCGTACAGGGTGAATCACCGTATTTCTTTTCAATTTTTGCCTGGGGTACCTAACAGCAGTGAGCAATGTTTCAAATGTGTGTTCGTTCGATCCGTATTCATTTTTACATGCGGCTTCGGTTTGGTTTCTACATTACAGAGTGTACAGACTAGAGGATTTAGGGGGGAATGGGGTGAGTTTTATAGAGTGCATTCTAAAGGGACCTACTGTATGGGGTTGGATGACGAGCTACAAATTGATAATATTAGGTAAATCATCAAAATAAGCTAAGAATTTCACACTAAATACTCAAAACAACGGTAAATTATGCTGTCGCTATTCGCATAACATCCCCAAATCCTTAGACATTTGGTTCATTGGGAGAATCGGAATCTTAAATTAAATAATGCTTAGTGCTTTGAAACTCGGCGGTCGGTCAGTGTGAGACAAACCGTACAATTTTAAGCTTTAACAATTTTAAAAGATCAATAAGTGATAAAGTTTGGCATTAATTTATAACTAAGATGAAGTTTCATTAATGCAAAAATACTTTCTTAGGATAAAAAGCTCCTCCTTCGGAAGGCGGATGAACATCAAAACTCTCGTTTTTGGGATTGTGGTGCGAATAGAGACATAATTCAACAAGCAACATCTTCAATCATTCAAGGCTGGTGTTTGTCCAAAAGACTCTCCGGACAAGCTCAGTGGCAAGTTCGAAGCATTGTTAAGAACGTCCTGGACGAACCAGGAAGTTCCCGGAACAACTTTGGCGAAGTTTCTCGAACAGATTCTCCTCCCTTCTCAGTGTTCACTCGGCTGTCGACAGAAGCAGGCCACTCTCGATATGTGTCACGAAATCATTTGTTTACTTGGCAGCAACCATTGTGTGGTCATCCTCATTGTTCTTCATCAGCAGTTCTTAAGGTCGATGCGTCGTCGACTTTGTAAAGCAACCACTTTCGTGATGAGTGTGTGAGTGATGACCACGTTTTGCGTCCATTGCTGCAAGGGAAGAGGTCTGCCCCCCGTTGGCGATACTGCCATACAATGAAACAACTGGAAACGGATCCCGTTCTGATGGAGAAGGCTGATTGGATAGCAGAAGATAAAGTGTTTGTTGTGTTGTACCTATGGACTATAGCTTTAAGATGTTTTTTTATAGTGAACTAGAATCCTCGGTTCTGTAAAGTTAATTCGATTGAGCCTTATCAAATAAATCAATAAAAAAAAACAGATTCTCCTTCTGGACACTCTCCAGCAAATCCTCCTAATTTGTAAGCTAGGAACGCTAGGGGCCACATTATGCAACCAAGACGAAACGAATTTTTCATACGAAAATCGATTCGTTTCGACATCCCCAATGAGGCATCAGATTTCTACCATATTCCGTTTTGTTGTTGTTTCATAAAAAAACACAATATTACTGAGCTTCCTCGAAATTATTACTGCTAACTTCACCTCAATATTGTTTTCTGAAGTTTTCTGATCTGGCGGAGCTTCTTAATAAGCTTATTTGATTAACTTTTATAAAAGTTTCCCAAAAATAATTTCTCTGGAATTCGCTGTACAACTTTTCATACTTTTCAAGAACAAATTCCTAAAATTTTAGCTGAGAATCGTCCTCGATGTTTTGTCAACAATTTCTCCAAAAAGCGCTGACAATTTTCTTCGAAGCTATCTTAACTACTATTTTTCAGTTCTCAGAACACTATCCCTGAAATTTAATGAATAACTGCTCCTGTAATCCGCACACTTAGATTTTGTTTGCCGAGATGAGCTGAGTAGCTCGGCATTTTGTTTTGCTGGATCTAAGTGAAAACTTGCAGAGATTCAGCTAACCAATTTTGCCGAGATCTTTGCTAAAAATCATAAATTTTGCTAAATCTCGACAAAATACCGAGCTGCTGGTGCCCATCTCGGCAAAAAAAAAATCAAAGTGTGTGTGAACAACATGTACGAAGCTCTCTGAACAACTTCACTAACTTCTTTGCACCTTTTCTCGTAGTCTCTCGAACAGTTTCTCCAAAGATCCTAACTTTTGTTCCTTAGTTATCTGAAAATAACTGCTCCCAACATCCCCTGGCAACTTCACCGTAGTTCTCGGATTAGCTTCTTCAAAACACTCTGAACAACCTCTCCAATTTCTTTACACTTTAACTATTCACAGTTCAACTGCTCCAAAGAACCAGTAACACTGGTAGATCACCTTTTTGTGGTGCATTACTGGTATAAGATCTGCCTCCGAACCCTAGTCCCGACAACTTCAAACTAGGGGAACAGGATTTTGCAGTAATCAAAGGAACACATTTTAGTCCTTGTTAATTTGTATGCCTTGTTAGTATAGTGACAAGACTCGCAGAAGTATTCATTCCTTTATTCAACGTCGGTCTCTGTTCCGGAATCTAGTGCCAATCACCGACCGACATAGATTGCCATCCATTGACGGCAATCGAATGTGCAAGAAAGCAGCTTCCACACCTGCGTAGGATATCGCACCCATTCAAACACACATGGGCCGGGACCAACGGCTTTACTTCCCTTCCGAAGAAAGACGCGACCAGGGATTTTTATGCCTCAGAAAAATACCACCTACCTCGTCTGGGATTGAACCCAGACCCATTGGGGTGAGAAAGCAGTCACGCTCTGAATAGCAACCATGGGTGGTCAATCATGCTCATACTCATGCTCATACTCATGCTCATGCTCACCGTCCAACTGCTCCAAAGTAGAAATACTCAGAGGGGGAGATGGGCGGAGAGTGTTTCAGTACAACTTCAAATTAAGTAAAGCGTTCCATACATTTTATAGAATGCAAAAAAGACAGAAATCTTGTGTTACCAAAAACGGGAAGGATCCGCATTCTACTCTAGGGGCATACATTCATCCAAATCTCCTTCGTTATGGGTATTTTAATTAAGCACAAAACTGAATGAGATGAAGCTTAAGGTTCAATGGGTAATTTCCAAGACAGCAGCACCTTTGCTGGATCTTGAATTTGGATCTGGGACAGGTTCGAAGTCTTCACAATTGGTGTATGCAGTGTTCACTCGGCTGTCGACAAAAGCAGGCCACTCTCGATGTGTGCTGCGCGATCGTCTGTTTACTCGGCAGCAACCATTGTGTGGTCCTCCTCATTGTTCTTCATCAGCAGTTCTTTCGGTCGATGCGTCGTCGACTTTGGAAAGCAACCGTTTCGTGATGAGTGTGTGAGTGCTGACCACGTTTTGCGTCCATTGCTGCAATGGACGCGCTCTGACCCTCGTTGGCGTACAACAATTTGCCATACAATGAAACTACTGGAAGCGGCTCCAGTTCTGATGGAGGAGGCTTTTTGGATAGCGGAAGATAAAGTGTTTATTGTGTTGTACCTTTTGACTATAGCTTTAAGATGTATTGTATAGTGACCATGAATCCTCGGCTCTGTTAAGTTAATTCGGTTGAGCCTTATCAAATAAATTAATATACAAAAAAAAAAAAACAATTGGTGTATGAAAATTTCGCTCAAAACTTTACAGGCTTTTATTTGATTGTTCTCAAGCCTTTCCAAAAGATTAATTTCCTTTCACAGAGATCTTTCCAGAATTCTTCTAAAATAAATTTGAAATTCTCTCTGAAATTTTTTTTATAATTGTACAGAAATTCTCTGTAGAACACTCCAAAAAATTCTTAAAATTCATCCGTTCTCCGAATTCACTTAATTGAAGACTGTTGCTTGTAGGTTAACCTGTCCAAATGCTCGGTTATTTCTTTTTCGCGCAAGAAAGAGACTATTATGTTCAAGTATGTTTTGCTAGGCACTGAAATTGAGCGCGTCAGCCAAATTAAGGACCTAGGCGTTATTCTGGACACAAAACTCTCTTTCAAGCAGCACATCTCGCACGCCGTCGACAAAGCTTTCAGAATTTTAGGGTTTATCTTCAGGATTGCCAAAGACTTCACGGATATCTACTGCCTTAAATCGTTGTACTGCTCCTTGTCTTGCTCCATATTAGAATACTGCTCGGTTGTCTGGACTCCTCACTACAACAACGGTGTCGAAAGAGTTGAGTCTGTTCAGCGACGGTTCCTGAGATATGCGCTACGTAAACTGCCGTGGACGGATCCCTTCCGATTGCATATAGCTACGAAAGTCGTTTACAACTGATCCATCTGGAGCGCCTGTCGTTCCGAAGAGATACAGCAAGGGCATTGCTAATTGCGGATATTTTGCAAGGACGCACCGATTGCCCTGTCCTCCTTGAGCAAATTGACATCGATGTTCAACCCCGAGCCCTACGGAATAATTCAATGCTGCGCCTGCCCATACAGCGAACTAATTATAGCATGTTCGGTGCAATCGGTGGTTTACATAGACTCTTCAATAGGGTCTCCGCACTGTTTGATTTTGACCTGACTCGCCAGCTGCTTCGGCGGAGGTTTAGTTCGTTTTTTTCTAGATCAGTTTAGTTTGTTTAGTAATGTTCCTTTTTTTATGAGATGACTATCTATGTACTTATTGATGTTTTGTTTTAGTACTTTTCATGTTTAGTTTAAGTTACATCATTGGGGCAAATAACGCCTGGTGATGTTCAGTTATATAAATAAATAGTTTTTTAAGACTGCAAATCGATTAGACTTATGAGAAATAAGTTATAATTATATTAATTTAGCCCTATTGCTCCACGCAAACCTACAGGCATTTATGTGAGCTTGTAGGTACGTGTGGAATACTTGGTCTAAAATGAAAGATTAATAACTTTTGTACAAAGATCAAATCGACAAAGCTGATTTTTATAGTATTCTCAATCTTAGTCCGAGATTTGGTGAGATTTGAGCTACCTTTGGATTTTTGGTAAACAAATGAATAGGATAGTTTCGTTTCCCATGCAAAGTTTAAAATTCTTCCGCAAACCGAGATTATTACCAAATTCGTTCAAATTTTGCAATTTTTGGGAAACTTAAAATTCATGGAATGAGCAGTGTGGAACAGGTGGTTGTTATGTAGACCCAATGAGTATACCGCTTATATTAAGTACAAGAAGCAATCTGCAAGTATTATTCGAAATCCGTGGCTCAGGAATAGTAAACAAACATTAGTGCACTTTCAATTGCACCCTAGGATTGAAGAAGCCGCTTACTTGAATAACTAAAGTATAAACAAAATTCATCGACATCAACTATCAACAAGGTAACATGTAATTTGAATGAAAAAAGATCAACACAATAAAAAAAAACTAATCAAACACATTCACAAGCACCACAAGCACACAGAGACGAAAATAACAAACACCAACATGGGAGTGACAGCAGATGGTAGGCGATTGAATTCATGAGTTCGATTCGAAGTAATGTGTTTAGGCCGTAAAACAACCAATCGCCTTTTTGTTTCATAGATGAGTTGGAAAATTAGCAAAACGACACAGACTGAATCTCAGATACAATAATCAGATGAAATTCCTACTGGCTAGTTAGTTTTTCGTTATCGGTTCTGTTTTTTTTCTTTTACCTAACAGTATTTCTATTTGTCCTACTAGTTAGTACTGATGTCGCTATTTAGGGGAATATATCTCAGTTTTTCTTTTCTTCTTAGGGGTAGAATTTTGCTATTAGCTTCTCTATCATGTACACTGATAAATGATATACGTCTTAAGAGGAGCGAAGATATCCTTTGCACTACACACTCACCTTATCTATTAAGTATAGCTCTCTCTATCTCTTTCTCTTTATGTTTCTTTCCTTATTTTTTAAATTCTCTGCATTTAGACTAGAAATTATATTTAATCTCACTTTTGAGTTTCACATATTTTTTTTTTTGTATTTTGATCTAGATGCAATGGGACTTGGTTGCTTGCTTGCTTGCGAGTTCTGACAAACTCAATTTTTCCACGCTGGAATCAATTCATCACGTAGCGAAACAAAAAAAAGTACAAAGCTGAGGGAACAATCGACACGGCGGCAGTTCCATGATTAACTCCGACAGAGAGCGGAGGCAGGCCGGAGCTTGGCCAATCTAATCAGTATCTTTTTACGGACACTAATCACCTTCCGTTGACGCTCTGCTAGTGCGTGGTGGAGAGAGGCACCAGGGGAGGACCCAACTTTTGCCAGCGAAACGTGACAAGCGTTTTTCGAAAAGGCACTTGCTCGACTTGGATCCAATGATGGGACGTCGAGATGAGCAAACTGTATTTAGTGATTGTGTGGGGGTCGGCCGATAAAGAAAGTTCCATGGAAGTTCTGGGAACATGTTTCTCTTGTACAATTTACAGCAACAAAACAGGACTAATCTAATCAACGCAAGAGATCCCTGCTTACTTTGGGATGCATGTTTCAAACCAAAAAAAAAACTTATTACTGCTGGGCTAAACCAAATAAGACCAACTAAAAAGAAGGACTGCTTCTTGATTCTAATTTCGTCCTACGAGTTTCAATTCCGTCCTAACGCATTGAAACGCCATTAGATTTTCTTCGTCCTACGGATAAACGTAGAAAAAGGGGATTCGCAAGGAGCGCTTCTTTTGTTTTGAGAACAATGAGCGTAAATAGTCCTACAATGCACTCTAATAGGATTTATGTTGTAGCTAATGAAATAACGCATCGGAACAAACCTATTATTGATTTATACACGGTGAAATCATTGATATCATTGATCTTTTCAGCTCGATAGAACGGAAATGGGCGATTAAGACGAAGTAGCGCTCTACCCTATATAAAACACAACATGAAATCACGATTTCGTGAATTTCATGAATCCATAAGCGTGATTTCATTCTTGCTACTGTGAATTTGGATCACGAGAGGAGCTGCGGCCGCTGTCATTTTCAGTCTTTGAGTATGACTAGTTGTTTGGTAGGCAAAGCCAGGCGCCCGTAACTGCTTTCTCACCCCAATGGGTCTGGGTTCAATCCCAGCCGAGGTCGGTGGGATTTTTCTGAGGCATAAAAATATCTGGTCACGTCTTCCTTCGGAAGGGAAGTAAAGCCGTTGGTCCCTGCCCATGTGTGTTGAATGGGTGCGATATTCTATGCAGGTGTGGAAGCTGCCTTCCTGCACATTCGGTTGCCGTCAATGGATGGCAATAGATGTCCGTCGGTGATTGGCACTAGATTGCAGATCAGAGCCGACGTTAAATAAAGGAAATAAGAAGAAGAAGGTAGGCAAGATTTGAGTTCATTTATATCAGCTAGATATGAACTATTCCGGTGGCAGTAGAATTGGTAAACCAACAAGTGCTGAATTTGCCCATCAAACGTGTATCGGCGAATGATCGTTCGCTTTTGCAATTTTGTCTAGCTTCGGAGTGGACAGCGGAGCCGGCTCCAGTGCCAGTCCCCCGGGACTGACTTCGTCCTAAATCCACATCTTATTCTGTATCGATGACCACTTTGGCAGGTTCTGATATTTCGTCGTCGTATTTCAGCAGCAGCCCTTTCGGTGGTGCTAACGGTAGATCCTGATAAACTACCGGCAGTGGTGCTCCAATCCATGTCCAAGACATTAAAAATAATATTAAAGTTTACATTTCACAGTCCATGAACTATGCTACCGTTTTCGAGAATAGGTTTACGATATCAAGCACAACTCATGAACGAAAATCACGTTTACCAGAACTGAAAATCATGATTTTCAAAACAAAGTCCACGTTTCTATGACTTCTGTTGCCATTACTAGTGCTCGGTGCACCGTAACGCAGGCGTTACGATTATTTTGAGGAACAATGTTCACGATTTCATGATTTTTAATCATGGTGTTTTCGTAAACGAAAAATTAACTTGTTCAGAAAATAGTGACTTGAGAAAGATGAATTTCAGACCGGATTTTTTCCCGTATGGTTTATGACTATTAACATTTCAGGGTAGATGCACCAATCATGGCTATACTGGTATGGTGTGTTCCAATTATGGCCTATGAGAATTCCATAGCACAGTGTGTCAAACAAACAATTTAGATGACAGAACGAATAACTCCTAAACGAAGTATTTTCGCGGCCTGGTGTCTAAGATGAAGTTGGTAATTTTATTGAAACCCATCTATCGGCTTTAGTGCAGAAAATTCTCAAATTCAATTAATACATTTGATGGAAATGAAGAAAGCAACCATCCCCTATCGAAGGTACCTCTTTCAAAAGGATGGAATCAATTTACTTAATCATCTAACGAAGGCATCACTCAATTGAGTCCAACTTCCACCCAACCAGAGGTCTGGTAAGAGGTGGTAAGGAGTCATTTTTCCAAAAAAAATGTCACTGTGCAAACGTATGGGGAAACATGTCGTGACATTTTATCCCCTTATAATTTCTATAATACTTATCAGCTCTGCGTCTGGTTGGCATTGTGGTGAAAATGCTGAGCCAAAACGACACCAACTAGACTTCAACCATCGGCCTGGGTTTCCTCTACACTTCACTGCCGTATAACTATTGATAATGAATGTGACTCAATTGGGTTCTTTAGGTGTATTAAGGTGTATGCATATTCATAATATGCATTACAAGTTGACCCAAAATTTAAAATTTCAGCAATGTTGGTGCCCTGCAACTATTTAAAAAAAGGGCAATTACATTAGCAAAAATAAGCGGCGCCGGTGGTGTAGTGGTAACATCTTCCACATCTATGATCACGCCTTCCTTCGAAAGGGAAGTAAAGCCGTTGGTCCCCGGTTCATGAATTGATGGGTCGATAAGTAGGGTCCAGGTGTGGGAGCTGCCTCCCTGGCGTCGGTAGTATTTGTGCTCAGCACGGAAAACAAATCAAGGAAAATATACATTAGCAAAAATAACCATCATATCGCCCCTCGGTGGGAGCTTGTATGGGAACGAGCAGTCAATTTGTTAGTTTAGTGTCAAACAGTAAAGATAATATTTTGTTTTACACTAGGGACATCCCACTCTAAGCTTGAGATCTAATCCCAAGTAACATTGCAGGTTTTATCAAGGTTTTAAAGTATTCTAAAAGTCCAAATCATGGTCTACAGAACCTTAATAAAACCCAAATTGTTACTTGGGATATCTAATCATATAATCTAATCTAATGTCTGATTCAGAGAAGATTTTATTTGCATCGTAGTAACACTTTTATATGACGGGTTGCTACTGTAGTTGTTCGTTGTTGACTTGTTCTATGCTAGATCGAGGCGTTCGTCGTCAAATTCAAAATTTCTTGTGATGGGTATGTCTCGGGGTAAGTATTTCTATTATGTCTCTAAAATAGATTAACTTAATTTCAATTTTTCAGCAATTCACAATGCAGAGCTTCAAGAACGATATAGTTACAAACAACTATGTTTTGTGATCATTGGCATGGGATGCACTGGAGTATTATTTATACGGTGTGTCTTCCCAAGGAATCCAAGCTGGTCAAGCGAAGTTTTTGTGGAAGAAGCACTGTTAAATCTTCAGAAGCACAAAAACATCTGATCGAAAACAGGAAGAAAGTTTGTCAATCTACCGGGTTTCTCAATTGACGAAAGTGTTCCATTAATATTATAATAAATCATTTAAAACAATTTATCAACATTGAGCATGCATAAGGGCGCAAACGCGATGATCGATTCTCTTCGTCGATTTTCTCTTTTGTTAATAAGTCGCTAGAATTAACGTTTCTCGGTACGTTTGCAGTTGCTTTTGATAGCCAATTCAACCTGTTACAACTCTGCATTGAACAAATTCTAGAAAATTGTTTCGCTTAGCTGTAGCAATGCAAAGAGAAAATCGATCATCGCGTATACGCCCTTATCGACATTTTTTTTTTTTTCGAATCTACTACAAAGGAAAAATATAATCATAAGCAAATTGATACTTTTCCGCTATCATACGCTCTCAATGTCAAGCGTGAGTTGAATCGACGCAACAATGATTACGTTGCACCTCGTTTTCTTAGCAAGAGAAGGTAGAATAAAGCCATCTCGTTTCTCTCTTCACCTATGGTAGCCACGAAGCGACTGCTGCAAGCCGTGATGGAAGTTTCAGTTGCGGTCGGGTGTAATGCAAAAAACACGAAACTTAATGTCACCACTAGTGTTTTCATCTCCCGGCCATTTTTTGGCTTCCCGGGAAACATCTGATGGCTCTTTCTGGGAATTCCCGGGAATCGGGAAATATTTGATTTCAGAGTCCAGCAAAGAATTAAGTGGAATTCATGACAGTTATTCATCAGAATGTTATTTCTTAACTTCTGTAGAACGATTTATAGAGTATAGTTTAATTTAACCAATGGTTTTACCACATAATTTCAATATTTATGCAGCCATCGGAAAGTTTTGCCAAGCTGACTCCAATTTTTCTTCCGACGACTTCTTCTGGAATTTTTGTTAATGACTACCCTCAGGAGATTCTTTTGACCTAGAAGATATTTTTGAATTTTCTCACAATTTTCCAACCTACCTATTAATTTTCACCTGCTTTCATTGGAAACTTTTTCCAGAAGTCTTTATGACTTCGACGATAACATAGTTTGACTTGCGTCGTTCATCCAACTGCTCCACGAAATGTGTTTAAACTTTCATTAGACGTTTCTATTGAATCGATTTTAACTACCCCAGAGTTATTTTTCCAAACCCCGGAAGTTTCTTCCGACTGATAAGTCCTTTTGGCATTGCATAACAATTCTGGAACATTTTTCATTTCCCTTAGAAAATCACCGGTTTCCTCATGAAGTTTCTTAAAATTTTCTCCTTAAACATTTAATTTGACTTCTCTGGGAAATTCGAAATTACTTTCACCCAAAAAATCTTCTAAAATTGTTTCCTAGGAAATTGAAACCGATTCTCGGGAATCGGGAAACGTGATTTTTGGTAAGTTTCCCGGGATGTCCCGGGTAGGAAACACTACTCACCACAGTTTGGTGAGATTTGCAGCTAATGAGTTTTGTTAGCTTGATATTCCGAGCTGCAATATCACAGCTTGCAATATCAACCGCAGTTGTTTGTTTGTTGATTTTTGTCTACGAAAATCAAGTGTGATCTTGGGCGTAGGTGAGATTTGATTTTTTTATATTTTCCCAACGCTGCGAAAAAGTATTAAGAGAAATGTTTCTGGAGCAGGTCGAATAGATTTCACCGAAAACGGTCAGTGACATATAGTTGCTCTGCTCACGCTCTTAATAAAACGAACGACAATTTCTCAACATTTTTTTCAATATCGACACAAATCTCCAACACTACATATTTCTTAAGTATTTTTAAGTATATTTTGGTATCTTAGATATCACTGAGAACTTTTTTGGTATGAGCAGAAAAATACAAAGTTAAGAGTGGGATGACCCTAGGTTTTATATGTTAATCTAAAAATCAAAAACAAATCGAAAGAAAATACCATTATGCTCTGAAAACGAAGCTATTTCAGATGATGAATAATAACCGATATACGATGAGGTTCGTTTGAAAAAGTAAATCATGGGTATTTTTTTCATGATCGCACAAAATGGGTCGAGGGTGAATGCTATGAAGTTTCACCCACAGGAAGAGTTTATGAACATATGGACGAAAAAAAAAAATTCAGCAAATTTGGGTGGCCAATTTTTCCAGAAAAATTTAGTTGAAGTTATCAGAAATCACGAGCTTTGAAAAACAAATGTTGTTTTGCTTTGCAATGTGGTTTTCCTCCATGGTGAAAATTTCCGTTGAAAACGTTGTTCAGATTATATTTTTTATGGGTTGCTTGATTCAAGAGTTGTGAATTTTCAAAGTACGTGATGTCTTGGTAAATCCAAACACAATTTATTTTAAGATTTCTCCTAACAATCTGTTTGGCATTCAAGTCAGAACTCTCTTGGAATTCCTTTGAAGTTCTTTAGGAATTATTCTCAGATTCAATTGTAATCCTAATTTTGACATTTTTCTACTAGAATCTTCTTGAACATATTCTCATGATTCCCATGGATTTGTTGTTTGAATTGCCTTGAAGTTCCTGTCAGAATTATCGTGAAGTAATCCTCAAACATCCCTTTCAAATTTCCTATGTAATCATTTTGAATTTTCATTAAAGATTTCTTTGAATCCTTTACATAATTTCCATGGAATTCTACTCAGAACTACCTTGGGATTCTTCTTAAGTTTAGCATGCAATCTGGCGTTCCCGAGAACTACCTTGAAAGCAGTACCTTTCACATATTCTACACAGAATTCACTTGGAATGAGTTCCTTAGAAATTCAAATCAAATTCCATGAGCGTTGAACATTTTGCATGATTCGATTTTTTTTTAAATTAGTGGTCTTGGAAAATGTTCAATGCCCAACATCAGGAATAATTTATTTCAGATTCTTGAAAATGTCTCCAAGTATATTTATTTTCAAGACCTAAATTTAAAAAAAACTCAGATTTAAAATCTGTAAATAATCTCAATGTTGCAGAACCTGGAAAAGGAATACTGAATCCTCAAATTGATTTGATACTGAAGATAAATCTGGCCTGGGCAAGTGTTTCCTTGCCGGAACATCCCGGGAAACCCGATTAATTTTCCAAAAATCACGTTTTACTATTCCCAGGAATTCGTTCCAATTTCCCAGGAAACAATTTTAGAAGTATTTTTGGATAAAAAATATAAGAACTTTCCCAGAACAAACTAAACGAATAAGGAGAAAGCTTTCAGAAACGTCCAAAGTCTAAAGATCTTTTAAAGCTAATCGGAAGAATGCTCTAGCCAAAAGGACTTCTGGGAGAAGCTTCCATAGAAATAAGATGACTATTACTAGGAAAATTGGATGAGTCTTCTGAGAAAATTCGGTAATATCTTCTATGTAAAAAAAAAAAAACTCCCGACGGTCCTTAATCGAAAAAATAATCCAGAAGATGTCGGAAGAAAAATTGTTGGCAGCTCGGGAAAAACCTCACCCAATGCAGTAAGTGCCACGGATAGGGTCACGGGACAAAATACATGCTACATACCAGCTAAATGCATGAATTGTGGTGATTCCTCTCACGCAAAGGACGACTATCCTGTGAAGGAAGATCCAAAGAAATACATCCAATTTTTGGGAATGGAAGACTCGCTAATCGATCCTGCAATCTTGTTCTAAGTACAGGAAACGCTGCACTACGATCAGCTACTAATATCTGCTCAGTAAGGAACAAATTCTACATTCGTACCCGAAGGTATCAATTTCCTCATCTATACCTGCCTACGGCTAAAAAATCTGTCGAAACAAAATGTGGACACCTTACGTTTATAGCTGCATATTTACTATCCCAATGCGTAGGCCAGCAAAAGAATTTTCTCAAGGGTGACCTTCAGAAACTTACCCGTCATAGGTCTAAATTCTTCATTATTGGTGATTTTAATGCAAAACACCGCTCTCAACAGCTCTACTTTCAATTACCATAGAGCTGATTGGGAGCAAAATCGAACATTTAAGGAATATAGTTCCGATCCAAACATTCCTGTGCAAATCAAAGATGATGTTAATTCTGCTCTTGAACCGCTGACTTCTTCGATAGTTGAAGTAAGAACTGCCCTAGTGCCAAAATGCGAGGTTAAATTCGATTCAATTATAATAGACGACGATATTCAGCTCTTGATCCGTCTGAAAAATGTCCGTAGGAGGCAATCTCAAAGAACACACAAATTAAAAGGTGATTATCTGCCCTGTGGAACAAAACAAATAGCTTTTTATGGCCATAAAGTTTTCGAAAAATCATTTGCAAGCCTATTCCAGCCCTTAAGAAAGAAGGTAAAATTTTGATCATAAATTCAGGAAAAGCTCAGAAACGTGCTAAACATATTTTCAGTTTGGGTCCTACTAGTCCTATTGAGAATCAGGTTGCTCGGGATTATCTGAATATTTTCTCTAGGGAAAATATGTTTGATGATTCCTGGGGGACTGATTTGGACGAAGTAAGATGCCCGAAAATCCTTACATAAAAAATAACCCCCTGATTTGCTCTATCTCACTGAAACATATAGGAGTTGTACAACTTCAAAAATACGAAACAGAAATCGTAAATCGCCATCGCCATCGCCATCAACACCATCATCACCATCATCAAATTTGACATCTCTGTCAAGCAGCTGATCACTTTACACATTTCAATGATCCAAAAAAGATGCGTATACGCGTTTTGGAGCCTCCATTCAAATTGTTTAGGTATCGTCAATGAATATTTCATTCAGATGCAACATTTTAGTCCCGTAGCGAATACCGAAATGGTGAGTTTAATGGCAACCCGAGCAAAGATGTATAGCAAATTGATAACAAGTTCTAATAACCGGGCGTCAAATTATCAGCTTAAATTGACAAAATCGATGCAACGAAGAGACTGCTCGCTTTCTTTTTCTGTTGAAGTTGAACAGCGTCGAAAGTCGCAGCATTTTAGTCCACAGACTAATTTTCAGTCATTTGCTTCTCTTTCTCCCGTCACTTCATTGGTCATTGGTTATCGGCGGACGAGTGAAAAAGCGTGTAATCTTGATAGTTTTGCCTTTCATGAAACACATGAACCCAAGGGGTAAGTAACTCAGCACATTGTGCCGAAATCAGCTTGGGCACTTCCATCGTAATACCTTCGGCACAATCTCGTAGGCATTAGGCTGTTGTAAATTAAATGGGAGCACTGCTGGATAACTGCCATTGAAGTTGTTCACAACACTACGTGCTATTTCAGGAACGTCCTCAGATTGAATATACCAGAGGAACTCAGACCGGCAGTTCACTTATAAATCTAAATACGAAATGTAGGTTCTAGAGTGGGCTCAAGAGAAAGAGGCAGTTATTCAGCTTTTCGACCCTTAATTCAAACAATGATGCAACTCACACAAAACAAGCTACAAAAGTCATATTCATCATCCTCTATACAACGGCAAACCGACATGAATGACCATACAAATTGCCACGAAATTTCTGCTCAAATCACACTACCGACATCTGTCTCCGTGTTCGCGGAAAACGTTGATCTAAGCACGAACACGAGTGCAAAATGTATGAGTTGGTTCGTGTCTGCTATTCTGAACAAGGACTTTTCCTGTATCCTATGAACATAAAACACCAACACCCGCCACTTCCCCCGTCATACTCAATACGATTTGTCCTTGTCCAAAACATTCAAGGTGTCAGAAATACCGGGTTGCCGGGATGGATATTTTACAAACAATTGCAGCTTTCCCTATGACCGACTCAATCGGTACACGTGCGGCACATTGACAAACAATATGACCCCGGATTGGTGTGTGGAGTGACCTACCCCTTGCATGAACCGCAGTTTTATAACGTATATGACGGGAAATGAAAATATATATTAAAAGAATTTCTCATGTGAAAACACATGAAGATTACACGTAAAGTCTGGAACGCGCAAAAATTGGTCCACGATCCACTTTCACCTTAAGAGAAAAGTTCGAGAATTCCTTCAAAATATTTTTTCTTAAAATATCAAATCCGTTATTTCTAATCCAAAATAGGCCCAAATCATGTTGTTCCATTACTAAGTAAGCCATATTTTAGTTTTAGCATTTTTTGGGAGTTTGAGATTTAAACCCTTACGATGATAACTGAAACATGATTAGCGATGTAGAGCACAATTATTTTTATCTTTCATGCAGATAATATTTTGCGTTTTGAACAAGCCTTGCATCCTTCAAACAAATAGGGGAAATGGCTCTAATGTTGGCCTATGGATCTAAGATTGGGCCCATCGCTAAAAATCTGCAATTTATCAATGTTATCTCGATGAACGCGTCATTGGGACGGTACTAATGGATATTTTTGTTCGCTTTTGAAAATTTAGTCGATTTCTAAACTTATATATGGGCCCAAATTAGGGTCATTTAGGTCGACATTACATCCATTTCCCCTAGTACGGTTTTTTTTTTTTACAGGATAACAACTGATAACAAAATCAGTCAAGGTTGATAAGTAAATTAATAATGCGATAACAACTGAAAACAAAATGATATCGGGATTAACAAAGCTAATTATCTAGATGAAATCAGTCTGAAATTTTACTCTAATCGGGTTAACAGTGTCCTCTATCTAGGATTCGCAACCAGAGCGGTATGACGGAGCTGCACGTTCCATTCACTAATTGCTCGCAGATTACCGTTGCGATTCGGACCGGTTGTTGGAGGGAGAAGAAACATCAAGGCTCATCAACCAGCATCGGCACAGCAGGTGCTGCTGACAGGCAAATGTCAATGAATGATAAATATTGAATGGAAAGTATGAATGGTCACGCTAGCGCTAATTTGACTCCGGGTGCGGCTGACGATCCATTCTCCGGTGCTCATCGAAGCGCAAACATGACACACATGACTGATTACGCGAGAAATGGGATGAAAATTACGTCGTACCGTAGAATATATAACCACAAGTTAAAGACCTCCCGGTCAGATGGAAATCCATTTATCCAAATTAACCGGACAGTAGTGGTAGATAATAATTCCTAGTACTAGTAGCTCTTTTCGCCCTGTAATGGCCTTTTTCTACGAAACGGAACTGCCACACAAAAAACACTTACACGAAATGGGTTCTTTTTTGTGCTCTCCGTCTCTGTCGATCCACTTGGTACAGAGTAGCCCGGAGCCGAGCTACAAACGGGAAATCTTGGAACCACTTTTCTTCATCTACGCCACTGAATGACTGCGAGGCAAAAAAAAAAGAAATTCGTCTGTTACAGTTAGCGCGTTTCCCACCACCACCACCCACTCGGGAGTGTTTTTCAATGTTTCTCTCGGAAAAAAAGGGGATTTGTTCACACACATGAGAGCAAAAAAAAAGGATCGGAAAGAAATTTCCTGAACAGGCAGACATGAAAAAGAAGAGAAAGAAAAAATTGTTGATGAAAATAGTTTACTCCTCATCAAAAGTTCGCTTTTCGCGTGGAGGATTTCGAGACTGGGACGCAGCAAGAGGTTGTTTTGTTGTTTTGTGAGTTCTTTTCAGTTTGAGTGGATCTTGACGATTTCCTGTCGTTTCTTTCAGACGAAAGGTGTTGTTCAGTCGATATAATGGCCTGTTGCTGGCAGAAAGTCAGTCAGTAACGACGAGACGGGTTCGATTCCACACACTCGGAAACACAACAAGCAAGCAAACAGTCCCACCGCCCCACCGTGCAGTGCCTCGAGAAAGCACCAAGGAAGAACAAACCAAACCAATTGCTCAGGGCAGTTTACAAAACGACGTTAAACCTAATTGTAGACCCCTCGGGTCATCGCCTCCCGATTCCGGGTGTGCCACTTGCACGTCAAAATCCGCACGTAGGTCCTCCGAAATGAGGCATTACACAACGCGTAGCACACCGGATTGATGGTCGAGTTGATGTAGCACAAGGCGTAGAAAAAGTCCCACAATTCCTGCGGTATGCACCGGGTACAGGCCGTCAACGGTTTCAGCAGCACCAGAATGTTGTACGGAGTCCACGTGATGATAAAGCTCAGCAAAATGGCCGACAGTGTTTTGGCGGCCTTCGTCTCCTGACGCTTTTCCTGAGATTTCTTTTTCTTCTTGACCTGCCGCGCCGTTTGCAGCATGTTCGCCTGATGGATCTGCTGCTGCTTGGACAGCGGCTTCGGAATGATTTTGGTCGTCAGCGGAAGCCGGATGTCCGTCGTGGCCGTCGATTGTCTCCGCCCCACCGGAATGATGTAATCTGAGTCTCGTGAGGGAAGCGGTCGCCTAGGTGGAACCGTCATCGACATGGGCACGTCGTCCTGAATCATCTTGATCGAGGGCGCCCGCTCGTCACCGGATCCCCCCTCCGGTGGCAAACGTATCAGAATCGTATATACAGAGTCCTGGCTCACCGAGCGGGAGCCCAGGCGGTTGCTATTCGGTAGTGAGCGTGAGTCTCTTGGTCCATGCATGTCCTGCAGGTGGGACATCGGGGGCAACGTCGGTCGCATCGGCGTCGGCGAAATGTCCGGTATCATACTGACCACGTTGCCCCGGCCCGTGGTCCCGTAGGGATCGCGGATGACGTTCAATGATGTGCATCTAGAGAGATAGGATCCATTAGTATTATTTTCAAGTCCTAGTGGGAATCAGCGGGACATCTACCAACAAAACAATGAAACTACACCCAAACAACAGTGAAACGGAACGAAAAAAATAAAAAATAAATAAGAATCCAAATGTCACACTGATCATTTCCGAATTAAGTAAGAAGCAAGTTTCGTCCCGTTGGGGGGCACGGGTGGTCTACCTGGTAACTGAGCTTGGTAAGGGAGTTTCTATGGATACAGGTGTTGCATACCCTAGATCCGAAGGCTCCTCGGCGTCGTACCCGTAGTCGTCGGAATCCTCCCGGCCCGAGTGCCACCACGCGATGCACCACTCCTTGATGCCGCCGAAGAACGTGGCCGGTTTTTTCGGTAGGCCGTTGGTGGTGATCTGGAAAGAATGAAAATACCTGCAGGTTAATTTACATCCGAACCAAATTGGCTCTGTAGCGGGCAGCGTTGCCAACATTCCAGTTTAAACTGGATTCTTTCAGTTTTTTGGAAGCATCCAGTCAAACAGTTAAAGATTGAAATATTTCAGTTTTGTCCAGTTTTGACGTAGGACTACGTCTGTGATTTCTATATGGGGGTACACTTTGTGAAAACCGAAAATGGAACATGTAATAAAATTATGAAAGATTTAGAACATTAATAACTCAGCTGCCCCTGGATCAATTTCAAAATTTTTATCACCAATCGATCAGAAATATTTCTACGCATCAATATAAATGTTTTCGACTGATGATTTGCAACAAGAAACTATTGAAAAGGTTGTCATGTCAAGCATTATCCCATGCACAAATAAAAAGTAATCATTTTATCATGAAAAAAAACCGTTCTTCCTAAGCCCAGTCGTCATAGCCGAGTACCACTTGGTTGCACATCATCCTGCTTTAACCTGAAAAGATATAAAAGAGCGCTGCTGTCTAGCCTCAACTCATTGTCGCTTCGGAAGGCGTGGTGAGCAGGCAGCAGAAGCATCAATAGTCAGTTATTTTGATCGGTTCTCTTCATCAACTTTCTCTTTGAAAAAATTACTACAAATTTGGCACGCCTACAATTCAAATTCGGAAAGAGTTAAGATAAAAGATGATCCATCAATTAAACGAACTAAATGCTCTTCTTATTTCTTACATCCACTAGCGGTCCTACGTCAAGCTTCCGTTCGTGACCCTAGGGACAAACCATTTTAATTTTTCAATATTAAAAGCAAAATAATTTGAAGATTGATTACCATACAGAACGATTCAGATGCTTACACTTTAAACTTTTATATTGACATTGAAATTTGGAAATGTTATATATATGAACAGTAGACTGATGCAAAATTTGAAATTTTTGCTCCACAGTGTTCAAACGGTTTCAAATCGGGTCCTGATTAGCCTCCGAAAGTTTAAACTCATTTGATAAGAAACTGACTTGGCACAAACCATTTGAAGTTTATATGGAAATTACTATGGGAAAACAAAATTTTTTGTTCATTGTCTTCTAGCCTTTTTACATATTGTACTGGTAACAAATTCTATTGCTATTCTTATTGGAATTTTTATCAGCTACAACTTTGCAGAAAATCGTTTTTCAGCCAAACGTCAAATTAAATAGTTATTAATTGTTAAGAGATTGATAATCTTTTGGCAAGATTAAGCAATTTAGCTTTAAGCTTAAGCTTTAAGCTGTTCTACGCGCCATAAACACCAATGTTGCCTGCTGAACAGTTGATTGAGCATCATCATAAGACATCAGTGACTTGAATCATTAATAATTTTTGTTCCTTACATTTGATCGAAAAGTAGCCTTCAACAAAGTAGTAGCTGAGAAAATGTGCAACTAGCTCAGCTATCATTTTCTAAAGTAGAGTGAACTGTTGAATTTTGAGATGGATATGAACCGAAATTATGGTTTCTCCATAGTAATTCCCATATAAACTTAAAATGGTTTGTGCCAAGTCTGTTTCTCAATAAATGAGTTCAAATTTTGGGAGGCTAATCAGGGCCCAATTTGGAACCGTTTGAGCACTGTGGAGCGGAAATTTCAAATTTTGCATCAGTCGAATGAACAGTCATAATATCATAGCTGCAAAAAGTGTGGCGATGCTACCGACAAGCTCGTTTCACGGCAAGGGGACAGGCGTGCTGTGTCACAGCATCGATACGCTTTATGCAGGTTTTGTATCATGACAGTTAAAACAATTGTATGTCAAAGTTAATTTAACCGATGTCGAGTACCGTAGAGCCCCGTTAGTTTGAATAGCTTAAATGACAATTAAACGTATAGGGGTACTGTAATGTTCTGATTTTGATGGATTTTTTCTCGTTCAGTGTACATCTGCTATAAAATAATAATGTATTGATTACAACTACTATGTGGTTGTCAAAGAGCGTAACGCATGAAGCAGATATAAAAGATTAAAGTGGCCATAGAAAAGTCTCTTTTGGCAATCTGACAGCAAACTAAACACGAGTGCTTTTACAGCCTGTATAAAGAAATATCTCGTTAAAGTTCTCTCATATTAAGTGATACCCCGTTGGTACCTCAACTCGGTTGTTTGTCCCCCACTGGATTTTACAGGTACCAGTAAAAAAATATTTCAAATGAGCGCCGTGTAATTGCCATTTAAGCTGTTCAAACTAACGGGGTTCTACGGTAATTGTACTAGAACAGTACGCTTCAGAACAATGGAACCAACTAAAATCTTGCCGCCAAAATGAATTATGCATCTCTGTTGTTTTTATACCTTCGCTATATTTTCTAGTGAATTTTTTAATCCAAATGAAATAAAATATAAGCTAGTTCTTATGCTGCTGTCTAGAGTAAAATGGTACCAGACTACACACTCAGTTTCAAAATGCATGTACTATTTTTTACCGTAACATCATATGTTGGTTTATAAACGTGAGCCGATTCCTTGACCATTTGGCCACAATCCCAATTAATCATTTTGTTCGACCATTTCCACAGAGATGGCGCTGTTCCGCTGGTAGGAAGTAATGAAATTCCCCATATAGAAATTGAGAGAAGTGGGAATAATTCGCTTTCGGTGCATATTCAGGTCAAAAAAAGTGAACAACAACCTAAAGAAATTAATCAGGGACTATGTCGTTTAGTTTTTTCCCGGAAATTATTGTTAAACAAGCTACAATTGAAGAAAAATGATTTTTCCCCATACAGTTTTCCCTGATTTACTACCAGCTCCCAAAGAGCCAAAAAATTCAAATTTGAGAGAGAAAATTTGCTCTCACGGCCTCAATCTCTCAACATGCCATGTATTTTGTTGACACTCGATTTGTGATTTCCCTTTCACAGATTACAAAATAGAGTACCTGACACTACAAAACATGTCTGGTACCTCTATATATGCATTTGCTTTAACATTTGAAGTCGCTCCTTATTTACATATTCTGCGCTAAAGATACTTTATGCTTTGTCCCATACATAACATTCGGCGGGAAATTCTGTGAGGGGTGAGCTATTTTGAGTGCAGAATGTGTAAAAAAGGAGGGACTTCAAATAATAATCTAAATGCATATATAGAGGTACCAGACATGTTTTGCACTACAGTGTCCTCTGTGAGCAATTATAGGAAAACAGATTGTGTCTAGTTTCCGATAGATGTCACCGCAAACAACAGCTGTGACATCTGATGGAACATGAATGCACAAGCTTGACAAAATGATCAATTAAAGTAAATGGGTTCTGACTGCGTAAGGTCTGTGTTCGTGACAACGAAAGTGCATCGACGCGCCACCTGTTGCTCATCGGCCACATCTTAAAACCCCCTGTTGATCGACGGCAATAAACGCCCAAAAGGGAAATTCAGATTGGTAGCATGGCGTTATACCATCTTCCGCCGCGCCCTGATATAAAAGCCGAAGAGTGGCAGAACTGATCCTCTTTCGCTACACCGACGTCATCAATCATCATCATCAGTGAAGTGGAGAGTAATCAAAACAAACAGAAGAAAGTAGTGAAATTGAATTCAAACTGCCTCTTGTATCTTGTATCATCCTGAAATAACCTACTAATAGAAGAAGAAGTGAGTGATAAACTTTACCTGTCCGTGAACCGACCTTGAAGTCATCACAAATTCTCATATGCTGCTCGCTATGCTCCCGACATTTGATCCTTCGAGCCGGATTGCATCGAATTTCCGCTAGTCCGATAGTCCAGCGCCTAGCGAGCCGCCATCGCACATTCGCTATTGTGCCCGCTGAAGAATCGCTTCCTATCGCCATTGTCCCAGCTGAACAATCCTCTACGGAACGTCATCTACCGGCTTGGTTGCTGCCATTATCAAATACAAGGCAAATTAATTGCCTCAACAAGGTAATTAGGTTTCCAACTACTATTACTTTCTGTTTGTGTGCTACGCTGGTCCATTGTGCACAGATTTCGCTGCAATTTCGACCGAGCGCCGTATCAAGGCGCTAAAGATGCGGCTGAAGAGTCTAGTGACGTCACTGAACCTCATCAAGACCTTCGTAGACGACTACAATGAGGATACGCAGGCCGACGAAGTCCCTGTCCATCTTGAGAACCTGTTGTGGTCAGACTACAATACCGTCCAGGGCGAGCTGGAGACGCTCGATGAAGCTGCCATCGAGGTCCACCTAAAGGAGCGGACGTCGCTTGAGTCCGCTTATTATCATGTCAAGGGCTCCAGTTACACCAACTCACCCGTTTCCTAATCAATCAGAGACGCAATTCCTTTCGTTGGCATCGCAGGTGCGTTTGCCCGACGAAACTTCCCGTCTTCGATGGCAAACTGGAAAACTGGCTAAACTTCTACGATTTGTACGTGTCACTGGTCCACTCGGCGGTTGGTCTCTCGAATATCCAGAAGTTTTATAACCTCCGATCATCATTATCGAATACAGCTCTTCAACTCATCCAAACAATCCCAATATGAGCGAACAATTACCCGGTGGCATGGAACCTTCTGCTGGAACACTTCCAAAACCCTGCTCGGCTGAAGCAGGCGTACGTAGACACTCTCTTCGATTTCGCTTCTAGCAAAAGGAAAACGGCAACGGAACTCCACAGTCTGGTGGATAAGTTCAAGGCAAACGTCAAGGTTCTGCAGCAATTAGGTTGCTCATCCGTATGCTCAGCATTCGACTGGATCCGACGACAAGGCGAGATTGGGAGGAGTACTCTTCGACCAATCCAGCAATCACATTCAAGGACCTGACAATACATCCAGGCAAAGTCCATCGAAGCTCAACCGTCGACCATTCAGAAGAAGCCAGTCAGCGATCCGTCTCGAGCCACGGAGCCAACCAGGTCATTCTTCGGAAGTGTGTCGTCTGCTCAGACCATCACCATTTGTTTTGGACTCAGGAAGTGAATGCTGCTTCATCACGGAATCTATCTTCCAATCTCAGGAATCGGACAAGCGTCCCCTCAAGCTAGGCTAGAGTTTTCATTCACAATTCACTCTCGAGTTGGTGCGTACTCCACCAATTTCTCGTTCTGCCCAAGGTGCAGCTACTTCCGTCGATACTTCGACTTGAAATATGCCACCCAGCATTCAACTCGCAGATCCATCATTTGACAGCACCAATCCCATCGATGTCATCATTGTAGCCGAAATCTTTTTCGACCTGTTCAAGGCTCCCGGACGAAGAAGCTGCCTGCGAGGAACATTTCTGTCGTATTTCTACGTAGTCCAATTACCGTTCAAGGAAGACGTCATAAGTCAAGTTAGCGAAAACCGTCGTACCAACAATCAATACGAAACTAACGATTTTAAATTGGCTCACCACTTTAGTAGCCTATTGGTCCCAAGCAAACGATTAACGTACCCTATTCTAGTTGAAATTCTATTACTACACTATGTTTGTTTTGATTCGCTATGAAAGTTTGACAGATAACATCAGGGGTGTGTGGATTCATGCAGAACATGCAGGGGTGAGTGAAATAGCTTGGGACTGCTTGGGACCGTTGTTCTGGTACTGAGTGAGCCAAAAATAATAATGATTTTCTTCGGGACCCAGTGGTCTTAGAGTTACCTCTATGGTCGTATCGCTGTTCGTCGATTCCATCTGCTTCAAGGTCGTCTAATCCGTAACCCCGACCTTCACCAGCAGTACAAGCAACAATCAATACGATACTAACGATTTTAAATTGGCTCACTACTTGACTAGCCTATTGGTCCCAAGCAAATCGATTAACGTACCCCATTCTAGTCGAAATTCTAGTACTACACTATGTTTGTTTTGATTCGCTATGAAAGTTTGACAGATAAAATGAGGGGTTCGTGGATTTTCCTATGTTTTGAGGGGTGCATCGATTAGCTTGGGATTGAAGATAGTACCAGCATAGAGGTAACTCTAAGACAAGTAGGTCCCGAAGAAACGTGCTCAACTTTTTGGCTCACCTCTGGTACTATCTTCGGTCCCAAGCTTGTCGAATCACCCCTCGAAACATAGGAAAAACCAATAAACCCTCATTTTATCTGTCAAACTTTCATAGCGAATCAAAACAAACATTGCGTAGTACTAGAATTTCGACTAGAATAGGGTACGTTAATCGTTTGCTTGGGACCAATAGGCTACTAAAGTGGTGAGCCAATTTAAAATCGTTAGTTTCGTATTGATTGTTGGTACCAGAGCTGAGCCAAAAAGTTGAGCACGTTTCTTCGGGACCTACTAGTCTTAGAGTAACCTCTATGGTACAAGGCTTTCATCGACGAGCATCTCGACCTCGGACACATGAAGCGCATTCATGATTATGAAGATCCAGAGGTACAGCACTATTACCATAGAGGTAACTCTAAGACCAGAAGCTCCCGAAGAAACGAGCTCAACTTTTTGGCTCAGCTCTGGTACTATCTTCGGTCCCAAGATAATCGATGCACCCCTCGAAACATAGGAAAATCCACGAACCCCTCATTTTATCTGTCAAACTTTCATAGCGAATCAAAACAAACATAGTGTAGTACTGGAATTTATACTAGAATGGGGTACGTTACTCGATTTGCTTGGGACCAATAGGCTAGTCAAGTAGTGAGCCAATTTCAAATCGTTAGTTTCGTATTGATTGTTGCTATTACCTTCCACATCACGCTGTGATACGCGAGGAAAGCACAACGACGAAGTTACGGGTCGTCTTCGATGCCTCGTGTAAAACCCCGAACGGACCTTCACTCAACGACGCGCTGATGGTTGGACCAACGGTGCAAGAGGACATCCGATCAATCACGATGCGCTCCCGAAAGCATCAAGTCATGGTAGTTGCCGATGCCAAGATGATGTACCGTCATGTTCTTGTCGTGACTGCCGAGTTCAACTCATCGTCTGGAAACCGTCACCGGACAACCCGATGGAGACATACGAACTGAATACCGTAACGTACGGTACCGCCAGCGCTCCTTTCCTCGCCACTCGGGTGCTGATTCAACTTGCCGACGATGAAAGTCAACGTTTTCCCCTTGCAGCCAAAGTTCTAAAGATAGAAGTCTACGTTGAAGATCTCTTTTCCGGCGGGAGTAACGCAGCAGAAGTCATTGAACTCCGGAACCAGCTAGAAGCACTCCTAGCCAAAGGCGAATTTCAACTACGCAAGTTGGCTTCAAACGATGAGGCAGTACTCAGGCAGTACACCTGAGAATCGCGCACTCAAGACTTCCGTAGACCTCGATCGAGATCAGGTCATCAAAACTATCGGCCTACATTGGAAACCAGCCTCAGATTGCCTTCGCTACAAAATCGACCTGCCATTTGAAACAGCAGGTTACTAAACGAATCGCTCTTTCGCTCATTGCCCGTCTCTACGACCCGCTTGGCTTAGTGGGACCTGTAGTAACTGCTGCCAAGATCTTCATGCAGAACCTGTGGACACTGAAAGACGACTGTGGATCTTCGTCGAGTTGGGACAAGAAACTACCGATGGAGTATCACATCCATTGGGCAAATTACCTGCAACCTGCAACGATCCAGATTCACATCTTCGCTGATGCCTAGCAGCTTGCCTATGGAGCCTGTGCCTACGTCAGATCCTCTAGCACCTCTAAAAAGGCAATAGATTCCTCGACTCGAGCTCAGTGGAGCACTACTGGCAGCGCAACTCTACGAAAAGGTCCAGTCATCGCTCCATCTCGACGCGAAATGCTACTTCTGGCTCGATAGCACCGTCGTACTCTGCTGGCTCAACGAATCTTTTTCTACTTGGAACACGTTGGTTGCCAACCGAACATGCTCGTGGAATCATGCCGCTGGTCTAGAAAATCCTGCGGACTGCATTTCACATGGGATAACTGAACCTGAATGGCTTCGGCAACCCCAAGATTGCTGGCCAGTAGCTGGAAGTACACACGATCAACCTTCTGAAGGCGTTGGAAGAAGCACGTCGAATCTCCGTAGCAGTATCGTCGTCATCAAACGAACCGTCATTCGTCGACCTGCTCGTTGAAAAATTCGCCGCTTACTGCCGTCGTTTTCTTCAAAACTGTCGAGAACAATCCAGCGAACTTCCAAATTCTACTCTCCTGAAAATAGAAGAGATGTTAGAAGCGGAGAGTCTTCTCATCATATTGGTTCAACAACAAGCCAACAGCGAAGAGTGGAAGCAGCTTCAACAGTTGGAACCAGTATCGATGAAATCTCGCATCAAGTGGTTCCACTTGATGCTCTCGTCAGAGAAGGTCATTCGCATTGGTGGCAGATTGGGAAACGCAGAACAACCATACGATAGCAAGCATCAAATTCTGCTGCCAGCATCGCACAAACTTTCGCTGCTTTTAGTTCGCAGCTATCACAGCTATTTTTGACGTAGGACTACATCTGTGATTTCTATATGGCGGTACACTTAGTGAAATCCGAAAATGGAGCATGTAACAAAGTTATGAAAGATTTTGAACGTTAATATCTCAGCTGCCCCTCGACCAATTTCAATAATTTTATCACCAATCGATCAGAAATATTCCTACGCATCAAATTTAAGACTTTACTATTTTTCAACATGTCACTATTCGAAATTGCAACTGTTGCTATGATAATTAAAATTATCACCGATTGCCTGCGAAAAGTGATTTCCCTAGCACAGATTTCCAAGTTCAATTCCATCGGGTCTCACCAAACAGTGTTTATTCAATCACAGCGTGGTGAGTGGTGGTGATCTCCAGTACACAACGAAAGGCTTCCCGCAAGCAGCTAGTTATCAAGGGTGCCCACAAACGCTGATCAGGAGGAAGAAGCCGCACCGCTATTGATCGGAATCAGAAGCTCTTCCTGAGTTGCTGTAAGCTATCTATGCCAAGCACGTCATTCAAAAGAGTCTAAACAGAGAGAAACCCGCTCAAATTCCTTTTCCTACACAAAACACAAGCTCCTGCTGCAGTTAACAAATTACATTTATTATATAAAACCACGTAGTCCTACGTCACCATTGTGTACAACCCCATAGGGCTGTCCCTTGTAGTTTTTCGTAAGTTACCGTATTGATAAGCCAGATGTCGCAGGTGTTTTTCATTCGTCGCCATCTTGGAACATGGAATGTAAACACCAGCCATAGTCTTTTTCATCGATGACTCTTAGCTATACTTCAGCTAAATTGTTCACTCCTACGTGCAATATTTCAAAAGCTACATAGTGATTTGAAGGTATCTGGAACTACAGGCCTGTTGGAGGTAGAAACCTAGCAAGCGACGATTAATCGAAGGAACCTACAAATAAATGTATTCTCATAGTCTGAAATAAAATGCCATTCCAAGTTTGTCTCTCATCAAGCTAAGACGTATTTTCAAGTAGTAGTAAATCCGGTCTACGGCCATATCACATTCAAGAGGTTTTGGGCCTGAAGAAGTTCAAGATGGAAAGATCCGGAATAACGAAGCTGACGAACGAAAACTACGAAACCTGGAAGCTGGAGGTGGAATTCCTGCTGGTTCGCGAAGGACTATGGAAGTATTTACATCGTGCCCAGAGTCAAGCCGGAAGAGACTGCAAACCGAGCGAACGCGGCGGAGCTGCTTGCCTGGTGCGAAGGGGATCAGAAAGCGCGTGCGACCATTGGGCTGCTGCTGTCAACACGGCCATATCCGGGCTACGAAAACCGCAAAGGAATTATGGAAGAATCTGGAGAAGCAACATGAAAAGAAGTCACTAGCGTCGAAGGTTCACCTGCTGAAGCGGATTTGCGATCTCAAGTTCCAGGAAGGAGACGACATCGAGGACCACCTGGTAGAATTCGAGAGTTTGTTTGAAAAACTGGTCAACGCTGGTACGAAGCTCGACGACGATTTGCAGGTAATCCTGGTGTTCCACAGTCTACCAAGCTCTTTCGACGCGCTGACGATTACCCTCGAAAATCGATCGGAGGACGAGCTGACGCTGGCGCTTGTAAAGGATAAAATTATCAATGAGGTGCAGAAGCGAAAAGGGACTGTTCCGGCGGATTCAGCGGTATTGAAGGTGGCCGGGAAATCGAAATCCATTGTGTACCACCACTGCCAGAAGGTCGGCCACAAGAAGCGAGACTGCAGAATTTGGCAGAAACAGAGCCAGGATGAAGTTTCTCGAAGTGAAAAATCGGTTGCCAAGGAAACCAAGAAGTTTGCCAAGCAACAGGCAAATGCAAGAAAAACGGAGTCCACTGAAGAGGATTTCGTTTTCAGAGCTCGTGAAGGACCAGTGACGAAATGGATCGTGGATTCTGGAGCCAGCTCCCACATGTGCGCCAATCGAAAGTTTTTCGTATCCGTTGAGAAACCACGAGATGATATCCCAAGTTTCGTTACTGTCGCTAATGGGAAGAAAGCATTCGTGAAAGGTGTGGGGAACTGCCAGATCCATTGCTACGGGAAAGACAGCGAAGCAAAGCAAATCGTGCTCACCGGTGTCCTGTACGTCCCAGATCTGGACATGAACCTCGTTTCCGTCGGAAAACTCGTCCAGAAAGGCGCAGCGGTAGAGTCCAACGACAATGGCTGTACGATTGTCAAAGGTACACGAATTGCGGCTGTAGCAAGGCGTGGCAACGGTCTCTACCACTTGCAGATGGAGGAACGCAGGGTGCGGCAATTGAGCATTGCAATAAGAAGAACTGTTTGCATGACTGGCACCGTAAGCTCGGTCCCCGTGATGTCAAGGCAGTCCAAGAACTGGAGCAACGACAATTGGCGACGGGCATCAATATTAAGCAGTGCGGTTTGGTTTTGCCATTTCCAAAGGAAGCAACGAAGAAAACGACGGCTGTGATGGACCTGGTACACAGTGACCTGTGTGGACCAATGAGGATGGTGACCCCGGGTGGTCGTCGTTATTTCCTGACGCTTATTGACGACCACAGCCGGTACACAACGCTGTATCTGATGCGAGAAAAATCAGAAACATTTGACGCTATCCAGGACTATGTGCAGAAAATGAAGACGAAGTTTGGCAGACCGCCGAAAGTGCTGAGATCCGACCAGGGAAGCGAATATCGTGGCTCGAAGACCATGACGTTCCTCAAGCGTGAAGGTATTCAGCAACAATTTACGGCAGCATATTCACCGCAGCAGAACGGAGTCGCAGAAAGAAAGAACCGTTCCTTGGTGGAGATGGCCAGGTGTATGCTTTTGGAAGCAGGTATGCATAATCGCTACTGGGGAGAAGCAATCAACACAGCAAGTCATCTGCAAAACATGTTGCCAACGAAGGCGGTTAATCAAGCTCCGTA
This sequence comes from Ochlerotatus camptorhynchus, assembly GCF_037179485.1. Taxonomy (NCBI): domain Eukaryota; kingdom Metazoa; phylum Arthropoda; class Insecta; order Diptera; family Culicidae; genus Ochlerotatus; species Ochlerotatus camptorhynchus. The sequence goes on along the minus strand of NW_027040852.1, from coordinate 778,994 downwards.
CGAGATTGGGCATGGAGTCAAGCCGGACGTTTCGAACCTGCAAGTGTTTGGAACATCAGCATACGTATTTGTTCCTGAAGTCAAACAATCGAAACTCGAATCCAAAGCCGAAAAACTTACTTTTGTCGGCTACTCGTTGCAACACAAAGCATGGCGTTTCATCAGCATGAAGACGAACAAAGTGACGATTAGCCGGAATACCCGATTCCTGCCTTCGATGATCGACACGGGGGAAATTTCCACAGAGGAAGAAGGTACGTTATTCTTTCCGTTATCGCTATTCAATCAAAACCGTAGTGAGACGGATACACCGGAAGAGCTGAGACAACCTGAACCAGCAATCGATCGTGAAATCATGGAAGAGGAAGATCTCCACGGTGTTGAATAACATTCGGATGAAAGCCTGTACGAAGATGCTGATGAAGCAGAAGCACTCGATGGAGGTGAGTCACAGGAGGAGCCGGTACCAATCCACGTAGAGCAATTTGTAGGTACACAGCGACTATCAACCAGGGTGACGAAGGGTATTCCACCTCAACGCTACTGTGCCAACAGTCGGGTTGCACATCACGACAATGACGAGCCGCGCACCTATCAAGAAGCTGTGACTGGTCCGGAGAAAAACATGTGGAAGCAAGCCATACAGGATGAATTTCAATCGATGTACGAGAACAACGTGTGGGAGTTGACCATGCTGCCGGCCGGTAAGAAAACCATTGGATGTCGCTGGATCTTCAAAAAGAAAACGGACAAGAATGGAAGGGTCATCCGGTACAAGGCGCGGCTTGTCGTTCAAGGGTTTACGCAGAAATATGGAGTCGACTACGACGAAGTTTTTGCTACCGTGGTGAAGCAAACCACGTACCGGACACTATTCTCCGTCGCCTGCCAGAAGAAACTTCTCATCAAACATGCAGATGTCAAGACAGCGTACTTGAATGATGAGCTACAAGAACCCGTCTACATGCGGTTGCCTCCTAGATGCACAGCGGATGCAGAAAACGTGGTTTGTTGTCTTCGCAAAGGATTGTACGGGTTGAAGCAAGCCGCCCGTATTTGGAACCACAAATTGGACAAAACGGGGACAAAGCCGTCCATGAACGATTGTTGTCTCTACGTCATGCAGAATAGAGGTAAAATCGCTTATATTGCTGTATATGTTGACGATTTCATTATAGCATGCGAGACTGAAAACGACTACAAGGCTATCGTTAATGAGCTGAACCAATATTTCACGGTAACGTCGCTCGGGGATATCCAGCACTTCCTTGGTATCCAGGTCTTCCGTTCCGAGAAACACGTTGCACTAAGTCAGAGAGCCTACATCCAGAAGCTTCTGACCAGATTCGGTTTGGAAAACGCGAAGCCATCCGCTATACCATTGGACCCAGGCCACCTACATCCAAAGGAGGAGATCCCGCTGCCCAATAACCATCAGTATGCCAGCTTGATTGGTGGGTTGTTGTACGTGGCCATGTGTACTCGATCTGATGTTGCAGCAGCTGTTTCAATCCTGGGGAGAAAATTTAGTTGCCCATCACAGGCTGATTGGGTGGAGGCGAAGCGTATCCTTACTTAAAAGGTACTATTGACCACGAGCTAATCCTGGGAGCCGATTCCACGCAATTGGAGGTGTACGTAGATGCCGACTGGGCTGGTGACACCAAAGATCGCAAGTCAACCACAGGCTACCTGATCCGGTATGCAGGTGGTATGATTGGATGGTGTTCCAGGAAACAAGATTGCGTAACATTGAGCAGTTCGGAAGCCGAGTACCGTAAAACGGGGTATCTTTGATAATGCGGGTAACTTTGATAGTATAATATAAAGAATAAATTTAATCGCTGTGCTTTTTCCAAATAAGAAACATTGGTTCCATATTGTAGCTTAGGGTATTTCCGTTGATTTGGTATATAGTTTTTGTGTAGTATGCGTTACATATTTAACAAAAATATAAAAAAAAAACCATTTTCGTGTTTTTCGCCTTTTTTAAAAAACACTCAAACCATCACTTATGAAATGTATTTCCGATACAGCCATCACAAATTCAATGTTGTATTCTTATTACTTATGAAGTTTTCTGATTATATACTCATTCGAAGTTTCATATTTAAAGAACTAAATTGTTTGAGTTTCACTCAATTTTGTCTACATTCATCGAGCATTATCAAAGCAACCCCAAATCAAAATACTGAAGTTCGGTCATAAAACTAAAAAAATAGTGCAAATGCTAAACGAAAATTAGTTCAACATATTACTAACAAATTAACTCTTGGATCCTCAGTACTTGTTTTAAAAACATAAAATTTCAAAAACAGTCATTGCTGTAAAAAATATTTAGAATATACTTTAAAAAACTATCAATGTTACCCCGTTTTACGGTACGTTGCTATAACGGAGAGGAGTTATGCTGGATATTACGTCTATTCAACGATCTGGGAATCCACACCAAGTTTCCGGTTACTGTGAACGAGGACAACCAGAGCGCCATCAAGCAACTCGAATCCAACTCCAGCGAGCGACGTTCAAAGCATGTTGACGCGAAGTACCACTATGCGCGTCAACTGAAGGTGCAAGGAATCATCAGTCCACAGTACCTTCCAACAAACGAAATGATTGCAGACATGGTGACGCAGCCTCTTCAACGTATCAAGCAAACGCGGTTTCGAGATGCATCCATGATTCTTTCGTCGAGGAGGAGTGTTGGAGGTAGAAAACTACCAAGCGACGAATAATCGAAGCAACCTACAAATAAATGTATTCTCATAGTCTGAAATAAAATGCCATTCCAAGTTTGTCTCTCATCAAGCTAAGACGTATTTTCAAGTAGTAGTAAATCCGGTCTACGGCCATATCACATTCAAGAAGGCCTGATTGTGCAAAATAGTTGGTTTTACTTATTGTTTTTGGTATTGTACAGTATAACACTTTTTTGGTAAATTTGGCGTCGTTTCTTAGGTATTAATCATGCAGTTCTAAGGTTTTTTACTGCCATTTAGTAGTTATTACGGTAATGTTTACCGAACAACATCTGTAATCAATATTGGTGGGTCGCGAGCTTATGGAATGTCTCAAAGTGGGTCGTAACTGACAAAAGTTTGAAAACCACTGTCCTATTATGTATAGTGACTCAAACAAAAACTGATGAATATGTTAACTGATAAGTGAAAATGTATTCAAAGGAGTTAAATAATTGGGTAGGAGAAGAATTAGAGAAAAGAAAAGTGACAAATGAATTATTGGTTATTGAATAATAAATTTAGTGTGTTATCAACAAATGAATGAAAAGTACGTAAGTATGAAAGTAGTGATTACAGTGTAAGAAAGAAAAGTGAGTTATTTTTTAATTGTTTGTAAAAATTAGAAAGATCTGATAAGCAAATAAATAAGAAGAATGTGTGTAAGAAGCGAGCACCTGGGAAAGGATTGCGTGGAAGGTAAATTTGAGTAAGCGTGACGTGAGTCTTTGAGAGACAAAAACTGTCAAAATTTGACATCATTTCCTCTACTTTCGTTTACGTTAAACCAGCGGCTTCAAAAACTTTTCCTGTAGCAGATTGGACTATTTGAAAAGCAGTGCAATAAATGAACGGTATACTTACACTAGATCGCCGAGAGAGCATCCCGTGCCCGTAGCCCGAGTCCGAGATGACCGCGTTGGTCATGTAGACGCTTTCCACATCGGCAGACGACTCACTTCGGGGCCTCCGCCAGCCATCCGGTTCGGCGTTGGTCAGTTGCGCTATTGCTCCCGAGTGATTGACCGCCGTGTTCTCATCACTGTCAACGGAAATAAAGAAAAGAAATGAGAAAGAAGAGATCATTAACATTTCCCCCGATACCAGTGCAGCTGTACGAAGATATCAAAATCTATTTGGTCAAGAAGCGAAATTAAATACGGTCATTTCACAAACTGTTGAATCATGAGCAAACAAGCTTCATCATCCTCCAGAGATCCAAGTTTCATGTGCAATAACATTCCACAACACAGACAAAGATATGTATCAACCGTTCCCATCGTTGCACAGTAAACCGTCCAAATCCACCATATAAAGCAACAGCCACCCATCCACCCACAGCCGGCAGAGATAGAAATCTAAAACCAAGTTTCATACCCAACCAGCCTGCCAGCAAGTCCAGTTGGGTTGGGTTGAAAAACAAAACAGAACCATCACTCATTCGCCAAGTACAAACGGAAGCCGTGGCTTGGAAAATGTACACCCACGTACAAATACATATGTACGAGCCTCACAGCTACAGCAATTACGGCGGTACCTACAGTCCCAAACCAAACGGAAGGCAGAACAGATAGCGAACCGGAAAACTTTTGCTCTTTTTATTCTCCTTTGCCCTCAAGGATGAAAAAAAAAACCTCCGTTATTAGATATCAGCAGCAGCATCCGAGTCAGCGAACCAGTAACGTGCGCGTTTCCCGGCTTTGAAACTTTACGGCCTCGGTTAAGCGAGAACCAAGAGACCGGTGGATGACCGACAGTCAACGACAAAGAATTCCAAATAACTTGGAAATCCTCATGGTGTTTATTGTTTTTTTGTAAGCACGTTGTTAGGAGAAAAAGGGCACATACGAGCACGTGAGAGGCCACGAGATTCGAGTTGGGACGTGCAGAAGGCTTCAAGCCATCATTGTCACCCTTCCAGTATTAAGGGCCAGGCAACTTTTACTCAGTGCAGTGCAGAAAGATCTCGATGCCGGAGTAGCTAGTGTTCTGGGAAGATGATGATGCTGATGATGTTGATGATTATGATGCTCTTACATCGTGCTTTTCCAGAAACGTCCCACGCATTTCTGCCCAGTGAACTCGATAGCGTGATGCACGGAGTAAGTATGACGTCATACAAACTGGCCATGCCACAATACCATACTGGAGGATCCATGAATCTTATGATTCGTTTATGCCTTCCTTTTCTAGATGGAGCCATAAAACAACAGGTGAATTATGTAGGGCCATGAATAGCGTGGGAATCTGAATAAAATATTTCGGCTACGTCTTTCAACTTACGAGTATGTGCTGTTGTATAGCAACACGTAAATAAATAACAGCATGAGCATGATTGTCCACCCGCGGATACTACTCCGTTATTGCCAGATCAACTGTAATTATACAGAGAACCAACAGATGATGCCTGGGACTATCGAGCTATCGCATCCAACTACAGGTCAACTAAGAAATAGGAAGGAATATCCGAGCAAAGGAATATACCAAATTGATAACAAGATCTGATACCCGTTATCAAGATTTGATAACTGAACATGTTATTATTGTGGTTGAATACCCGATCAGAAGGCCATAACAAAATTATATTAATTGGTATTTATATCAACGTGTGTTATATTTTGATATATAAGTGAAAAGTGATTTGTGCGAAGTTTCTCATCATATGAGAATTATAACAAAGTCAGTTATAATTACTTTCAATACATAAAATATGTATTATTGATTCCAAAATATAGGTTTATCCACAATGTTCTGTTTCTAAGTGACGAATATTAGAGCCATCTGTGAATAGATAGTAAGAAATGATAAGATTATCGAATGATTGTCAATGATTGTTTAAATCATAAACGGCTTATATCGTGAATTTTTTCAGGAATAACCTGTGTCTTCAGCTATCTCTTTGGAATATTTCAAAAAAGATTATCTGATCTACTGCTATATGGGAAAAGTAACAAAAAAGTCCGTTTTAATTGATCCACAGTTTTCCACAGGGCATAGAGGTTCAAGTTGTTGAGCAGCTTCATATCTTAAAATAAAATAGGTTGTTAGTGTGCTGTCATTATTGAACAAGAAGACGACAAGGATAATTCACACAAAAATAAACCCTTTCGGAGCTGGGACAGCATTGGTAAAAGTGGTAAAGCTTTCGGGAAAAGATCAAAATTTTCATAAAGTCTTCCAAACCTACTTGGGTAAGCTTGTGCCTTATGTAAAAATTCTGTGCCATAAACATTATGTCTTTGACACGAATGTTGTCATGAAATGTTGCCGATTGATCGTAACTCGAAGGCTCCTGAAAGAAGATAGGATTTTCTCTGTCTTGTATACCTTGAATTAATAAGATAATAAATACCGATCCGGAACATCGTTCATCACATCCTTCGAAGAATTCGGCTTGTAAAAAATCTTCCTATTTTTCTGATTTGTCATCGGAAAAATCTACCGACCGCGATCCGAAATAAATTGGCTACCTACTACTTCTGAACCAGATGATGAATGAAATTCCATCACCATAGGAATCTCATGATTTGATGGAAGATCCTCTAGTAATCCACGAACGACGGCAACTAATCATCGGGCTCAACTGCCACATAACACGATTAAACGCGTTCCAATTGAGCCGGAAAAAGTGAAATATGTGCGAGGTAACCTTATTTTTTCATTCATTCATTCAGAATTTCTAAACCAACCAATTTTTCTCTCAGATCGGTTGTTGGAACTCTGCATTTATCGGGGAGACAAACAAGCTGCTGCAAAATCTTTGGCTGATGAAGCACCACACATTATGAAGCCAATTCTGGCATATTATGGAAAAAGAAGCCAGAAAAATGACTCTTAATTAATAAAAATGACCTACATTTGATGAATTCTAATTCATTATTTGATTTAGATTCGAAAAATGTGAAAAGAAACGGCATAGCCATTACCAGAAATATGGCAAATTTTATATCTAATTTATAACAACGGTTGTTATGGATGTATATTTTTTGTATACCTGAAATATGGCAAATTTTATATCTAATTTATAACAACGGTTGTTATGGATGTATATTTTTTGAATGCGATAGATTATATCGAATTTAAACTCCAGTTGTTATAATTTTGTTATGCCTTGCCTTACATTTATCGGGTAAACAGCCAACATAACAACAATTATAACAAAAGAATACTCTTGATAACAAATCCTGTGATCCATGCAAATGTTTTCAACAAATTTCAAATTATTTGATCGATTTGGTATAAAAGACTTACACTGATGATTGGCAGGGTTATTTTTTACCATGCGGATTATATTTGAAGTTTTGAATTAACCTTGCATCATTTCATATTCGGTCATGAAGACAACGGAGAACAAAATTAGTCGAGGTTGATACCAAATTTAGTTATGCGATAGCAAATGAAAACAAAATGATATCTGGAATAACAAGAATTGTTTTCAAGGTGATATCAGGTTATTATTTTACTTTCCTAGGGTATGTTGTAGCTTTGTTTGAAGCCGAGAAATCCTCTGCACTACCACGATAAATCACTGGTATGGTGGATAAAAGGGTTCGTTTTTGCAGACAGTAAACTGAATAAAAGTGACGTGTTCGCAGTAAGAAAAAAAAATGGTGGGGTTGTGTACAAGAAACGACTGCATGGTTTACGTAGGGGGCGTTTCTGTGGTGGGAAAAAAAGTGACTTCCATATCTATCACAGATTACAAATTCGACAGTGAGCATACATAAAGATGTAACCGCGATGATCGATTTTCTCTTTTGTTAATAACTCGCTTGGATTAACATTTCTCGGTGCATTTGCTGTTGCTTTTGATAACCAATACAACCTGTAACAGCACTACATTGAACATATTTCAAATAATATTCAAGCTGAACAAGCCATGATCGATTCTCTTCGCCGACGTTCACTTCCGTTAATAACTTGAGCACATAACCGTTTCTTGTATTCGTCGTATTAGATGCTAGATGAAAACTTCTTTTATCGATATGTGTACTGAATATACCTGGGCCGAGTGGATTCAAGGAGAAAGTCGATGAAGAGAATCTGAATTGTTTCGCTTAGCTGTAGCAATGTAAAGAGAAAATCGATGAAAAGAATCGACCATTAGAAGTAGGCCCTTTTGAACACTCACTACCGAATTTCAGTACCCAACAAACAATTCAAAGTCACAAATAAGCATATATGTCGAATAAATGCTTTATAACAGTGAACAATGCTGAATAAAAGGGGTTGTCAAGTTAGGAGCTGAAAAAAACTCATTCAGATCGATAGATGCGCCTTTTTTCCGCTGTTTTCTCTAATTTGATTATTATACTTATTAAAAGCTAAACAAACAATTACTGTCTTCCTGATTCAACACCAGAAGTTTGATCTAATAACACACTGAATAAATATAATTTGCACATACATTGACGCATAAATTCGACTGTTATCAATTGATTTAATAACATGCTTTATTTTTTTTGTTAATTAATTTATTTGATAAGGCTCAACCGAATTAACTTTACAGAGCCGAGGATTCTTGGTCACTATACAATACATCTTAAAAATATAGTCAAAAGGTACAACACAATAAACACTTTATCTTCCGCTATCCAAAAAGCCTCCTCCATCAGAACTGGAGCCGCTTCCAGTAGTTTCATTGTATGGCAAATTGTTGTACGCCAACGAGGGTCAGAGCGCGTCCATTGCAACAATGGACGTAAAACGTGGTCAGCACTCACACACTCATCACGAAACGGTTGCTTTCCAAAGTCGACGACGCATCGACCGAAAGAACTGCTGATGAAGAACAATGAGGAGGACCACACAATGGTTGCTGCCGAGAAAACAGACGATCGCGTAGCACACATCGAGAGTGGTCTGCTTTTGTCGACAGCCGAGTGAACACTGAACATGCTTTATTAGACGCCTAAAAATTGTTTTCTAGGTCCATTATTAGATTCCATTGCATTGCTTAACAATATTGCTGAATGAAGGTGAATACAGTCGGCATAATAGCCTTATACCACTATGCGTCCATGTTTTAATTGTTTGATTTGTAAATGCTTTACAAACGGCGTATTCATTCATTATTCCACAACACTGTTTCATGCTAACAACAAAACGCAATTGGTAGCATAGTGGTTACCGTTTCCGCTTGCCAAGTAGAAGGTCGCGAGTTCAATTAAAGGCTCAACCCTTTTTTATTTATTTTCTACGCCTAATTAATTTAAATCTTAAACATAGATCGTATCATTCACAACAACCAATTCATCAATCTATCGAAAAGAATAGCCCAGCATCCTTTCCATCGAAATTAGAGAGATGGAGTGTAAAATCACTATGAATGAAGTAATCCTTCTCACATCTCCTTGAATTAGCTAGAGTTTCCTGCTGGGAGTGCTGATCGGTATTCAGATTCAAGCTTTTATTGCTAATTTAGCTACCCATATGATGTATTCTAGGATAGCTCAGATGACAAGGCAAGCGGCTGGTGATCGGAAGGTCATGGTTCGAATCCCATCTAATGACATGTTGTGTGTGTGTACGTATGTATGTAATAAATTTTCTAGTTATATGTGGTGGGTGGTGTGTACTTCGACAGAAATAATGACACAACAATCAATAACTAGAACAACCCTGCTCTGTGCCGTTCTTATTTTCGGATGAATTATCCTGTAGTTAAATAATCGCTTAATAAATGTCTAATTAAACATTATTTCACATGAGAATCAAGCGTCTATAATACATAATACACCTTAACCCCATCGCTGTTTAAGGAAGTAGATGTCTAATAGACTTGTTTGTTTGTTTGTTTATTTAATAATTCAACTGACAATTAATGTGTTAATGAATAAAACTTAATCTAAATAGTTATGGTCAACGAAACGAAAACGGTCAAGTAACCGGTGACGAAACACATTTTCTGATACGTTAAAGTCAAATTCGCAATAAAAGTAGTTAAATTGTCGGCTGATTGCACGAATTGGCTCATTCTGCGTATAATTTCTGCCTCGTGGCTCCAAAAACAGAAATTCGCGTTGACGAAGCGGTCTCTCAGGAGCATACATATTTAGCTGGGCCAGCAACGTTGGACAGTCGATGTCACCCGTGAGAAGCTTTCCAGCAAACATAGCTTGAGCGACCGTCCGTCGCACCACTAGCGGTTCGATGCCCAGAAGACGGCAACGCTCCTCGTACGGTGGCAGGTTCGATGAGTCACACCAGTTCAAGAAACGAAGAGCATATTTCACAAACTTTCGTTGAACAGATTCGATTCTAGCGATCCAAGTGGCTTGGAAAGGGCACCATACAACTGCATTTGATTCTAATATAGACCGCACAAGTGAGCAGTAAAGTGATCTGAGGCATAACGGGTCCCGGAACTCATCGGCAATTTTGAAAATAAAACCCAGTTGGCGATTGGCTCGGGAAATGATTTTGATTTGAAGGTGAGCCCGCAGTCCAGAGTAACACCGAGATCCTTTATTTGTTCTACACGGGCAATGCAACGTCCAAAGAGCACATAGTCAAACATAACACTAGTTTACAAAACAACATAAAAAGTGTGAACTTTAGTGGTTGACCAACGTTTCTAATGCAAAATCCTACGCTGAATTCAATGCCGTGGTCAGAAAAAAATAAAGTAGAGCCATTTTTGAGATATACAAAAATTTTGATTTTTTGAATTTTGGACAAAAGTACGATTACTAAAATGTCAATATCTTTGGAACTAGTGCACCAATTTTAAATCTTTTTTATGAAAATGAAGCTAAATAAGTTTGCTATCGTTCACTAGAATATTATGTCTTAATTAAAAATTTAATTTTGAAGTCATTTTAAAATTTACAGCATTTTTTTTATTTTTCCTGCGAATTTTCCATAAAAATCTTGTTTTAATCAACATTTTTAATGGGATAAAAAGATTCAAAAAATCATTCCATAATTTATTCTTAAAGTCCATTAAAAACTGGAGAAAATGAGCCTTTAATGGATGAAATCGGGTGGAAATTGTCGAAGTTATGAGCATTTTTGTAAAACACTTAAAAATGTTGCTGAAATACATCCAAATACATAAGCATCCAAATCGCATGTAAAGTTTTCATGGGAGATTCTTTTCTCTACATATCAATTTGATTAAGGCATATCAGGATTTAAAATCTATGTAAATGCTCATAACTTCGACAATTTCCACCCGATTTCATCCATTAAAGGCTCATTTTCTCCGGTTTTGAATGGACTTTAAGAAATAATTATGGAATGATTTTTTGAATCTTTTTATCCCATTAAAAATGTTGATTAAAACAAGATTTTTGTGGAAAATTCACAGGAAAAATAAAAAAAAATGCTGTAAATTTTTAAATGACTTCAAAATTAAATTTTTAATTAAGACATAATATTCTAGTGAACGATAGCAAACTTATTTAGCTTCATTTTCATAAAAAAAGATTTAAAATTGGTGCACTAGTTCCAAAGATATTGACATTTTAATAATCGTACTTTTGTCCAAAATTCAAAAAATCAAAATTTTTGTATATCTCAAAAATGGCTCTACTTTAATTTTTTCTGACCACGGCATTGAATTCAGCGTAGGATTTTGCATTGGAAATGATCATCACCTTACCGAGTTCAAAAATGCTGTAAACTAGTGTAATTGGTTTGTTTTTTTTTGTTTTAATAATTTTATAGATTTTGGCGTCATATGCGTAGAAAAGACGACATCCAGATGGTAACAACAGAGCGATGTCGTTTAAAAAGATCGAAAACAGCAGAGGTCGCTGCCTTGCGGGACTCCCGAGTTGTTTGAGAAAACATTTGATTCCGTCGCGCCAATCTTGACTCGTACAGAGCGATTCACTAAGTACAATCTGAACCATTTCACAGCCGTAGACGAGACACCTAGTATCTTCAACTTAGCAAGCAGGATTTCATTATCCACCCTGTCAAAAGCGGCTTTTAAGTCCATGTATGCAGCATCAACTTGCCATCCAGCATCCAAGCTTCGCAGACAGTCAGAGGTAAACTGCACCAGGTTCGTGGAAACCGATCGCTTGGGGTAAAAACCATGTTGGTCCGTATCGATATAATTTTTACAGCACATACACAGAGCATCATTTACAATAATCTCGAAAAGTTTAGAGCAGCGGCGCCGGTGGTGTAGTGGTAAGCGTGATTGCCTCTCACCCCAGCAGGCCCGGGTTCAATCCCAGTCGGCGCCGCCGGAATGTTCTGAGGCATAACATCTCTGATCACGCCTTCCGGGAAGTAAAGCCGTTGGTCCCCGGTTCATGAGTTGATGGGTCGATAGGTAGGGTCTAGGTGTGGGAGCTGTCTTCCTGGCGTCGGTAGCATTGGTGCTCAGCACGGAAAACAAGATCGACGGAAAACAAATCAAGGAAAAAAAAGTTTAGAGCAGGCGCACATGGAGGAAATCCCACGATAATTAGCGACATTCCGTTTGTCTCCTTTTTTGTGAATTGGAAACAGATAGAAAAGCTTCCAGCGGGAGGGGAATTCACTTTGCTGTGCCGAGAAATTAAAAAGTCGCGCAAGTGGAAGGCAGAGATTGACTGCACATCGCTTTAAAACTGACGAGGGAATTTCGTTAGGACCAGCGGCGAATGAGTTCTTCATTTTGCGTGTTGCGGCTATCACCATGTCTTCAGTGATGTGAGGTATGTCAAAACTAAAAACATCACGTGGCATCCCGGAGGTTGCGACCAACACCTGTGTCGGTGAAGCGGAAAAATCGTGGAAGACTTGTTTGAATTGACGAGCAAACAAGCTGCATTTTTCACTTTCGCTGCAGGTCGTATCATCTCCGAGGAACATGGAACAAGGCAGCCCGGATTCTTTCCGTTTTGATTTATTTTTTAAGACGCTGAATATGCAAAAATTTGATCGAATAAGCTCTGTTTACAACTTTTGTAAGTCGAATAAAAGCTTCTCAACATACCTCATGTTGTGATTGAATAAATGCTCCAGATTTGTGTGAACAAAGCCTGAACAGAAGTTATTATTAAAAATAGTACAAGTATTATTAAGCATGCAGTTGAATAATATCGTCAAGAAGTCGTTTCTTCAATAGGCAATTGTTTGTTGGGTATCTAGCACTGAAAAAAAAACTCGACGGTACTGCTAAAAGATACGCATTGTAAGTCCCTCCTACTTGGAAAATTATAAAATCGAACGGCTCGCTATGCCTCGCCTGCATCAGCAAAAAATCTGGGATTTTATAAACCGTTCTATGGCATAATTTTCCATGTAGGATGGACTTTCATAGCTAATCTAAAAGCATAAAAAGAGGCACTGTCTGATAATTTCAGTGCTTGGTACAGGAGTCTGTAATCTGTGTAGGGAAATCATTTTTTTTTTTTCACCACAGAAACATAAAACGCACGAAATCTTAAAAAAAAACTATATTTAGTATTTTTTTTTTTCTTCAAGCAATAGATTAAAGATGTACCGAGAATTAAATTGAGGGATTTCATGCTAAAATATTCTGATCGCAAGATACTGACGATCAATACCGAAATTTCGCCTAAATTTCCAACCCATTTTGTGTGGTGTGTGCTGCTGATTTTCACTGTTGCCCAATGATTAGGGAACTTTCATAAATAACGTAGTAGTTGAGGGAGGAGAGGGGTTTCAGAAGTTGGGACCTACATTAGGTGTATTGCAAAACACGCTACGATGGTCAAAAAAATATACGTAATTTATGGATGGCTCTAATTTTACTTCCAAGGCTGTGTCCCAATGGGCGAGTTAAATTTAACTCGTGGTTAAAAGTGACGAGCGCGGTTATTTTGGACCGACTAGAAGTTAAATTTTAGTAACCGTGGCTGAGTTTTGTTTGAAAACAGATCAATTTCAGGCATTTTCAAACATTGAAAGTAACTTTCGAAATGTCACGCTTAACAACGAGTTAAATTTAACTCGGCAATTGGTACACAGCCCAAGAAGTATTTCTCGATTACATTTTCGAAGGGACGTATCAGTTTATGTAAACAATGCATTTGATCGACGATTTGGCGTAACTGGTAGCTCACCCACGCATGCTAACACTACCATCAGATAGAAGAAACCTGATATAGTGGTGTTGGTATGTGAGGCGAGCTATCAGTTATGCCAAACCGACGATAAAATGCGTTGTTTACAAAAGCTGATATGTCCTTTCGAAAAAGTAATCGGGATTTGTAGTTACCATTCAGGCAAGGAGCGCTTGTGCCATCGATGCGACGCCGCTGCCAGCAGCCAGTGATCTCGACGGGAACGACGCGCAAAGTTCGAGGTGCAAAACTCGAACGCTGCGCGATTGACATGAACCGCCTTCCTACTGCTGCTACTGCTACTGCTGCTGCTGCTACCTGATCACCCGGCGTCCGAAGCGAAATGAGTTGAGGCACATGATAACCTACCTACTTGAGCACAGGAACCTGCCTAACTACTTAAGCTAGGTTGCCAAATCACGAATGATCTGGTTGTTTGATCGCAGACAGGGAACTCTGAACCTTTCCAGCGTGGAAATCTTTCGCTCCTCGGGTGTTTAAAGACCGGCCAGGTGGTGAATCTCAGAATTACGAGTTCGCGGTGGACTGTTAAGGATCATTCTGAGGGTCTTGTTCTGGATCCTCTGAAGCTTTAGGTGGTGGCACTTATCACAACTCTCCCAGATTGGCATACCATACTCAATAACCGGCAGAATGATCTGCTTGTGGACAGCAAGCTTGTTTTGAGGGACAGGGTGGACTTCCTGTTTATCAAAGGGTAGAGCAACCTGATCTTGTCCACGTGGGATCGGAATAGCAATTTGCTATCGAGGGTGAAACCAAGGTAGAATACTTCACTCGACCATTCAATGGGAGTGCTTTCAAGATGGATCTTGACGTTAGCAGGCGGAACAAGCCGAGGTGAATTTGAGCGTGAAAACAGCATAGTTTGTGTTTTAGCTGCATTGATACAAATCTTCTCGTCCCTTATAGATGATGGAGGTGTCATCTGCGAACATTGACAGGACACCACCTTCCGGCAGGGGAGGAACGTATGATGTGAAGATGTTGAATAGGATAGGCCCAAGCAGGCTACACTGAGGGACCCCTGCATCAACGTTGAACGTATCAGAGGGGACAATGTTCAAGTAGACCTGGAATGATCTGCCCGACAAGTAGTTTTTGATGATCTTCACGAGGTAGATCGGAAAGTTGTATCGATGCAGCTTGTACGCTAGACCATCATGCCAGACATTGTAGAACGCCTTTTCAACGTCCAACAATGCCATAGCAGATGTATTGGAAACGGACTTATTCCGCTTTTTTTTCCTTGATTTGTTTTCCGTCGATCTTGTTTTCCGTGCTGAGCACCAATGCTACCGACGCCATGGAGGCAGCTTCCGCACCTGGATACTTCCCGGCGTGATCAGAGATGTTATGCCTCAGAACATCCCGGCTGCGCCGACTAGGATTGAACTCAGGCCTGCTGGGGTGAGAGGTAATCATGCTTACCACTACACTACCGGCGTCGCTTATTTTATTCCGCTTGATGATGTTAGTAACCCGTGCGAGTTGGTGGATGGTAGAGTGGCCTTTCCTTAGCCCGAATTGCTCTTTGAGAAAGATATTATTATCATTTGAAAACACCAGCAGACGGCTGAGTATCAACTTTTCGAATTGCTTCGAGATAGAGGACAAGAGGCTGATGGGACGATAGCTTTTCGCACTGGTAGGATCTTTGCCAGGCTTGTGTAATGGAATCCCAGCATGCAGGGAAGTAGCCAAGCTCCAAAAATTTGTTGAAGATAAGGGTAAGATGGTTGAAGAAGTCAATACTCAAGTTTTTCAACTCGAGGTTGACTACACCATCCATACCCGCGACCTTCATGTTTTTAGTGCTTCTAATAGCTGCTATCACTTCATCAGCCGATATTCTACTACGGGGGTGTCACTGACTGTTGAGGCACATTAGCAGCGCTGTTTTATAACTTTTCAGATTCAAGCAGCACGATGTGCAACCAAATGGTACTCCATTATCACGACCGGGTTTTGGGAGAACGATTATTTCATGAAAACAGTGATAACATTATCACTTTTTATTTGTACATTTTAAACCTGTTTTTATGAAAATTGAAAAAAAAATGTTTATTGTAACAGGTTACGAGAATTGTTTCCTATCGATTGGTGTGTTTGGATTTTAATTTCATCTATAAATGACAAAGTTATTAGTGTTCAAAACCTTACACCTTTTCGTGACGATCGCATTTTTAGATTTTTGATTTATCCCAAGTACCTTCCCGTTAGACGCAGTCTACGTCAAAAAAGCAACTAACGACTCTTGAATATGAAGGGGCCTGAGATTAAACCCATGAATTTCTGGTCAGTAAGCAAAGGCCACCGAGCCCCTCACATCACATCACACCACCTATGATCGAGTTGTTGTTGTAACAATTCAAACCCGGCACCGATGATGACGACAAGTTTCAACAAAACACTCAATAAGCAAGCACTCTTAAACTGCTTAATATGATGCGGCCTGGGATTGAACTCATGATTTTCTGCTCAGTAAGCTTTCAATGCCTTCACATTTTGCTTTTTTGGGACAAGTTGCACTAAATTTGGTCACTACGAGAAGCTCAAAACTGGTAACAGACACCATTTTGAAATTTTCACCAGAGTTTTCCTGATTTTCCCTGCGTTTTTCAGAAAGCTAATATTTTTTTCAAGAATATATAAACTTATTTTTAATTACACTAGTGAAAGAGTACTGCCCAACTAACAATTTAAGCTGCAACTCAGCTTATACAGGCAAAAATTAGCTGCATAAGGCAAATTTTGGCAGTATAAGCTAATCTGCAGCTAAAATTGTTTGTTGGGTGGTCTCTGCAATATTTGTCTCAGTTTGGTACTTCAAGACCTAATGTGAACATCACTTCATGCAGTAAAAGCAACAATATTTTCCTATTTTTCACTAAATGTATCAACTGTCCTATAATGCAGCTTCTCATTTTTTCCATCACTGCAAATTTCCAACTACGTTCTTTTCCATCACTCAATGATTTGTTCGAACTCCTCCAGTTGACACCTGACGCCCCGACTACCCGACTGGAATTGTGTGCTTTCGACAGTTCACTCCTCTCCATTGCTCCACTGGCACGTTGTCTCCGGTGGCATTCCTAGAAATCTAAGCTCTTATACTTTTACTTCAATTTGAGTGGAACATTCACAGGAAAGCATCGAGAAACAAGAAAAAAAAATATGTCTTCTACTTTCGCTATGGGTCGCCTTTCTCATAGATAAAGCAGTCGAGAAGACTGTGTGTCTCAAGTTTCGGCGTAGGTAACCTGACAATCTCAAGTTGTAACCCATCCTGCCAGGGACCACCACCCACGACAACGATGCGTACCTGCTTTAGTGACTGCATTGCAACATGGCTGGGAAGCGAACGAAGCGAGAAAAAAGATTTACGTGATCATAATTGTAAATGCGAGCTGCCACTCGAGCGAGAGAAAGAGAGAGAGAGAGAGAAAGAGCCGAATTCCATCGTGCATTCCAAGGATGCTGAGCTGTTGCTGCCATCGAACATTTGGCGTTTGATGCCTAGAAAATAGGGTGTCCCAAAAATATTGTTTTTCTACGAATTTCATTTTCTTTTTCATTTAGTTCGTTTATTTGGAACGCTCAACCGCCTTAGATTTACGAAGCCGGTAATTCATTGTTCATTTGATTTAAAAACAAATTCACTTATTTCTATGTCTAATAGGAGTTGGGCCGAATACTCGCGGTTTACCCGAGGTTAGAGGGGTACATTGCCAGAATCAGGATCAGGTGATGAGCTTGGGGGTGGGGTTTCGTTCAGAGCGTTGTTGCCAGTAAGTTCAAAACTTTGTAAAACATTTAATTCCTCTATCTATTGAAATAAAAAATGTTTACAAAATTACGTTACTGATAGAATTTGGCATTTAGGACACTTTTGCGTGAATAGAGCTCACAAGAAAATGTTTACGAGACATTAATACGCTATCTCTAATATTGTTCGAGTTATTATTTATTCCACCTAATGTTGCTTCCTGGACCACTGTGCATTGGAAGTAGCTCTTAAAAATTGCTTTCTCTTTCATATAATCTAAGCTAATGTATGTTTCTAATAGCCTTATCTACAATTCTAGGGGCACCCTACTAGAAAAGTATTTTGAAAATTGATATTAGCGACAAGCAAGCGATTCGTTTCGTATTCAACCGGTGCAGTTCAGCAGTGGGCGACATTTATGATTAAGAAGAAACGTTTACTGATCAACCCACCGGGAACTTTTCGTGGGAAAATCTGATGCCATTTTTTATTACTAGAAGAATTGTATTGGAACAGGCGCAAGATTTTCGTCTCAATAGTTTAAATGTGTTTGAAACATCTTATATTGTGACTTCCACCTTCATATTTCATGCACTTATCACCACCGTCGGAATTAGGACATTTACTGTCGTACAGAGATGCCAGATTTACAGACATGTCTGTGAATTTACAGACTTTTATTTTTTTCACAGACATTTTTTTCGTTGCAGACATTTACAGAATTTTTAGTTTTTTTCACAGATATTTACAGACTTTTGTAATGAAGGGAAAATTTTAAAATTTATTGTTTTACACTGTTAAACATCTCTAATCAAACAACACGTGCGATGCATTTTGCAAAACGCATTAGAAATTTCCGCGTTTTCAAATCCACCACACGAACGAGCTGTCACTGTTATAGACGTTGAAAGTTATAAACCTGTCAATGTGCTGCCATTTTGTATCCAAAACGAACATTTTCCAATGGTTTGACGGTTTGTTTCGATACGTCGACTCACGTTGGTCGTCTATAACTTGACTGTCTATAGACACTGTCACTGAAAAAGTGAATGAAATCGAGGGGGAAGAAAGTCCAAGATGTATTCAAAATTTGCCAAAAATTACTCTAAAGTTGGATTTATTGATTTATAGTCGGAGAAATCCATTTTATCGGATTAATCCGATATATTCGTGCTTAAATATCTTAAAACAAATAATATTGATTTTTATCAGCCATATCTCTTATATCGGGTCACATCTCCATAATTATCATGACAGGTAACGATGACACCCGTTTGTTTATAAGAAAGGAACGTCGTGAAATCTCAACCAATCTCACAAAGCTCACCTTTCCAAATCAACAACACCGTCGGCTAGAGAAAATTCTTTCCTATTCGATGGTAAAATTGATATTCGTAGGCGTACTTCAGTTTGCAAGATAAGATCATTACATGTTTGCTGATCCACCCTTAACACTTTGGTTGATAAATCTGTTCGAAAAACGTATGATCAAAAATCATTAAAGGTGATTTCTTAAATAGTCCACAAATTGGCTGCTGATGGCTGAAATGCCCTATCACTTCAAGTGTTCTAGAGAACAAATTTTGGACACAGATGTGACATCACTCATGAAATTGGACCTTCCTGTCTGCTGTATCAAATGCGAAGTTCCAGTTTCATTGTTGTATGTTTTGTGGCAGCTGTGCTCTTGAAATTTTGAGGTGAAAGTATAGCGCATTACACACATTATAGGAAGTACGGAAACGCATATGTCATTAGTAAGGTCATTAGTAATTTCCATCGCTACATCAACAGACTTCCCCAATCTCAGGCATCTGGTGAAGATCACATCGATGACACCTATCGTTTGGTCTTGGTTTTGGTCACGTTTGGCCATCAATTATGTAGCCAAATCTCCGGGCAAATATTGTTTCTTCCAGAGATTGAACATGCAAAAATCACAAAAGCTGGTGCTGTAATTATTGTGCAAAATGTAATGAATATGTTTCGTTTCAGCAACCCTGATCCTGATTCATCAACACTTTTTGAGCACGAAGTGTTTAGAATCGTATTAATGAGTTAATAAATTGCTCTTTTGATTGTCGATTTCTCTATATTTAGGTGGTGAAAAGTTGAATCCCTCACTAAGATGTGCTCGTTTCCCCGCTTCTGGCGTGCAAAGAACCAGTATTAAGTAACTAACGGATTTCCACACTACATAAGATCGACTCAAATTTAAGATTTAGTTTACTTGTAGAATGAGTAAAGTTTTCCGTGTCTTATAAATATTTTAGAATATGACAAAAATCAACGAAAATTTACTCATTTTAGAAGAACACACTCAAAGAATAAATCACATATCCAATGGAAATTATTCATTAGAATTTTACATAACTTTCATGTGATATCATAATGGGGAATTGCACCACAAAATCACATAAAGATTATGTGTCAAAACAAATTTAAGTGATGAAACTACTTGAAAACTTGTACTAATTTCATATGTACATCGAGATGTTGATCATTTAGAAAACAAATTCCTGTAATAGCTCGGCAAGTCTCAATCTGTTACTCAGTCTATGAGTTAACTACGTTCTCAAGAATATGAGTGAACTAATCTCAACTTTGAGTTGACCTCATTTGTCGTGTAATTGTAATTTATCTTTTTATTAATTGCTTTTAACGTATACGGCGAAAATGGATGCATTCTCAATTTCAATTAGGTTCAATTCGTTAAAAACAGGTATTTTTTAATCCTTTAAATTTGTCAAACCTCTTAACGGAATCCCTTTATGAAGAGCTTTGAATGTGTTGGTTTATTTCCTTTAAATTCCGTTAAAATTGCTTATCTTTTGACAAATACGTGTATTTCGTCTACTACTTGCTGACTTTATCAGTGCCAAGTACTCAACACCTCTGAAGAATCCATCTTTCATCTACGAGTTAAATACTAATCAAGGTATCCACTGCCATGTCACAATTTACCTAACCAGGTACCTAAATTTAGTATCCAACTGGTAGAGGCATGCTACGATGTATGGTTTTAGGTAGCATGCTAAAGAGCAGAGTTACATTTTCCTCGTGTGTGCAAAAATGTGCTGCCGAGACTCTCAACAAACCGTCTCCCGTCGCAACGAAAATAACATGTGACGAGCGAGAAAGAGGCACGCGAGCATAAGATACGAGCGAGAAAAAAATGTGACACCCAAAAATCCTGGCGTGCGCGAGGCTCGCGCTGATCTCATGTGTCTCATCTCATGTGCTACAATTAATGCTAGAACTGCAGAGCTCGAAGCTCTGGAAGGTGTAGGTAAGCGAAATACAGGCTGTTGAAACTTGGTTGCTTTGACCGACATTTCATTTGCGTTTCCACAAACCATTCCTATTTTAGAGGAAAGGTAGTATAGATTTGCAGTGCTTAAATTCTTGAAATCCTCTAATAGGAAAAGCCTTTAATTTGCCGGTCAATTAGAATATTCTTTGTTTATTTTTTCCGGTTCAACACTTAACTGCACTTGCATGACTAACATCTTTAGACACGTTATTTTCAAAATATAGAATGGACAAAATTCTACAAGAAGTGTATCGGTATTGTTTAGTACGGGGATTTGACCGTTGCAAGACGTTCACACATTTTCAACGTACATAATTTAACCATTCATCGGCAACACAACTGGTATACATTGTTAGATGGGATGTTACGTATTTTGAATAGATTATATCGGAATGCTAAATGTTTATCTAGAAATAGCTGCAGCATAATAGTGACATGAGCGGGCATCGTTGGCTTTAACTCAGATGAGCGTGTAGACCAGTGTAGTGATATATTTACCATTCCAATTATTAATATCACCAAGTCTACCGACCTTCTGTCCCGTTCCTTCAAATCGCTTTCTGGTTGGCACGGTATGATCTAGGTGGCTTCTGCGGATCATTGCTCTGCGGGTTTCGATGGCATCGTTTTCGCGTCGATGTCCATAATCGCTAAGAAGAAATAACCTTTTCGGTAGAATAATGGGCGACCTTGCCTTTGTATACCAACAGTGTCAGAAGGAAGCGCCTGAGTACCGGCACCAATTCCACAAAGTGACCACCAAGCGCCACCATCTCGCTGCAACAAACCAGAAAGTGGTACAGCCATTGCTACAACCTGCAACAGATCAACCAATCAAATCACCATGTTGCCAGAGTGTATGGTTTAAATTTGGAAAATACCGTGTTGAAAGTTGATCTATCCATTTGAAAAATTATGATATTCAAAAACTTAAGCACATTCTTCAGTCAACCTTTTTTTTAGCAACTCGCTAATTCAGATCAGAAGAACATCAGCAATTGCTGATCTTTTAAATCTTCCTGGCTGTCTAGGGAGCATATCTAAAAGAATATCTTGTTACTTATGCAACGTTTCCTGAGCATCTACAAAATTTCCTTAAGTTTTAGAAAATTTACTCAAATTTCAAAGTACCTTGAAATTAAACGATTGTGCAAAATCTTCATCTTCAGGAAGTTCATTGAGATTTTTTAAGATCTCTGACAAACTGCTATGAAGTTCCCTAAACTAAAACTAAGATCCCTGAAGTCTTCTATTTTAACTTAACTAATTCCCTGAACTTTTTCAAAATGCCCTGTACTTCTATGAAGTTATACGCAGTTCCTCGAATTATTACGCAGTCCACAAAACTTCATCAAAGCTTGCTTCACGTCTACGTTTCTCGTTGATTTTCCGCAATGTTCGACGCACGAAATTTCCTGAATTTGTGCGGAATTCTCTGAACTATTTCAAGTCCATGAGGTTTCATCAAAGCTCTGAAGTTATAAAAAAGGTCCCTGAGTAATAAAGAGGTTCCCTGCCATCAAACAATAAACTTCTACGAAGATACCTAAACTTGTATAAAGTTCCCACTTCTACGAAGTTTTCTAAACTTTTACATGATCTCACAACTTCAAATAATTTCACTAAATTAAGCTCATGATTCATCTGACATATGTTGGTCTTAATGCATAAAACAAAATATAATAATAATAATACCAAAGAAACATTCAAAATCAGGACAGTGTTCTAGTGAAAACAGTTAACGGAACATTAGAGTCAAACGAAGCATAATTGTTACTAATCACATTAGCGACAGTATGAATAGCCTCATTCAGCGCATACTGTCAATTACGAGCTGCGAGGTGTATGAAGTGTCGTTGTCTTATAACTTTTTCAGGTACGTAGAAGAAGAGTTACCGAAGCAGTTCAATGAAACTCTACGAAGTTCACTGAAGTTTGGTGAGCTTCTACAAAGTTAGCTGAACTTTAAAGAAAAATCTGCACTTCAAGAAAGTTTCCTGAACTTTTAAAAAGTTTCCTGAAGTACCACGAAATTTCTTGAAGAACTACAAAATTCCTTGCAACTCGGATAGCAGTTCGTACCCTGGTGTAGTGGCTGTAGGTGCATTGTCAGACACCACCAGCAAATCAACAGAATAAGTGGTAGAGGTGTTGCATAAAGAGGTGGTGATAATGGATGTGCCCTCAGGAGGCCGATAAAGCATGCAAAAACGAACATCAGCATCCTTGGCAGAAAGGGTTTGCGGATCTGTCAAGATTCGATGCGTTGCAAGTACAAAAAAATATAGGAAATCGATTTAGATCTCCATTGTAATATTTGTTTAGTCCTTCGGCTCCGCAGAGCTCTCAAAGATATTGAGCCTACTAAATAAACATTTTGGAAAACATGGTTTTCGATTCAGATACTGACCGTTGAGTGTGACAAATATGTTGGATTCATCCCAAAATTTACAATCCAGTTTTCTTATTTATCATCATATTTTCAGGTTGAATACTACTTGGGACGAACACACCATGCTTTTTGTCTAAATATATTTGAACAGTCCTCAAATTTAAGTACATGTTTGAATTAACTAGTGATGTCGGCTACAGCTTGAAAGGCTAAAAATACTGATGGATGAAGTCACACGAATCAATTTCAACAACGAAGTTTTTTAAAGGGCCCTCCGAACTATTGGTTCTCTGCCAGCTGCAAAATACCAAATCAGGCTGATCAATGTCCCAAAATTTGAGCTAATTAGGTGGCGAACTGATTCTGCACTGGCTCTTTGAAATTTATATGGGAATTACTATAAGAAAAGTGTATTTTTTGTCCTCATCGTTCTAGCCCTGCACCATAATGATTTTCGGAAAGTTGTCCATGAAAGCCCTCCCCCCCCCCTTTCTTACGTGAAAGTTTTCCAGCTACAACCTTGTTGAAAACCACTTTTTAATTGAATGTCAAGAAAATTTGTTATTAATTAATTTCCAAGTTGATAACTTGCTGGTAGGATTAATCGGCTGTTCTCAGGGCAACACTGCATCTTGCCCTTATGATATAATAGCCTCGATTTTTTTCCTATTATTCCAATGTTGGCTGCTGAGTAGTAAATGAACCATGTCAGAAGAACAACATTTTCCTAATCAATTAATAATTAACTATCCTAACGTTGAATTTCTCAATTCCCACATAAACTTCAAAGGGCCGAGTGCAGTATAAGTTCGCATCCTAATGAGGTCAAATTTTGTGAGAATGATCAGGAGCTGATTTGAGATCGTTTGAACTTGGTGGAGCTAAATCAATATTTTGAACCATGAAAATTCCATGCGCATGGATCAGTAACAAATAACCCCGCCGGTAATTGGTTCGTAATCGTTTAACTCATCTTCCGCAATCTCTCAACCCTCAAAAACTGAATACCAACTGATTGAAATCAATCAGTTGTACCAGCAACACGAGAATTTGACAGGACTACAACAGTTCTCTGCTGTTTTTTTTATCACCAACCAGCCACTTTTAGCATGTACGCAGGACGTAGGTACGCTGCCGATCTCCCTGGAGCTCGCCGAGCTTAGCTCATGAGACACAGCACATGTGACACGAATGAGGCACGTAGGAACAAAAAAGAAACGCGAAATAATACGTCTCGAAATGTACCAGGCACCTACGATCTTATAGAAAGTGTGTCTCTATTACGCGGGATGGATGCACGTGTACATTAACTCTGCTAAAGAGTCTCGAGTATCCATTTCCTTGATCTCTATTAAACAATGTTGATGGATTATGTTTAAGTATTTCTAAACTTTCTGCTACGTCTAGTTTCCAAGGCGAAGATGCACTTCGCAGGATATTAATGTTATCCTTTGTCAAATTGTGCCCCTTTGTAAAGATATGTTCTGCAACTTTGGATTTGAATTCATAATGAAGTCCTTTATCCATCTCTTTGTAAGTCTTTTTTACCTCTGCGATGTGTTCCTTAAACCTTGTTTCCAAAGTCCTTTTCGTCTGACCAATGTAGATTTTATTGCAATCTGGACGAGAGATTTTGTAGACTCTGACTTTCCCTAAGACATTTATTGAATCTTTTGTTCATCCTAACAGTGACTTCAGCTGATTTGTCCTACTGCTGAATACTAAATCTAGGCCAAAACTTCTAAACTTTGAAATCAATGGTTTGGTAATGTTTTTGTCGAAATTCACCGCTACCCGTTTTAAACCCTCAGTTACTGGTGTAAGAGTTGTCAAAATACGCCTAAAATGATCTCTAGTTCTTTTATCGATTACTGCTTGAATTGTTTTTTCTTGATACCCATTAAGTCTAGCGATTTAAAAAATGTGAGCTATTTCCTTTGATTTGCCTGTATTGCTAAGAAGCAGAGTTTGCATCCTGTGAACCATGTGGTGAAAAATGGTAATTTTGTGTTGATGGGAATGGTTTGAAGTGCTTGGTATTACTCTCTTTGTGTTTGTTGGTTTCCTATAGATTTCGAAATTGAACGAAGACGTTTCCCTGGGGCGACCCCGGCGTAGTGGTTAACATCCATACCTCTCACGCCAAAGTCACGAGTTCAAATCTCACCCCGGACAAGTAAAGAATGACCCAAGAGTGTTAAAGTGACTATAATAAAAAAAAGACGCTTCGCTGATGATGAGAAGATCTAAGAAGGGGAGTTTGCCGTCTCTCTCTTCTTCGTGAGTAAATTTGATGTCCTTGTGAACGTTGATTATGGCCTCCATAGTTTTTGATAAATCTTCCCTTTTGACAATGCTAAAGATGTCATCCACGTACCCATACCAACATTTGGGCAACAAATTCCTATCCTCAAGAGTATTTTCTAGGTTAGCCATGAACAATTCACATAAAAATGGAGAAAGCGGATAGGAGCGCCTTTAGTTTGTTTATGAAAATTTCCTCTGACAATGAAATAATTTTCCTCCATACAAAGACGAGTAAGCTTGAGATATGACCGAACTTTGTTTTTCCAAGTAGAATCCTCACGTTGCTTCAGAAGCCAGTCCTCTAAAAGGCTGAAGGCTTCCTTTACTGGTACACTCGGAAAAAGTGCTGTGACATGAAATGAAACCAAGACTTCATCTTCCCGAATCTCTCCTGATGCCTGAAGCTGACTTGCGAATCCTTGTGTGCTGTTAACTGAGCGAGTGGAAAATGGTTTAGGCATATTTTGAAATTCCTTTACTAGCCATTTGGCATGCTTATGAGTGGGGGATCCTTCAGCCGAGATAATCTCCCTCATTTCGTTTCCTGGTTTGTGAAGGTCTTTTTTGCTCGAACATGGCTTTTACAGCCATTTCAAATTTCGTATCTATTTCATGACCACCCCTCCCCCCCTCCCTCTTCATCACACGCAACATTTTTCGCAGACTTCTGAAAAATATATCTGGCATCTCTACTGTCGTGTCGACATAGATAGGCTTCTTTATTCAAATAATGGACTATATTTTCGTCTCTAGACCATTGATTTCTTGACGCAAGATTTCACGTTGCTAGTGTAACCGTGTAAAATCGATTGGTATATTATTTTCAACCACGAAATCAGCTGTCTTCGCAACTGTGTTCGACTTGACAGTGGTTTGTTTTTTTTTTATTTTCAACCAGTAAAACGCTTGTATTAGTGAAACTGCTTACTAATACTAACGGTGGTAGAGAACTCTATTCTTGAATAGGATGAACTGTAGAAAGTGCGGTGATATTTCTACTGTCGTCGTAATTAACATCATCATCGTCTGGACTATCACCGAGCTACAGATCATCAGTTTCATGCTATGAGGATTGATTGAAAGTGGACAACCATTTTTTTAGGAGGCAGGTTTTTTTTAAGAGATTTAATTTAAGATTAACTAGTGATGTCAATATCTGTGCAAATCAAATGGAGAGTCACGTCACACGACGTGACTTTTGTCATCTCACGAGTGACAGACAGATTCACGGAATAGGCCTGAATGACAAGCTATAATATCTTAGGAAACACTCAGGGAGAAACGAGAAAAATTCCATTCCGGAAGATCTCGATTGATTATTCGATGTCGGGTCATTAAGCCAAAGTACGTTAGGTTGATATCCCGCCCTATACTTCGTTCCAAATGTAAATTTGACCATCGCATGATGCAGGACATTTTCCGGACGTTCCCGTTTCGGTTATGGCTTTGTTGTGCGTTTTGCGCACCTGTGTCAGGAACATCTTGCAAGAAATTAACTGTAATTAAAACAGTCTACTTACAGTTACTCTTTGCGGAAGTCTGCTCGACTGCCATTGAAAACGAACTTCTTCGACATTTCTTCTGCAGCCGGCACAATTTAGTCTCCTTACAGAGGAGATTCGACCCTTCAGAGATACGTACTGCCAACGTGCATAAATTGACGTTCAACGTCTACCGGTTTGTTTTTGAACGCCATGTACCATCATGTTGTCACCAAAGGCAAATTCAACGATTTCTCCGATTTCGAACCAAATGGCAAATATAAATTTTGATGATTTATAAACTGTATAAGTCAACTAATAAGCAGACGCCTTGCAAAAAGTTAATGAAGATCATGTGTCAAATGAAATGTATGAGCGGTCGCACATACCTTTTATGCATAGGACCTATGCGGTTTGTCTTATGGAATTTATAAGGCTGATGGTAGTAGCCCGTTATGACCGTCTTGACGAAACCACAAGCCGCAGGGGTTTTCGCTGCGAATCAGATCAGATGGACTGAGTTTTGTTAGTTTGATTCGATTCATGGTGCAGAAAATATTTATAGTTTTTCGAAATGTGGCGTATCAAATTTATCAAATCCACAAATTTATTGGGCTTTACATTGGAGTAAACAAAGTATTCATCCTTAAAATCGATTGGCAAAACGTCAACACTCAACAGTGATGTCATTTTAAATTATATATTTTTGTATTCTACTTGTCAACGTGTGCCCTAACGTGCCGAACAGTGTGCCATGCTTTGTTTCGGCACAGTGTGCAGAGTTGATTACCCCTTTAAAGAACCATGTAGGGAAAATGGCTCTAATGTTGGCCTATTGATCTAAGATTGGGTTAATCGCTAAAAATCAGCTATTTATCAATTTTATATAGATGAACGCGTTATTGAGGCGGTACAAATGGATATTTTTGGTCGTTATTAAAAATTTAGTCGATTGCTGAATTTATGTATGGGCCCACATTAGGGGCATTAAAAGGATTCTCAGCAACGCTTGATTCCTCTTCATTGTTCTTGTCGGCATCCGAGGAAGTCACAACCATCTCAGACACTAGATTATTCTTCGATCCGTTGTTTGATTTCCTTCTCCTGTTATTGTTGTACCCCGTTGCTTCCGTTCTATCTTACAAAGAAAACACGTTTTTGTTCCCTTTTTAGAATATGTTCTCCTTCCGATTTAGGAAATGCAGCGATTTGGGAATCTCATTTTTACGTCCATGTAAATTCCCCGTACACCTGTCAGCATATTGAGGCCCAAGGCAGCTGAAAATCTCTAGCGTACTAAACGCTTTACGTCACCGTATTTCACTAGCACCAATCCTAGATCGCTATCAGGGGCTTTTGGTGGTTGCCAGTAAATTCTCACGTACTGAAAAGTGCCCCCCCCCCCCGCAGGGGCCATGCGAACCGCGATTGATTTTTCATCTAATTATTCACGGTTGTGCAATAAGCAGTGAAGCATGGATTCCTCTGATTTGAACTTGATGAACATAGATTTTTCGTCCACTATACCACAATCATCTGTGAGGGATCCGCGTCCAGAGCTTTCACAAAGGTTGCAATTTGCTTCCAACAGGCAATGACAAATGTAAACGAATTTCACGCAATGAGCAAGCACCGCAACAAAAGTTGCTATCGAGTAACAGGTTATGGCATGGCTTGGACCGAAAAAACACACAGCTGCCTGTGTCGACAGCACTGTTGATATTAGGATTCTGGTCGATATATTCAAAGATTATTGGCATCGTGGAATACTGACTTAATTATCCTGATAACACGATTAATTAAAGAAGTAGAAAAAGATTATTCTCAAAAAACAACTCATGTGAAAAAGAATGTTAAATGTTATGATTCGGTCAAATGACCCATCTTTAGATTCAATTTACTTTGATTCATTTTCAAAAAATTCAAATGCAGTTTTTTTCGGCGCATCATTTCAGTCAACTAATAAGCATTGCAAAAAGCTTGCGTCATTTTGTGTAAAATATAAAAATAGAATAGAATGACGCGAGCTTTTTGCAATCTGAAATGATGCATCAAAAAGAACTGCACTTGAGTTTTTCGAAAATATTGAACCTTAAGGGGGTAGTCCACTCTGGAAATTTAAAAAAAAATTTTTTGGCTTAAAAAATACTTGGAATGTCTACTTTGACATAGACTTGACCGCAAGTCCGCAAGTGACATCGTTCCAAAGTTATAGGCCGATTAGTGGACTCGTGTCCAGACGCTCTAAGCGCGCTCAGGTGAGTGCTCGGAGTACCCGCCCCTTACCGGCGAAACGGCGTGTCTTAGTAGTTCCAACTGCTGCCGCGATTATCTCTAAACGATGTTTTCAAAATAGACAGGCGCTGTATTTTAGAAACGGCTCATTCGATTTAAACGACGATTGAATTTTCGAGTTAAGTACCTTTTTTCTAGTTTTGTACGTAGCCGATTTTCAAAAGAATCAAAAATGGATTTTTGGTGCAAGCTTTTATCTCTAATTTTAGGGTACAAAAACGGACTGTTTTTTTTCAAAACGACGCCAAATTTTTTTTTTTCAACCAAATCAAAAACGGCTATGTACAAGAGTGGGTCATCTGTCAGAGAATAACCACAAAAAAATTCGTTGTTCCAGCTCCAGTGGTGTGACCGCCAGACGTCCCGCCCCGCGACGACTCAGACTGGTCCAGCGGCTACAGGAGACATCCAATCGCGCCAAAAAAAAAATCAATTAAAGAGGACATTTCAATTGACAAAACCATGCATTCCTGTTTTTGAATTGATCGTTATTTACCCTCAAAAAAATTCGTGAAAATGACCTATTTTTCATGCCGCCAGAGTGGACTACCCCCTTAAAAGAAATGCCCATATCAAAACCCAGCTAAGTCTTTGACTCTCATGTGAAAATAACAAAATTTATGAATGTATAAAAGAGATTAAGATGGTGATAAGAACAGCTTATGAGAGAAAGAACACCAAATTTTGGGATTTTTCATTTAAATATGAATTACGCCAATCGTCCATTATGCCTAACGATCATTTTGCCAGCCATCCATTATGCCTATCTTACATTATGCCTTTCGTTTTTATGTCTACCGTATGTATGTCCATCCCAACAAACATTGGAAACAGAATAAGAGCTTATTCAGGCAAAAGTATGCTTCATCAACTGAAAAATAGCTTATTCAGCTTTTATTCAGCTCAAATTATTTGTTGGGATGTGCCTAACGTATTTATGCCTACATTGGAGTAGAACTATCGAGGTAACTTTAGCTTGGTGCCAATAGGCTAGTCAAGTAGTGAGCCAATTTAAAATCGTTAGTTTCGAATTGATTGTTGGTAGAACCTGGTTGCAATGATCGCACAACAAAACTATCGAGAAATAAAGGGTGTGCCACATCAAATTGCATCACGGAAAAAACGCTGTAGAAAATTACCTACCCTAATAAATTTGTTATGGTTATTTTGCTTAACGACGTGTTTTGGGTATCATCCAAACCTTATGTGAAAAAGTTCAACTATTTGGGTTATTGTTCATATATGGTTTTTGTTTATTAGGGTAGTCGACCGATCCTTTTCAAACGTTCAGACAATAAAATATAACCCTTTAGTAAGCTTTTGGCATATTTATTTCATTCAATTTCAATACCATAACCGTACGCTCACACCTTACGCTTAACTCCACTCATTAGGTTCTGTACAACATCTGGCTGCAGCTTCTTCTGTACGGAAATCCACTTTTTCTTCATGTCTTCCTCAGATTTGACCTCCTTGGGATGCTTTCGTAGTGCCTGCTTCATAAAAGCCTAGTATTTTTTGATGGGCCTTAGTTCCGGTGCGTTGGGGGGGTTTATGCCCATTGGCTTCGTACCACTCCAGGACAACATTTGAATAGTAGCACGAAGCTAGATCCAACCAGAAGATCGTAGGGCCCTCGTGTTGTTTCAACACGATCTTCCCGTTTACCCCCGTCCCGGTATTCACGAACGGCGCACTCCGTTTGCCACATGAGCAGATCGCTTGCCAAATCATGTGTTTCTTGGCAAACTTTGAAAGTTTCTGCTTCCTTACTTCCCCGGAACATTAAACTTGTGCTGCGCAGTGAAGAACATTAGCCCCGTAAGCTGCCGGAAGTCCGCCTTGACGTAAGTCTCATCATCCATGATGAGACAATGAGGCTTCGTCAGCATCTGGGTGTAAAGTTTCCCGTGACTTTCCCACCGTATTTTGCCGCTCGTCACGATTTGGAGCCTTCTGCACTTTGTACAGTCCATCCCGGTCATTGGCTCTCGGAACGAAATACTTGGACAGATTCCACTTTTTGGCCACATCCCTGACCGAAGCATTGGGATTTCAGTGAAACGCTTGTGATCCTGATCACTAATAGAATATCCATTACGACCGCATTTCTTCTTCCATTCGATGCTCAGAGTTTCCTAGTATCGTTTAATCACACGACTCACCGTTGACTGCACGATTCCGAGGTGTTTTCCGATGTCCCGATGAGAGAGTTGAAGATTTTGAAGGTGCATGCGCAAAATCAATTCGCGACGTTGCTTTTCGGGTGACGCCATTTTTTTCAACTTTCGAAAAACTAACAGCGATAGAAATACAGTGTAAACAATTCACTCTAAACTACTTCTACCCAAATTTTCAAGAGAAATTGCCCAATGGGTAATTGGGAGATAGGATCAAGTAAAATGGGTTCCGATAAAAACAATTCAGTCCGCACACTATCTCCATAAAAGCTGCTTTAAAACGTTTTGCATTTATTTGCGATCTCATGAAAGCAAAACAGTTTTTTTCACAAATGGCCTATGGAAAATTATTGTTTATGCTATCGCCACATTGTTATTATTCCATTTGATTTCATAAATTCTTCAATTTTAAAAATATTTCTCTATGAAAATAAATGTATTCTCGTCAATTCATCAACAAAATGAATGAGCAGAAAAAGAGATTATGATTACGTTTTTGTAAATGATAAATTTCTTTTTGTGTAGTTAAAATGTGGTTTTCAAATGGTTCTCAATGCATTCATCATAAGACTCTTTTGCAGAAAAGTCAATCTGGAAGTGTCTCGAATTGGGCTAATTAGACAAATTCTAGTCTCAATTAGGTGTTGTTGGATGCAATAAAGGCAAAACTGTCTTGACCAGGACGTTATGATTATGATTGTTGTTTTATAGTAGCCATGTAGTACTTCATAAAACGTAAAATGTTACTTGGGTACATAGCTTATTCAAAATATGCGCACCAACAATGATTTATTTTAATTTGGAAGGGATTCAGATGAAATTTTGTTGGCTTTGGGATGGAATTCATCTGCTGAGAATTCATTCAGTGTAAACATGAAAAAGTTTTAGTTGAAATAACTTTTACCTTTAAAAGTGCCCATCTTGATATACATGAACGACTTGTAGATAAATAATTTGCCTTCTTACACAAACATTTCATAACCTTCAATGATTTTTTTATGATAATTAATTTCTAGTTTTTTTTTCACTGTATTAACGATATTAATGTTTTGATTTGTTTCTTATGAAAGCTTAAATCAAGCTCTACAAATCACTTCAGGGCAAAGTTTTTGCAGGTCTTATTATGTTTGAATTTTTTATAAAAGTTCCACCCACTTCAAATTGTAGCCAGATTTTTTATTTTTTCAAGGAAAAAAGTATTGCAGTTGATTAAGTAGACGAAATCTTCACACTCACAATTTTTCTTTGGGAACTTTGGGTACTGTTGAGTTGGCGTAAAATCCATCAATGGTACTCTATGCCCAGGGAAGTCAAGCCGATAGATTTCCTGGACTAGACCGGGAATCAAACCCACCGCCTCAAGCTTGGTAATACCAACCCTCAGCTGATAAGACTATACTAGACTATGGGAGACCCCAACGAACCTGCCCAGAGCGTAAACGACTCACAAATCTGTTTGAAGCATTTCGCAGTGATATGCATAAGTGTTCAATAGATGCAAAATTATGTAGTAATAATGTTCAATTACTCATAAAAAAAATGCTGCCATAGCACCAGGTTATCGATATAAAAGAGCAACGTGAAATAAAACGTCTTCAAATACATTAGCCCACCTCCACTAACTGGAGAAGTGGCCCCCGGCTGTGCGTGCTCTCTATTCTCCTCAAGTGGACGAACCGCCACCGCCAGTCGAGAGAGCATAATTAGGGCATGAAAGTTCCTCCCACTGTCTCGCTCGAGTCTCTGCCCCAATGCTGTGTAGGCCCATAAAAGTAAACGACAACGACAGCAACAACCGAGAGAAGCAAAAAAAACTCATCCCACCATCAGTTCACATTACCATCGAGGGCAAACGACGATGGCGAGGGATATGCAAGACAAAAATGTTAATGGCGGTAATCTTGAAAGTAAATTTCTAAAATGAAGTTCACTGCTATCAATCACTCTCGGATGTCATCGTCGTACTCCCGTCGCCACCCTTCCACCCACATTGTGCCAATCTTTAGTTTCGCCTTCATCTTCGAAAGGATGCGAGAAGAAAATCGGATGCGACTGCTGGTGATCGCCTGTCGAACGTGAGTCCATGCGATTTTTACAGCCTTCCTAGAGCCTCCGTGTGGAGCCAACAGCAGCTAGGGCGAAAGAAAGGCTAAGCAACAGAAAAATGCTAGCAAATGGACCAAGAATGTCGATGTCGACATTGAAATTCAACAGGCTTTCATCGTTGATTACAAGTTCTGGGGAAAGGAGGCTTTCTATTTTTAGAAATAAAAAATGTATCAATGGAATAAATCGTTTCTTTGGGAAAATATTTGATTCGTCTGTGTGCTGAAAATGGAATCATGGTCCTTCAATTTAGGAAATTCCGATTTGAACTGGTTCACTAGTTAGAGGGGAATTACGATCATATGCATGAAGGCAACGGTAATCCTTCATTGGCTACTAAATCTGCTGCATCAACTTTAGCTTCATGCTAAACCTGTGAGTAGATTAGACGAGAAATCTTTACTGGAGGTTCCAGGCCAAACAGCGAAAACAAAAATGAATGTTTTAGTCGACCTTCTTCGATTTGCTTGAAATTTTTGCATAAAGGGTGAGTCGATAATTTTTGCGACACCTTCAAACTTGCGTAACTTTTTTCATACTTTACCGAAATTAAGCAATTTTTTCTCAGTTTCTCTTTAGAGTGTATTGTTAAGATCCGCCCAGTTGTGTAGTTGTCAGTGGAATTT
This sequence comes from Ochlerotatus camptorhynchus, assembly GCF_037179485.1. Lineage (NCBI taxonomy): Eukaryota > Metazoa > Arthropoda > Insecta > Diptera > Culicidae > Ochlerotatus > Ochlerotatus camptorhynchus. The sequence continues at coordinate 744,736 of NW_027040852.1, read as the reverse complement.
CGGTCGAGATGGAAGAAAATCAGCAATCCGTTCACCCACATGCAAAATCCTGGGTTGTCGCATCGCGCCTTGGGAAACATCATTCGACCGTCTCAACACACTTAGAAATTTTTACAGAAATCTGTAAAATCTGTAAATGTTTGGTAAACAGTTTTCCAGTAATTTTTCACAAATATATGTGATTTTTTCACAGATATCTGTAAATAATTACAGGATCCATTAGTACCGTCCCAATGACGCGTTCATCTAGATAAAACTGATAAAAAGCAGATTTTTAGCTATGGGCCTAATCTTAAACCCATAGGCCAACATTAGAGCCATTTCCCCTACAATGAGAATTTTCGGTCACTCCTAACCCCATTCACTGTGCAATTTCACTGATTCTGGCCAATCACGGAGTAGCAACCATTGATTTGTGAAGTCAGTCTAAGCCGTCTAAGCATGTCTGATGCAGAGAAGCAAGCTACTGATTTAATTTTCAGATCTGTATGACAAGGTTGCAAATACTCATTTCAGCTAAAAAAATGTTTTTTTTTAATTATGAAATATATTGGATAATCCAAAGCTATGTTGATCATTATAACATTAAATTTTGAATAACAAATGATAAGACAATCTTATTAAAATGTCGTAATAATACCTCTGACCAAGGAAAAATGATTTATATAATTTTCATAAAAGTTGACGATACAAATACTAATGAGGAAAGGAATTCCGCATTTCCTTTTCCCAAGTCCTTTTCCTCTCCTTCCCTTCCCTTCTTCTCTTTTCAGAAAGTGAGTAATGGCGCTATAACCATATGCCATATAGGGCTAGGACAAGAGTTAGTGCTCAGATCCCAACCGCTAGAAGAAAATGGTAGCGAGCAAGGGCGCTATAACCTAGGCGAATACAGCATTCCCTCCGTATAGGTTACGTCCGCACACCGCTCTCTGTTGTCCTTCGACTGAGTTCGGCTGGATCGATTGAGGGATGGCAGTGGGTTGGCGGTGCCGTCCACGCTTGTACGGAGGGAGGACTGTACGCTCGAACACAAGGGGTAAATACCTGTGTTCCATCCCAGGAGATCGGACAACCAAGGAGTGTACATTAACTTTCTTAGCTCTGTCACTCCCAACGATTTATATAGCCTATTTTCAAATCCTGCATACGGAGCGGTTGGTACGGTATGTCCCCGCTCTTTGATTACCTGTGGATTGAATGTTAACCACTGTCTATACTTATTAAGTAGACATGGTAAACATTCACTTCCACAAAAATTAACTAAACGCTACACAGTAGGCCTGGCCGCTTTATTGTTTGTTTCACATCCTTGATGTGCAGCAGGCATTAATAATGACAAGAAAAATGATAGATGTATCATTTTCCAGGATTCTTTCAAGTACTGGCTGTGTATGTGTAGACTAGACTAGACTAGACTAGACTAGATATCTGTAAATAATTACAGGAAAACTGTAAAATTGCTTACCGAACGTTCAGCTGTTGAGATTTCGGTAAAATTTTACAGAAATCTGTAAATAATCTTAGTGTGAAGGGTCCTCTCAAGGTTCCAAGAACGGATGATAGTGGATCACAAACCAGGAACTGGACGAAAACAGGGAACAACGCACAAAAAAGTGAGAGAGCGCTGATTGCTCATTTTAAGCGGAATCCGAACATTTCGACGCGGGACTTGGCCAAAAACTTGATGTTTCGCAAAGTTTCGTCCAGAGGGCCAATAAACGATCTTGATTAAAAATGTACAAGGTGCAGAACTTCCCAAATTGGGACGAATGCCAGCAGAGTGTTGCCAAAACGCCCGGAAACTCTACACGAAGCTGGTAACGAAGTACCGAAATACTAGTTCTGTTGATTTTGTGCGAAAGACATGAATACACCAAACTGTAAACGATAGTGATGAAAACGTCTCTAGAACTATTCCACAGCCACAGACAGTAATGAGCAAAGCGGGCGCACACTTTTTGCCTGTAGATTTGAAGACATACTTCAAATCTCTGCGTACATCGTACGGGTTAGGCAAAAGGTGTGCCTTTGACTTTGTACTGTCAAGGGGCATCCGAACTACCTCCGGTCTACTCCCATCAACTCCGGGTTTGGCAGCATGCGTCGAGGGAGGAGTCCTTCCTTTTGATTGCCTCATCGCCCTCACCATCTTCCGCCGAGCCGTCAGCTTCCTAGAAAAAAAAAACTACTGAATCGAGCGACGGAGTGTTCCTCCTAGAGGAAACAAACCAGCTCCTCGCTAGGATTGCTGACCAGGCGCTCACCCCAGTGTCCACGGTCCACTGGGTTGGAGCCAGGGGTTGGAACCTGCCCAAAATCTCCATAGACCCAACTATCAAGCATACCTTCAAGGCAGGTTCTAACCCTCTTGCCGTTACCCAAGTACACAGAGACCTAATATACCATCGCTACAACAACTATACGATCCGCAATTCCGACGGCTCGTTTGCACAAGGGAGAGTTAGAATTGGGGTATCCGGCCCCGATGTAAGTGTGTGCCACCGTCTCCCTGACCAATGTAACATTTTCTCCGCCGAGGCAGCCGCCGCCTACGTCGCCATCACCACACCGTCTAGCAACGCGGATTCCACCAGCGTAGTAGCCGCCCTTGACGCCGAGCACCCCACACACCCGTGGATCCAAGCCATCATCCGGTCTGCTCCACCCAACACCACCGTCGCCTGGATACCCGGTCACTGTGTGATCCAGGGTAACGTCGAAGCTGACCACCTCGCATCTTCAGATCGACAAATGAGCAAATTAATAAGAAAAGATCCAGGCCCGGATCTGAAAACCTGGCTTTCCAAAATTACATGGGAGTCTTGGAGGCAGGACTGGCTGGACTCACGAAATCTGTTCATCCGTAAAATTAAAGATGAGACACGCCGCTGGGAGGACCTACCTGACCACCGCTCTCAAGTGGTGATCTCCAAACAGGACACACCCGTATCTCACACAACATAACGGGAAATGGCGAATTCCACCGACCCTGTCCACTGTGCCAGATCCACCATTCGGTGGAACACTTTATATGCCACTGCCCGCAATACCAAGGAGCTAGAAACCTGTTCGACATCCCCGGCAGCATCCAAGACGCTTTCAGTGAAGATCCTTGCCGCTCAGCGTCACTACTGGCTTTCCTCCGCGAGGCAGGTCTGTTCTCTCAAATATGACTACAGCCGACCAAGACATTACCTCCGAAAGCGGACCCCTCAATGATGCATGCTGTCATACCCTCAACTCCAACCATGAGGACAACTACCTGTACACCACACCACGACCAGCCCAAACACTTTCAATAACCACGACCACAGCTAAGAACAAGGACTTCCTCTCCGCCAGCCATCCCAGGCAACCCTCCACCTCCCAACGTAAAATGAGTCAGCATCAAAAGACAATAACCGTACCTTAGATATCACTCTGTATCACATAAGTATTCCATATTAAAGGGACTCCCTTCTGGAGCCTCCCCCATCTCTCAGAAGTGCCCCCTCCGGACACTTTTTTCAATTTTTCTGTAATTTGGGGAAACCAGAATCTGGTTGAAAATCTCCAACCAACAAACTGTCGCATTAATGGCCCTTTGGTCATTTTCAACTTCTATTCAATTTTCATACTGCTGTACTCTAATGGAACTATCCACCTACCCTCTTCCAAAGATCATTCTCTAGCTAATAAATTATCACACTACAGCTTCATATTAGATAGCATTTCCAACCAACTCTGAAAATCGCAAACTTCGCGTATGAAGTAACATAAAAACACTTTGAATTCTTTAAAATATTTTAGCACGTAAACGGCACTGATCGAAATGACGTCAGAGACAAAGTTGTAAAAAGAAATCGGTCTTTTTGAGAAAAATGTTTATAATTATAAATTCTATAATTATTTTTAAAATAACTGTAACTGTCAATAATTACTAGCGGCGCCGGCAACGACAAAGATGGAAGCGAGTTACTCTTCCTCTTTCTCTCTACCTATATTGTTATCACCGAGCTCCGACTTTTTGGGTGGAAGCGATTTGACAAACCCTTGTGGACAAACATTTCCACTGCTTTTCCTCTTCCTCAATTCTGGTGTTATCACCGTCTTGACATTTACCGCCTTGACCCTAAGTAGAATATATCAATTAGAGTTGCGACCTTGCACAACCACGATCGCCAAACAGCTGATGGTAGTAACGCTTGGTACATTCACATCAATGTGCTTGTCGAAGCACTTTCCATGACCATCCATGAAGTTGACGAAAAATGTAAAAACCAACCGGTGAATGTCATCTTCGGTGGTGATCCATCACCATGATCTGGTCATTCCCGACAATCTTGACACTCATCTGTGCTTGTTTTGAAGCAGTAGCTGCTTTGCTTGCTTATGTGAGTGTGTCGGTGAGTGAGCCCAACCGCTTCCGTTTAATTATGCTAGCTTTGTTTGTAACTCACACAGCCACGCGTGCCGAGACTAACTTGGTCGTTTCACTTTTTCTCATCATCGTACTCAAAGGCTTCACTGTTTTCATTGTGCTATGCATCATCAGCAGCGACTGCTACGTTTTGTCTGAGAGCAGCGACCATTACTGGTGATTGTTGTTTGCTATGGCTCTACCTCTCACTGCGTGACAAAACGTTCCGTCAGCGATAGTGGGTTGATACGTTGACGAGTGTCGAGTGAATGTCTTGATATTTTACATTACTGATATCAACCTTAAGAATCGATAGATACCACGACTTGTTCTTACTGTTTCTCTGTAATATGCTGTCTCTGAAATACGAATACAATAAATATAACACAGTATCATCTGCCTCTGCCGTGGCAGGACGGCCAAATCATCATAGTCTTTTATTCATCAAATCACAACGTAGGAAATGGTCCTGACCATGTGCGATCATACACCCAACCGAGGGATGTAAGATTCGCTTACAATTATGTGGGATTCATCATCAGAGGATGTAAGTGGAGACCGCATGAACCGAGGATGCGATAGCTGCGGTTTAATGCAAGAAAATTGGAGACCGAAAAATGTAGAGTGTATTAGTGAGGTAAATTAGTTATGTCGAAAAAATAGGAATCCGATTGCCGACTGGACTCGAACCAAGAACGCTTCGATTATCAGACCTGTGCTTTCTCCACTGCTCTCTCCATGCTCCTGAATATGGATAGCCTAAAAGCAAACATGAAGCGCTCATTTTCTCGCATACTCGACTTCGTATGCTTTTTCTGCTGGAGAGATTCGAGGCAAGTGTGTGCGTCGTTCTACAATGTTCTACAATGTGCGTCGTTCTACAAGCTTACTGGTATAGTCGAAAGCGTAGATAGAACACGAAATGAAAAAAGACAAAAAACCATTACATCGCCTGTAAGGTCAACTTCTAACATTCGCTGCGATGTTCATGAACAGAGGATGATAGGAAACGGAACTAACATTCATTGTAATAGATTTTTGGTTTGCGTGTAGATTTTCCCATCCGTTCGCTCTTCTGATTAGTTTGCAAAATGTTCCCAGTCCGTTAAAATTCTTAATAATTTAACTATTTTCATTATTTGTACTAGGGGAAAATGGATGTAATGTCGGTTTAAATGCCCCTTATTTGGGCCCATACATAAATTCAGCAATCGACTGAATTTTCAAAAGCGACCAAAATATCCATTATAACCGCCCAAATGACTCGTTCATCTAGATAAAATTGATAAATAGCAGATTTTTAGCGATAAGCCCAATCTTAGATCCATAGGCCAACATTTGAGCCATTTTCCTATACACCAAAACATTGCTGGATAAATTCTCCCTCGAGTGGCATAGCGCACAACATATTTCCCATCAATGGTTTTGAGAAATATGCATTTGAAAACCTCCTCTTTTAAGTTACATATCCTACGTCAAAATACTATGCAAATGCACTCAATTCTATGTTTACGCGACAATAGACCGCGTTCTGGAAGCTCCTGTTTCTTCCAGCCCAGTCGTACCGAATCCTGCCAGCGCTCAGCATAATCGTCCAGGACCAATGGCTGGATATGGATTAGAAGTATTCCAGCTTGCTTCTACAGGCAAATACAGTCAATATATTGACCATTCACTGCCTGATGCCGATCGAACTTTCAGCAATTCAGACTAAAGACTGGAACGCGCAAAAATTGGTCGACAAAAACATCGTTTCTTTCAGTCAAAATTCATTGAAATGAAATGTGAACAATGTGAACAAAAATCTTCTTATTTTTCTTTTGGTAGTTCGATTCATATATTTAAAGGAAAAAATGTTCGTTTATTCTTTTGGTTTGCCTAATCCGAACTGCCGTGCCTTCCGCATAACCCCTTTCATTAAATTTTGCACAGTGGTCTCATCGACCTTATTCGCCGCCGAACGTCAGTTAGATTTAAACTGCTGCTCGTTTTCCATGGATTTATTAGTTTTTTGACGTTGGATAACGTCTTTGGGCAACATACGGGGGTACAAAATTGAAAACAGTCATTTTGGATGCGTTACGAAAAATTAAAAGATTTTGAACGATAATAACTCAACCGTCTCTCGATAGATTTACGAGATAATGGCATCAATCGATTGGAAATATTTCTAGCAATTTGTTGAATGTTTCAAATTTATTGATTTCTATCTGTAAACTATTGAAAAATGGTTAAAAGTAAACCATTGTCCCAAGATGGTGAAAATCGATTGATTTTTTTATATTCTTATACTTTCTCCAACAGATGCGAGTATCTGACACCTCTAATATTTTCTGTTCTACTATATAAGCGTCCAACAAGGTCGCCCGTTCCATCATTGTCTATCCGATCGTCGACCCAGCAGCAGAGCAGCAGAGCAGCAGTACCAGAGCAGCGGAAGCAGAGCAACGGCAGCAGAGCAGCGGCAGCAGAGCCTGGGGGCGAAAGGGCAACTACGCCGAGTGCGTTGGTGCCAGTGCTCCGGTATACTGGGCCGCCTTCATGGAATGCCCAGCTGCTGCAGTTCTCAGTCGGTCGTATTCACCGTCTGCTCCGCAAGGGCAACTACGCCGAGCGCGTTGGAAAAATGGCCCTTTTCAGGGCCTCAACATTATCAAGAAAGAATTTAACGATTAATTTTCTAATGCCTTTCCGACACTGGAATATCGAAAGTTGAATCTTCGCAGAGCCATAGATTCCATTTTTATTGCATTTCTACAAAACTTATTTCACAATCGAACTCGTTTTCACAGACTGTGTGAAGAAGAACGATGCATCATCGAGCACAACCCGTTCCGCTCCAAAATCGTCCTCATCACAACCTCCAAAACAACCATCTACCCTCTCGACATCTCGAGTGGATTTCCCGGTTCATCATACCACCTAGCGCTGTTCTACAGATTGGTAATAATATTTACCCGGAGTTCACCACACTCGTGGTTGAAGCAAAGCGCCCGGCATGCAAACCGCTCATCAAAATCGCCATCGCCATCCGGTACCCATGCTCGGCATAACCATCATTCCAAAACCACAACCAAAACGACCCTTTTCAGGGCCACCAATAATTCGACAAAGAGTTAGTTTTGAAGACAATTTCTTTCCAGAATATCACAGTTACACTTAAATTTGGGGACTATACTGGGGTGTGGGAACGCTGGAAGGGGAGATGCTGTCTGTCTTCAAACTACCAACATCATTCCAAACCTCCTCCAGGGTGACAGAGTAGAGCAAACCCAACAACATCAGCCCAACAAAATGGCCCTTTTCAGGGCCACCAAACTTTCGCAAAAGAGTTATCAAGGAATATTCCTAAAATATAATATACACAATTAAGTACAACACATAACAGACGTTATCCAACGCCAACCCTGCGGTCGTATCTAGTATACAACCCTTCCAACTTTTTGACGTAGGACTACGTCTGTGATTTCTATATGGGGGTACACATTGTGAAAACCAAAAATGGAACATATAACAAAATTATGAAAGATTTTGAAAGTTAATAACTCAGCTGCCCCTGAACCAATTTCAATAATTTTATCACCAATCGATCAGATATGTTTCTACGCATCTGTTAAATTTAAGAATTTATAATTTTGATTAATGTCACTATTGAAAATAGGACGAATTTTCAACTGTTGCTTTGATAATTAAAATTATCACCGATTACCTGCGAAAAGCGACTTCCCTAACACAGATTTCAAAGTTGAATTCCATCCGGTCTCACCAATCGGTGTTTATTCAATCACTGCGTGGTGAGGGGTGATGTTCTCCAGTACACAACGAAAGGCTGCCTGCAAGCAGCGAGCTGCAGCGCACATGAGCATCCATAAAAGGAGGAAGAAGCTGCATTGATCGGAATCAGTAGTTCTTCGTGAGTTGCTGTGGTCTATCTATGTCAAGCGCGTCATACTAAAGAGTATAAACAGAGAGAACACCGCTAAAATTCCTATTCCTACACAAAACAAAAGCTCCTGCTGCAATTAACAAATAACATTTATTATATAAGACCACGTAGTCCTACGTCACCATTGCGTACAACCCCATAGGGCTGTCCTTTGTAGTTTTTTTTTTTCGAGATTCCGTTTGACCAAGGCCCAATACCGTTCGATAGGGCGGAGTTCTGGGCTGTTGGAAGGGTTGTGGTATTTGAGTACCACAACCACGTTGTTCGCATCGTACCATTTTCCATTGTGGCAGCTCGCCAAGTCCGGCCAGAACAGCACAGGTCTATTATGTTGGTTTAGAAATGGTAGCAGCCGCTTTTCCAGGCACTCCTAGACGAAGGTCTCATGATTGATGGTTCCCGTAGTAATGAAAATGCCGGTTTTTACACCACACGTGCAAATGTCAGCCACGTTCCCTTTTCATGATGCGGTATAAAACTCCTGTCTCGGAAGCTGCTTGAAATCCGCCTTCCCGTAAGTTTCACACGTCCATGACGACACAATCGATCTTTGTGAGCTACAGCTTTCGGGACTGCTGCTTTGCCGACGTGTTTTGTTTGTAATCTCGGTTCGCCACCTTCACCTTCTTAAACGTTGACAACCCGGCTCGTTTCTTAGCCCGCTGCATAGTAGTATGGGAGACATTGAGCTTGTCAGCGACGTCCCGGATGGAGAGGTTAGGATTCCGCTTATATTTCACCGCCACCTTCTTCGTCGTCTCTGCCACGTCCGGATTACGATTGCCGCCGCTTCCAGGCTTCCTGGCGGTCGACAGACGCTCCCCGAACACTTTTGAAACGTTTGTCACGGTCGATTCGGTCACATCCAGCAATTTTGCCAACTTGGCGTGTGAGAACGTCGGATTCTCTTGCTGCGTGAAAAAAAAAATATGACACGCTGCTCCTCTTGCTTGGACGTCAATTTGAAAACTGGAGAGCAAACGGTGAAAATTCATCATAGCAACCATTGTATATACACTTCATGTTAGTTATTGTGATGATGCCTCTGTAGCTCCCAATCCAGGAAACTCGGAACGCGCCGTCTCAGTCCTATCATCAGTAACCTGCTGTTGGATGTGGAGAGGCGGTCTTGCAACCCACTCACTGGTCAGTTATTGCCTGATCTGTGATTTGCAGGGAAAACAGTCGTTCGATTCCCTGCCGTAAGCAGGACGGCGTGATCTTCTACCAAAACACCGGTGGAATGAATTCTGATGTTGAAGAGTACCGCCTAACCGCCGCCTAATTATCCTGTGCAAAACGTGGTTCGATTCTTGAACACTTTCCAGCCAAGTTTTCGGCCCTGACTACGAGGTCTTTTGTAGCGATCGGAATCCTAACAACAGCTGTAAATCTACTGGTGGAGGCGTCCTTGTAGCTGTCCGTGGTGGGTTGGAGGCAAAGGCATGTGGGTGATCTGGGTGATCGCACACTTTTTATATTCGCTCTGTACATTCCACCTGATCGATTGATTGATTGATTTATCTTTATTTGGGAGGCTTTCAGCCTGGGGCTGGTTTGCCTCCAAAGTCCACCTGATCGAGTCCAGGACAATGAAGTTATCTATACTCACTGACGGTCAGTTTTCACAGTTATCGGTATGATGAGATATGCATTTTCGGTAACTACAAGCTACCAGGCGTTTCATCTCATAGCGGATTCCTGTATCCAGATCCTAAAAGCTCTACATTTTATGCAGGGGCAATTAGTTTTCTGGAAAACTAGAGCTACGTAGGTTGAAGTCAATCAAGAGAGCAGCATTGAGAAGATTTGCGGAGTATCGCACGCTTCCGCTGAAACTTCATTATGTAAGGCTGAATCATATGTAGGTACCAGCGAGTCAGTCGTGAATGCTTTTCAAGTTTCCAACGAGGTATCCAGTGCAAACTTTAGCTACACCCGAAACCCTTTTGAAACTACACGCTTAGAAATAACTATTTTTACACGAGACGTAAATCATTGAACGAAAACAAAGATTTCTTATAAAATTAAGTGTTCCTATGTCGAAGCATACACAAAACGACGAAAAGTGCGTTTGAATGAATTGATTTTCTCGTCTCTTTCAACTGATTCTTATGTCAAAAGGGCCGCAGAAATTTTCATTACTTTTTGGTAATGTGTACATGAACGAGCAACGCAGGGAGTCCGGCCTCCCATCGTCTATGGAATTCAACGGAGAAGTTGCTCCCACCGCTCAAGTTATTTGACGCCATTTTTTATTTTGGTCAAGGAAATCGACCTTGTGGTTCAAAAGTTATAACTTTTAAAAAAAAGTCATTTAAAAAAAAATATTGATTCTTTGGACCACTCTAACATGGAAGCGGTCTGCCCAATGAAAAAAAATACGGGTCTAATATTTTGAGATAAGGAACAAAACTACAAATTTTTACGAAATTCTAAGAACCACTATACATCATTTTACTATGGAATGACTGCATTACCGCTTTGTATCAAAATTTTCTCTTCCTGAGTCGGCCTCCATTTCCAGTAACAATTACTTAACGCGTTGCGTGGACGTAACAAGTTCAACGCCTTCTAGACTCCTGACGTACCATGCTTGCCAACCAGGACGCATTGTAGAAAGTTTATTGGAAGCCCCCAGTTCCTCTAACACAGTCGTGCACGTCCCTGCCTGCGTTCATCACAGTCGTCCTGGACCTGAGTTTAGATGTGGGCTGGGGGTCTTCCAACCTCCTATGACAGGCAAGTACACACTCAACCATTCAAATTCGATACCTGATGCCGATCGAACTTTCAGCACTTTGAATGCCGCTGTGCCAACTCCATCTCGAAACTCGGAACGCATCGTAGAAAGCCTCATGGAAGTCCCCAATCCCTCCGCCTCAGTCCTGCCACTTGCTGTCTCCGCGCATCATCGTCGTTCCGGGCCTGTGGTCGGATGTGGAGAGGGGATCTTCCACCCAACTTATTTTGGCGAGTATTCTTCCGATCTTGACATTGGTCAGCTACTTCCTGTCGTTCCTGTGATTTCCAGGAAGAACCAAAGCCCGCTGACATGCCGTTTGCAGAACACCGAGACCCTCAATCACAACGACCAATTCTCCGTTTCAAGCCGAACATCAGCCGCCATTTCATCTAGCCTGGGACGCACGTCACAAAGCAGTATGGAAGCCCTGGACCCACCTAGCTCAGCTGCGCCCACTACTGGTTCCAGTCCTGGTCAGTTCACACGCCCCCACCATCTAAGTCGTCCCGGCCCTGAGTCTAGTGCTGGGGACAGGGCTTTCCAAGCTGCCATCCACGGCAAGTACCCTTATTCTTTCGACGTTGCTCTGCCTGATGCTGCCTCCACTTCCAGATTGCAGCCCGCTGTTCCATGCGTCCCAGCATCGCAAATTCTGCTATACTACCAGAACGTCGGTGGCATGAACAGCTCACTCGCCGAATACCAGCTAGCATGCAGCGACGCATGCTACGACATATACGCCTTCTCGGAAACCTGGCTGAATAACAACACTTTGTCAAAGCAGTTGTTTAACGATACATATTCCGTCTACCGTCAAGATCGATCAACCCTCAACAGCAACAAGAGCTCCGGTGGTGGAGTCCTTCTGGCCATTCGCTCCTGCTTCGTATCTCGCTTACTGAAACCTCCTGAAGATTCGACGGTTGAGCATCTGTGGGTTGCAATTTCAACTCTAAGTGGTACAATCTATATCTGCGTGATATACGTTCCTCCCGACCGCGTTAACGACCACAGCCTGATTGAGAAGCATGCACTTTCGCTGGATTGGATTGTCTCTCAAATGGATGCCAGGGACAGCATCTTCATCTTGGGCGATTTCAACCTTGGCACTGTATCGTGGCTTAGCGATGCTCACGGCTTCTTCTTTCCTGACAATTCCCGTTCATTGTTCAGACCGGCTTCTCTCTCCTTGCTTGACGCGTATTCAACCGCAAGGCTTCAGCAAGTGAATGGCGTTCTGAATGCAAACAACCATTTGCTCGATCTGTGCTTTGTCGGGGAGGATTTGGGACAAAACTGCTCTGTTACCCATGCTCCGGCACCGCTCGTCAAAAACTGCAGACATCATTCACCTCTACTGTTGAAGCTTGCAATCGATCCTGAGAAACGCTTCCAAGACCACGCCGAAACCGTCTTCTACAACTTTCACAAAGGAGACTTCGAGCGAATGAATAACTTTCTCGCTAATGTGGATTGGAATTCGACACTAGACTCCGGGGATGCGAATCTGGCTGCCTCGACCATGTGTGGTATCATATTCTACGCTATCGATCAGTTTGTGCCTAAAAAACTACGGTGTAAACCTGCCAAACCCGCCTGGTCGAGCTCTGATCTTAAGCATCTGAAAAAGGTGAAAAGGGCTGCACTGAGGAAACACAGTAAATATCACACAGATTCTACGAAGGCTAATTACGTCCGCGCCAACAACGAGTACAGAGATCTCAATGCAAGCTTGTACAACGCACATCAGTCTCACTTGCAGAGTCGTCTCAAAGCTAATCCTAAGCAATTCTGGCGATATGTGAACGAGCAACGGAAAGAAACGGGATTGCCGTCCAATATGACTGATGGCGTTACTGATGCCAACTCCGTCGCAGATATCGCCAATATGTTTCGCACACAATTCAGCAGCGTTTTTTCAGACGAAGTTCTTGATGCTCAGGAAATTGCTGCTGCCACGAGTAATGTCCCTCGTACGTCGGTGTTTGGTTCTCCATTCACCATCCACAGCGACATGGTGATTTCAGCCGGGAAACAGATGAAAACATCAACAGGATCTGGTCCAGATGGCATTCCCTCATTAGTACTGAAACGTTGCTTAGACACTCTTTCAGAGCCCTTAGCTAAGGTCTTCAACTTGTCAATGACCTCCGGAGTTTTTCCAGAATGTTGGAAGGATTCGTTTGTTTTCCCTGTTCACAAAAAAGATGCAAGCAGACTGTCGCCAATTACCGCGGAATAGCTGCATTGAGTGCTATCTCCAAACTATTCGAGCTAATTGTCCTGGAAAAGTTGGTTCAAGACTGCTCGTACAGTATTTCTCAGGATCAACACGGCTTCATGCCTAAGCGCTCGACGACGACTAATCTAACTGTTTTTACATCGTTCATTATTCGTGAGATTGAACGTGGCCATCAAGTTGACGCCATATACACCGACCTCTCTGCAGCTTTCGATAGAGTGAACCATGAAATTACCATCTCTAAATATGACAAAATGGGTGTTCATGGGAGTCTACTGGCTTCGCTCCTATCTGACTGGCAGATCTATGTCTGTTAAGATCGGTGACTACGCTTCTCCACCCTTCATTGTTACAAGGCAGCCACCTGGGGCCATTGCTTTTCCTGTTGTATATGAACGACGTGAACTTGATCCTCAAATGCCTTAAACTCTCGTACGCCGACGACATGAAGCTCTGCTACGTAATAAAAGGGCCTCAAGACGCTCATTTCCTCCACCAAGAACTTGTAGTCTTTGATGATTGGTGCCGGATAAACAGGATGTCTTTAAATGTGTCCAAGTGCTCGGTCATCTCCTTTGGCCGTAAACGGGCGATGCATTTCCATGATTACACCTTAAGAGGAATAAGCTTGAAACGCGAATCGACTGTCAAGGACTTGGGAGTCATGCTCGATTGCAAATTTACGTTCAAGGATCACATTGCTTATGTTGTATCTAAAGCTTCATCGCAGCTAGGATTTTTATTCCGTTTCGCCAAAAGCTTCAAGGACGTGTATTGCCTGAAGGCTTTATACTGTTCCCTGGTTCGACCTATACTGGAATACTCTGCCGTTGTTTGGTCGCCATTCTATCAGAATGCCATCCATAGAATTGAAGCTGTTCAGCGAAAATTTATTCGCTTTGCGTTGCGACACCTTCGTTGGCGCGACCCGCGTAACTTGCCGAGCTATGAAAGTCGCTGTAACCTCATCGACCTGGAGCTCTTGGAAGGAAGGCGTAATGTGGCGAAGGCTTGTTTCGTTGCGGATCTTCTGCAAGGGAACGTCGACTGCTGCACACTTCTCAGTCTTCTTGACATCAACACTCAACGACGGGACCTCCGGCTGCATGCGTTCTTCAACAACCGGCGTTCGAGGACCAACTATGGCGTACACGGACCAATGTTGAGTATGTGCCGCGTTTTCAATAGTTGTTATTATGTGTTCGATTTTAATGTGTCCCGCGAGAAAAATAAGCGTAGCTTTAAGAGATGTTTGCGTTAATTTTGTGTTTGAAGTAGTTTTGATGTTTAGATAGAGAAAATTGTCATTAGGGTAACTATTTTATCTGTTGACAAGTAGAAATAAATAAATAAATAAATAAATTACTAACTGCACTCTGATTGGCGTTATCTAAATACTTAAAATGTGTCCATTTAACTTTGAGCAGGAATTATGATTTAAAATAAATCAATTGTTTGTACGCCACCTAACAGAATGTACGCTGTTTGTTAACCCAAAAGCCAGTGGGTAAAAATAACACTTAAACTGTACAACCCGTAGGAAACGATGCTCATTATAATCCTCTAAGCACTGGGATACAAAGAAATGCATAAGATGAAAATGTGTTCACTTCACTCGATTACGTGATTAAAATTATACACAGTAATCCTGAAGTGATTAATATCACATAATATGCTGATAATTAGAATTTGAAAGTATAAAGGTCAACCATAAAGTTCCAAAAACCTTCCATCGGTCCCATCTGCAACGCACACCACCTACACATATTTCAATCGCCACCCGACGCTCAACACTCAATAACGCCAAGTCAAAGTTGGTTACAACGTAGTATAAGGCCTCCTCCACCTAAGGCATGATTCAGCGGAACTTGTGTATGTGCGAAAAAGTTTCTGCGGCTGAAAAACATCATCTTTTTGTGCAAGGACCTCCATCCTCCACTGTCCTCCGTTGCGGCGCTGTCGGGGATATTCTTCCACACATTCTAGTTCCGGTTTTCCGGTTCGTTTTACAATTTCATCACAAACCGACAACATCTAAAACTTTCCATTGACTCTACCCTGTTTGTTTGGACCCGTTGTTGGTGGGTGGAGCGGATGGTGCAAGAGCCTTCGGATTCTTCACACTCACAAACCGGCACCGGGAGCCTATGTACGTGTCCTTATCTTCAACATGTCACTTCGATGGATGGATGGATGGATGGATGGATGGACGGATGAAACTTTGAGAGACAATTGCCTCGTGTCCTCGTTACTCTGTGTTTGTCGGTTAGTAATGTCTTCTTGATATATGTCTGCAATAGGAGCATCATGCATAACGGATGGAAGTACGCGGGAAGGACGACGTTTGTTTGTCAACGATTTTATTATGTGATGGTTTTCGGAAGCACAAAACTAGAGCGAAAAGCTGCTATCGTTGTGTTTGTGGAGGGAAACGGGCAAGAATAAGGACAATATAGAGTAAGACCTCGCCCAATCTATCCGATGATGGCGGTCTTTGGTCAACATGTGGATCCATTGAACACACACATTTTCTATGAATAATAAACATTCTGCGAACAACCAAGGGGACGGATGCATGCACATAACCACAATCGTGCGTCAACATTCACCGATGTTTAGAAGAATGGAAAAGTTTACCGAGCATTGACAGGATGAGTTTCTTCTAAGTTCGCTTTCTTGGTGGAAGGAAAATAAACAAGCAGACCGAGATTGAAAGACCTATTGAACGCAAACAATCAACAGTTTGATGCAGAGAAGAAACCAATTCGTGGATAATCTCAACCAATAGATTCACATGATGTTTAGGGTAGGTCAAGATCAAATTCGAAGGTTAATTTACTCATCCGAACCGAGACACTCATGACCGGAAAGCATCTTGCCTCTGGGTCATCAAGTCACCGAAGCGACTATAAACAACCATTACGGTGAAACTTCCCTACCTCAAAGTGGGTGGGTCCACATGAGTTGAATTTTTCACCCAGCAGCTCATAGGACCTGTTCAAACAGAACATCTCGACTATCAAAAGTAGCAAAACTCGAAAAAGGTTAATATCAAACATCTTTTATTTCGTTCGCAAACGAACGCTCACCTTCGGGTCCCGATCAGAAGTTCAACCGACCTGATGCTGGGAAGAGGATTCTCGGAAAACACGACCTCAAATATTGTCCACAAGCGGCAGCGTGGTGGTGGGGGAGTCGGTTTGCATTGGAGTCCATTCCGAATGATATTTTCGAACGCTCCGTAGTATTATTGACACAAAGCGATTTATTTATGGCTTCCTAGCTCCCGAAGATGGGGACAAAACGGGCTATGACGTCGATGGTACGGAATTCGAAATACGCAAAATAACTACGTCCCCGGGGAGGTCAGCACCTCTCAGGAAAAGGTCGCTGCCTTTCTTTACCAAAATGACAATTGAAGAGGGAAAAGGGACTACTGTTTTGTGAGTTTCCACTGCTGATGGCTGCCATAAGACAATCATTCGTCCCCGGAAAACGGAATCAATTCATGCAGTCAGTCAGTCATTTAGACAGTCAGTATGGTGCACTACATGGACGGGGCCAAACGAATGTCACCTAAAAATGATGAATGGGGTAAAACTTTGGCGAAGGACTGTAAATGCTCTGAGATGAACCCGGGTGGATCTGACTTCCTGCGTTGAACCAGAAGGGGATGTTAAACGGACACCGTGACAGTGATGGGGTGATTTCGAAAATGACGTTTCCGGGTAACATGGATATTGTGAATGGAAGCAGCGTGATCTCTGAAAATAATAATCAAGATAATAGGAGCTTTTCTCTGATTGGATTGCTACGGACTCGTTACTGGCAATCGGTGATGTCGAATCTAGGAAGGGACTCCAACCGATACATTTTAGTTAGTCGTTGTCAAATAATCTCGTTGATTTGTGTCTAGAATTAGACTTTCAGTCTCGGAAATATGATGATGGCTGAATGTCACTAGGTCGAATGGGGCAGTAGGCCGAAATGTTGATAGTTGTTCAATATCTGCTTTGTGCCAATTGCTGGACATACTTGATGGAGTCCAAATATGGCCGACAAGATGAAGAACTTGCACTATCACTACAAATTATGCATAGTGCAAATCACGGAAAGAGGGCGTCACAATATCAGCATTAAAAGGAAAAAAACGGTGCGTCGAAAAGACTACTAGTTTTCTTATTCTGTTGAAGTCGAGCACCTTTGTCTACAAACAAATTTTCAATCGTTTGTCTCTCTTTCTCCCACCGCTTTATTTGTATTTCTTTCAAGCTTCGGTGTAACGCACGAGTCAAAGAACGCTCGACTTTGATCTGTTCATCTTTCATGAAATACATCAACTGTCCCAGACAACCATTTGTTACGTATACCACAGTTACAATTGAAATATGCAAGCATATATACCATTTGTTTAAATCGTATCTAATGTTCAAAAATGCCCTTTACGTACAAAAGTGGAGGCAATATACAAGCATCGCCAAAACATTAAAAAAAGAAATGGCTAGATACAATTTTGATAAGTAAGACCTACATTAGCATTTTCTCCGATTTCTGATAGACGATTCCTATTCCTGCATTGATTTATGGTTTATATATTTACGATTAAATTTTTACCACAAGACCATTTTGTCTATGAAATATTACGATTTGAAACACCTTTATACACGATGCACTAATTGATTACTGATTTACTTCACCATTGTATGCAATTTTCGAGGTCCATAGTTACGATTTTGTTTGATATTTTAAACGACCAATAAAATTAGCGTCAAAAAGTATTTTTACATGCACACAACATCAATCAAAGCCCCAATGCACTAGGACTTCCGTAATTGGCATGAAACTTATGTTATACTTACATCTTACACAATTAAAACCATCACTTACTGGAATCGAACTTTGAACACCCGGGTTGTTAGTTGTCGAGCTATCCACAGCATCACACATGAGTTGTAAGTTTTGCTGATTCTAATCAATAACATTTCACATCTATCGTATGGACCATCAAAGTAAATCGTTTATCCATGTTGCTAAATGTTGCTGCACTGCAATACTAGTTGATTCATTGATAAATGCGACTTTTTTTGTCGTCGTTTTTCACTCGTCACCCTATGCGACACATATTTGACAAGGCGAAGGAGCCATACTTGTTTACATTTTCGTCGCTATCAATAGTCTGTATGAATTCGCGTGAAAAGCAGTGCAATTCGCTTTAAAACTCAGCTCCGTGGTCATTTTTCACCCAGAAAAGGTAATACACAATAAAAAAGTACATAAAGGTACCATAATATAACATCAAATATATTTTCCAGATGTTTACCGTGGCGCAATTTTTCGAAAAGCAACAACTACGAGTATTGGCTATTCCATCCTCTTGGATTCGAGGCGACTGCTTGCTATGGCCAAAACTTCTATAAAACGATAAAATTGACAAAATGCGTGTAGATGGAACTGAATTTCACGGGGCTTCGAAAAAAAATTCCGGCCATAGTAACCCGAAAATACCGGAGTCTTCAAGCAGCAGAAGCAGCCGCTGAAGATCTTTTAAAGCATGAAGTTTCTGACATAGAAACTAAACGAAAACTTCTGAAACACAGCAATGTGAAGCAAAATCCACGCAAGGATTACAACCGGGCCATTGAGAGTATGTTGCGCATATAGCAAATTATTTCACAGCTATAATATCTATTTTTTAGAAATTGTTTCTTCCAAACAGGCGAAAATGCAACAAACCGGATCTCATGGAATCATTGTCGGTGCTAATGGGTCGATTCAGTCTCCCGGAACTCGAAAAACTGCACCAGGGTCATCGTTCCAAACACCAAGTAAGCAACGACAAATCGAATCCTTCAATCTAATACGCCAGCCATCCGTACCGCTATCATCGTCCCTAACATCCAGCACTTCCAGTGCTCTAAGGACTGCACCAGGTGCATCGTTCCAGACTCCGAGTGTACCTCGAAAAGTTGAACTCACCCTAGCACGCCAGGAGATTTTACCAGAACGAGGACCATCCGAAACTTCCGAAGCACGAGAGATAGCAACAGGCGCGTCATTCCCGGTACCCGGTGTGCAGCAACAAGTTGGATTCGACAAACTGACACATCAGAAGACAACATCACGACAAATAATCCAAACACCAGGCACGTACGACATTCGCGAGACTGATCCAGGTCTTTCGTTCCAAACATTGTGTACCACACCATCCTCGTTTATAGCACCTACAATGAATCATCAGGGACCAGCTCCAGAATTTGTACCAAATCTACAAGAGCTATCTGATCAGTACAAAACTGAAAGGATCCCAACAAATGAAATGATGTTTGCACCATCTTCTCCGAAAGGTAACAATAATTAAGTCAATATCTGATTTTTCTTAAATTTTGTTTTGTTTTCTTTCAAACAGATCCAGCCTTAGGTCATCAGTCTACTTATCAGCAACCTATCTTTGTTAATGATGATGGCATTATGTACATCACTCAAACAGACGACTCCGCCAACGCTGGTAAGAAATCGTCTGAAAGCATTCCTATATGATCATGTCACTAAGATATTTTCCTATTTTTAGGCAATCTGTCGCTCCTTCCTTTTGATGATTTCAAATGTGAAGTCAAAGCCCTCAGATCTGAAATGGCTAATTTGAAGACTGAATTCCACAATATGAAGCAGGAATTCAAAGAGACTATCTCGAATTCAATTCGCCAAGCCATGACAGATTGCTTCGAAAGCAATTTCATTCGATTGGCTGCCATGATGGACATGTCTAAAAAAATCGATGAGCCTGTGATGCAAACAGGGCAAACCGTCGAGGAGCATGTACCTATCAATGACGCAGATAATTTAACTAAATTTAACATACTATTGGCAAATGAGGATGTACGCAAACAATATGCAAGTTTTCTTTTTAATATATCGACAAATCTTGACATACTTTTGTTTCAGATTGCCTACTACACGAAAATTGTTATCCTAGACACGTACATTGGAAGAGGAGATTCGGCTTTTTATATAATAGCAGATTGCCTATTTACGCGAGCGTTCTGGGACACATTTAACTGGACGGGAATCAATCGTGGCAACAAATCCAAAAAGGGGTTTCGCGAATTTGCCAACGTTCATCAATTACTCCTGGCAATTGTACGTATTGGTGATCCAACGTACACATTACGAAATCTGGAAACATTTTGCAAAACTCGACTCTTCCGTTACTCGAAGGCAAGGTCTATCAGTAAGCAGCTACGGAAATCGGCTTGTCGTCCGAATCGGAAAAAGAAACACGACGGAAATGCGGATATTGAGGTTGATGAACCCGCAGCCGAAACTTTGGAAAATGCCGATGATGATGCTTCACATGCAGACAGTTCTATTGAGGGAAATGAACGTGAGTCAAACGCTGATGATACAAGAAAAGCTGATGCCGTCGATGCAACCACTGATTCCTGTGACGACGACTTACCCGAAGTGAGCACGCTGTTCAATTCCGATGATAATGCTTCACCAGATTTTGCCAGATTTGAGGAAAATTAAATTCAATAATTTGGTTTTCATACGATTGCTTTGCTGTATTTCCGAATTCCATGATTCCATGAATTGCAATAAACATTGAAGTTGCGAAAAACATTGTTATTCTGATTCATTGTTTAGGTAAACTACTTCACAGTATGTATTAGAGGAACAAAAACAATTTCATTGTTCCATGGTATAGCAACTAGTTTACACATGATCAAACTGATATCGCACAATTGATTCTTGGATAAGTTACTTTTCTCTGCCTTAGCAACAAAAATATGAATAAAAGAAGATTTGAAAGGTTTAACGAAAAAGTCATTCTTATGCCGTACATAACTACCTTCAATCACCCAATCCGAATTGTTTTCAATGACATTTTCCATACAAACAATATGAAGGTCTTTAGTTAGAATCCATTTATCTTCAAAGTTTGTACTCAAAATGAAGTCCGTTAGGGTGATCTTGATTTTAGATACTGTCTTCTCAACGGAAATAGTAGTTCTTGTATTAGTTGAACATGCATGGCTTATGTTTTTTGAAGTTTCATTATTAACAAGTTCGATCAAACGGTTTGCTATTTGATTCAAGGGCAGCGGGCCTGCTTGGATCATTTTTTTAATAGAATGTAAGTAATTTTCGAACGGATAAGCAGTTAGTGTACACAACGGTCCAAACCTTTCTACTTCATCTACTACGTGGCACAGATTATGAACATTGCTTGTAAGGTATTCTACTCCGTACAGATCTTTATATTCATTTATGAAATCATTCAACAAATCACGGGCAACTGGAAGATAACCATTGTACATTTCAATAGAACATATACGAACTGCACAAAACAAATACAGAAAATGATGATAGAATTTGTCAGGTAGAAAATCTTTAAGAAGTACCAAACTAACGTAGAAAATTACGATACTCTAAACCTTTCCACAAAGAAACAAACTGCAATGATCGCATTCGTCGATGAATTTCTGAAGGAAATCGAATTTTTACAAGGAAATTAGATATTTCTGCTTTATCTTTGATGCTCCATTTAGCACGCTTTGCCATTGAACCTGTGCGCCAACCGTTCAGCAGTGACAATATTTGTCCTTGGTAGTACACTTAAGGCAGCCGTGTTTGCCGTTGAAATTGATGACTCGTTTTATAAAAGACCGAGCAGGAGAATCGCATATAAAACATCGAATGCTGACCGCAATGTGGTGACCATTTATTACTAATCCATCCTTAAGGATTGGTAAAATCTCATTTATAAATGGAGTCAAAAATTGAGTTACAATTTGAGGCTTGCTGCTGCCATAAAACATGCCTATTACCATAGGTGTAACTTTGGGCAGCTCATGAATATTGCAGAGTATAGGCCAAAAGTTTTTCAGGCTACTTTTGTAGATTGGAAGGCCGTCAATATTAATATTTATAGATATTGACATTGGGCGATCAACCTGTTCCAAAGCTTTCTTCAAACAGTTTTCAATGCCTTGATGCCAATACAGTCCATTTTCAGCCATGTCAATGATGTTCAGGTTCCTTGGGGTTTTCATAAAAGTACGGGGATCACTTGGAAGATTTAACTCCAAGTTAGAGTTTAAAATCCCTACAAGTGATTTCAGCGCTGCCTGACTGTCGTGTAATATGATCATTTTCGTCACTTGAATGTATATGTTTAGCGAGATACCACTTTTTTCTGTACTTTTTAAGAAGTCGACTATACGTTCCGCTCTTACGAGCCTTGATAAGTTTTCTTTTTAGCATATATTCACGCATTTTAACCACAACTAACTGTTTTCGTTGTTAACGCTGATGGAGATGTGATTAACACTAGTCGTATGTCATAATAAAAAAATAACCCACAGCATTACATACGATTGAAAATTCACATAAATCGATTTTGTATGCACATTGTTCATGGCATCAAGCGAAATTGTAATTAGTGTTAAAAGTAGTATTTCTTACGACTCTACATAAGCACACTATAATTTGACAGTAATAGTGATCGTTTATAAATCACAAGTTGGAAAACATACAATCTTGCTTATACATACTGTGATGTGCATTGTACATTGTTACGATGTAAAATATTGGTCATAACAAATGGAAGAAAAAACATTAAATACGAAAAAATATATACATTTAGTATGCTTATGATAGACAGATATACGATAGTAATTTCAAGTATTATTTTATACGATTCAAACTGTGTAATGGTATACGATTTCTGGTTGTCTGGGGTAGCAGTACGGGGCCCTACGAAGAAGGCTCGAACCCAGGCCGGAGCGTCAGTGGACGACGCTGATAACCGTGTGCTACTAAGCAACCAGTTCTCGGTGCTCGAGGAAGACAATGGAGGTGGTGGTGACGCCGTTGCCATCACAGAAAAGGAGCGGATTCCCCCGCTCTTCACTTCGATGAAGGATGTCGACCACCTTAGGACTGTGTTGGCAGATCACAACCTACAGCCTCGATTCAAGCTCTGCAGCGTCGGTACGAAAACGATGTGCTCCAGCCTGGAGGAGTACAAGTCGATCGGGAGTTTCCGGAAGGACAACAAGGTGGATTTTTACACCCATGATTTGCAATCGCTGAAGCCACTGAAGGTGGTTTTGCGCAGGAGACTGGCAACCCCATATCAATCCTATACGTTTGACAGTAGGCAAGATCACGGGCCTTATTTAAATACGGCCCGCCTGACTTATAGGTACATGAACGAAAGGGACGCAAAATCGTGTTGTAAGCAGAAATGTAAGAGCATATGAAAGCATAAAAACATGGCCGCCAGCCAGGCCCCTGGTTTTGCAAGGTTTGCCTTCATTCGAGGCGGCCATTGTGAAGGCTGAGTTGGAGCGTCAGACTGAACTGAACAAGTCCATACGATACTGCGGTTGCTGAAAATGCCACCAAACTCCAGCAAATTCCTAACAATTTTCCTGTGGAATCCGAGACTACAGCTGACGAACTGTTGGCCTATTTCAAATTATCTAAAAACACAAAGACCCCAGGTTTCGACCAAATTTTGAATCTAGAGCTCAAACACTTGAGTTTCAGATTCTTCAACCAACTGGCACTTACTTTTAATCAGTGCCTTAAATTTAGCTACCTTCCTTCGTGCTGGAAGTCAGCTAAAGTCATCCCCATCTGGAAGCCTGGGAAAGATCCATCCTCTCCCTCAAGTTACTGACCCATCAGCCTTCTCTCGGGATTATCTAAGCTGTTCGAAAGGGCAGCCGATGAAAACAACTTGTTGTTCAATGAACAGTTTGGCTTCCGTAAAGGTCGCTCGTCCAGCTATCTTGAGTGACAAACATTCTCAGACGGAACAACCCAACAAACAATTCACAGTCACAAATAAGCATACAAATTGAATAAATGCTGTATAACAGTGTACCATGCTGAATAAAACAAGATGTCAAATTATGTGCTGAGAAAAGCTCATTGAGATCGATAGATGCGCCTTTATTCCGCCGTTTGCTCTGATATGATTAATTTACTTATTAAAAGCTTTATAAACGTTGACTGTCTTCCTGATTCAGAACCAGAAGTTTGATCTAATAACAAACTGAATAAGTGTAATTATCACATACATTGTCGCTTTAATTCGACTGTTTCAATTGATTTAATAACATGCTTTATTATACGTCTAATAATTGTTTTCTAGCTCCATTACTAGATTCCATTGCATTGCTTAACAATATTGCTGAATAAATGTGAATACAGTCAGCATAATAGCTCTTATACCACTATGCGTCCATGTTTTAATTGCATGCTTTATAAATGCTTTACAAACGGCGTATTCATTCATTATTCCACAACAGTGCTTCAGGCTAACAACAAAACAAAATTGGTAGCATAGTGGTTACCGTTTCCGCTTTCCAAGTAGAAGGTCGCGAGTTCAATCCCAGCCTCAACCCTTTTTTTATTTATGTTCTACTTCTAATTAATTTAAATCGTAATCATAAATCGTATCACTCACGACAACCAATTCATATAGAACTATAGAAAAGAATAGCATCCTTTCCATCGAAATTAGAGAGATGGAGAGGTAACGTTGGCTCATGTTAAACAACTATGAATGAATTAATTATTCTCACATCTCCTTGAATTAGCTAGAGTTACGACTGGAAGTGCTGATAGGTTTTCAGATTCAAGCTTTTATTGCTTATTTAGCTGCTCATATGATGTATTCTACACACTTAGAAAAATTCATGTAAATTTAGGTGCTCTGAAACTGACATATACGAGCGTCAATTTTGACATAAAATTGCCTCATAATAGACGTGAAATTCAGCTGAATCAAACGTACTTTTCGTCGATTAACGAAGTTTTCAGTTTCGGAGCACTTAATTTTACATGACATGTTTGTTTACGTCTCATCCTTTATGTCTAAGATGGATTCCGTCACGTGTAAAATTAGGAATTTCTAAGTAGGATAGCTCAGATGGCAAGGCAAGCGGCTGGTGATCGGAAGGTAATGGTTCGAATCCATGTATGTATGCATGTAAAATAAATTCGACAGAAATAATGACACAACAATCACTAACAAGAACACAACCCTGCTCCGTGTCGTTCTTATTTTCGGATTAATTATCCCGTAGTTGAATAATCGTTTAATAAATGAATAATGATGTAATAATTAAACATTATTTCACATGAGAATCAAGCGTCTACATACACCTTTATACTATCGCTGTTTAAGGAAGTACAGATGTCGAATAAACGCTGAATAATCAAAAATTTGTTCGAATAAGCTCTGTTTACAACTCTTGTAAGTCGAATAACAGCTGCTCGACATACCTTATTCAACACCAAATATTTCGATTTTGTGGTTGAATAAATTCTCCAGATTTGTGTGAACAAAGCCTGAACAGAAGTTATTATTAAAAATAGTACAAGTATTATTAAGCATGAAATGGAATAAAATCGTTTCTTCAATAGGCAATTGTTTGTTGGGAAGTCTGTATCTAAAACTTCTGGCACGGCATTGTTGGACGTTGAAAAAGCGTTCGATAATGTCTGGCACAATGGCCTGGTCTACAAATTGCAGCGATACGGTCTTCCAATCTTCCTTGTGAAGATCATAAAAACTATCTCTCAACATCGTTCATATTTTCTCATTACGAATCTCCCAGACATGTTTCGTGTGAGAATAATAAGATTAACTTAAACAGCACAGTGGTGGAATGGTTCAAAGAGGTAGTCTACCTCGGCCTTACACTCGACAGCAAGCTGCTTTTCAGGGAACACGTTGACAAAACGAAAACAATATGCAACATCCTGATGAGATCTCTGTATCCGCTCATCAACAGGAGATCCACTCTGTCCATGAAAAACAAGATAGCTGTCTACAAGCAAATCATCCTTCCCGTAATCGAATACGGTACGCCAATATGGGAGAATTCAAAGGATACAGTACAAGATCCTTAATTGGAGGCGAACCAGCCTAAGGCTGAAAGCCTCCTAAATAAAGCTAAATAATAATAATAATAACAAGATCCTTAAGATGATCCTTGTGGGACTTTGGATTTCTTCCGGAAAGAATCACCCCTACAAACAGTGATACACACAACTTACCCAGTCCAATGTTCGATCGCAAATGAGGCAGCATGGCCGCAACTTGATATCGTCAGCCTGTGCTCTTGTTTCGCCCAGGGATGCCAACATTGACGACTTGACAGTTTTTTTTACAATGCTCACCGCAGTGCCATCTATACCTCACATCTTTTCTCTTCTCACAAGAAAATAAAGTTAGTAAACATAAATGAAGAGCAGAAACGGAGAGATTTATTTTGAGTCGTCGGATATCCATTAAGTAGGAGTCTTCTGTCCACCAGCCAATGAAATACGCACTTACACCTAGGGGACACATTACAGACAGGTCTAGTATGTTACCGTTTTGGTTCCTGTACCCTATTGATTCTCTTCAAGCGAGAAAAATCAGGAGATAGCGAGAGCAAGGAATAGGGTATATGTGTATTCATTGTGAATTCAATCTGTATGTAAGTTTCTTGTATGCAATATTGTCTTGTTTTGAATATAAATATAATTAAATATGTAAGGCAAAT
Source organism: Ochlerotatus camptorhynchus (assembly GCF_037179485.1). Lineage (NCBI taxonomy): Eukaryota > Metazoa > Arthropoda > Insecta > Diptera > Culicidae > Ochlerotatus > Ochlerotatus camptorhynchus. The sequence continues at coordinate 717,832 of NW_027040852.1, read as the reverse complement.
GAAAGGCCACTCCCAAACCAACGGTCCAATTGCATATTGTAACCTAGTCACACCAACAACACATAACACAGAACACATAACGGGAAGGAGTAAGGATGAAGGTGGGCGTTGGAAACAGGAGAAGGATATGGACAAGGGGTGGTGGAAAAGTGGAAGGGAGGTGGAAAAGGGCTCAGGTCAAGAGAGAAGCTACTGGGTCAAACTGAAGAGAAGGGTATCTTTCACTTCAGCCATTGCGCGAGATTGATCGATCTGCCAAGTTAAGTTTCTTAAAAGTTTTGAAGAGAAGTGAAAAATATAGAGTCGCCAACAAATACCGGCTAATACCACCGAATACAGAGTCAGGTAGGACCCAATTAATAACCCGATAGTGGAATTCCCAGCCCTAAGACCACCTCTCACATTCCCCTCAGGACCTATTAATTACGGGCTAAACCACGAGGGGGCGTCCGTTAACACGCCAACACCCGTGTAGCAAGCGTCCATCGGTAATACACCGACGACTACTGGGAGACCACCGTCAATCACCCGATCGAGTCCCAGTGCAACATCCGTCGTGCCACACGGTGACAACCGTCGAGAACTGGCATCCACCGTGAACAGTCCGTTCATCCGCCGCCGAAAAACCCCACCCGCTGCAGAATCCCGTCATCGCTAGCCAGCACTCACACACATACACACTACAGACACCGAAATCGTAAGTAATAAACGAGTTAAAAGTGATAAAGAGGTGTTTTGTACTTTGGATCAGTGTCGACAAGCCAGGAGCCGACCTTGAAGCTCCAGGGTTTCAAGCTCGAGCTAGCCAACAAAAGAGACAAGTGTAGCCCACCCCAGACGATCTTCGTAGCTAGACCAGAGGTTAGGGGAATCTCTTTAAACTAGCCCATCTGGCTAGTCATTAACAAGTAAAAACAGACTAAATTATCTCTTTTAATGGGATTTATCTGATGTATTATAAGTATCATTGAAGCATCAAAACAGAGTGACGTTATTGATCTACCATATGTACAAAATCTCCAAGGTATGATGGAGTTTTCTAGGCCGCTCACTTGTTCTTAAAGCGCCCTCGTGGCAATTACCGACATTTTCATCAGATGACCTCTTCCGATCTCTGCCCACTGCCCAAGAAGGTGTACACTTTGTCTGCGTTAAATGACGTTTCAATGTAGCTCCTCCTACTAGCAACAAGCTACCGTTACTCTCCTCAAGCATCGTGTATCGTTTTGGGCCGAACCTCGAATCACCATTCGCCCGTATGTGGCGTTCAACGACTACCATGTCGCCGGGTTTGACCCGACACTCCCTAGCAGAACGTCGGCTGTCCTCTTGAGATTTACCTCGAAGTTTAGCCTCACGATCATGGCTCGGTGTAGGAGTGGAAGACCCCTTTTAATTTTTCTCCCCAGCATCACCTCAACTGGTGGTATCTTGGTTACAGAGTGTGCTGCCGCATTATAAGCCCTCACTGCTGCCAGCAACTCTTGATTATAGTTGTTTCCAGAATTCGTGGTGGCTGCCATAGCCATGTTTGCCGTTGAAAGGTGGTCCATTATCGCTCTTTATAGTTTGTGGGAATCCCTCTCTGTCAAACACGTCGTCTAAAACCGCCTTTGTGTGTTCGAAACTGGTTGACTTGACTGGTCGAGCAATAACGTACCTTGATCTATAATCAACGAGTACGAAGATGTAGATACCTAAAAAATTTGGAGTATGGACTATTGAAGTCTACCGCAATCGTCTCCCACACCGTGCCAGGGGCTATGGTTTGTAGCACAGGCGTGAGCTTCTCTAGTTTCTCATTAGTTGCGCAGATACGGCAAGCTTTGACCCAGTTTTCAGCATCTCCAGTCATCCCAGGCCACCACACACGCTCTCTGAGGATGCTTTTGAATTTGGCGGAAAGAGGATGGCCTTTGTGGGCTACTTCCAGCGTCTTTTCCCACAGAGCGCGTGGGATGACGATACATCCGTTTTTCACTACCAAACCACTCCATACATAGAGGTCTGATGCCACCTGCTGATATCTTCTCAATTGATTTGACCATTCACCTGAAGTCAAGGCCGACTCTACGTTGGAGGGTGTCTCATCGCAAGCCGTTGCTTCTAGGATTTCTTTCTCCGTCAGGAACCCTGCTACGTTGATTTCTAGCCTAGCTATTTCCCACGAACTGGAGTCATCGTCAAATGGCTCATCAACCCCTGTATAAAGGCGAGAGGGAAGATCAGCGATATTATCGTGGCCCTGAACGTTATACCTTTCGAGTCAACTCGCAATGTGAAGTGTCTTCCCAATAGAAAATATGTGAAGTGTTCAACAGCCCATACGGCGCCCAATGCTTTCCGTTGATTCTGGGCGTATCGCTTCTCTGTAGGGGTCAGGGCCTTGGACGCAAAACTGATAATGCGATGCGTGCCGTTGTTATCGACCTGTACCAGGACCGCACCTAATGCGATCGGTGACGCGTCTGGGGTACACGACGTTAGGCATACGGTCGTTAGGTATACGGACGTTAGGCATACGGTCGTTAGGCATACGGTCGTTAGGCATACGGACGTTAGGCATAAAGGACGTTAGGCATAATGGACGTTAGGCATAATGGACGTTAGGCATAATCTACCCGATGAATTTCAGAAGGTTGATAATGGGAACCGTCTATTGATTGCTGACTTCGGTGACAATAATGAAAGAGCCTCAATTTTTGGAACTCATGAAAACTTGCGACGTCTTGGACAGGCAAAGTGTTGGGTTACAGATGGTATGTTTGCCACAGTTCCTTGTTTGTTTCGGCAACTCGTCACTGTTCATGGAAGTATCGCTCCCTCACATCAGCAGACGGTTCCGCTAGTTTTCATTCTGATGACAACAAAAACAGAATCGTTGTATCGAAAAGTATAGCAGCAGCTGGTATGTTTTGTTTTTGTTATTGAATGAAAAACCACAGAATTTACCATTCTTTATTTCATGAGCTGTTCTTTGAGGAAAATCTTTTCTTCTTTGACAATTGTAATATGTGTGTAAGAATATATTACATCAAATGTGTGATTTTTTTTATTTCTAGATGCGATTGATTTCAAGTTATAGTTCAAAACTATGCTGAGTTTTCATTGCCAGATTACTTAACCGCTATCGCTACTAATCTTGGATCTAAGTAAATATGTAGCTACGTCACTTATGATATGATAAATAATGGATTCCAAACTGTGCTTATTAAAGAAACCTTGACTAACATTTGAAAGACAAAAACATTTAACATTTGGAAGAGCCAAAATGTAAACAAACCATATTTTGCCACATATAGAGACAATAGTTTACAAACTACTCGATAAACACGAAAATGTAGAAGAAAATATCACTTCAAATCATCAAAAACGTTTCTTCTTACATGGCGTATTTCCAACTTTCAACTCTAAGATGCATCTGGTTGTTACGCCTTGGACCAGAACTACGAATTATATCGTTTTATTATGCCAAACGTATTGAGTCTGTAGTATCTAGTCACGCCCGATTCATTTGAAATGCATCCGATTGATAGTTCACGTGTAAACAACGAACAAAAAGAAGACCAAAAAAAATCTCCGGGCGTAATTCCACTCTCACAAAATTTGCGAACGAAGAACCAAGGCGGAACAACAAACAAAAAATCCCGAGGGTGTACTTCCACGGCGTATCACCAGTGTTGGCAGTTCACAGGGTGGAAGGTCCGGGGGGTAACAACATGTATGAAATTATCAGGGCGTATGATGTTTTCTTCTCGATTTCACGACAAAGAAAACTTTTTTTGAGTTTTAAGTGATGCATATTATAGATTACACTATTAACTATATGTCAAGCAAATCATTTTTTATTCAACGCTTAGCCTAATTTAAGCATTGTTTACCATGCTTGAAACAGGTTTCTAGAGTTGCACAGCAGCAAGGTATTTTATGCCTAACGTCCATTATGCCTAACGTATATTATGCCTAACGTCCATTATGCCTAATGACTTTATGCCTAACGTCCATTATGCCTAGCGTCCGTATGCCTAACGTCCGTATGCCTAACGTATTTATGCCTAATGGGGTACACTCGACGCGTCTGTATAGAGAATGGTTTTATCGGTTTCGCAGAAATATCCAAGGGCTACCGTGCACTTCACAATAGTGTCCTTGACTGCTTCGAAAGCAGCGGTCTGAGAGGAACCCCATTCCCAACTGTTCTTAGCTGCAACTGTCCACAAAGGCCTTGTCAAGTCAGCAAAATTCCTTACGTGAGGACTAAGAAACGAAGCCAGACCTAGAAAACTGCGTAGTTCCGATACCGTCGCAAGTCGTCTAAATCCGCGGATGAGCTTTGTCTTCACTTTATCGGTGTGGAACCCCTGCTCGTCAAGTTTGTGCCCGAGGAATGTAACACAACTTTGTTCGAACTCGCATTTGTCAGCGTTCAACGTCAAATTGTTCGCTCTTAAAACCTGCATCACCTGTGCCACGGTTTTCCTCAGTGCGATCAAAGATTTGGTGAAAATCAAAATGTCATCTATATAGATTTTTTTTATATATAATCCATTTATTTGTCAAGGCTCAAATGCGTTAGCTTTGCGGAGCCGAATATTTTTGACATTAATATCATTTCTTACAACTAATGTTAATAGAACGTGGGCCGATTACTCGTGGCTTACTCGAGATTAGGGATTACATTTATTGATCATTTGGAGGAAGGACAAGGGAAAGCACTTTGAACTAATTTAAAACTTAAACGTAAAGGATGACTAAAACACAAAACATTAAACACATACATCAACAGCTTTAAGAAAGTCGTAAGTAAGCTTCATAAAGACGATATCACGGCAAGCCAAGACGTCTCTTATTGGCTTAAAGGGTTGTTTTCCTCGGACCCTAAGGGAATCACACAGAACGGATCTCGCCTCATGATGCAAACAACATGCTCGATGTCGTGATAACCGTTTCCACAGGTACACTAGTTGCTGTCGGCAAGCGTAATACGGAAGAGGTGGGCGTTTAATGAACAGTGATTGGACATGAGCCTGGACATTACACGAATAAAATCACGACTCATATCCAACCCTTTGAACCAGGGTTTGATCGACACCTGTGGGACAATAGAATGTAGCCATCTTCCCAGATCACCATCATTCCACTTTTGTTGCCAGTTGGCGAGGACTTGCTGACGAGAAATCGTGAAAAATTCGTGGTAGGCGATTTGTCGCTCGTAAATATCGCCTTCCATAGCGCCCACCTTGGCCAGCGAGTCCGCTTTCTCATTGCCCGGGATAGAGCAATGAGAAGGGAACCATACCAAGGTGATGATATGCGAGCTGTTTGATAAAGCACTCAATGACGATCGTATTTCCTGGAGGAAATACGCCGAGTGCTTCATCGGCCTCATTGAACGCATAGCCAGGGAGCTTAGGCTATCCGTAAAAATGAAATCATGGTCAGGTGGAAGTGAGGCAATACGCTCTAACGTGTACGATATAGCTGCTAGTTCAGCAACGTATACCGAACACGGCTTTTGAAGCTACTCCAAAACCAGTGGAAGCATTTATCACCGACCCATTTGTGAAAAATCTCTTCACGGTGGGGACGTGGTGGTTCGCAAAAATAGTTGGGACAATCAGGGAACGGTGAGGCTTTGGAATTCCTTGAATCTCCTGCCTCATTGTGAGATCGAATCTCACGCAAGAACAACTGAAATGATGGGAGACAGAGCGATTGGGGTTGAACGAGGAGGGGCCGATGTCCAGAGTCATGTACTCGTAGTACAAGCTCATGAATCGTGTTTGAGGATTCCGCTCTAGCAGCTTCTCAAAGTTTTCGATCACCAGCGGGTTCATGACTTCACAGCGGATGAGGAACCGGAACGATAAATCCGCAAAACGATTAGTTAAGGGGAGGCCGCCCGCAAGAACTTCAAGACTCATGGAATGCGTCGATTGCATACAACCTAGCGCGATTCGAATGCAATGATATTGAATCCTTTGGAGCTTCAATATGTGCGTCCCCGCTGCCGATTGAAATCAAAAGCTTCCGTACTCTAAAATCGAGAGAATGGTGGTCTTGTAGAGTCTTATCAGATCTTCCGGATGGGCTCCCCATGAAGTGCCGGTAAAGGAACGAAGGAAATTGATTCGCTGTTGGCATCTCTGCCTCAGATACGCTATGTGTTTTCCCCAAGTGCACTTGGAATCGAACCAGAGACCTAAATACTTAAACGACATGCTGTGAGTGATTGTTCTACCCATAAGTTGAAGCTGAAACTGTGCTGGATAAAGCTTCCTAGAAAAAACAACCATCTCTGTTTTCTCCGGAGAGAATTCGATACCCAGATTCATTGCCCAAGTAGACAAATTATCCAAGGTATCTTGCAATGGTCCTTGCAGGTCCGGTGCTGTTGGTCCAACCATGGAAACCACGCCGTCATCTGCAAGCTGCCTTAGCGTGCAATTTTCGGCCAGACATTCATCAATGTCTTTGACATAGAAATTGTACAGGAGGGGACTTAAACATGAGCCTTGTGGAAGACCCATGCAGCTGATTCGTGCAATTTCCGAGTTGCCATGAGAGAAGCTCATTCGTTTCTCGGGCAACAAATTTAACAGGAAATTGTTGATAATCGGAGAAAGCCCACCCGCATGGAGTTTGTCCGAAAGGATGTCGATGCAAACAGAATCAAACGCCCCTTTAATATCCAAGAAAACTGAACCCATCTGCTGTTTTTCAGCATAGGCTAATTGGATTTCAGTTGAAAGCAACGCAAGGCAGTCGTTCGTCTCTTTGCCCCTACGGAATCCAAATTGCGTATCTGAGGGTAAGCCATTCGCCTCGACCCACTTGTCCAGAAGAAGAAGAATCATTTTTTTCTAACAGATTCCGAATACACGACAGCATCGCGATGGGACGGTACGAATTATGATCCGACGCGGGTTTACTGGGCTTCTGGAAGGCGGAACAACGTTGAGCTCAAGGAATCGATTGAACTAGTTCAACAATCGCCTCTTTGTGACTTCTGGGAGGTTCTTGAGCAGGTTGAACTTGATTCGATCAATTCCCGGAGCCGAGTTATTGCATGCAAGAAGAGCAATTGAGAATTCTACCATCGAAAACGGGGAGTCCATATCATCGTTTTCTAGCGGCGGATCGCGAGTGTTGCATCGAACCGGAACCGAATCGGGACAAACCTTACGCGCGAAGTCGAAAATCCACTTGTTAGAGTACTCCTTGTCCTCGTTGACCGACGATGCCGCGTTACGCATTCTCCTGCCGACATTCCAGAGCGTTTGCATGGAAGTCTTTCGCGATAGCCCTTCGACGAACCGACGCCAGTAACCGCGTTTTTTGGCCCTGACCAAGCTCTTAAACTTTTCCTCTAGCTCCGTATACCGCTCAAAGTATTCGCGGGAACCGTATTTACGAAATTGTTTAAACACGGTAGACTTCTCGTTATTCACGTCGGTGCATTCCTGGTCCCACCACACAGTGGGAGGACGTTTGCGAATGGTAGTGCCAGGAACAGGCTACGTTTGTGTTTGAAGCGCGCAATCCACTATGAGCCGCGATAGGAAGGAGTACTCATCCAACGGAGAGATAACGTCGACCGATTCTGAACCGTCACGGACCGCGTTCGCGTGTTCTTCCCAATTGATGTTTCTCGTGAGATCTTACCCGATGTTGATTGGACATTGTAAAGATGAACCGTTGGAAATCGAAATTTTATCTATATAGATGATGACGTTCGGGAAATCTTTCTGGATTCTCGTCATTTCTCGCTGAAAGATTTCCGGGGCACAGTTCACTCCGAACATCAACCTCTTAAAACGGTACATCCGATTCTCGGACAAGTACGTAGTAAGGTCTTTGGAACCCTGGTCTAATTCCAGGTAGTATTCGACAGGTCTAATTTGGAGAAAAATCTGACACCGTGAAGTTTAGTTTTCATTTCATTCATCGGAGGCAGCCGAAAGTACTCCCGCTTAATAGCTTTATTTACAGCCCGCATATTACCCCAACTTTGTAACCCGCCAGCCTGTCGAGCTTTCCGTTCACAACATAGGTGGTTTAAGCGCCACTCCCAAAGAGAGACCACCCAGCAGATTGCCGGTTTGCCCAGCCTGAGACCTTCTTGAGGATAGGGTCGATGTTTCCCGAATACGGGGAGAATGCTGACTCGCTGCGGGAAAGATTCGGCCGAGAAGATTTCCCGTGAAGTCCCTAAAAATTACAAGTGCACAAGAACAACAATTTGTCCAGAACAGAAGTCACGTGAGCGGGGTTTTCATCACGGGCCTAACCAGAACGATCTATCGTACCAACTGTTAAGATTCGAGAGACGCCGGAGATCATAATCGGGCTAATCATCCCAGTAAACTACCAAAGCGAACGTGTGCACTACCAATGCTATTTCCCAGACGTGTGTTCAGCGTGTGTCCTCCTAACCATTCATGTTCTTCGGGTGCTTCGGGTTTTCACTGGTTAACCCATTCAGTGAGACTCTCACGAACTTTCGTTCGGTCTCATGCGCATGGACAATACAATGAGAAATAGTGGTTACATGCATGTACTCACGATTGACTACCTAGGGTTTATGTCGCTACAGCTTGATGAGGAGACGGCGGCGAGCGGTACCGAAGCTGCGGACGCACTACTTCGGCCCAGAAACTATCTCGGATGCGATCATACGATGCTGATTGGTCTCACTCACCGGAAGCGCGGGCTTACGCGGGAACGCGGCACGTGCGTTCGTTCGTCCGTACCCACGACCACGTGTTGCGTTGGTTGTTCGGTGTTCCGACAGATATCGATGACGGTTTCGTTTGGCCTGCCAGTCCAGGTCGCGTAGATTAACGGATGCGACCTCTTCTGACCACGTGTGCCTCGGGAATACTCCGAAGTCGACAGGTGGGGTCAAAAGCGGTTTCTCACGAAAGGTGGTGTGTCGGCAAATGGCTTTCGCTGCCACGAACCTATGGGGATAAGACACGCGCACGCTAGTAAGTCGACCTATTTTGTAGTCTAGGAATTACTACCTTTACCTCATGAACTTCTGGATCCACACACTTTGCCGCCCACTGCACTACACTAGCTAGAGTTTGCCTAACTTGTCTCTAAAGGAAAGGGAAATGTTTTAACAATCCTACTAGGGATTCTTATGTCGTTAACTACCTGTTTAAACACACCACGACACGATAAGAAAACTGACCACTCTTGCCTCTTCCACAAGTCGATTCGAATTGAACGATTCAAGCTAGGACATTCCTCAGTTAGCCGCTAGTACATAACTTTGCCCCGGAATCGTGGAATTGAACGAAGTCCAATTTCACGAACGCCAAAATTCTCGCAATTGTGCACCTGATTGTTAGGGCTTCGAAGTATCTCTTTCCAACGAGCTGTTCAAGCATCCAAACAATTTCTCTCCGGAATTCAGGGGGAGGGCGCAAAGCCGAACGGAAAAAAGGTCAACGCATTTTAAATGGAAATTTGGCGGGTCGATGTCCGCTTCTCAACGTGGTCGCGTCGGTACGCTCAACAGGCAGTTACATTTTATTTTGCGCTTGCATCTGAACGCAGGGAACTCATTTTGTATGACAAGTGTAACTCAACGTGAGTGGGTATTCTTTGGCGGTGAACATATTTATGAATTTAATTAAAAAAACGAAACTTCATGCAATTTGATTAAATGAGTATATTGTATAAATATGAATTCTTAACTAACTAAATAAATAACTATCTATATGGAAAGCGTACTTGTTACAACTTTCAACAATTTCATTTCGCCTGCGGTTCTCCTTCCCAGCAGTGAACGGCGCCTACCTGTTACTACCACAAAATCGGCCAACACCGTGGGTTTAGGCACAGACGATGTTGTATAAGAGACGCGCGGAGAAAATAAAAGTAAATCTGGTTGCACGGCCAACTAATTTATTTTTCTGCAAGATTTGGCAACCCGCAGTTTTGTGTTAACTTCAAGTGACTTTTAATTTGAGCGACTGTTGTCTGCTTCAGCATTACGGTAAAATGAATACTTTTTTAACCGTGTCGGTAGTATCGCTATTCAATGGAAGTATTTGAAGACTCAATTTTTGACGACTCTGAGTGAAACCAAATATACCGGGTATATTCTACAGAACGTTGCACAAAATTATTCAATATAAAATTGTTGCTTCCTACCATGTATGAGTGAAATCTCTTAGTAAGTCTTTCACAAATTTTACTATCTTAAAAAATTACACCAGAAACGCCTTGATCTTTGTTACAGAGCCTGTGTAGATGTATTTCGTTGTGCTGGAGCAAAAATTTCGTGAGAACAGAACGAGAATACAGCTGTTGAATAACAATAATCTTCCCTGTCCAATTGCACTTTTCATACGCAAGCCTAATTATAATTATTTAAATCTCATCAGTTAACCAGCGTCTGGCTGAAAATCTCCTTAATAAAACAACCAACCTCAACAATTAAATTTAACCCCAATCTCAATACTTCCCACGGTTTTCTTCGTGAAGCGCTAGTGTTTATTTACATTACTCGATTAGAACGGTTCGCTTGGAACTTTTGGCTTCAGTCTTCGCGCATCTCTTATTTAACATCGTCTCTGGGTTTAGAAAGTCCCACCGCTTCAACTTCTGCTCTGAAGGACTGCTGAATTTTCATAGGCTCGCTAGCAGCTTAAGCGTGGACCTTAAGAGTTGTTCCGTTCTTCAACAACTCGATATTTGCCCGATCTGATTCCATATCGCCCTTCAATTGTTCCCAATCACAACCGGGAAAACCTACAGTTCTTACGAACTGTTGAGGAAAATTGAATTTTAAAAATGAAGTTCCTGGTCGGAAATAGATTAATTCGTTTCTTAATCGTCACCCGGAGATTTCACGATGGCCACCAAGCATCTTAGCTAAACATCGGGCTGCCGTTTCTGAACCGGAAATAAGATCATGGTTCAGCTAAGTTCATAAGGGTTTTCCGATGTTTTAAAGAACCCTGAACATATATTCAACCTGGACGAGACATAAGTAGCACAAAGGAAATTCTAGAAAAGCGAAGAACGCTTGTTGTAAAAAGTTCAGAGACACCTTCCTGAGATCAGATCATCAGATCATACGTGATCTAGCACGTTAGGTCAAGTTATACTCGTAATTAGGTAGGTTATCACATTTTCAATTCAAACAAAACACCCCACCCCCAACCCCCTGGTAAACTAGTCGAAAAACGCAAATCTTAAATTAGAATATCCAATAAAACAAGTATGCAGAGCTAGGTAGGCTAATCAATTGAAATATTAAATCAATGTAAACGTTAAATCAACAGAAATAAGCATAATTTTACTACTACTACTACTAAAGTTGTTTTGACCAACCGACTGTTTGCCCATCGTATATTTATTTAATCGATTTGATATCCTTCCAACAAATTTCATCAGATGAAACGTTAAAGATCCATCCACTTTGAAGCTCATGTATCATATCTCACAATTACAGTATCCTCCCATTCACGGTATGGTCATTCAACAACACCACGTAACCGATCCGATAAATTTATTATCATTGGACAGAGCGTACAAATTTAATTAAATTTTGTTTAATTACCTACGTGACCCACGGGGGTAATGCCACTGGTGTATGTGCAATTGCACACGTTCGTACACGATTGAAAACCTCAATGTTTAGTTGGTAGAACCCATTCCATGGCACACACAAAAACGCTTCAATTCACCAATCTGAGCTTTTGATGTATCCAAATTGGACCGAAGTGGGTGTGTAAACTTTGCAACCATTGCATTCAGTCGAATGCACACAGTTCAAGCTGAACAATGCAAGAGGTCCTAAGTAATATTGATCGATTTTCTCTTTCGTCAATAACATGGGTACAGCTAGATAGTAGCTTTTTTCATCGATCTGTGTGTTGAAAATAGCTGGGAATATCTTGACAAGGCCGTGAGGATGCAAAGAGAAAGTCGACGAAGAGAATCTGTAAACGTTACTTAGGACCTAATGCATTGTTCAGCTTGAATTCAATGCGTAGGGCTGGCTCTGATAGGTGATAGTGCGCTTGTGGAGAGCAGCGTGTGTATGTGAGTCAATATTGGAATGGAATACGCAAATTTTGTCCAAAATTAGAACCATGGGATGATAGCAGTGGGAGTGGCAGCGTTGGAAAAGTAGAGCAAGATAGGCGGGTTGTAATTAATTACTGGCAGTTCGATTACGGTAAGTCTGAACGGATTGCTGGGGGATTGTAAGTGCTTGAACGGTTGTTTTTTGCACATTGGATTGGTTGATTTCAGCTTGTTCTTAATCTTTTTAGATGAGAAAAAACCATGAGGTGATATACTTTTCGAAAAAAGGTTGTAGAAATTGTGAGACAATTATTGCAGTATGAACCTTTTTAATACGGACCTTAAACCTCTATCAACTAACAAATTGCTTAACGATCGTAAGATTGCAAATAAATCAAGCTGAACAATGCATTCGGTTCTAAGCAACATTGACAGATTCTCTTCGACGACTTTCTCTTTGCATCCTCACGGGCATCAGTGTTCACTCGGCTGTCGACAGAAGCAGACCACTCTTGATGTGTGTGTGTCATGCCATGCGATCGTCTATTTACTCGGCAGCAACCATTGTGTGGTCCTCCTTATTGTTCTTCATGAGCAGTTCATGCGGTCGATGCATCATCGACTTTGGAAAACAACCCGTTAGTTATGAGTTTGTGAGTGATGACCACGTTATGCGTCCATTGCTGCAATGGAAGCGCTCTGCCACCCGTTGGCGATACTGCCATACAATGAAACCACTGGAAACGAATCCCGTTCTGATGGAGGAGGCTTTTTTGATAGCGGAAGATAAAGTGTTTATTGTGTTGTACCTTTTGAGTATAGTTGTACGATGTTTTGTATAGTGAAAAGGAATACTCGGCTCTATTAGGTTAATTCGATTGAGCCTTATCAAATAAATCAATAACAGAAAAAAAATCATCCCGGCCATGTTAAGACATTGCTAGCTAATTTCTGCACACAAATCGATCAAACAAGCAATAATGTAGCAGTTTATACGAAAGAATCGATCAATGTTACTTAGGACCTAATGCATCGTACAGCTTAAAATGACTACTTCGAGTTGCACACATTGTTCTTTTCCTCTCTGGTCTGGTCACGCCATTTGGTTATTGTGAAAGAATTCAATCCAACGGAAGAAACGGAAGGCGGTTGTCAACGACCACAGACAATAGACAGGACAGACAGGCGGGAAACCATTTGCATACACCACATCACACATATCATCAAAAAGAGTGCGCTGCAGAATAAGGTCCTCAATGCATGTACGTACAAAAACAAATCGGCAAACAACGGAAGCAAGTTCTCCACTCCCGCACTCACCCACTGCCCGCAAAAAAAAACTTCAGAGCGCTGCTGCCTGGCATCCTACTTACTAATAATGCTGAGGTTTAGAAGCTGCCGTTCCTGCAAACAAGGGAACAGTTTTGCCCGCATTCTGGAATTGGGGTTGTAAAACGAAATCGTTTTGAAAGAGAATTATTTTCTCTATCGTTTTGAGGTTTTCCGGCGAGAGAAATACGGGAAAGCATTAACCACAGACAGCCTCCGGTCCACAGGCTGCAAGGACCATGAACAGGACGACGACGACGGACTCCCGCATGGGATCATTATTACTGGGTGGGAGCTATGTTTTTAAAGGCAGCAGTTTGTAACTAACTACCATGTAGACTAGAGCGCCCTTGCTGCAGGAAAACTGTCCGCACTGGGAGATTGTGAGTGATACTATTGCGGTTAAGGGAGCACATTGCGACAAAGGACAACGATTTGGGTGAGAAGAAGGAATGGTGACTATGCTGGAGCATTGGAAGAGGATCCTATTTTTAGGTACGATTTGATACAATTTTAACGATCTTAATCTGATTATGGCCAATTGAAACCAAAATGTAGATGTCAATGTTGATGTAATGATACTGCTACGGTTTTCTAAATGAGGTTGTCATTTGAAGAGTCGTTTCAAAGTGTAGTTAGTGAGCATTTTCAGCAGACCTGAAAACTGAATCCAATATTTTAACGCTTCTGATAACAGTAAGTCTCGTTCCCTTACCACCAACAGCAGCAGCAGTCAGGAAAAGAAAAATATGCAACCCGAACATCAATAAATTACAATCTATTTCGAAGATTTAGCATCTCCTTCTGCATTAAATCCGCAGCAAACGAGTGCCATTTGCAAAATGCGAGCAACTTTTCCCTCACTGCTTCCCATTTCCCACCATGTAGCATAGATGTGCCGAGTGCATGTGTTCCCTTGCTTGCAGAAAATTCATTTTTCTTGCGTTTTATTATCGCTTTCCTGCATTTTAACACCCGGCCATATCTCCATGTCGTCCGTGAGAGGAGACGGCGTGCGACGGGGGGTGGCAGGCATCACTTGACAGGGTTTAAAGGGATTGTTTTTACTTGCTCCCACACTCGTCCGGACCGGGGAAGATGGATGAATGGCTGGGATTGACGGGTGGACGGGCAGAGCAGATGGATTGGAGAATATGTGGATTGGAGAGCATCAGCATCATTGGCTGCCCAGGTCTGCCGTTCGATGGATGGATGGGAAAACATTTGTTTGTGCTCGGTGGTGTCGGTTACCATTTCCACAGAGAGTCTAACGATCTGGGAAGGAACGAACTATTGAATAAAATGTTCTTTGCTGGAGATTTGTCACTGGATCCCTGGTGGTGGCTGCTTAAGATTTTTAAAACAAGATCTTCTCCAATAGTGAGGGAGGAGAAAACCTTACATATATTGACACTGCCCAGCATTCCGGGATTACGGCAAAACAATGTTACGCTTAAATTGGATTTTCAAACTTCTGGATATTCGATAAACGAGGTTCAAGAATTTATGGAATAAATTTAAGAGTGTGGATAATTCCGAAATCGCATGAAAGTTTAAACAAATCTTATCAATTGCAGTTGAGCAGTTCCACGCCAAATCTCGATAAACTTTTCAAATGGTCCTATCTGCTTTGATCGATTCTCTTAATCGACTTTCTCTTTTGATAACCACTGCTATGTGAACAGATTTCACGCTAATTTTACCACATTGTTTTATAAAGGAAGTTCTTATCTAGCGTCCAAAACGTCAAATACAACAGAGATAGGTTTTGCAGCTGAGTTGTTAACGAAAGAGAAAATCGATAAAGAGAATCGATCAATGCAGATAGGACCTGTTATCTAGAAATAACTAATCGTGCTGATGCGACCTTCAAACAAATCCATGCAAGATTTTTAACGTTAATAACTCAGTTGCCCCTGAACCAATTTCAATAATTTTATCACCAATCGATCACAAATATTTCTACATATCTTTTAAATTTGAGACTTTATAATTTTTCAAAATGCAACTGTTGCTTTTATAATTAAAATTATCACCGATTGCCTGCGAAAAGCGATTTCCCTAACACAGACTTCAAAGTTGAATTCCATCCGGTCTCACCAAACTATGTTTATTCAATCACCGCGTGGTGAGTGATGGTGTTCTACAGTACACAACGAAAGACTGCCTGCAAGCAGCGAGCTGCAGTCTACATGAGCATCTAAAGAAGGAGGAAGAAGCCGCACCGCTGTTGATCGGAGTCAGTAGCTCTTCGTAAGTCGCTGTGGGCCATCTATGTCAAGCGTTTCAGAGAGAACCCTGCTCCAATTCCTATTCCTACACCAAACACAAGCTCCTGCTGCAGTTATCAAATAAGATTATTATATAAAACTGACATCACACTGTTTGCCCATACGACAAATATTTGACTCGTTAAGTTTTGCCAAATAATGTTATTTGTCATATATGTTTGCCTCAGCCAAATATTTGACCATCAAATATTTAACCAAATACTACAAAACGGTTATTTAACCAGTTATTTGTCAAGCTATTTGTTGACGTATTACATTATTTGCATTTGACCACATTTCTAAATTTGCCCATTGATTTGATATTTTATTGCTGATGGTATTTGGTTTAATTTAATTTGCGTCAAGAAAGCGAATTTCGCTAATCTCGGGCCAAATCCCAGATTGAAGATCATATGTTCCATATCAGGTTCTGGGTCCACTGGAATCGGTTCTAGAACAAAAAAATTGCAGAAAAACTTTCATGTGACAAGTAAATTATGCTCATTTCAGGTTTTCTTGTTTGGGGATCTCGTATCAGCTCCTTCAGAGTTCTGAACTATATTTACAGAAGTAATGGATTTATATGATGTGATTGCTGTGTCACATCATTTTTTTACAAAACCTTGTTCATGACCCGGAAATGGCTAAATGTTTATAGTTAAATTAGAACGGTGAATATGGAAAGTACTAAGTACAGCACCATACTCAGCTGGTGGCGAAGATGACATTTACTTCAAAATAAATATTTAGAAACGGAAAAATTGCTCTAATGTTCTTTGAACATTTATAAAGTTTCCCTTTAGGAAAAACTTTGAACCTATGGTAAAACAAAGTTTTCAAATCTTCCCAAATCAAACAATTAAATTTTAGGAATAAGTTCCCGAACTGCGATCGATCATATTTCATCTAAAATATAATTGAAGTTGGCCCATAGGCATTTCCGAAAACTTGAAAAATTATCTTCGGATTTCATAAATAGCCTAGAGGAGGTTATTATTGAGGAACTATCCCCGTTAATCATAGGAAGCCACGGGTCCTTATGGACTTCCTTGAGAAACCTAACGGATATCCCAGTAAAGTTTAAGAAACTATCCGAGAAGAGAGAGAGAGAAGGATTAGTAGTGTCCATTTAATTCCACTACCTTATTTGCTTATCCTTGACAGATACGCGAAGTCCTACGAAAGCCTCCTAGCTCGGTTTTTTTATTGCATCCAATAAATCCCTTTTTCCACTTTATTTGTTCCTAAACAGAAAAATAATCAATATCGCATATAAAATTCGTTTGAAATAGTATTCCGTAATGCATCTTGTTGTTCCCCTACTAGACTTGAGCCAGTACTGATTCTGAAGGAACTTGTCCGGGAGATAAATAATCCATATGCATTGATATGTGTGTTGATCACATAAATTGTCTATTCCAGTGGTCAAGTACGATCACAACAAGCGACGATTGTTTGATGTTATTTGCTACTCAAGAATTTCTAGAGTATCAAATACATTATTTTGATGTTTTCAGTAAACATGTTTGGCAAAAAATAAAATAGCCATCACACTATTTGACAAATTGCCAAATAAATGAAATGACTGATACAAACCAAATATAAGTCAAAGCAATATTTGATGAAATATATTTGACCATTTCATCTTGGTCAAATATATTTGTCAAAATTTGCCAAATATTTGACGTTTTGTCAAACAGTGTGATGTCATCTTAAGACCACGTAGTCCTACGTCACCATTGCCTACAACCCTATAGGGCTGTCCCTTGTAGTTTTTTTTTATTTCGAATTTCTCTGCAAAGTTGTCTTCCAATAGCTCCTTTAGAAGAAGACGGGGGTGACCTCGGCGTAGTGGTTAACATCTTTACCTCTCACGCCAAAGTCACGAGTTCAAATCTCACCCCAGGACAAGTCACAAATTACCCAAGAGTGTTAAAGTGACCACAATAAAAAAATAATTAAAAAAAAAAAAAACGATACCTTTGGCCGATCAAGAGCTATTGGTATTTTCTTTTTAAAAAAATGGCCTTTTTAAATGTTAATGTATCATGTTGAGGCAACCATAAAACATATATTTTGATGGAATTTGAATGAGCGTATATTATTCTCTATAACAACAAAAAATAGAGATGTTATATTTTTAAACATCTATAAAATCAATTGAACTATGATCATTTTTTGAAAATATAATTGAGTATAAGCTACGAAAGTCTCTCCAAGATAAAATATGAGTTCATAGAGATAGTACTAAAAACTAAATTTAAAGGTACATCCAATTACAATTCTGTAAAATTGCTCTAAAATGAGAACGGTTAGATATAGAAAAAATGTTTCTGGCTGTGCTCAAACCATTTTAAGTTTGTACAATGGGAAATCCAAACTTTTTTATCATTAGCTTCTACATGTTTTATACATTGGTATGAAAAAAAGTTCGATAGCTATTGTTGTAGGATTTTTTTTTTCAATTACAACTTTGCTCAAGACTGGTTTTTAGTCAACCGACAAATGAAATAGTTTCAAGGCTTCATCATGATCCTGCACCATTTTCAAGATCATCAACTGCTCAACAATTCAAATCACGTCACCTAGATATTCTCTCAAAAACAGCTTTCTCAGAATATATTCCAAAGTCCTCCAAGTGATGAGATATTTCCAAAAAAGACTTCAGCTTGAAAATGTATCATGCTGAAGATTTTCATCTGCCCCTCAATTCAAATCACATCTCTCAGATATTTCCTTAAATAGCAGGTTTCTCATAAATTATTCCAAAGACTTGCAGGTGATCGGAAATCTCCAAAATATGTGATTGATCAGACATAATGCAGAAGATCTTAAACTGCCCAACAATTCAAATCACTTCTACAGATATTCTCTCAAATGCCAAGTTGCTCAGAAATTAGTCAAAAGACCTCCAGGTAATCGTAGAACTCCAAAAGTTCCTTATTATATCTATTGTAACCGTTGGTTTCATATACCCATTTGCATTGACTTTGCCAAGTGCACTAACATAAGAGCTACTCCTGTGTCACAAATCTGTGTTCATTTTCTAAGCAAATGAATTGGGTCCACTCCAGTATGCCTTACACTGAAAATCCAACCTAGGGAAGAAACATAATTCTCGGGTTGAACTGTAGGGGGCGAGTCAAAAAATTAACAGGAAAATTGTGGGCTCCCTACAACTCTAGAACTTTTTAGTTACTTCGGTCGGACTGATTGGATCTTCCTGGCTCAAGACTTCAAGGAAGTTAGAAGTGTGCGGCGCGTAATTGCAATCGAGGTTGTCCGTTGTGTAAAAAGTGTATGGTTCTCTTTGTAAATTTATATTTGTTTTTCTATTTTAGATTAGTTATTAACTAGTGTTATAAAAATTAGAGTGTTTGAAAAGTTAGTGTTAGTACGTGTTAGTTTGTTAATAAAATTGTGTCCTAAAAGTTAGTATTACTACCCTAGGGGTGCTGTGCCAGAGAAAGGGACCATTGTCCATCTCCAATACCAGGTATTACCGGAGTGCAAATTGGAAAAAGGTAACCTCTTATCGATATTGTGGATGGCCTTTGAAATGTACCCTAAATTCGGTGATGTGAGACTTATCTCAACTTGAACAGGCCAAGTGAGGCCATTTTCCGTTCGTCCAGCTAGTACTCGGACCACACAGCTCGTTACTCGACGGTCAAATACCACGTGGACATTGTCAGGCATCGTTCCTGCGGGTGCTCCATTGGAGGCCACGGCAGATGAGGGATTTTCTCGAGCTGTAAGGTCCAACACAACTCTCCCATTACGCCATTTTAGTGGCAGAACGACGGCTAGGACCGGCCATTGTTTCGACCACTCTGAGAGCTACACGTCGCCAGAACAAGGGCTGGTACCATCCATTGTGTCAGCCATTTTGGGGAGCCTTGCGTCCCCTGGAAAAGGCCATTGTTTCAGCCATTTTGGCTGGAATTCATCACGAAAAGTGACCATTGGAATAGGCCATCACCTGAGGCCTCCCGGTTGACCGGATCGACGGTTAGGTGGCCGTTGAAGAGTAGTGGATTCACCACCACCCAGCATTACCAGCAACCACCAGCACCGTAGTTCATCAGTTCCTGCGTCCGTAAGTCACCACCACCACCACAGCACCCTTCTGAAAAACCGTAAGTCGCGCTGGTTATGTTTTTTTTTTTTTTGAAAACCGATATGCATGAAAAGTTAGGACATAAGACAAAACACGAAAATTGTAAAAATTGGTAGTTATACACTATACACAAACAAGTTAAAAACGTGATCCCGTAGTAGTTTGTATTGGAGTTAAATGGGGAAGTTCGATTTTCAAACCACAAATTAGTAGCTTTTCTATTAGAAGAAGAAGATAGTCTTCCTTGGGTTTCAAATCTTTTATTTGAAATTCGTTCTACTACGTTGAAATCTTCATACAAAGTGGAAGTTTCACACCCGTTGCTCTCTGAACTCTTGCCGTGGTTTGAAAAGTGGCAGCGGTGTAATTAGAAGGTTCAACCCTGGCCGATGAACCCTTTAATGTTCATTCAGATCTTGATGTTTCTTCCTTATGCTGCGATTACAGTGTCTGACATCAGAAAAACCATAAAACGACCCTGGGACCGTTCCCTTCCACGATTGGACTAAGGGAAGTGGGACCACCCTTAGCTCAGTCGGTAAAGGCACAACTACAAAGCAAGACCATGCTGGATGTGGCTGGGTTCGATCCCCGGTTCGGTCTAGGAATTTTTCGGGTTGGAAAATTTCTCGACTTCCCTGGGCATAGAGAATGATTTTACTTGCCACACAATTATATTAATACAAAAATGGTACAGGCATCGTAAGCTCTCAATTAATAACTGTGGAAGTGCATCTAGAACACTAAGTTGAGAGCACGCAATAAGCTAATATGCCATACGCAATAAGCTTGAAATGCGATGAAGAAGAAGAAGAAGAAGAAGTGAAAAAGGAGAGTAACACTATTTTAGACTTCAGCTTGATCAGGTATGATTACGAAGATCTTCAATTGTACAACAATTCAAACCACATCTTCCAGAGAGTCTCTCAACATAAGAAGATGCTCAGAAATTATTGCCAAGACTTCCAGGTAACATACGACCTCAACAGTTCCACTGTCAAACAATTCAAATCATATCTCTCAGGTTTTTTCAAGATACCAGGTCACTCAGAAAAGACTTGCAAGTGTTCACAGATTTCTAAAATATACTCAAGATAATTGTTTTAGACTGCTTGATCAGGTGTCGTTCTGAAGATCTTCAACTGCCCAAAAATTCAAATCACATCTCCAAGAGATTCAGGCTGCTGCTCAGAAATTATTTGAAATAACACCAAGTGATAGGAGATCCCCTTGAAAACCTTAGAATGTTTTTCAAGATTTTAGATTGATTAGGTATCATTCTTAAGATACCCAAGTATTATATAACTCTCATCGCATCTCTCAGAGTATCTCTCATATGAAACACGGCAGATAATAAATTATTCCAAAGAGCTTCATGTGTTTTAAAATCTCCAAAACGTCACCTGGATGTTTTTTCAAGGCTTCAGGTTGATCATATACTATTGTTCTGTTCATCAAGTCTTATCACATCTTCGGGATATTCTCTCATGATACAAGGTGGCTCATAAAATATTCTAAAAACGATTAGGCGATCAGAGATCTTTGTTTTCTAGGCTTCTGATTGATCAAGTGTTGTACCTAAAATTTTCAATTATGCAACAATTCAAATCAAATTTTCAACTACCAAATGAGTCACTTGGTACGGTCCCTCACAGTTGTGTCGAATTTGGACAAATTTTTAATAGCTGGAGATGCTTAACGACAGCTATCAGACTTAAAGTGGACATTTTATACGATTGATGAAGAGATGAACGTAAAGAGTTGATAGTTCCGTTACACGCTAACTTGAAAGTACTCATTAATGAGTAAAAAAAGACCCATTTTGAAGAAAAGTGGCTTAACTCATTAATGATTAAACAATTTTACCCATTAATGAGTATCTGTTACCCATTAATGATTAACAATTACTCATTAATGGGTAACAGATACTCATTAATGGGTAAAAATTTTACTCATTTAATGAGTTAAGCCACTTTTCTTCAAAATAGGTCTTTTTCAACCATTAATGGGTACTTTCAAGTTAGCGTGTATAGTACGGCAGTCTGAAAATTGTTTATAGAAAGTAAAAAGCGAGCAAAGGGCAATTTTGAGGATGGTACGAATCAGGTCGAGCATCCCTTGTACCAAACTCATCGTTGATGAGAGCAACATTAACAGTACCAACTTCTGTGAGAGGGCTGGCAGTTTCCAGAATGTTTTATTGAAATCCCGCTGATCTTTTCGATGGAAATATATAAATATATAAATATATACATTATATAAATATAAATACATATAAATACATATATAAATTTACAGTATGATCAATATTATAAACTTGGATATTGTGCAAACTAAGAGCTAAGTCAAACTTCCTTGATGTCATAGTTTTAAACTACCTCCAGACATATTCGATAAAAAAAAGCAGTCGACAGAAGATAAGGTCAATCCAGTTCGGCACTCATGAACCTCAAAGCTGTGGCGATCGTGGATTACCAGTTTATATGAATTTAAAACTTTCATTGCATCAAGCCGGTTTCCATTTGAAAAAAGTAGAAGGATCTGTGCCTAGGGGCACGAACGGGAGCTTGACGTATGTAGAACCGCTAGGGCACGGAACAAATGTAAAGAAAATTTCGTTCTTCTAATTGATCGATCATCTATTATCTTAACTGTTTCCGTTTTTGATTTGTAGGCGTACCAAATTTGTAGTATTTTTTTTTTCAAAGAGAAAGTTGATGAAGAGAATTGATCAAAATCACTTGCACCCCTGCTTCCAAAATTGGTTACAAGATTATAACTCTGGAGAGCATTTTGTGTGGTCGTTGGGGGCATGTGGTTCTGAATATGGACCAACAGGCAGATAAATTTTATTCTAAATGTTTACTGCAATAAGCTTTTTGGCCCAGAAAAGGGCCGTTTTGTTGCCAATGTTGGTGATGATTTAACCTGCGAAACTGTCTGTCGCTTCAAAGCGTAGACGACATCGATGGCCGCTTACGCTTGGCGTGTTAAGTTTAGGTGACAGCATCACGGATCACATTTTCCAAGAATATCTTCAGCACACCTCGTGTTTTCTCGTAGATCAAACTGGAGACACGTTTGACACCGCCACGGCGAGCCAGACGACTGCTTCTGCTGCCTGCTCACCACGGCGTCCGAAGCGTAAATGAGTTGAGGCTAGACAGCAGCGCTCTTTTATATATTTTCAGGTTAAAGCAGAATGATGTGCCACCAAATTTTACTCGATTATGACGACGCCAGTAAGCTACAAAGACTCCTCCCATCATGTGAGCGTGGATACCTCTCACCCCAGCATGTCTAGGTTCAATCTCAGTCACACCGGCATGTTCTGAGGCATAACATATCTGATCACGCCTTCCTTCGGGAAGTAAAGCCGTTGGTCCCCTGTTCATGAGTTGATGGGTCGATAGGTAGGGTTCAGGTAGGGAAGCTGCCTCCCTGGCGCCGGTAGCATTGGAGCTCAGTACGGAAAACAAAGCTCGCGTCGCTTTACAATAGGCTTCAAAAATGTTTCCTGCCGTCTTCGTCGAATTAGATGCTAGATTGTTGCTTCTTCCATCGAAAATATCCGGCCGTGGCGATTTAAAGTAGATCAAGGTTGATCAAAATAATTTGTACCCCTGCTTCCAGTTTGATTACATGAGCATTTTGTGTGGTCGTTGGTTCTGAATATGGACATACAGGCAGATGAATTCTATTCCTACTCTTTACTGTAATAAGCTTGGTGGCCCTGAAAAGAGCCGCTTTGTTGCCAAAGTTGGTGATGATTTAACCTCCGAAACCATACAGAGTGCGTCTCTGTCACTTCAAAACGTAGATGACATCCATGGCCACTTACGCTTGGCGTGTTTAGTGTAGGTGACAGCATCACGGATCTCATTTTTCAGGAACACCTTCAGCACACCTCGTAAATCAGACCGGAGATACGTCAGACACTGCCACGGCGAGCCAGACGACGGATGGTGGTTATCTCGGAGAATTTGCGTTTGGTTCTGAATAGGGCGATGAGTGTGCAAAATATGACGCAATTCCATCCTCCCTATTCGCACACGCCCGAGGATCGGAGGCGAATGCCTCTTCGACTTGTTTTGTCTACTTACTATTCTCTGACGACTGTGCTGGGGAAGTAGCATATGCATGTAGGTAATTGGTGGCATTGTTAGTTAATTCGACGCTTTTGAAAAATGCTGGACATTTACCAGTTCTTCAATAGTTTCTTGTTGAAAATCAACATTCGAAAGCATTCCTATCGATGTGTAGCCATATGTCTGATCGGTTGGTTATAAAATTATTCAAATTGGACCAGGGGCAGCTGAGATATTACCGTTCAAAATCTTTCTTAATTTGTTACATGTTCCATTTTTGGTTTTCACAAAGTGTACCCCCCTATTGAAATCAAAGACGAAGTCCTACGTCAAAATTTACATATCTGTAAGTCAGACGAGACGCATTTTAAGACCTTTTACAGCTTCGAAGTCAACCAATGCTTTCAAATGCAAAATACTCGCCACGCTGGAACTCAAGCCGTTTTCAATTACCGTTTCTTCCGGGAGATAAATGAATTTATTTTTAACTCATCCCTGCACGCAACTTTTGAAAACACAATTTTGTCACATGCACAGATCGGATGCATTTGAGGCATGCTATTCAGCACTTCATCCTTCGAATGATTGACGCCAAAATTGTTCCACATGAGGATGTTATTCGGTCCACAATCCGTTGTGACGAAATAGACCTTAAGCCTCATCTCTTCAGCACGGCGAATTACATCGATTAATACGGTCTTTAGAAAATCTTCTAGTATAATGTTGCTGGTGAAATGATACGCCACTACCTGCTTCCATCGACTGTGTATGCCAACTAACATCACAACCAGCCCATGAGACACTTTTTGATCTTGACCTGGAATCGTCGTATTCCCAAACATTTTTTTTTACTAAGCTTTCAAGTTTGAGCACCTTAGTGCTTGTCGAAGAAGTCTTATAGTTTTATCTTTTTGTGCTTTCTACTGTCGTAGTCGATCGATAGTTCAGATCTTACACTGCAGATTCGAAAATTGTCGGTTACTTCTCAATCTAGTGACAACTGGCAAAAAGAAATCCACGTGGGTTACGCGAGAACCGAAAAAGCTCAAACTTTTGAGCGGATGCTTTTTGTCTTGTTTGTTTTTGCAGGACGAAACTAAACACTTCATTTTTACTTCATTTGTTCAAATCTCGCGTCACTTTTCAATATGTCCTAAGTAACACAAGTAAACAAATCCAGCCAAGCCATACAAACTATTGCTCTTGTATCATGTATGAGATACAAAAACACCCATCCAAATTTACTTTCATTTATTTAATGGTCAATGGTCAAAAATTGTCCAATTTACAGTTTGAAATGATGGGTACATGATTGTTACTTCGGTCATTCGGACTGCCAAACTTGATTGGTGCTTATTTTCTAAAGGCGGGGCCAATCTAATGTTTGGTATTCTTCTCTGAAATCTGTAAAAGGGAATCTAGTATCATGTAGAACAAAACGTCCAATGTAACACTCATTGATTATGTCATTGAGAAAAATCGTCCAATGTAACATGTCCGATGTACAACTTGACTTGTCAAAATGTCCTATGTATTTTTTTCTATATTGTAGCATGAAATTCAAAGTAAAATTGTGATTTTACCGTTCTACTGAATTTTCAACGCGTTTATTCACTGACTAGATGAAAAATAGTATTGCAAAATGAATTGTTTCTAAGAAGATAAAATAATAATCTGTTGAACTTCAACTTCGGCTTTCTCAAAATGGCGGATATGTTACATTGGTCTATTTGAAAAGTGATGCGAGAAATCACGAAAATAGAGGAAACTTTCACAACCCGGTGAAGTCATCCGAGGTATAAACAAAAACAAAAGTTGCCGAAATTAAAAATTTGATCGACATCAGTGTTGCAAGCTTCCCTCTGAGTAACTTTTCTATTATCAACTCTGGGTGAAAAAAATGTTGCCTACGCGCCTGTCACTGGGCTGAATGTTGACGTTTCACACAGCGTTGCCAGATTGTTTTCAAGCTTATCGGTACCAAGCGAAATTTGAAACTTTTGAACTTTCCTAGGAATTCGGAAGAAATTTTCGGAGAATGTTTCAATTAGCTTCTGAAAGAAGCAAAAAAAAAACTTCCAGAGAAAGAAGAAAAAAAAAACTCTGATGGAGGAAGTTTGAAGAAAAGTCGAAAAAACATCCAGGAAACTTACAAGTAAAATATGGAGAGACTTTCGGGAAAAACTGGGTGACACACCGTAAGCCAGAACGGCTTCGGAGATTGGAAGAAAGGAGTTGCGGTTTCCAAAGGAAGCTAGATGTAGCTCGGAAAAATCTTCCGATATAAGGCGGAATAAACGTCAGGAAGAATCTCATCGATAAACTTCCTTTGGAATTCGGTAGATACTTTCGGTAGAAGTTTATAGGCCCTAGCTGGTGAAGATGGAAGAAACTTCTTAAGAAAGTCGGAAGCTTCTTCCGGTGTTGCCAGAGGTATTCGGAACAGTCGAAAGAAACTTCTAGGACAAGTTGAAAAGAAATATTCCGGAGCAAATATTTCTGGAGATGTCGATAGAACTTTCCAGTGGAAATCGGTAGAATCTTCTAGGGAAAGCTACACAGCAAAAAAAAAAAGTTGTTGAATGTTACATCGAAACTGCTGCAACCAGGTCAATCCATCGGTTGTGTAATATCACATTGTACGATGTACATCGATTTTGCGAACAAAATTACATCCATTGATGTAAAATTGTATCTGCTTTTTGCTATTACATCATTATTTCATACATCAGCTTGAATAACGTTGATCGATATTACATTTTTTTTTGCTGTGTTTCA
Organism: Ochlerotatus camptorhynchus; assembly: GCF_037179485.1. Classification (NCBI taxonomy): domain Eukaryota; kingdom Metazoa; phylum Arthropoda; class Insecta; order Diptera; family Culicidae; genus Ochlerotatus; species Ochlerotatus camptorhynchus. Next base: position 691,196 of record NW_027040852.1, on the reverse strand, counting down.
CAATATTTCGGGAGAAGCTGCAAAAAACTGGCGGACGAAGATGAAAGAACCTTTCAAGCGAAACCAGACGAAGCTTCGAAGGGAAGTTGAAAGTAATTTCCAGGAGGGATCGCAAAAAAGGTGGAAGAAAATAACAGGTAACAGTTATATTTCCAAGGGAAGATCAAATAAACCTGATGGTCATATTTGGTATCATTAAAGATAAAAATATGTCTCGATTCCCAGGAATGATCGAGATAAGCCGTCAGCTGTTTCTTGATTCCTGGGTAGCCAAAAACAGAGAGGAAATTGAAACACTAGTCGAAAGAGTATCAAGCATAAGAAATTGTTAACGCAAGGCTCAACAACTTTAAAGCTTGCTTCAGATAGAATTGGAACAAAAACAATTGCCTGTATTTCAGTTATTTATTATTGAATTCAAGATCTTTTTTTATACAAATGTAGCGTTTTCTTCATACTTTTAAGAAAAAATACGGATAAAATTATTCGTCACGGTTTCGAAGGCATTCTCGAATTTTTCCTGTAACACGGCTCATTAGGCGGCGCACACCTTCTTCGTCCATCGTTTTAGCTATCTTATTCCACCAGGTCTTCATCTGATTGATGTCTTTGACAACCTTTCCCTTTGCCTTGAGTCTCCTCTTCATGATTGCCCAGTATTTCTCAATAGGGCGGAACTGGGGGCAGTTGGGTGGGTTAAGGTTTTTCGGAACAAACTGGACCCCTTTCTCTGCATACCATTCTTGAACGACTTTGCTGTAATGACAGCTTGCCAAATCTGGCCAAAACATTACGGGATGGTCGTGGGATCGAATGAACGGCAAAATTCGTTTTTGGAGACACTCTTTTTGGTATAGTTCCGACGTCATTGTCTTATTTGTAACGAAAACTTCACACTATTCTGTTTTATGGTCCGATTTGGCTGTTTGCTAGCTCGATACGACTTGATTCCTTCCCGGAGTCGAGTTCTCCTCACGGTACTATGAACAGCACCGAAATTTCTGGCCAAATCACGGTCCGACAGATTGAGATTCCTCTTAATCGTCTTCAAAATCTTACCACGCAGTTTCCGGTCGACAGTTCCACTCCGACGATTGGCTTGAGGCTTCCGAATCGTCGAAAATGTTTCCTTATACCGTTTGATAACGCGCCATACGGTATTTCTGGGCAATTTCAGCTGTTTAGCTAGCCTAGATGCAGACCACAATGGATTTTCCAAATAACTGTGCACAATTTTTTCCCTTCTTTCGGCTTCCATGTTGATTGTTTACAAAGTACAGTCGATTTGCGGAATGTCAAAAATACATACGTAAAGCTGACAAAATTCCCGACACGTGGGCGCCAAGAACTTCCAAATCCGTCCACCAGGAGCACCACAATATGAGCAAAAGTTTGTTCCAATTCTAAATGAAGCAAGCTTTAACATACTCTAAAAGATAAAAGTCTATCACAATGGTTTTGTCTGACATGTGAGCGCGGCAGGAAATAATAATTTTGATTATTTAAAAAAATCGGTATCAATCGGTATAAAATCTAAAAAATCGGTATTATGAGGAACCTTATCGGTATATCTGCCAACGCTGCTTTCAAAGTCCATGAACCATCTTCCCGTTTTCGAGAACAGGCTTACGATAAGCACAACTCATTAACTTTAATCACGTTTATCAGACCAAGATCATGATTTTCAGAACAGAGAGAAAGAGAGAATCACTACTCTTCGGATAGAGTTATACCAACAATCAATACGAAACTAACGATTTTAAATTGGCGCAACTACTTTACTAGCCTATTGGTCCCAAGCAAATCGATTGAGATACGTTCTAGTATAAATTTCAGTACTACACTATGTTTGTTTTGATTCGCTATGAAAGTTTGACAGATAAAATGAGGGGTTCGTGGATTTTCCTATGTTTCGAGGGGTGCATCAATTAGCTTGGGACCGAAGATAGTACCAGAGCTGAGCCAAAAAGTTGAGCTCGTTTCTTCGGGACCTTATGGTCTTAGAGTTACCTCTATGGTTATACAAAAGTGGTAACTCTAAGACCAGAAGGTCCCGAAGAAACGTGCTCAACTTTTTGGCTCAGCTCTGGAACTCTCTTTGGTCCCAAGCTTATCGATGCACCCCTCGAAACAAAGGAAAATCCACGAGCCCCTCATTTTATCTGTCAAACTTTCATAAATATATGTATCGCTATAGCGAATCAAAACAAACATAGTGTAGTATTAGAATTTCGACTAGAATGGGATACGTTGATCGACATGCTTGGGATCAATAGGCTAGTCAAGTAGTGAGTCAATTTAAAATCGTTAGTTCCATATGCTCGATGCTATGTTACTGTTAATGTATCAAATTATAGTAAAAAGTCACTTGTCAGGAACATTATTTTGCAACAATCAATAACCCCTCCCAGCGCTGCATACCTAACACATGGAAAAACAAATGCATCTGCTCTCATCTAAACTATCAGCCATCTCGGTGTAAAAACACTCATTGAATATTATCACACAATTTAAAACAAACCCCCTCCTTATACCTCTTTCATGCTCTGTCCAACATATCTCGCTAAACTGTTGCATTGTTTCCAGCAGCCGTCCGTTCTCAGCCTCGGCACCAGCAATACGAATTTTACCATTCTACCATCCGAGCCAGAGCAAGCCCTACCAGCAAGCAACCGAACCGTATTTATGTTCGAAATATTTATTTCGAACCAACTGCTCCCTCAACATCTCGTCCAACAAGTAACAATATACAACCCATTCGGTAGTTGCCAGGCTGAACTAGTAAATTGTCCAACAAGAGCCTGCCTTCGGGTTATAAAAGCGATTTTTATCGCATTTTTAACACCGCAGCCCGATCTGGTGTTTTACAGTTCGAAAACAAAGAAGCACCACATTAAAATGTAACAAGTTGAGTGGGGACTGCGGAGCGGAAATAAATGAGTAGAAAACAATTGCCCCCAACCCATATCGCTAACTATCTGCACTGACACTGCTAAAGTGCATCCTTTTCAGAATTTTATTCCAAATCGCTTCCACTTCAGCAGATTCAACCGAACGACGAAACCAACTGAATAATTCAGCTCACAATAACCCCCAGCACCTACAGCAAACACTTACCTCGAGTTGGACCGCTTGGAGGAATCCTTCTTCCGGTCCCCGGTCAGATTCTTCAGGTCCTTTTGCCGCTTTTTCGTTTCCCGCCATATCCGGTAGTAGAGGAAGCACATAACCGTCACCGGTACGTAGAAGGCGGCAATGGCCGTTCCGAAGGTAATGTAGTGATTGGTCTCGATGAACTGGATGTAGCACTCCTTCTCGGGCACCGTCCGCTTGCCCTCGATGTAGGGCCAGCTGTAGATCCATGGAGGCCACAGCAGCAAACTGATGCCCCACGCGGCACCAATCATGATCGCCGCCCGGGTCGTTGTACGCTTCGCTCGATATGTCAGAGGCCTAGTTACACTAAAGTACCTATCAAAGCTTATGATTAGCAGATTCAGCACGGACGCATTCGATGCCAGGTAGTCCAGCGCTAGCCACGTGTCACATATGTGGGGTCCCAGGGGCCAGTAGCCCAGCAGGGTCGTCACCGAGAACAGTGGCATCGATATCAGTCCGATCGCAAAGTCCGCAATGGCAAGCGAGAATAAAAAATAGTTGCTGATTGTTTGGAGCTGTTTGTCGATCTTGAACGAGATCATCACCATCACATTGCCGGCCACCGTCAGGATACTCAGCACCGTGGCGATGATACCGAGGATGATGATCTGAACCAACGAATAGGTGGGTTCGAGTTCCGCCACGGTTTCGGTTTCGTTTCCGCCGGTGGTGCCGGCCGTACTGACGCCGAGTGCCGTCGCCATCGTCGTTGTCGGGGTAATGTTGAAGAACAGGTCTTCAATCGAGGAGCCCATCGTCCCGGTGCTGCCCAAAATGCTGGTGACACTGGCACTGTACCGGGGCAGGAAAGTGCCCACCGTCGTCCTCGGGTCGTAGTAAGCCATCGCAGGTTGATGACGCTGGGACGCTGACTGCTACCGGTGGTTGTCGGTTCGTCGGTGAACGCTGGCTGGCGAGGCGTTCTGGAAGGAGACGGAAATGGTGTCGGTTAGTTGTGTGATTGCTTTGTGAGAATTATATACATGTAGCTAATTGAAAAAAATAAACGAATAATGGGTGTTTATTTGATTTATTGATACGCAGTTCTCCTTGATTTGTTTTCCGCCGATTTTGTTTTCCGTGCTGAGCACCAATGCTACCAACCCCAAGGAGGCAGCTCCCACACCTGTACCTGGCTTGTTATGCCTCAGTAAATCCCGGCGGCGCTGACTGGGATTAAATCCGTACACCTAAAAAATGAATCGAAATCCGTACACCAGTAACGTTACACCAAATCAAGCGGAGAATATTTCAAACTCGAAAGGATTCCGGATCAGGAATCGAGCCTGCCACTCCCAGTATGGTCTGATGTATGATTCATTGCACACAGGGAGCTCTCGATATCTCATTGAGTATTATTGGAATATTTGCATGATTTACCCCATCAACCATCCATGACAGGGCATGCCTTAGCCTCACAGCATGAATAATCAAAAAAGCATCCCTTCTATTTGGATATTACCGGTTATTTCCACCCACCCAACCGTTGCCAATGTTGCACGGGCGTGGGCGTGACCCAACCCGGCCTACATAATTGCGAAAACAAAATTAACTGAAAATTAAAACCCACAAAATGCAGACGAAGCTTTCTATACCCACCGCTCCAATTATAACTTCGCGTGGGTGCACTCAGCAACGTGGAAAGGGTTGAATGGCATGAATCAAAAAAGTTGGTCTTATCCAACTTGCACCCGATGAAATCGGATTTGGTTTGCTCAACCACTACCACTGAAGATTTATACGGTGAATATATGTATAGTCAGGTTTGTGGTTAAGGATCCACCAGGGACGCCATTTCCAGTTTTGAAAACAATAACTATTCACAGGAGGACTGGAATCTGGAACACGTGTAGGAAATAACCAGTTTGGATGTGGGCACGTTTTTTAGGGCGTGATCGGTGGGAGTAGGAGGAAACGGTCAATGAATTGTGCTGTTGAAAGAACGTAGATTTATGACTTTTGAGGACAAATTTCTTGCCGTTGGTGAGAATTCAACTGTAGTTTTAGTTGAACCCACAGATCATATATTTTCTGTAGAAACCTTCGAAACAGGGGAAGAGCATCCTTCTTAGGGTGCATAAGGGTGGTTCAAATAATCAATTTTACTATGAAGCACTTTCATTAGCGATAAACTGTCGTGGCTGGCAATACTGATATTAATAAAAAAAAACAAATCTGGTAGTGTATTCTCCTTTTCTTCACTAGCTTCAACTATTCGACTGTATACACATCTCACTGCTTATTTACGTTTGTTTGCACAAGTATGCACAAGGAACCGGTGGAAACTAACGATTTTAAATTGGCTCACGACTTGACTAGCCTATTGGTCCTAAGCAAATCGATTAACGTACCCCATTCTAGTCGAAATTCTAGTACTACACTATGTTTGTTTTGATTCGTTATGAAAGTTTGACAGATAAAATTAGGGGTTCGTGGATTTTCATATGTTTCGAGGGGTGCATCAATTAGCTTGGGACCGAAGAGAGTACCAGAGCTGAGCCAAAAAATTGAGCACGTTTCTTCGGGACCTTCTGATCTAAGAGTTACCTCTACAGCACAAATGTTTGTACTGCGCTATCTAATTGAACGAGTGCGAGCAGGACGGATTCACAGATATTCTGCCGTGTCAAGTGCACGTCACGCGAAAATTGATAGAAGTGGTTACTTTCAGTCAGGCTTGCTTCCTTTCATTTGAGATAAAAAAAAATATTTTGAATTTTGGAATCATAAGATGTTATTACGATATTTCGTGGGGTGACCTCGGCGTAGTGGTTAACATCCATACCTCTCACGCCAAAGTCACGAGTTCAAATCTCATCCCCGGACAAGTCACAAATAACCCAAGAGCGTTAAAGTGACTATAATTAAAAAAAAAAAAAGTTGGAAGGGTTGTATACTAGATACAACCGCAGGGTTGGCGTTGGATAACGTCTGTTATGTGTTGTACTTAATTGTGTATATTATATTTTAGGAATATTCCTTAATAACTCTTTTGCGAAAGTTTGGTGGCCCTGAAAAGGGCCGTTTTGTTGGGCTGATGTTGTTGACAATGATGGAACGGGTGACCTTGTTGGACGCTTATATAGTAGAACAGCAAATATCAGAGGTGTCAGATACTCGCATCTGATGTCTCGGTTGGAGAAAGTATAAGAATATAAAAAAATCAATCGATTTTCACCATCTTTAGACAATGGTTTACTTTTAACCATTTTTCAATAGTTTACAGAATGAAATCAATAGTTTTGAAACATTCAGCAAATTGCTAGAAATATTTCCAATCGATTGATGCCATTATCTCGTAAATCTATCGAGAGACGGTTGAGTTATTATCGTTCAAAATCTTTTAATTTTTCGTAACGCATCCAAAATGACTGTTTTCAATTTTGTACCCCCGTATGTTGCCAAAAGACGTTATCCAACGTCAAAAATATATTTCGTACTTGTTAGATACAAGAAGGGGTTGGAAGGCAAGTGTTTGATACATAAAACTTTAAGATAGTCACAATCAACGATTTTACGACTAACGAGTGCTCACTCTGAGTGAAGCCTCACGAATCATACAATCGCACTGAAAATAAAATTTTGTTTATATGTACAACGAAATCGCTCGTTTGTTCTACGAATTTATTCGTTGTTTTCTGCAACGAAATGGATTTGTACATTGTATGAAGCTAGTTTCGTTAGAACTGCCACATTCGCTATCGCTACACCCAACCAGCGGGCCACAAGTGTTGGTTGTGGAGACCGAAAAATGTGGATTGTGTTAGTGAGGATGGGTTAAAATAATTGTAAGGGATAAACATGATAAAAATATAAAAAATAGGTTTCAGACCGGACTCGAATCATGAACCTTGCGATAGCCAGATCTGTGCCTTATCCACCACTCTATCTGTGCTACGAAAAAAGGGAAGGCTAAAGGAAAATAAGAAGTACTCATGGAGCGTTAATTCCTTTTTCGTTTGCTTTTTCTGCTGCTTGCATGTATTTTTTTTTCCTCTGACATAAAACCACCGTGACCAGTATTTTGATTTATTGTTGTAGCTTGAATGTATTGGTCAAACCGACAATATTAAAAAAAAGTATCCCATCTCCAACACACAATCAGAACTTTAGGAGACAATAAGCGCAGTTGTTGGTTTGATTGTACGAAGATGAATTTGTATATTATACGAATAAGGCGTAATATTGACATTGCGCCAGATGACAGGGAAACGAATGTTTAGTACCATTTATGAAAGATGTACATACACGATATTCAATTTTACGAAAAGGTTTTCAGAGAAATAACGAAAATAAATTTTCAGTGCGCTGATTGTGACACTCTGTAGGCTAGATTGACAAGTTTCATGTGTCATACACATACTTTACAACCTCTTCTTCTAACTTATAAATGCAAAACATCATAAGGGGCTGTTCATTAACGACGTAGACAGTTTTTTAGGGATTCTTGACCCCCCTCCTCCCCCTTCGTAGCCAATTTTCCATACAAAAATATTAAAATTTGTATGGGCCGTGAATAATTGACCCCCCTCCCTCCTAAGCTGTCTACGTAGCTTATGAACTGCCCCTAATAACATCTAATAATTTTAAAATTCAGAAAAACATTTTTTTAAAGCAAGTGAGTTGAAGCAACCCTGCTATCGGTTACAATCATCCTTTACACGATTTCCGCTCAAAATTGGAAACGGAGTGACACGTCGGTTTGTCAGTGCTTTCACATTTCAGCAGTTCCATTTCAAATTACGATTTTTTTTTTATCGACGTTCTACGATTATGTTGAAACACAGTTGTGTGTTATTATCCAACATGCCATTTTACATATTTGGTTCCCTAGTTTTGTACACGATTAACACTTGAAAAGGGCTTATGCAAAAATAATACGCATCAATAGAAAAACATTTATCTCGCGAACGATTTGTTTGATCGAGATGGTGTCTTCTGCGAAGTTGCGGACAAGTATTGTGCCTTTCAAGAAAAAAATATACACTGTAAAAAACTATTTTATAATTTACAAAAAAAATATCAAAATTATAAAAAAAATTAAAATAGCTCAAATTTCTTTTTTTTTTTAATTTATATTGTAGTTTAGATTAAATAATTCCTACTGATAATGTCAATTTGCTGGACAATTGATAAACAAAAAAGTTATGAATTATTGAAAAAAGGACTATTTACCAAAATACTACGTACAGTTATCGAATATCTTTGAATTGGTGTTATTATTAAAACACATTAAATTCACAGCGAAAAAGCTCTTGGTGCTTAAATTGCCCAAATTTGTTATTTTCCAAATACTCGTAGGTTAAAATTCACTTAGCGATTAAACAAGTCGGGTGATCCTGGCCAGAGAGACTACTAATCCTTCTCTCCTTCTTTATGCTTCTTATGGTTGCTTTCTATTCCACCGTGGTCTTCGAAACTAGCTAGCCATATATGGGGGCAAATAGGAAAAATCTTACTCATAATTAATTAAATCATAACTCATGCGTATGATTGAAAAACTGTGAACCGCAAAGTTTAAGGAAATTAATTGAGCTTTTCGTTTGCGATGCATGGATTCAGGATGGCAAGTTGATGCTGCGTATATGGATCTAAAAGCTGCATTTGACACGGTGGACCATAATATCTTGCTTGCCAAGCTGAAGATACTTGGCGTCTCGTCAACGGCTGTGGATTGGTTCAGATCTTACTTGGTGAATCGCTATGTACGGGTTAAGATTGGCGCGTCGGAATCGGATGTTTTCTCAAACAACTCGGGAGTTCCGCAAGGCAGTAACCTAGGACCACTACTGTTTTCTTGCTCAAGACATTTGACGAGTCTAGGCATCGAAAAATGTAACATCACAGACAAACAGACAAAACACATTGAATATTTCTCAAGGTAAAACATCATCGCTAAAACATTACCGCCATCTGTTGGGTACACTTTGGTGGACACTGCGCTGGACAGATGGCGATAGTGTGTAAACGTCAAACGCAAGGGAATTTATTATGCGCGACACAGGTGGCGGTACTACCAACTACGATTATTTTATATTGTCCGTTAAATGCTTGTTCGATGAACTACTTGCGAGTGTTATGTCTGTCGGTGGTAACATTATTTCCTTTCACCGAAAAATCGAACCAAGCATGTTTGACTATGTTCTCTACGCTATCTTGCTCGTTTAGAGCACATAAATGATCTCGGCGTTACCTTAGACTGCAGACTCACTTTCAGAATCCACTACAATGACATCATCTCCAGAGCTAATCGACAATTGGGCTTTATTTTCAAAATTGCCGACGAGTTCCGTGACCCTCTATGCCTCAGGTCACTCTACTGCTCCCTTATGCGATCCTTATTGGAGTCAAGTTTAGTTTTTTGGTGCCCTTTCCATGCTAACTGGATCACTAGAATTGAATCCGTTCAACGCAAGTTTGTGAGATATGCTCTTCGTTTCCTCAACTGGCGTGACCCAACAAACTTGTCACCGTACGAGGAGCGTTTCCGTCTCCTGGGAATCGAACCATTGGAGGTGAGACGGACGGTCGCTCAAGCTATGTTCGCTGGAAAGCTGCTTAAGGGTGACATCCCAAGTAACAATTTTGGTTTTAGGAGGGTTCTGGAGACCACGATTTAAACTTGCAGCATGCTTTAAAACCTCAACAAAACTTGCAATATTACTTGGGATTGACTGTCCAACACTGCTGGCTTAGCTAAATATGTATGCCCCTGAGAGGCCTCTTCGTCAACGCATCTTTCTGTGTTTGGAACCACGGCGCCGAAATTATACACAACACGAGGCAATTCGAGCAATCAGCCGCAAATTCAACAACTTCTTTTATATGTTCGACTTCAATGTATCAGCTGACGTGTTTCGTCATCGGTTACTTGGCCTTTTCCGTACCGTTGATCGTAACTATTTAGTTTAAGTTTTATTCATTTAGACAATAATTGTCAGTTGAATTTTTCAATATACAAAGAAACAAATAAACAAATAAAAATACTTTCAAGATTGGACACTAACGAATAACATCTCAAAAGGGTGAAAATTGCTCGAATTATGCTATAAGTGAACTTTAACCTGTATTTCAAGTGTGGTAAGCTAATTTAATGGAACTCTGATAAAGTTTGAACCTATTTGATGGAGGTTTTCTGATATATCTGGATATTTTTAAAGATAAATGGAACTATTTTAGAAATCACCCAACTTTGCCATTGCTAAATGAAATATTTTTCAAATCAAAGTATTTGAGGATAATCTGTGAAAATTTCAGCCTATTTGATGGAGGTATTCTGTTATATCTTGGTATTGTTAAAGATAATAAGATAAATCGAACTATATCTTCAAATATTGTAGAAATCATCCGCCTTTAAAATAAGGTTTTGCAGCGTCGTTTTCGTTCTAGTGGAAATGTTATAAATTTACAATTTCATTTTAAAAAGGTGCCGAAGGTGACAGTGGGAGTTAGGCCAAGGGCGAATCTTCATTCAAATCTACGATTCCACATACTATTAATAACCTTTTATACATCAGAATAAGTTGTGCATATGTTTAGGATCAACAAACATTTTCAGGCGCAAAGGAGCAACAGGATCGAGCTGATAACGTTTCTTAATTCCAAAATCTGAAGACTGTTTTGAATAATATGTTTAGGTAATGGGCAGCAACAACGGACAGATAAACTACTACTATATTCTATTTATTAAATGCTTGATATGACGATTGCAGCCACGCCGGCTGGGCGTATCCTATGGCTTACCCTCCCTACTAACAAAAATCCACCCTTCCCGTGACACTTATGAGGGTCGTAGAGTTCTCTGCATCTCTCTTAAGTGTCGGACTAACATTCCTCCCCTTTCCCCACGAGATGCAAAGGCGTGGCCAGGACAGCTCTGGTCTGTTGGAGGGATACACATCCTTTATCTAGGGGCATGAAGTAGTTCACCTCCTCGTGGTGTGCCCTGGAAACGTTAATTATCGAACCCAAGGGGGAGATATTGCGGCTAAACGAACTACCGCAGAGTAAAGACGCTGGAACCCCATTCAGCTTGTCCCAGGAGGTTGATAAGCCCTGCACAAACCCTCGTTGTGCAAAGGCAGTAGTGACACCGGGTTCTTAGAGTGCTTAGCACACGCAGCTGGTAAGCGGTCAAATCTGTCCTGTTTGGCCCTGGACAGTTGGCTGGCTATCACGTCTGCTGTAGAACTCAGGTGAACAACTAACAGCGAACAACAAGAAGAAGGCCCTGCACAGCTGCTCACTATGCAGTAGCGAGTGTCACATCTGACACAACACTTAGTGATGCGCCATAGCGATTCCCCTTTATAAAAAAAAAAAAACATCCTTTATCTAAGAGGTAGTAATTAATCAACAGTTTGGAGCTCGTACCACCTACGACATTGTGCATTCTGGTTTATGCTATTCTATGCTATGCTATGCTAATCATCCACCTTTAAAATAAAATATTTTTTTAAACCAATTTGATCTTCAAAATTAGCAAGTTGTTTCACAAGGTTGTGTAGTGGTAACGTGATCATCTCTCACCCCAGCAGGTCTGGGTTCAATCCCAGTTGACGCCTCCGGGATGTTCTGAGGCATAACATCTCTAATCACACCGTTAGTCCCCCCCCGGGGCATGAAGTAGTTCGCCTCCTCGTGGTGTGCCCTGGAAACGTTAATTATCGAACCCAAGGGAGAGATATTGCGGCTAAACGAACTACCGCAGAGAAGCCCTGCACAAACCCTCGTTGTGCAAAGGCAGGAGTGACGCCGGGTTCTTAGTGCTTAGCACAAGCAGCTGGTAAGCGGTCACATCTGTCCTAAGCTACCCTGTTGGACAGTTGGCTGGCTATCACGTCTGCTTGGAACCGAGGCGAACAACGAACAGCGAACAACAAGAGGAGGTTGAGAAGCCCTGCACAAACCCTCGTTGTGCAAAGGCAGGAGTGACGCCGGGTTCTTAGAGTGCTTAGCACACGCAGCTGGTAAGCGGTCACATCTGTCCTGTACGGGCCCTGGACAGTTGGCTGGCTATCACGTCTGCTCTAGAACTCAGGCGAACAACGAACAGCGAGCAACAAGAGGAAGGCCCTGCACAGCTGCTCACTGTGCAGTAGCGAGTGTCATGTCTGACACAACACTTAGTGATGCGCCATAGCGCAACCGGCCCCCTCCCATGACGTAATGCCTTCGGGCGGTTCCGGGGAGGGCAAGAGTCTAGAGCACAGGGTAAGGTTTAGTGGGTCGGGAGAGCTACTTCTCCCATCCCCACACCCTGAGTTATCTTCTCAGGTGTCTGGGAGCAGATTCCCCCCTGTATAAAAAAAAAAAAAAAAAAAAACACCGTTAGTCCCCGGTTCATGAGTTGATGAGTCAATAGGTAGGGACCAGGTGTAGAGGCATGGCGTCGAAAGCATTGGTGCTCACCACGAAAAACAAATCAAGGAAAAAAAATGATCCTCGATTTTCACAAGTTGTTTCACAAGTATTTCATGATATTCTATGAAAATTTCAGTCTTTTTGATGAAGTTATTCTGATATATCTTGGTATTTTTAAAGATTTTTAATTAGATAATTCCATGAACTTCGGCAGAACTTCCCTGAACTTCGGTAAGACTTCGCTGAAATTCAGCAGGAGTTTCCTGAACTTTGGCAAGACTTTCCTGAACTTCGGTAGAACTTCTCTGAACTTCGGCTGGAGTTCTCTGAACTTGGGCAGGAGCTTTCTGAACTTCGGTAGGAGATTTCTTTTTTATGACTTTCTCAATCTAGGGTAATCCAAACAGTCAGTTTTGCATTTCCCTGTTTGGATTACACTAGACTGAGAAAGCCATATAAAAGAAATCTCCATATCAAAAATCTAAAAACTTCACTTCGGTAGGATTTCCCTGAACTTCAGCAGGACTTTCCCGAAGTTCGGTAGGCCTTTCCTGAACATTGGTAGGACTTCCCTGAACTTCGACAGAACTTCCCTGAACTTCAGTAGAACTTCCCTGAACTTCAGCAGAACTTCTCTGAATTTCTGCAGAACTTCCCTGAACTTCAGTAGGACTTTCCTGAACTTCGGCAGGACTTTTGGCAGGGCTTCTCTGAACTTCATCAGTACTTCGCTGAAGTTCGGCAGAACTTCCCTGAACTATGGCAAGACTTCCCTGAGCATTAGTAGAACTTCCCTGAACTTGGATTTTTTGAATTAAGGTTGTCATTTCAGTAGTTGAATTATTATTATTATACAAGAGTATTGTCTTTACGAATACAGTCAAAATTTCGATACTTTTCATTTTCCTAATTTGCAATGCTTGTTGGTATTGGTGCATTTTGAATCTAGCTGGGTCATGGGTAAGAAATCGCGCGGTAACGCGAGTGCCGGTTTACCGGGAAAACAGCCTCTCCCAGGAGACGGCGCGACCACCGGAACTAAACGACCCAGAACTGAAGACAGCAGTGCCACCGCATCGGCAGCAAAAAAGCTGCTGAGCAACAATCCGTTCTCCGCCCTGCAGTACGGAGCCCAGCCGCAGTCGGACCCTGATACGGTGCCGAAAAAAGTGAAGTTGCCACCCTTCTATGTGAAAGCTGGATTACTACATTAAGGAGGGCCTTCGCTGCACCATTCAACGGTGCACGGAAGGCTACAAACTGATGGTCTCAGCCGAAAATCACTACAACGCAGTCCAGGCCCTCTTGGACAGGATGAAGCTGGAGTACTTCTCCCACGACGTCGAGGCCACCAAGCCGCTGAAAGTGGTGTTGCGTGGGCTCCACGACATGGACGAGATTAAGGCGAACGGCCTCAAGCCGGTCGAAATCCACAAGATGACCCGCAGCAAGGCCATCAAGTATCGTGACCAGCTCTACCTGGTCCATCTGCAGAAGAACTCCACAACCGTGAAGGATCTCCAGACGACACGCACTCTGTTCCACATCGTAGTGAAGTGGGAGCGGTATAATCCGACCCACCGTGGCGTCACTCAGTGCTCGAACTGCCTATTGTTCGGGCACGGCACCAGGAATTGCCGCATGGCCAGCCGCTGCATCAAATGCGGCAAAAACCACAAGATCGACAACTGCGACAGCATCGAGGAAGCCACTCCCACATGCGCCAACTGCGGTGCCGCCCACAAGGCCACGAGTAAGGCCTGTCCGAAGCGGGCCGAATACGCCAAGATCCGGAAGAAGGCCTCGTCCAACAACCAGCCCGGTCGCAAGAAGGTTCCGGAAAACAACGCGCAGAACTTTCCTCCGTTATCACCGGTCCAACAACGGCCAATTCCACTGTTGGCGCCGCTCCCACTCAACCAACAGTTGGCTGCTGCCCAGTCGACTGCCGCTGCAGTACCCAGTCAAGCCTCCGACCCATCGACGGATCCCCCTGCTCCGGGATTGGCTGGTACAACCGGCGAAGCATCCGACGATTCTCCGCTGTCAACGGATGAGATCGTCACACTGCTGGCCCAGGCCATCATCATCAAGCGCACCTGCGCTACAAGAACACAACAGCTCCAAGCTATCATCTCCTTCGTCGCTAATTATGGACCGTGAAGCCATAAAGATCGCCAACTGGAACGCTCGCTCCGTAGGGGCGAAAAACATTGAGCTTGCAGACTTCCTCCGCAAGCACGACATCGACGTGGGCCTTCTCACCGAGACCCACCTCAAGACCTGTGACAGCCTCTGGCTGCCCGACCACAGCATTGTCCGGCTTGATCGCACCAGCTCCAGGGGGGCGGTGTCGCGGTCATCATCAAGAAAGGCATCAAGTACTGCACCCTACCTCACTACCGCACTTCCATCATCGAGGCTGTCGGCGTGGAAGTGGAGACATCGACCGGAAACGTCCGGTTCATCGCGGCCTACTGCCCCCGGCAATGTACCGTTAGCAATGGTACAGCACATCAGTTCAAGAACGACCTTGCCATCATAACCCGCACCAATGCCCGCTTCGTAATCGGAGGGGACCTGAACGCCCGGCACGAGGCCTGGCGAAACTACCAGCAGAACCAGAACGGCCGCCTATTATTCGACCATTCCCAGCATGGTCTCTATTCCGTCTGGTTTCCGGACGAACCAACCTTCACATCACCGGCGGGCAACCCATCGACGCTGGACCTGTTCTTGGCAAACACTGGATTAGCCAAGCCGGTTGCCGTCAACGACCTGAGTTCGGACCACCAACCGGTGCTGAACGAGCTGGGCTGCAACATGGCCCCTGCACCGTGCCTGCGGAAGGACTACCATCGAGTCAACTGGGTCCAGTTTCGGCGCGTGGTCGACCACCACATCGTCGACAACCCACCACTCGACACAGTGGAGGACATCGACCGGGCCCTGGAGGGTCTCCATCAAGCCATATCCGTGGCTGACGAAGAGTGCGTTCGACGAGTTCCTGTGAGGGGTAAGTTTCAAGCAATTGATTCCTACACCAAACTCTAGATTCGGCTCAGAAATGTTCGTAGACGCCAGTTCCAGCGGACTGGGGATCTGCAGCGTAAATGCGAAATGGTCGATCTGAATCGGCAGATCGCTTCCCTTGTGCCGTCCCTCCAGAAGAACGGATTACAGAGGAACAAATTTGCTCAGCGCTGAAACACAGTAAGAACATGAAGGCTCCCGGGTTTGACGGAATATTAGAGTTGAAAAATCTCAGCGCGAGGGTGCACTCGCTGCTGGCTGCCATCCTCAACAGGTGCCTGGAGCTGCACTACTTTCCAAGCATCTGCAAGGTGGCAAAAATCATCCCGATCCGCAAACCTGGGAAAGACCCTTCACTAGCTACAGACCAATTAGCTTGCTCTCAGCGCTGAGCAAGCTGTTCGAAAAATTGATCCTCAGCCGACTAAACAAGTTTGTGGAGGAACATGACATTCTTCTTCCGGAACAGTTCAGGTTCCGCAAGGGGCATTCCACCAATCATCAGCTAGTGCGGGTGATGAATAACATCCGAAGTAACAAAGCTGTATCCAAGTCCACAGCCATGACTTTGTTAGACGTCGAAAAGGCGTTTGACAATGTCTGGCACGACGGACTTATATACAAGCTTTGTAACTCTTACTTTCCACCATACCTTGTGAAAATCACCCGTAACTACCTCCAGCAAAGGTCGTTCAGGGTGTCGTTGAATAGCTCCCTTTCGGGACAATTTCCGATCCCAGCAGGTGTTCCGCAAGGGAGTCTGCTGGGACCACTGCTTTACAGCATCTACACGTCGGACATCCCTCCTCTAGGAGACGGTTGCGTGTTCTTCCTGTTTGCAGATGACACCGCGATAGCCGTCAAGGGTAGGATGCCTCGTGAAATTACGAACAAGCTCCAACGATGCCTTGACACCTTTACTGATTATGCCACCACGTGGAAAATCAAAATCAACGCCTCGAAAACCCAAGCGATCATGTTCCTTCACAGACAATCGCCAAAACTTAAACCGTCTCCCTCCTGTACCGTAATAATGGATGGTACAAGGGTCGAGTGGTCCACTGATGTTACTTATCTCGGGATGTTGTTCGATGAGAAGCTCCTGTTCCGCTCGCACATAGAGAAAACCCTAATTAAGTGCTCCGCCTTGGTTAGGTGTTTGTATCCGCTCATTTGCCGCAGATCCCGCCTCTCAAGGCAAAACAAACTGGCTTTTACAAACAGATCATAGCCCCCGCGATCTTCTATGCCGCCCCGGTGTGGGAATCGTGCGCTCAGACCCACAGGAACAAAATCCAGGTTGCACAGAATAGAGTGTTGAGGATGATCCTAGATCGTCCATTTGACACAAGAATAGCAGACCTCCATCAAGAGGCAGAAATTCCCAAAGTAGATTCCAAAATTGAGGATATGACAACCAAATTTATCCAAAAATGCAATCTTTCTGAACATACTTTAATAAGCAATTTGTACATAGTAGGTTAAGTGTATATAGTAGAGTAGGTTAGTTTTAAGCTGTAAATAGTAGTATTAAGTAGTTTCTCTTCAATTAAAAAAAAAAAAAACAAAACGAACCAATCCCACCAAGGTGGTCGACAGTGTACTAAGTCTAGGACTAATTCTGTAAAACAAATTTTGAATTTTGTCCATACCTAAAGATGAAGAAAGCAATTAAATCACTTAGACAAATGTATATGGTAATCATCCAAGTCGAACTGATATAAAGATCATTTAAACTAAATTAAACAAAATAAGCATCATTCTTTGTTAGACCGTCAATCAGGTCAGTATGTATTGAGCTCGCTCTCTAGAGTTATATGGAAAGTTTTTCGCATCCATTTCCTGTCAACCGTACCCGAAGGCAGCTTAAACAGCATTAACATTGCCTGGACGTGGCAAGGGAGGCAAAGGACTCGACGAAGGAGGAGCCAAGCGTCATCGTAAGGTGTTGCATGATAACTTACAGGGTATTTCCAAGACTGTAGTCAGGCTCGTCGTGATAATGCGTATCTTTTTTTGGTTTGTTTTTTTCGTCGATCTTGCTTTCCGTGCTGAGCACCAATGCTACCGACGTGCCAGGAAGGCAGCTTCCACACCTGGACCCTACCTATCGACCCATCAACTCATGAACCGGGGACCAACGGCTTTACTTCCCATCCGAAGGAAGGCGTGATCAGAGATGTTATGCCTCAGAACATCCCGGCGGCGCCGACTGGGATTGTACCCAGGCCTGCTGGGGTGAGAGGTAATCACGCTTACCACTACACCACCGGCGCCGTTTGTGATAATGCGTATCTCCGGTCTGATCTACGAGGAAACCCGAGGTGTGCTGGAGGTGTTGCTGGAAAACGTCATTCGTGACGCTGTTACCTACTCTGAAGACGCCAAGCGGAAGACCGTTACCGCAATGTACGTAGTGTACGCTCTGAAGCGTCAGGGACGCACCCTGTATGGTTTCGGAGATTAAGCTTCGTTCATTTTCCCTATCTGAAACGGCCCTTTTCAGGGCCAATAACTAATTTCAAAAGAGATGGTTTAGGAGTTCTACTGAAATTCCTGCAACCAGCAAAATGGTAGCAACCAAGCTTCTAATCCTGAAGCAACTGGGCCGACTCTCTGAATGCCCATTTCTCGTAACGAAGTTCGCTGCCTTTCCAACCACCGGGTCAACCCGTGTCCAGCAGTAGCCGTAAAAAGAAGTATTTATGGTGATCATATCATATGGTTGACACAAAACTGCAGGACTGCCTATTCTTTGCTGCATAAAGCATAAATATTTACGTTTTTTTGACAAAACTCAGGTAATCATTACAAATCCTGACGTTGTCCTCTTTTATTCATTCGTGTTGTTTTCAAAGATCTAAACGTCATTAATACCTGAGATTTGTCAATTATGTAAATATTTACACGTAATGCATTGAAGAATTACATTGAGAAGATAGAAATTCAAATTAACTCTTAAGCCAGAAAATTTGTGTGACCCTGAAAATGGCCGTCTGATTTGTCAGATGAGTTCTAATGAACACAGCATGGCTTTGCTGTTGGCGCACACTCCGGTATGGTGCAAATTGGCAACGATGATAAATGCCCTGAGTTAAAAGCCTACAACTCGAAAAGGGACATAATTGGGCGATGGTTTAAAGTGTAAGAGTTATACTTTTTACTGTCAAGGCGAACGTTGCGAACGAAAATTAAGTCCACACACGATCCACCAACACTAGTTGCCTCCGAAGACTTTGAAACCATGTCCAGGTGCAAATGTTTCGGCCCTTTTCAGGGCCACCAACATTTTCCAAAAGTATTAAATTTCTGAACATGTCCCAACTAAAATTCACATCAAAAGGTTCTTTTCAGTGCAATCATAGTCATACTAAAAAGTATAAACAGAGAGAACCCCGCTCAAATTACTATTCCTACACAAAACACAAGCTCATGTTGCAGTTAAGAAATAACATTTATTATATAAGACCACGTAGTCCTACGTCACTATTGGGTACAACCTCATAGGGCTGTCCCTTGTAGTGTTTTTTTTTTTATTGTGTTACCGAAGTGGATTACTATCCTTAGCTATGGAGGAATTCTCCTGATATTACTCGCTGCATGAAGAATCATGGCAAATTATAAGTGACTGATTGGACGATGGTGCTACCGTGCTACCGTTCCTACCACTGCGTTTCTCAGTGTTAGAGCTCTGATCGAAATGAATTTTATCCACTACAATATCGAAGTTGGGATAGTTCAGGTTACAACAGGCGCTATTTCGGCTGCAACCACCACCGAGCTAGCAACTTGACAGATCAATGGCCCCCAAAACAGCTGAGAGTGACCTACAAGGAACCATTTTTTCCCCCACAGATTTTTTCCAAATATACCGTGTAGCTCAAAATTGAGCGTATAATTTTTTGGGCAATTTTTTGAAAGACTGTGAGTAGAGAGATTTTTGAAATCTTTGCTAGTGGTTGAACAACTAATTATTGATTTATCAGTATAGCTTTGGACTTTGTTGGCATGAAGTTTGAGTAATTTCGGTAAAACGGTCGATTTTCAACTTTTATCATAGGATTTAAGTAAAATGAACGGCATTTTAAAGATCTTTGTTATGACTACATATTAGAAAAATTTAAATATGTTTGGCTCATTGCATTTCAAGAAAATGTGTATTTTAGGAAATCTAGTTTTTTTTTTCTAAAATAGCTCTAACTTCTTACACACTTATCCAAATAAGCCCAATACTTTACCGATAACGAATAAATGGTTGATGAGACAGCAGCCAAAAATTTAGAAATCTAAATTTTTAAGTTGTGATCGTACAGCTGTTTTTCTTAAATGTACCGACAGCTCGCTCAATTTTGAGATACACTGTACATCCATCAACCTCGATTTGAATGCGGAACCTGAACTCCGTCATGGCACTCCATGTAAAAAGTATTAATTATTTCGATCAAACAAGATAATGGACAATGTCTCTCGAGCACACAAAAAAAACTGACCATCGCATCGTCCTTGTCATGAATGATGATAATGATGTCTCAAGCAAAACGAAAAAAAAAACACAACCGGGTCAAGCTGGAACGTTATTAATTAGCTCCTATTTTCGCTACAAGAACCCTTTTCTCGCCCATTTTTTTTTCTCTCCATGTTGCAAAATCTGAAAGATTGAGAAAGATTTTCGTCCTGGAAACAAAAGGAAAACCACACGTTGCTATCCACTCCTCCCCCCATTCGGCGCCCTTGCGCTTGTTTCCAGTGAAGTTGATGACGGTTTTCCTGGAACTTTCCGGGGACGGCTAAAACGAAAATCTCGGCCGGTTAAAATCAATGACCGTCATCCCGGGGGTAGGAAACAATCTTCGAGAGGGTGCGGCTGCCTTTCATGTTTTCCCATGCCCATGTCCAAGTTGATGTTGAAAATTGCTCGTTTCAAAAACAGAAAAGGATGAACCGGTAAAAATGGCAAAGTTGACATAATTAATATCGTAGCTTAGAGGAAAACTTTACAAGTGAATCATTTAATTCAGGTAATTGATCACTTTGGGCGGTTGGATAAGGTTTTGGTTGGCCTCCAAGTTTCATGGGATATGATTGAATTTTCCGAATGCCGCATGTAAATTTTGCAATCTCCATTCCGACATCATCGGAAAAGCAATAAAAGTATCAATTGGAACGATTTCGGATTCTCCGCTGACGACGACGCTATATTGACTTTGACCACGTACCAGATGACGCAACCGTGTCCACCCACCGCCACTCACTTATCGCCGCTGCTTCCCTGTGGAGACCTTGAACCATTTTTCTCAGTAACAGTGAGTGGGGCGTTGCTGCAAACCGGGGGAAGATATAAAAAAAAGTCAAAGTGTTGATGGGAAAAGTTTCTTAATTTATTTTTTGCTACACTCTAGTTGCTCTAGCAATTGTGTTTCCCATTCCTCGAACGTCCCGATGATCGGATGCAGCAATACTTCTCTTTTCTTCCCTCAGGTGACTCTGCTGAAGGATATGCTTTACGATCCTAAGTTGAATTTCAGGGTAAGAATTCATTATCCCTTTCGGTGAAGAGGTGGAATCTGTTCTTCGTCGAAACTTCTAAGGATGATTGGATTAGCTGAACATAAGCTGATTGCATCGTAGTCCGCAAAGGTAACCAATTCTTTTGTTGGTTCCATTTGGGGTCCAAAACAACTGTGCAAAATTTGGGGACTATTGGTTGTAACCCGGCTACACCATATTATTACATTTTAATGTTGCAAAATTATGACCGATAAACTGAATCTGATTATAGTTTGTCCTTTCTACAAAATACTATCAAATAGCGAAAGCTGTAATTCAATACAGTTGACGTCAATTATATTGTTTCATACTAACATATTTTTGCAAGTTTGAACTGACCTTTCCTAGTTTACACAAGGCACCATAGGTTTTATAGATCTGATCAAATTGGTCAAAACAGCAACCATCTATCTAGTTGAGCTTTCAAATTGAAGCAAATAAGTATAAATCAATTCGTATACTCGCCGGCCTTGGTGTGAGCATTTAAAACTGAGCTGTCACTATACAATAGGGTGTGTTGATAGCAACCTTCTATCTAATCGAGATGTCGACTTAAGCAAATCATTAGTGTCAAATGGCACTAGTGGTTATTGATGTTTTCGATTGAGATACGATAGTTTTTGTCATTCAGAACTTAGGACAGCAAACTTCTATCTAGTCGTGCTGTCAAGTTAAAGCAAGTAATAAGATGCACACTAGTGTGACATGGTGAGTGAATTCTGAACTGAGCTGTCCATCATCCAATAGGTCATATTCATCACAACATCCTTGTTCAAGACCGCTACCTTTTATCTATTCGAAGTCGCTAGTTGAAGCAATTAGGAGTTAAAAAGTATACCAAAGTCTGTTCCAGTTAGTATTTGGCCACTTCTTTTCAATTACTGTAGCGCCTCTAGTTGTCGTAGCAAGAAAGTCTCTTTCTTCTTCTTCGCATTTCAAGCTTATTGCATATCGCATATTAGCTTATTGCGTGCACTCAACTTAGTGTTCTAGATGCACTTCCACAGTTATTAATTGAGAGCTTTCGATGCCTGTACCATTTTTGCATTGGTATAATTGTGTGGCAAGTCCAATCATACTTCTATGCCCAGGGAAGTCGAGAAATTTTCCAACCCGAAAAATTCCTAGACCGGACTGGGAATCGAACCCAGCCACCTCCAGCATGGTCTTGCTTTATAGATGCGCCTTTACCGACTAAGCTAAGGGATATCTTTTTGACCCGGATTGTTTATTTAGTAGCGAAAATTTCTTAAGGATTCATATACTTTTTCAAAAGTAATCGAGGATGGAACGTGACAGGCGTGAAAAAATTCTGCACACTCACGTGCAAAATCTAACGTGGTCAAGAGGAATGATTGCAAAGGCTCTCGACTGTAAATACCGTGCTTAAACGTTACCGGGAAACACTAATGTTGTACCGTGCAAAACAAAACAAACGTAGAAGTGGAACATATGACCGAAAACTACGAACGAAGGTCATAAGAGCAGTCCAAAAGAATCCTGGGATCTCCGGTCGTGATTTGGCGACCGGAGGTTCAGTGCGGCACACAGTACAGTTCGGCGAATCTGTATGCGAGAAGGTTTCCGGTCGTGCCATGCCATCAAACACTGACGCTGAAACAAACCCTGGTTGCCAAAAAACCGTGCAAGGAAGTTGAACGAGCAGATTCTGACCTAGTATAACGGATGTATTTTGATGGACGATGAAACTTAAGTAAAAATAGACTATGGACAAATCCCATACCAAAACTTTTACTTACGTTTAGGGGGATGCTCGGAATAAATTCAAATTTGTCTTTGCAGATTTGCGGAAAGAAAACAAAGGTTTTCATCACTGGAGCCGCTATGAATGGACAACATTACAGGGAGGAGTGTCTCGAGAACATAATTTTGCCGTTCATTCAATCACTCGAACGTCCCGTAAAGTTCTGGCATGACTTAGCCAGCTGTCATTACAGTCGCGATGTCATAGAATGGTATAAGCAGAATAATGTCGATTTTATTGAAAAAAGTATCAATCCACCAAATTGTCCAGATTTTTGTCCGATTGAAAATTTTTGGACAATTATCAAGCGCAAATTCAAGAAATGTGAGAAATGGAACAGACTTTAGTGGGATGTACACCATCCAATAAGTCTCTTTCACTTGAAAAACATGTCCAAAGACAGAAACCTTCTAGCTAGTCAAGATGTCAAGTTAAGCAAATAATTTATTAGTGCCACCTGGAAGACGAATTCTGAACCCAACGATTCACCTTTCAACTGCCTTATGCATCTGAACATATTTGAAGAAGACTGCAACCCAGTGATACCATGGTTAATTTGGAAATAGTGACTAATTTAGAATTAACCTTTGCGCCCATGTAGGAAATAAGGATTAATATTTCTTTTTCAACAACTGGTTAACCTGGAGGGTCACCAGTTCTAACCACCATGACTTCACTGAACATTTTTTTTAAATCGTGAAAGTGAGGTTACTCACTGACTAAGTAAAATTTTCCTCAAAAACCTGCTCGAATATTATGAAAATCAAGAACAAATTTACCCAGGCCGATAAAATTAAATCAATACCTGAGCCGAATTCAACTCATAATTGCATTACATTGCGTATCGCCATTGCACAGTGGTGCAGAATGCAGATTTAGGTGGAATGATATGTTTTGAGCCTGAAATTGAAACTTTAGACTAAAAGTCTCTTGTACAAAGTTGTTCCTTATAGTTAGGCCCTCATTTTTATGACAATGAATTCTAGGGTGGTTCCTATTATCATTAAAATCAAAAATCTAACTTTTTTGTTTGAATACAATAAGGTATACATTCTTCAGCAAAGTTTAAAGCTGAGCTAATTTCAAGCAACTTTGTTGAAAATAACTTTTTTGTATCTCTTAAATTGGCCGATTTAGAGCTATTTTATTGAATTGAGTTAGGGTGGCTCTGAAAAAAACAGTTTTTTACTCTATTTTTCTTATTTCGAATTTCTCAGCAAAGGTGTCTTCAGATCTTAAGAAGGCGCAAATTTTTGCTGCACAAAGCTTGTCAATATCTTAAGCCGATCAAGAGTTATTGACGTTTGTATACTAAAAATATGCACTTTTCAAATGTTAATATCTCTGGTTGGGGCAAACAAAAAAAAAGTTTTTTTGCAGCATTTGAAAGGGCGTACGTTATTCTCAATAATATGAAATAAATGAAGGTGTATTATTTTTTAAACTCGTATAAAATCAATTTGAATTTATTCATATTTTTTACTATATTTGAGTATATCTTTTTTATTAGAAGAGATACAGGCAACAAATTCAGCCATAAAACATTCGTCTTAAAGAGTTTTAAAAGTCTCTAGAAAGTAACTTTCATGAGAATTTTCAAATAAAAAAGTTATTGCTAAAAAACTATTTTTTCCAGGAACACCCTAAGTCAACTCCGAAAAATTACTCTAAAATGAGAACGTTAAGAGATAGTAAAAAATTTTCTTCGACGAAGTTGCTTGCAAGTAACTTAACTACAACTTTTTTCAACAACACATGTTTATATTTTGTAAAACAAAAAAGTTAGTTTTAAAAATTCCCTAATTTGAGGACCACCCTGACGTTTGCAAACACCAAAAGAAGGGAATTTTTAAAAACAAAAACTTCTTCGAAGACACTAAATGTCCAAATATTGAAACAAATGTACTAGCACATTTTATATAAATTTGTCATTAGAGTGGTCCTATGAAATCCATCTTTTGCCAATAACTTTTTTATTTGAAATTTATCATGAAAGTTACTTTCTAGAGACTTTTAAAACTCTTTAAGACGAATGTTTTTTTTATCTGGATTTGTTGCCTGTATCTCTTGTAATAAAAATTATATGCTCAAATACAATAAAAAATATGAATAAATTCAAATTGATTTTATACGAGTTTAAAAAATAACATACCCCCAATTTTTCTTATATTATTGAGAATAACATACGCCCTTTCAAGTGCTGCAAGAAATTTTTTTTTTGTTTGCCCCAACCAGAGATATTAACATTTGAAAAGTGCATATTTTTAGTATAAAAACGTCAATAACTCTTGATCGGCGAAAGATATTGACAAGATTTGTGCAGCAAAAATTTGCGCCTTCTTAA
This sequence comes from Ochlerotatus camptorhynchus, assembly GCF_037179485.1. Taxonomy (NCBI): domain Eukaryota; kingdom Metazoa; phylum Arthropoda; class Insecta; order Diptera; family Culicidae; genus Ochlerotatus; species Ochlerotatus camptorhynchus. The sequence goes on along the minus strand of NW_027040852.1, from coordinate 665,985 downwards.
GATCTTAAAGTTATCTCAAGACACCTTTGCTGAGAAATTCGAAATAAGAAAAATAGAGCAAAAAACTGTTTTTTTAAGAGCCACCCTAACTCAATTCAAGAAAATAGCTCTAAATCGGCCAATTTAAGAGATACAAAAAAGTTATTTTCAACAAAGTTGCTTGAAATTAGCTCAGCTTTAAACTTTGCTGAAGAATGTATACCTTATTGTATTCAAACAAAAAAGTTAGATTTTTGATTTTAATGATAATAGGAACCACCCTAGAATTCATTGTCATAAAAATGAGGGCCTAACTATAAGGAACAACTTTGTACAAGAGACTTTTAGTCTAAAGTTTCAATTTCAGGCTCAAAACATATCATTCCACCAAGGTTGCAAAGACTCATTTCAGCTAAAATAATGTTTTTCGGAATAATAAAACCAAAAGATGGTATGATGGCATGTTTTACTTGTAACTTACAAGAAGAGGTTACAAAGTATGCGTTGGAAACATAAAACCTGTAAATTTTGCTTTCTATGAGTCACAATCAGCGATTTGCTGATCGCTGAGTAAGTGAGTGAGTGAGTGAGTGAGTGAGTTTGTGAAAAATCGCTGATTGTGACTCTCATGAAGTGAAATAAACAGGTTTAATATGTCAAACACATTCTTTGCAACCTCTTCTTGTATCCTACCAATTCAAAATTTGATCATGGCATCTAATTGTTTCATAATTTAGAAAAACATTGTTTTAGCTGAAATGAGTCTTTGCAACCTTGCATTCCACCTAAATCTGCATTCTGTACCACTGTGCATTGGGTACTGTAGGGATACCCGTTAAACAAATTTAAAGTGAGCGCCGTTTAAATGCAATTTTAGTTATTCAACGGGGTTCTACCATAGAGGTAGCTCAAAGACTAGAAGGTCCCGCAGAAACGTGCTAAACTTTTTGGCACAGCTCTGGTACTATCTTCGGTCCCAAGCTAATCGATGCACCCCTCGAAACGTAGGAAAATCCACGAACCCCTCATTTTATCTGTCAAACTTTCATAGCGAATCAAAACAAACATAGTGTAGTACTAGAATTTCGACTAGAATGGGGTAACGTAATCGATTTATTTGGGACCAATAGGCTAGTCCAGTAGTGAGCCAATTTAAAATCGTTGAGTCCACGGTATTAAAAAAGTTTTTCCTAGAAAATCGAAGAAAAATTTACTCTTTCATTAAGTAGCTCTTTTTTTTTTGCAAATTTTGAGTCAAATTCGACTCAAAGTTACTCTTATTGATCGTTAGCTAGTGTACCCATAGACTTAAAAGACCTAAAAAATTTCTCTCTTTTTTTTCAAGCAGATTTTTTGAGGAAAATTTTAATCACTTTCTACTATTTTGAGAGAAACCTAACTCAATTTTGAGTTAGTCTCATCAGCCGTGTATGGCGTCTAACGATGTAACAACCAAGAATCTGAAGCGAAACATACAGATAAGCTCTTTTATAACCTCGCAACCGGTCGTCTCTCTCTCTCTCTCTCTCTGTTCTCTCGATAGTCATACAAAGCGAGCACGTGATTGGTTGATTGCCCAAGTAACCAAAAGTTCCGCATTCAACGATAAAACACACTTCTAAGTTCCATCAAGTTCAAATAAAGTTCCGACAGAACCTCCAAGTTCCATAAAGTTCGAATAAAATTCTAACAAAACTTTCAAGTTTCATAAAGTTCAAATATAGTTCCGGCAGAACTTTCAAGTTCCATAAACTTCAAATAAAGTTCCGACAGAACTTACTTCCCAAGTAATTATCAAACCACCACACACCAGATCATTCGTGATTTGGCAACCTAGTTTAGTTGTTAGGTAGGTTCCTGTGCTCAAGTAGGTAGGTTATCAAATTTTTAAATTCAAACCACAACAATCCCATAAAGGGTATCTTGTAAATTAGCGCTAAACGCAATCATCACAGTAGAATAACCAATTAACTAGAACAAAAATGAAGAGCCAAAGGCTAACCAATTGAAATGTTAAACCAAATGTTGAAACATAAAAACCAGCGAATAAACGAAAATTTTACAACCACTCGTTGACGGCATTCTTATGACGGACTTTGGAGAGAGCGCACGATCGGCAAAGGACACCAGCAGAAGGAATAGCAGCAGTAGCGGACAAACAGAGGGAGCAGCAGATTCATGGAACCGTGACTGAGGCTGGAAACCTCGGTCCGGTTGTGATATCGGACCACCAGCTGAGCGGCAGATTCGTGGAACCGTGACTGAGGCTGGAAACCTCGGTCCAGTCACGACAATGGCGCAACTCGGTAAGTGAGAACCAGATAAAGCTTTCTTGCGAGGATGCTGCTGGTGCTCCCGGAGAGGGCAATTGAAATTCCCCTTAGAGTAACAATTCAAACTGAACAGTGAGAACAGAAGCTGATAATTGGTTGATTTACGGTGTACAAAGCTGATTAGCAGCAGGCTGAATATATAGTTGATTAGTAGTGCATGAAGCTAATTGTATCCCCATAATTCAACCTCAATAAGTTAGCTGATCTAAAGATTGAAGAAGCCTTATTTTATCATAACAATACTCCACAAATCAGCAATGCGCTACAAATATTTTGACAGCCTGATTTGTTAAATGTCAGTGTCACTCGTTGCATTTCCGGCATTTTAGTTCTTCTAAATTCTTTTTAGGAATAGCCTCAGGTAGCCGTGGGCTGCGACCATGCCGGAAGTATTAACATTTGTATTTATGTGTTTTGACTGCCATAATGCATTGAATTTTCAGACAGAATTATGGCACTATAATAGCTTTCACATGACCATCGAAATAAATCGCGCACTTGTGTCCACATTGTGTTCACTACACTTGTAAATGAGAGGAATATTTTACTGTCACTAGTTGTTGTTTACAATTCTGCATTGCTGTACCCAAGTAACCTTTTACGTTTTATGCAGTACTACAAGGCTACTATATTCATAAAACCCTGGTCAAGACAGCTTTGCCTTTATTACATCCCCCAAAACCTCATCAAGACTAGAATCTGTCTAGTTGGCCCACCCTGGAGAAGATTTTGAAGGGCATATTTTCGAGGCACTTCAAGATTGATTTGCTGCAAAAAGGTTATACGACGAAAGCATTGAGCACCATTTGAAATCTTTATTAAAACTACAATGAAAGCCATTTGGCATCAATACTCGTGCCATTTGCCTTTGACGCTTGATAAGTGCACTAAAAATAAAGCATCAATCAAAAAGGGATCAATAAAAAGAGATACAAATCATCCGCTCTTGTCAAATTTATTAATCAAAAATAAATCTGTCATAAATTTCATCATTATTAAATTGAGATTATTACCAAAATTATCGAAACTCATATTGTGGTCTATTTTTAGGTGACAAATAAAATCTAATGTGAATTAAGCTACGGAAGATCGAAAAATGTAAGTCCGCCATCGAGAAACGTTGATTTTATTAATTGTTTTTAATTTAGGAAACATAATATAGTTATTTTTTATATTAATCAGTCGAGATAATTTGATGATTTTCGTAATCTCTATTACTGATCATTGATGAATTGATGAGAATAAAGTTATTTTTAAGGAAAACCATCTTGAAAAACGAAGATACTAAAAAAACAAATGGAATAATAACAACATGGCGATTACATAAACATTAATTTTCCATAATCCATTCGTGAAGAAGCTGTTTTTCTTTCATGAAATCCATAACAAATGCAAAATATTTTAATGCTGCTTTTATGACAATAATTTGCAGACTGAATTGTTTTTATCTGAAGCCATTTTGCTTGATCCTATTCCGTTTAGTTTTATGACGGCATTAGTTGCCTGAAAAAAACTTAAACGTCAAAATTTGTTTATTTTTCGATAGTTTTGTTGTGCGATCATTGCAACTAGGTTCTACTCCATCATTGGATCCACAAATTGCGTCCTCGATAAGGGCAAATATCATCCATCGGAAGCAATCAGGAAGTATATCGACGTAACTTGGAACAGGTGAAACCTCAATCGTTCCCGAAAAGTTTCCCTTCTCCGGCTATTACGAGGAATTTTATGTGTGCTTGCTTGGGTTTTTTCATAGGGCCAACTCTTTCGCAGAATGAAACTGCTAGTATGATTCGGAAGGTGGCCAATTTCCAGCTGACTGACAGCTTCTAAATTTTCCATCGGCAGTTTTCCACAGCCCCAGTTTTACACTGCGGCAACGCTATTTCTGGAGAAGGTTGGTCTGTTTTTATTCAGAACGCGACGCAAAAGCCATTGACAATATTTTGTGTATTCCCATCAATATTAAGTGTCACTGAAAGCCGGCAACCAGTGCTTCGTGAACCGCATTCACTTCACTCTTCTCACCTTGTTGTGCGCCCACCTTTGCGAGAGAGTCTGCCTTCTCATTGCCTGGGATTGAGCGATGTGAGGGGACCCATACAAAGGTAATCATATATGATCTTTCGACCAGCAAACTCATCTGCTCCCTTACCTTTGAAAGGAAATAAGATGAGTGCCTACCTTGTTTCATCGACCCAATAGCCTCAATCGAACTGAGACTACCCGAGAAGATGCAGTAATGGTCTATGGGCATATCGGAAATCCTCCCCAATGCAAAGTTGATTGCTGCTAGCTCAGCAACATAAACGGAACAAGGTTCCTGAAGTTTCCGAAAGGCGGTTGAGTATTCATTGAAGACGCCGAAGCCAGTGGATCCATCAATGCGTGATCCATCAGTGAAAAATCTTCTATTGCAATTGACTTGTTGGTGCTTTTCAGCAAAAATGCGGGGAATTGAGATAGGTCGAAGTTGATCTGGAACTCCTTGAATAGCCTGTTTCATGGAGAGATCATAGTCAATGGGGGAACTGTAGTTAGTAAAGCATACACGAGATGGGTTATAGCAAGGAAGGCTAATATCCGATGACATATAATTAAGATAGATTCGCACGAATCTAGACTGGATGCTCAATTCGAGCATTTCTTCGAAGTGTTCAATCACAAGGTTGTTACTGACACTACATTTAATCAATATTCTTAATGAGAGCTCCCAGAAACGGTTCTGCAGGGGTTTTACGCCCGCTAGGACCTCTAGGCTCATATTGTATGTTGAATGCATACAGCCAAGGGCAATACGTAAACAACGATATTGAATACGTTCCAATTTGATTAGGTGGCTTTTTCTTGCCGAGAGGAAGCAAAAAGAGCCATACTCAAGAACTGAAAGAATAGTCGTTTTATATAGTTTAATGAGGTCTTCCGGGTGAGCACCCCACCATGTCCCGGAAATTGATCGTAGAAAGTTGATCCTTTGTTGACACTTTTGTTTCAAAATCGGCATTTATTTGTGATTCAGTATTTAAAAGCCCAACTTGATTTATTTTTTCTCTGTCTCTAGGCGGATCCATATTTTTAGTTTAATTTGTAAACAGTGGAGGGTTTTATGATACACTTTATTGACATTAAAAAGCAACAATGTATGCTTTTTGCGTTTTGTCATGACATCAATAAAAAATACCGAGCAGATTTATGATTGACTAACTTCACAGTTTATTAAGGGATAGAATGCTGCATTAAATTAATTTTTAAAACCAGACCCGTTTTGACTTTATCGTCAGACTTTAAAAGGTTTTTAAAACAGCAAAATTCTGAACTGCTAAACAAGAATATGTTGAGTTATTGAATGCTGTATTTGAACCAAAAAGATTGCGTTTGCCGTCATAAAGCCACAATAAATCAGTGTGAAAGCCGAAAGGCTGTTGAATTGTTACTTGGGTATAATACTCTTCCAGTTGCTGTTATTCAACTTAAATTTGACGTATTTCAAGTTAATGATCATACCTTCTACCACACATATGCTTAAGTAGTCCAGTAGGTATGATAGATGCCTGTAAATTAGTGACTGCCAGTTCGAATCCCGAAATGCAAAGGTAATTTTTTGACTTATAATAACAATATAAGTATGTAAATCCAATTAGTCAGCAACTTGTGTCAGTCCCATAAAAATATATAAGATATGAAGAGGTCTTCCATTATTTTTTTTATTTTTATTATTTTTTTTATTTTAATAAAACTAGAAGGCTGAACAAGGGTAGAAAAAGACTGTTATTTAATGCCTAAAAAAGCTTATAATTTATATCACTGTTAAGCTTTTGGCTGAATAAAATCACCAGATTTAGATGTTCAAAAACTGAACAAACGTTAACGTGGTCTATGTACGACAATTATTCAAACTAAGGCTGAATTAAAATCGATTTAACAACACTTGTTAAGCATCAAATTGTTACCTGGGATGTTTGAAATTATCAATATCGAAACATTTTTGTTTGTCGAACAAAATCTATTAAAGCAAAGCTAATGCCGAAATATGCTATGTATTGGTTGCATTGTACGTAAATCATGTCAACTTTCCCTTCGTGCTCATAACCAAGCCATATTATGAAGTTTATTATAAGTTTTAAACGAAAACAGTAATCTCGGGCCGAAAATTTGCGTGCCACGTCACCTGGAATGGTGTCTATTCTGACATGGGTTGAAGCATATGGTGATGAGATGAAAGATCATTTCTCCCACCATTTGAAGCGGAAATCCTCTGATTGTTGATTGTTCACCCACACACCTCCGAAAATTACCTCATACATATTACATTTTTTTATTCAACGGAAATTTCCTCCACGCTCAGGCTGACACGTTCCACTCTGTTTGATAAGAATCTGGAAGCATAAAACTAGGGTATCACATTTTCATTTGACAAAAAAAAATGCAGCCGGGAGCCAGCAGCAGCGCAGTCACTTAAAATTTGCCCCCTGTTGGTCGGCAGTAGGTAGGTATACTATATGTAAGTTGTGAGAAGTGTAGAACCGGAGATATTTAAAATTTAAGGTATCACATTATCATAAACTTAGCGAGGTTATGTGTTTTGCATTTCTTTTCTTTTTCCTGTTCGAATGAGCAAGCAGGGAGGAGCTTTTTTTTGTAACTTGGCTTGGGTGAGTAAATGCACCTTGGGGACTGAACCGTTTCCGCTGATGCTGCTGCTGCTGCGCTCGCGGTAAATTTTTAATGCGGGTGGACGTAACAAACCTGGTGCTGGCACTTGAGCTTATTCAGATGAAGAAGGATCAAAGAGGAGGAGTTTCAAAAAAAAAAACCAAACGCTGTTGAGTGAAAATTGAATTTGCAAAAGCTCTGCCAGTTGAAAATCTATATGGAAAAAAATCTTAAAGTGATTGATTTTAGCATTGCACCATTTCACCGAATCATGCAATTAATCAAACGACTTTAAACATTTTATAAAATGCTGACAAAAATCTTATTTGGAAATCTCATTCCAAATGATGAGTTGATCAGACGTGATCTTCTCAGATTTGCATGACACAATTATTTGTTATAGAAGACATTCACATTTTTGGTAAAGATCGACCATTTTGAATTATGAAGAAGAAAATCAATATGACGTATTGGATAGGTTTCAACAAATCATAGTTAGAAAACGTCACTTTCAATCGAAATGACGTCTGAGATAAAGTTGTAGGAAAAAAACGACTGACTTTATTTAGCGAGTAAAATTTTACCCTATTTAATTCCTATTGCTTGACAAATTTTCATTTTAATGCTCATGTAAAATCATAATTTCTGTGAAATATTCAAGTTGACACTCACAAATTGAAAAATTCATTTAACAACAACATATATTTTTGACACAGTGCTATGTGCCATTATTAAATATTTAAAGTATGAAGTTTCAGTCTGATTATTCAGAGCGTCTATTACATCTTCAGACCCAGAGCTATATGATTTTTTGGGACAAAATCTTCCATAATTATTGAAAATTATTTAAGTCAAAATAAAATAAGGCCCAACGTTATTAGTTTTATTCATTATTTTTATTTAAATGGGAAATGGATGTGATGTTGGCCTAAGTGTCCCTAATTTGGGCCCATTCAGCAATCGACTAAATTTTCAATAGCGTCCAAAAATATCCATTAGTACCATCCCAATGACGTGTTCATCTAGATAAAATTGATAAATAGCAGATTTTTAGCGATGGACCCAATATCTTAGATCCATAGGCCAACATTAGAACACGTAATAGTCATGACGAATTCGCAAGTGAATTAAGAAAAAATCTTCAGAGCAATTGAAGAAATGTCTTCACTTGTCTTCAACGCTACTTTTCAAATTTGCGAGCAGGTGAGGATGTTAAATAAATCAGATTTACAAAACTAAGTCTTTACATGAGTTCACTGAACTACTGAGACATTATATTCATCGAAGAAATTAAGGAATCCCCGTTTTAATTTCAGAAAACTTCGCTGTAGTTCGAGGAACGTCGTTAAAATTCAAGGAAAGTTGAAGATCTTCATTATGGAACTTCAAGTATGTTCATGGAAGTTAAGTGGAGGAAACTTTTTTGAAATGCACAAAATTCTGAAGAAGTGCAGCAAGCATTGTAGAAGTTTATTGAACTTTATAGAATTTAAGACAATTTTGTTAAAGTCCTGTGAACTTTTAAGAAGCTTACACACATTTGTAGAAGTTCAGCAATCTCCGTATGAGTTCTGACAACAGTTCTGACAATAGTATTACAGTTCAGTGAATTGGGTAAAAGTTTAGTGATTTTTGTTGAGTTTCATCAAACTTTGTTCTGAAAAAGCAATTGTTGAGACCTTTTGAGAATTCTGCAAATAATCTAAGAATCTCATTAAAGATTAGGGATATTTATTTAAATTTAGGAAATTTCGTAAGGCTTCAGTAACAAAGAAAAAGTTCAGGAAACATAAAGGAAATTCAGAAAAACTTTTTATATATTTTGGAAACTTCTAGAGCTTTAAAAACCATCATAGAAATTCAAAAATTCCAAAAAAAATGCCCACGACTGAAAATATTTTAACAAAATCTAATCTTTTAAGAAGTGGGATCTTTGTACATGTCTTGGATGCTTCATATAAGTTCAGAAAACATTATTTAATAACACGAAAGCTATCAAATTCTCAGATATCTTTTCATAATTTCAGCACATTCCGTTGCATTGAAATGGATTAGTACTACTTCAAGAAAATCCATGTTAAATGAACTTCGTTGAACTTCAGGAATGAGAATTAACACACATTTTGGAAGTACAGTGAGCAGCAAACTTGCGCTATGCTTGTGTGAGCCGCACTGATTTCGTTCGTATTCTCATCAGAGTTGCGACCTATCACAATCACGATCGTCAAACAGTTGATGGTAGTAACGCTTGGTACATTCCTTTCAATGTGCTTATCGAAGCACTTTCCATGACCATCCATCAAGTTGACGAAAGAAGTAAAAAGCAACTGGTGAATGTCATCTTCGGTGGTGATCCATCACCATGATCTGGTCATTCCCAACAATCACGACACTCATCTGTGCTCGTTTTGAAGCAGTTGCTGCTTTGCTTGCTTATGTGAGTATGTTGGTGAGTGAGCCCAACAGCTTCCGTTTAATTTTGCCAGCTTTGTTTGTAACTCACACAGCCACGCGTGCCGAGACGAACTTGGAATGCGTAGGCATTGTTTTCATTTTCTTCTGTCGTTTCCCTTTTTCTCATCATCGTACTGCAAAAGTCTTCACTTTTTTCGTTGTGCTTTAAGCTGGGTTTAGACAGGGCAAGTCAATTGATCAAGTCAGTTGAATTCAACTGACTTGAACGCGAATTCAACGTGTAAACCATGACATTCAACTGACTTGGTCAACTCACTTGAATTGAAAAAAGGTCAACCAGGCTCAACTTTTCATGCCAATTGAATTCAACTGAGTTCATCATTTGACTTGCCTAGTCTAAACCCAGCTTTACATCATCAGCAGCGAGTGTTACGTTTTGCCTGTGAACAGCGATTGTTGTTTTCCATGGCTCTACTGGGTGACAAAACGTTCTGTCAGCGATAGTCGGTTGATGCGCTGACGAGTGTCGAGTGAGTGTCGTGATATTTTGCATCACTGATTCTCATTGCTTCTATTTTATTCGATGAACGCAGAATTGAGCAAAACAGATGGACGTGAATGCCTTTGAGTGTAGTAGTGTGGATGATTCCTCACTTATTATTGTTTGCATGCTGAGCCGTTTACGATTGCATTCTGCTGAGGGAGCTGAGTGAGACTTTTTAAAAAATAATCATTTGTCAGTTTCTAGCTATAAACATAAATTGACACATTTAAATTGGTATTAACATGGATAAAATTAGTATACTTAAACACGTAAACATAAGCGTCACATAAATACTGTAAAACTACTGTGGCCAATGCAACTGATTTAAATCACTGACCAAAAAATATCCCACTCGGCTATTTAAATCGTTGGCGTTCGTTTTTACGGTCGAGAAAATTGTTCGACTGCCTTTCAGTTTATCCTTCATTCCTACCTGCAGAGTAGTTTGGTTGGTTGAGTCAATGAATTTCCCATGCTTGGTGAGCAGTGTACAACAGTTTAGAAGTGTTTTAGTGCAGGAAATTTTGTAAAAGTTTATCAAACTGATCAGAAGCTCAGTAAACTTCATAAAAGCACTGGAATTTTTGGAATAGTTCAGATAACTGCTTAAAACTTCAGGGAGTTTCGTTTTTCAAAGATCTTACTTCCAAAAAGCTTTTTGATCTTCCTAGAAGATATGCACTCCGTTTAAGTTCAGGGGGCTACCCAGATCATCCAGGAATAGTCGTAAGGTTCTTTTCGTACGCTTGAAGAAGTACTTAGATGTTCTCAAATCTTATCGGAATTAAGAGAGCCTGGTAGATTAAGTTGCAGGAGATAAATATCTCTTCAAAGAATTTCAAATGTCTTCAAAACGAAGGAATGGACACTTTAAAATTGACAAAAATCGTAAAACAACAACTTCACGTTAGATTTTTAACTATTTGTTAATATGCTTATTTATGAAGTTTATTCACAGAAAAAAAAACGGTTAAAAATGTATTCAAATTTGTTTCCTGTTTAAGAATGTTATAAAAGACTTATAAAAAATGTGACCTAAAGCTGTCATTCAATGAGCCTGAGTCAATTTTCAAGTGTCCAAGGTTTTCAATATTTTTGAAGTTTTTGTTTTGTTTTCATGAGCTTTTTTTGAACAAATAACTATAAATATTGAACAAGGACATTTTGAAATATTTAAATTTTTAGTTTTAGTTTGAAAATGTATTTCAAAATTCGAAAAAAATAAATTATCACGTTTCCTTTTCCTAAAAAGACTTCATCGCTCACGTCATTTCGATCAGATGTGACGTTTATGTGCTAAAATTTATTGAAAAATGGCAAAGATGTCATTTTGGAAGAAAAAATTAAAAGATCCAAAGAGTTGACTTTTAGCAAAAGTGTGAAAGATTTTCTGTAACAACCAATCATGCAAAGCAAACAGCCGGCGCACCTGGCATAGTCGTAAACGTGACTGCTTTCTCATCCCAATGGGTCTGGGTTCAATCCCAACCGAGGCCAGTGGGATTTTTCTGAGGAATACCAATCTCTGGTCACGTCTTCCTTCGGAAGGGAAGTACAGCCGTTGGTCCTAGCCCATGTTTGAATGGGTGCGATATCCTACGCAGGTGTGGAAGCTGCCTTCCTGCACATTCCATTGCCGTCAATGGATGGCAATCGATGTCCGTCGGTGATTGGCACTAGATTGCGGAACAGAGACCGACGTTAAATAAAAAAAATTGAATCAATCATGCAAAGCAGGGTGCCTTCCATTCATTTTAACTAAAAAACGTTTAACGAAATTATGGAACATTAAGATATTATGCTGATATGTTGTATGTGTAAGTAATAAGAAAAGATTGTAAAGTTCGTGTTTGACACATCAAACCTGAAAATTTAGCTTTGACAGAGTGACAATGAGCGTTTTTCTGATCGCCTCTTCGCGAAGAGTGAAGAGCGAAGAGTGGGCGAGATAAATTACGAAATCGCTTATTGCGACTCTCATGTAGCAAAATTGGCAGGTATTATGTGTCAAACACAAACTTAACAATCTTTTCTTGTTGTTTGCATAATCCAAATATTTTCATAATATCTTATTATTCCATAATGTCTTAAAACATTTTTTAAATCAAAATGAATGGAAGGCACCCTGGTGCAAAGTTTCACGCAAATCGAGGAAGGTCGATTCTGAACGATTCATCATTTGGCGTGTAGCTGCATGCAAGTCGGAAATGGACAAATCAGAAATTCATTTTTTTTTTTGCTATTTGACCTGGAATTGCTCAAAACCGTTTGAAATTCAAAAACAATTTATCATTTGCTGTTGCGGTGCCCCTCTTCCCCTATTGACAATTCCTCCTAATCAGCGAACTCGTCGCCGTTGTTGTTTCAATTTTCGGTTCAGCGGTTTTCCCTGCCAGCATCAGTGGCAATAGAAAAACAAAATTCTCCTTGAAACGCACGGAACGTAAAAATCGAAACATGACATCCTAGCGGACGAAACGGAAATGAAATTTACGGATTCACTCTTTTGCAACCCGCTTTGGCTTCAATTTCCCACCGTCAAGACACGCAGGGTGCGGGTGCGGTGCAGCAACCCGGCTGGACCCCGATCGCACCCAGCGAAAATAAGTTGTTTTGTATCGATAGCAACAGCAAATCAAATATTTCCTTTTTCTACGCTCGCTCCCTGCTGGATGGCTGGATGGTTCGAATTCGATTCGAAGTTGTTCGCGATACCCGAGGAAACCGGATCGCACAGAATAGAAGAAGGAAATCGATGCCGGATGTACGGGTAGCAAAGTTGATACGAGCAATGGAGAATGGGGAAGTTGGGAAACTTTTTCTCTCTCCCAATCTCAGTCGGGAGCTAGCTAGAGACTGCGATGCTACTTTTAAGCTAACATGGTGCCACGCCGTTGATTGCAAGCTAGGAAAAACTCCTCCCTGTGTGGAAAAGTTTCACATTAGAACTTCTAATGAAGACGCTGTGAAGCTCGGGAGATGAGTTTCCGTTTGCTTTGTGGTTGATTTTTTTCTTCTTCTTCAAATTGTATTCTGCATCGTTTTTTTTTTTCGGGATCAAGTAAATTGATAAGTCAGATGATGTTCATTTCAGCCTTGCTATAAAATCCATCCAATTGCACACGGGAAAAAATGCATTCCGAAATTCGTGAACCGGAAGTTACGAATTTCGGTATAAGTCAATTATTTTTTGTTTACGAAAGTAGGGTAGATGTACCAGTTATTTAAATAAGTTTAAATTATGGAATTCCCACAAGCCATAATTGTAACGCATCATAATAGGAACGTATAGCCATAACTGGCACATCTACCCTACACCATGAAAATAAATCATAAAATCGTGTCCCAGGCGCAATAATAGCACAGGCAATAAAAGTAATAGAATCGTCATTATTCGTTCATCTACAGGGTGTTTTAGAAAGTATAAGCACACTTTCAACTCGCCGCCATTTCTCCCCCTATGAAGTAAATCAGCTGTTCATCGATGTTTGTTGCTTTTTACTTATTGTTCAACAAGTTTGTGTGCGCAAAGTACATTTTTTTTTTTACGTAGGACTACGTCTGTGATTTCTATATGGGGGTCTAGGGGAAGTACAACTTGATCTGAAGTAATATTTGGTGTAAAAATTGCACAAAATGGTAGTTATTATAGATTTTAGTATAAATATAAATGATATTAACTGTCAAGCTACAAAGCAAAAATATTTAACAGTGTAACTTTAACGCATACATTCAATTACGTTTCACCGTTTATGTTTATGTTTACTGCAGCTTTCTGTTGTTCATCATTTTTGCCTAGATTTTCGTTTTCCATAGCTCTGATCGTTTTCGGCTTCGGCTCTTAATGATAAAAACGACACTGGACGTTCCCCCAGCAGCAAATCTCTCCAGGTTATAGGCTCATGGCGAATTGAGAGTAATACGACCACGGAACCATCACTCTGGGACTCCGTTTACAGGGACGGCGTAGTTAGTTGATTCCCGTTCCATCGGAGGACAGTACATTGACGTGGAAATTAATGGCTCTTTCCTGGGAACGGAAGTGCGGCCGAATTTATTAGAACAAGGAGCGGTGGCGGTGGCCAGCAAGATCATCAAGGAATGACTTGCCTGTCGTGTGAAATCCATTTTTGATTAAATAAATGTCAAATGTACACTTAAAACCAAACATAGTCAAACACAAACAAACAACTGTCAGACTAAGTATAAGATTCGCAAATATCACACATATTAAAATATTTAATATTTCCACCATCGATATTGATGCCGATATTTGGAGCTGTCCTTCCCCTAGATGGGGGTACACTTTGTGAAAACCAAAAATGGAACATGTAACAAAATTATGAAAGATTTTTAACATTATTAACTCAGCTACCCCTTTACCAATTTCAATAATTTTATCACCAATCGATCAGAAATATTTCTAAGCATCTGTTATATGCAAGACTTTATCATTTTTCAAAATGTCACTATTGAAAATTGCACGAAAGTGCAATCGTTGCTATGATATTTAAAATTACCACCTATTGTTTGCGAAAAGCGATTTCCCTAACACAGATTTCAAAGTTGAATTCCATCCGGTCTCACCAAACGGTGTTCATTGAATCACCGCGTGGTGAGTGGTGGTGTTCACCAGTACACAACAAAAGGCTGCCTGCAAGAAGTGCGCTCCATCCCACATGAGCATCCATAGAAGGAAGAAGAAGCCGCACCGCTATTGATCGGAGTCAGTAGCTCTTCGTGAGTCGCTGTGGGCCATCTATGTCAAGCGCGTCGTACTAAAGAGTATAAACAGAGAGAACCCCGCTCAAATTCCTATTCCTACACAAAACACAAGCTCCTGCTGCAGCTAACAAATATGATTTATTATATAAGACCACGAAGTCCTACGTCACCATTGCGTACAACCCCATAGGGCTGTCCCTTGTAGTTTTTTTTTACAAATTAATCAAAATGCGAGGCATTTCCTGGAAAAAAAACCCAAACAGATCGTGCACAAATGGTGCATTATTGTGCCTATCAGTAAGGAAGTTGACGAAAATGTAGGAAGTAAGCAGTCCAAACCGTCATACTGAAGTTCGGTGAAGAAGTTACTTTCAAGGACACATCGAAACCTGGCTGTAAATCAGGACCAGTGGATCGGAAACTGGACCAGAAGATCACCAAGCTTTCGTCAATAAGAAAAGTGCCTCTGTTCGAGATTTGGCCAAAAAGCTGAGAGCATCGATGAGTAACGTCAAACGTGCCAAGGCAAGAAACGGGCCGAAAACGAAGTCAGAAATAAGCCGCATCCGTCAAACCGAGGGCTCGCAAGGTATATGATAGCCTGGTGTTTGGAAAATTGGTTTGTGCTATCATGGACCATTGGGCATTCGTCAAATTTAACTACAAGTCGCTTCCGGCAGGTCAATACTACACAGTCCGTGATGGTCAGGAAGTCGACGAAACTGATAAGTCAATAGTTACAGAAAAATTTAATTAGAAGGCCACTGTTTGGCAAGCGATATGTGAGTGTCGCAAGTTGTCAAAGCCATTTGTGACGAAATTTACGTTCAGGAGTGTTTGCATCGGCGTTTGCAGCCCATGATCCGTCAACACGATGAACCAGTGCTATTTTGGTCCGATTCGGTGTCAATGCACTACTCGAAAGACACGGTAGAAAGCTCGTTGATGAAAAGTGAAAACAGAAGGGGTCCCAAATTACTTCCTTGAGGAACGTCGGAAACGTTCGTGAACACTCCAGAACGAGAAGCTCCAATGTTTACGCAAAGCGAACGGTTCGTAAGGTATGATTTGAACCACTCCGAGTTTCTCAAGCTTGCTCAAAAGAATGTTGAGGTCTACTCAATCAAATGCAGCATAGCAATCAGTGTAAACATCGTCGATTTGTCCGCCAGAGTCCATGGTCCGAACGCAGAGCGACACGAGTTCGATCAAATTGGTTGTAACTGACCGTTTTGGTAAGAATCCATGCTGAGCCGTGGAGATGTAGTTTTTACAAGAGCTGAAGAGCGCCTCATTGATGATGATCTCGACTACTTTGCAGCAGCAACATAGTGATAAGATATCTCTCTAATTCTGGGTATTCCTTTTATCGCCTTTCTTGTGGATGAGGAACATATACGAAAATTTCCACGCCTCCGGAAATTTACTCTCCAGATTAAATAGATTCACCAAGGGAGGGAGCCACGACTCCGAATATAGCTTCAGAACGGACGCAGGAATGCCGTCTGGGCCGGCAGCAAACGCGAGTTTCAACCTTTGAAGAGCTAGATTGACGGTATGTCCACTGATGTGAAACGGACGGAGCTCAAATGCATCTCTTGGAGAATCACTTAGTATAGCAATCGTGACTTGATTTGGTGATGCCGAAGATTCATTGAACGAACTCATGAAATGTTGAGCGAAAAGGCGGCAGTTCTCCAATCCACCGGGACGAACTGACTATGGCAAACCAACTTCGTTCTTTATTGATTTTACAAACGACCAGAAACGGTTTGGATTTCTGCGAAAAGATGATTGCGTACGGAAGACTTATCGTCGATACAGGAAGCTGTTGTATTTCCTATACCGTTTCAGTCGACGCAAGTGATCGTTGAACCACGGGAGCTTTGGTGCGGGACGGGTAATAGGTACAAATTTAGCAATGATGTCCCATGTCGATGCGAAAAAGCAGCACTTATCGCAGCATAGTCAGCTCGATGGAAATCCAGTGTAGGATTGTTTTCGGAACAATCCTCAAAAACGATTGGCACTGGGAGATTGTTATAAGCAACAACGCAACTCAGAAGCTTCTTCGAGAACTCAGCATTGGATTTGGGAACTTGTAATTTTCCCACTTCTTGCTGAAAGCTTTGTGCACCGCTTCAGTTGTTTGTTCGGAAAACCTCGTCAAACCGTTTTGTTTGCTGTGGCAGAATTCCACAGGCTGTGGCAGAATTCCACAGGCTGTGGCAGAATTCCACAGGCTGTGGCTTCCATGATTGGTAAAACTCACTAATGCATTGCTCGTAGCCTTACTCCACCGGAGCAAAGGCTGGTTATAATCTCCGAGCTGCAGAGCATAGTCAATGAATTCCCAAATTGGAAACGATAGAGTTCACATGGTCCTGAATACTAATTACATCGTTGCGGTGGTCAAGAGGTAAATAGATCGCGCCTGCACTAATAACTCGGCACATCTGCTCTAGAGTATCGGCAGCAGGTGTCGGATCGATATAAAAGTTCCAACGAGTTGAAACAGCGATCATGACTGGAGGCATTACGGTCTGTACGATAAACCGAAAAGGCATTCCCGAACAGCTGAGCACTGTATAAACGGTAATCGAGAAATGGGCTAGCGGACAAAAAGAACGAATCCACCTTGGTCCGTAGTCCTCGAACATTCTGGTAGTATATGCGCAGGAGATGAGCTACGTTTACAGCGCTAACTGCAACTGATGTGTTGTCGGCCGATGGAGTCGTGGTGGAAGGTGAAGAACTGCATACAATACCACTGGAATTCGAACAGACATCAGGAAGAGGCAGACTTGATGGAGCCTAGCGTAGCATTTTTCTGATGAGTAGAATGCCTACTGCCAAATCATTCCACTGAGTTCAGAGCTTGTGAGCAGCGTTGCCAGATATACCGATTTCCAAACTAGATACCGATATACAGATAAGGTTCCTCAGAATAACGATTTTTAAGATTTTATACCGATTTATACCGTTTTTTTTTTAAATAATCAAAATTATTATTGCCTGCCCGCGCTCGAATTCCGGAGAAAATTTTTGTGAGATAATTGTATCTTTTTGAATACCTCATATTTTGAGACTTCAAAGTTCTAAACAATCATCTCTAAAGATGCCTTATGCTTGATACTCTTTCGAATAATGTTTGCATTTCCTCACCGTTTTTGGCTATCCATCAATCGAGAAATAGTCGATGGCTCTTTCCGGTAATTCCTAGGGAATCGAGAAATATGTTGTATACATTATTTAACTTCCGAAAGTTTTCATTCATTTTTAAACTTCCTGAAGTTTCATCCAACTATCCCTGGAATTTTCTTCCACCTTTTTCATCTTCTCCCGTCAGTTTTTTAACTTTCCCGGAGCTTCAAGGATGCTATCAGATTTTTTTTGCGGATCCACACTAGCTGCAGGCACATTTAAGAAGTTCTGAAACTTCAGAAAAGTCCAGACTTTTGTGTCAGTTTTGATAAATTAGAGACGGTTTCATAATGTTCTCTTAAAGTTCGAAAACCCGGAAATTTCAGAAAATTCCAGCGAACTCCAGTGAACTCAAGGAAACATCATAAATATTTTGGAAACTTCGCAAGTCCAAATTTAATGGTTTTCAGGAACTTAAGTGAAGCTCATAGAGCACCAGGACAGATCAATTAATTTCAATGAAATTGCTGAAATTATAAAGGAGTTCCGAGAAAGGCAGGCAATTTCCGAAAACTTCAGCAATGTTCATGCAAATTTAGGAAACGTAAGGGAAGTTACATGAACATTAGATCACTGTGAGAACATTTTATGGGAAGTTCTATGCTTCTTAATGGCATTGTCGATAACTTTAAAAAAATAAAAAAATGGCTCGTATGAGTAAAACTAGTTTACTTTACTTTCCCGTGCTTTTCTTACAGGAAAAGTAAAGTAAACGCTTTTATTCATACAACCTAATAAATCGGGAAGATCAGAGAACTTCAATGCCGATGTTACAATAAATTCAAAAAAATTGTGAGATGAGCAGAGGTATTCCGGTAATCTTATTAAAATCCGGGAAGTTCCGAGCGCTTCGATAATGACCTCCAAAGGAGAACTCCAAAACAGCTCCTGATTTCAGGAAAATTACAAGACCTTTTAAGGAATTTCGAGGAATTATGGAATATGTCTAAGTGCATTTCAGGAATGTTCCGAAAACTTCAGTGAAATTTTGGAGTCTTCAGGGATGTTTTTTGAAGGAATCTTTTTCTTCCGGAATTATGTCCTTGTTTCTTTCGACTATTCCGTAAGCGCTTTGGCTTCTGATTTTCGTCAGATGTTTCTTCCAATCTACCTTACCTACCTTGGTTTCTGCCAGCGTCTCCAGGAAGTTTATTTCGTCTTCTCAAGGAAGTTCAATTAATTCTCTTTAATAAAGAAATCAATCAATCCCAGAAATTTATTTCGTCTTCTTCTGGAAGTTTGACCATAAGCCAAAGGTTTTTTGTTCGACTTCTATTGGAAGGTTTTTCCGCGATTCTGGCGTTCCCTGGAAATGGCTACTTCTGGAAATTTACTTCCGTTTTCCGAAACTTTTCTGGCTTCCTTTGGATGTAACATCCGATTTTTTCCGATAGTTTCTCTATTCGTGTCTTGGAAGTTTCCCGGAGGTTTTTCCAGCTTTTCTCGAACTTCATCCAGGAGAGCTTCTTTCGTCTTTCTCTGGATGTTTTTTCAGCTCCATTCAGAAGCTAATTCAAACATTGCCCAGAGTTTTCTTCCGGAATTTTCCGAGCATAGTTCAAAAGCTAAAATTTTGATTTGAATAACGGCTTTTTCAGTCTTAAAACAATGCAACGACTACGATGTAATCTGCCCGTCATTTCGGCCATAGATTGAGGCTTTTTTCAAAAGAAAATGTTGTTTGTCGTTATTGTCAATAGTTTAGTCGTTGTTGTGGCTGATTTTCCATATTTTGGTTTCATTTAATGATATTTAATTGAAAAAAACACTACTTGGTCACATTTTTGATCACCACTTGAGAACAACGATAATTTTAAAAATTGAATTAAAAAAATTAAAGAGGGTTTTAAGACTGAGAAACCCGTCAAACAAAGCAATTCCCCTCAAATCTCAGTCGTCACCAACGTTAAAATTTTTGCTTTCAAAAACGGCAAAAATATAAAATTAAAAAATAGTAAATACCGATAAATACCGACTTTTAAATACTTTGATACCGTTAAGCTTTAAAACAATCTGACAACGCTGCTTGTGAGCGGAGGGGGATAAAATAAGAGTGAGGTTTACTGAAAGTTTCTTCCAAATCTGAGTAAATTTCGTATGGAAAGAAAATTATCTGAGTCAATTATTCTCAGTCGCTGAGTTAGTATGATTGGCCGTGTGTTCATGTTTTCTATCACACACTCTTACTCTCACTCTGGGTGAACTCTGAGCTTTTTGCGTCAAACAAAAAAGTCATCCGGAGTCTCGAAAAGCGCACCTCACGTCAAATCATCCTCTCGCTAAAGTTCACTCTCCCTCTCTCTCGAGGAGTTTTTGTTTACTTCTTCTATATTCCTGCCACGTCACTCACTCGAGGTAAGGGCTGGCTAAGCTCGCGACAAGAGTGTTTTAAATCCTCTAGTGAGTTTGAGGAGTTTCAGCAAGCCATTAACGTGGTAATAGCCTACTTGATCAGATTGGAAGACCCTCTCTCTACATCCAACAACGGGTCGGGTCCGGGACGACTGTGAATAGCGTAGGCAGCGGTATGCAGAACCGTGTCGGAGAGATCGAGGGCTTCCAAAGTGCTTTCCGCGACGCGTTCCAGTGTCCCAGGTATCCAGTGTTTGAAGCATCTTCAGCATGTTCAGAATGAAGTCCAATGGGACAGGTACAGTGCGCAATGACAGAACAAGTAGTCCAATAGTGGGGCGAAACATCTTCAGACAGGGAACACAAATTATTACATTATCACGCTCATCACTTATATGCATGGTTTGGTGCGAACATATCAAGAGCAAAATAGTAACATACTGTTGAAGTTAATATTATCGTGGTATAAAGCCTCTTGAATTCCTGCTGCGAAAAATGTTGTACAATGGTCTGGACGAAATACAGACCACCTTGTGGAATTTGTATCTAGTGAACCTTCAAAAGCTCTTGCGTATGTTGTGTTGTATGTAAAAAACTGGATAACCAGTTCAATCGTCGCTAGACTAATGCTCATGACAAGAATCGTTCTTTGAGCGAAATTTGAAGAGGCTTCATAGCGTTTTTCATGTAGTACAGACATATGGGATTCGGCAAATTTGTAGCTGAATGAATTCTAAGCTACTTTGATGAAAAACAAACCATTTTTCCTATCTTTTAACGTTAGCGTTTAACCACAGACAAACAGACGTAACTCTTTGAAAAAGTTTTTCTTGAAAACATAGTATCTCAAAACATATGACCTCAGTAACGACATCTCTCGGGCTTCTCGCGGAAAACAAGCTTGCTCGCTAGCTCGCAAACAATATTGCATAAAAGTTCTATAGAATGTATAGAAACGTCAAAGTGATCCGATGCCAGCGCTGCGGCGAGTAGTTCGCGGAACTGATAATATTCAAATCAACCGTTAAATGCATGAACGAAGATACGCAATGAAGAGTTACGTCTGTTTGTCTGTGGTTTAACAGTAAGGGGTTTCCAGAAAAAAAGTGTCATCATCGAAAGACTTTTGAAGCTTGTTGAGACGTATGTTTTGCAAACGAAATTCTCTGCAATAAAGAGGTTTACCACTATTTTATTTATTTTTTTAATATATAGGTGATTCAATTGATCATATATGCGTTAATCAATACAATCATTTTCTTTTTTTCTTACATTGGACATCAAGCTATGCCCTTCAAATAATGACTTCAATATATGTGTGTATTTTCCCATTGCTGATTAATTTACATATGAAAAGGGGTTAATTTTGCTTTACATACTTATCGTATCGATTCACCTTACATCCTTTTACATATTAACAAGTTCGAACAACTACTTGCAGACAACTTTCAAGAGAAATTTGAAACAAAATATAGAGAGCTTAAAGTTTATATTTTTCAGGAACACCCTATGTCAATTCTGAAAAATGACTCTTAACACTTCGAATACGGTGGGTAAACAACTTTACGCCGACTAAGATGCCTCCGAAAAAAAAGTGTAACGACAAGTTTGCAACGACATAGCTAAGCCGTTTGTTGATGAATTTAAAAAAAAATTGGTTCCTCTCGAATTCCTAGGGTCTGTAAATTATTTTGATTGTAAAAAGATGAAAAATAGGATCGTCTGCTTTTCTTACAAGTGAAAAAAGTTGCTGCACGTTTTTTTAAGGTGTGTTTATGGGGTTTGCAATTTAAGATCCATATATTTTGGATTAATGGGTACAAACTAGAGGCATCCCACTCTAAACTTGATATTTCTCGCGTTATACTCAGAAAGTTCTTACAAATACCTAAGATACCTGGAAATACTTTAAAATACCTAAGCTTTATTTTGCATTAGGTTGTTACCACCGTTGCTAAACACATTTAACAGCAAGGATTGTAAAACTTAAATTTAATCAACTTATTTTAACACATGACATGTGAATTAATAAGTATCGATTGTTCAAACTATTAAATAAAAACAACCAACCAATCAACTTCATTTACGTGTCGCGTTCTGGAATGATCGAGCTGTATAAGTCTCGCATGAAACGCTTCGATTCAACCGAGCTAATCTATTTGCCACTACGAATCAGAATTATAACGATGCTAGTGTTTTTGAAATCCTCAATCAACAGCATATTATCGTTGGTGGTTCCAATTACTAAAACTGGAAAATTTATAATCAAATGAAAACATCGACTACTAGCAAAATGCCAATTAAGCTGCTTTACCAGTCTGAAGTAACTGCGTTTTCCGAAGTATGTTCCCCGAAAAGCGTATTGCAATCAGTACAATTTCCTACTGTAAAAGGTTCGCTTCATTGTCGTAGTTCAACAGGCAAATGCGCAGCGTAACCCTGGTCAGTCTTGTAAGCGATCACCGTAGTCGACACATTTTCTATAATAATCGACTGCCTTTTCTTCCGATCAAATGACAGTACCAAACTAAAATGTCATAAGGCAGGCTCTGTCATACGACACTGTCACCGAAGACCGTCACGAATGTATGTATTTTAGTTTTTCTCATAATATGGGGTGCTGATGTTGTGCCTGTGTGAATTCTGAAAATAGCAAGCAACGATGTCCTAGTAATAACATTTATGATCAGAAATGGTTTAATTTACACCAAATTGAGGAATTAGAATGAAATCACATAAGTCATACGAAAGTTATTTGATGGTTTTCTTTTTGCTCGAATGTTGTTCTACCGTTTGTGTTGTGTAAAGAAGACAACGGTAGACAACAAGCGAGTGTAGTAAAAAACATCAACCGTTACAACCCCTGACCCTGATATCCTTGACCTATATAGGCATAGCCAAGAACTTATTCTTCTCCATACTTGCACAGCTTGTGCTAACACTCTTGGTTACATTCTTAGGTCTGTCATGTCAATCAACGGTTCCTTATTTTCTTGGGAATCTGGAACTGCTCTGTAAAGGAGTCCAAATTTATAATAGTGCACTGGAAAGTCTGCTCAAAACTAGAAAGGTTCTAGAACCTCTCTACTCTAAACCATCAGTAATTCGAATAACACACGATTGGTTTACACTATTAGATAAGGATAATTGAAATACATATACCAATTTTCATGATTTTATTGCAATTAAATTAGATTTAAACAAGAATTAATTTCATTTCATAAGTGACGAAAACTTTAAAATTGACGAGGCTTACAACAACAAACAACAACACTAGCAACCGGTAACTACGATGGAAAGTATGAAAGATTAAAAATACTTAAAAATACTTAAGAATACTTATGAGAGATTTAAACATATTTAATGTATACTAGTACTAAAGTTTAGAGTGGGATGCCCCTAGGGCACAAATGTTCATGATTAGCCGAAATACAGTAATAGTTCCTAAATATGGATCCTGTAGACAACGGAACGGTCCTCCGGAAGATCAGGAACTGTAGAGACATCTATCTGGGAGACGAAGTAGTAAGTGCAAGTCACCATAGCTTTTACGTGAAAAACCTTGTACCCCCAACAGAAACATTACCTGAATGATATATTTATCTTGAATCTTGTATCAGTAAGAAAAAGTGAAAAAACAAAACGTGTTCGATTAAATCTAAAAGTTTTATTCGTGGCCATGGCCATCCGGGTCCATGATTACGTCACGACCTAAAATTCTATGTTATATCACAGTTCTATGTGATAAAAAAACCGCGGAGCTCTAGGACCTGTTTCATGGATTGACCATTTTACGGATGTTCCGGATCTTCCGGAGGACGGTCCCTTTGCCATCCAGGTTTATGTCACTACTCCAAATTCATTCTTATATCACAGTTCCACCAACAATCAATTCGAAACTAACGATTTAAAATTGGCTCACTACTTGAGTAGCCTATTGGTCCCAAGCAAATCGATTAACGTACCCCATTCCATTAGAAATTCTAGTACTACACTATGTTTGTTTTGATTCGCTATGAAAGTTTGACAGATAAAATGAGGGTGTTTGGGTAACGCGCCACTTTCCTATTCGTACTATTGTTAACATTGTAATGCCTGCTATACCGTATTGTGTTTGTACGTTTATTTTATCGTGTGTGAAATCTATTCATTCGTCTCGAAACCACCACCGCGGCTGGTCAGTAGAATATTCGGTCGTCTTTTAATTTAATCTTATACTGATCACAACGCAGTAGGGTCAACAATCAATACGAAACTAACGATTTTAAATTGGCTCACTAGTTGACTAGCCTATTGGTCCCAAGCAAAGCGATTAACGTACCCCATTATAGTCGAAATTCTAGTACTACACTATGTTTGTTTTGATTCGCTATGAAAGTTTGACAGATAAAATGAGGGGTTCGTGGATTTTCCTATGTTTCGAGGAGTGCATCGATTAGCTTGGGACCGAAGATAGTACCAGAGCTGAGCCAAAAAATTGAGCTCGTTTCTTCGGGACCTTCTAGTCTTACAGTTACCTCTATGGTTCCATGCAGTGTTGGTAAAATATCAAAAAATCAAATCTCATCAATGCCTAAGATCACGCTAGATTTTCGTAGACAAAAATCAACAAGCATACAGCTGCTGTTGATATCGCAACTCGGAAAATCAAGCTAACAAAACTCACCAGGTGTAAATCTCAACAAACTGAGGTGAGATTGAGTTAAATGATTTTTGTTTTACACCCGAACGCAACCGAAACTTCCATAACGGCTGGCAGCAGTCGCTTCGTGTCTGCCATCGCAGAACAGTAAAAAGAGATAGCAAAGTATACTTTCTCTTTCCAAGAAAACGATGTGCAACGGAATCATTTTTGTGTCTAGTCAACCCTCTGCTTGATTTTTGCAGGTTGTGAATAGTCTCGCAATATCAAAGGAGCTCGCAAAATCAATATCAAGCATGACATTTTGTTCCAATATCACGCGTGATATTGAGAGCGTATGAGAGCGGAAAAATATAATTTGATTGATGATTTTGCCAACACTTATGTACGTTTTATAAAGTATACACTACTAAGTGCTTCTAAAGATGATTCAATAATATAATTAGCATCAAAAATTTTAATTAGTTTTAGCATATTTCAAATGACCAGTACCGAAAATACCGGTATTTTCAAATGCCGGTATCATAAAATCACCCGATACAACCGGTAAAACCGGTACCGGTAGTACCGGTACTACATTCCTTGCTTTTCCTGTAAAATTTTGTATTTCACTGGAAATCGGATGTCACTTTCGATGAAGGAAAAAAATCATCAATAAAATTAATTGACAATGCTGAATAATTAATTGGAACGATGTGCGGCGAGAGCTCCCATCGAAATTCCATCCTCAGTATTTATTACGTGCAATCAGCGACTTGGAATGAATTCTACGAAAAACATTTCGTCGTGGGATTTACAAATGTGCATCGATATCTTTCTATGGAAACGCTGCGTTTGAATTGGAACTTTCAACATTGATTATGCCCCGTGCAAGGCAATAACGACATGAGCATTTCAATTATCACACTAAACTTTCACCAAAGGATCGGTGGGAAGATTTATCCATTAAATTTTCGCCATAAATCCGTGACAGAAAAGTTTTGCATGCACCCAAGAGTGAGGGAAGGCATGGCACGAGAGTGGAGCACATCAGGGGAAATGTAGCGGAAAATGTCATCTCTTGCGTGCAACTGTAAAATATAGAGAAACTTGTGAAAGTTTTGCTCTGATTTGCGGGTTTGACTTTTGTCTTGTCCAGAATAGTCCCGTTGGAGTTTGGATGCATTTTGTTATCGGTACCGACATTATCTCCATCCAATAGATCCACTTAGCTAGAATTTAGTTGGGTGAATGATCTGTGGTCGTTAGTTTCCCAATAAGAAATATCGAGAAAGCGGTGCCACCCATAATCATTTGATGGTGAACGGTGAGCCTGCTCTAGAGAAACCTGCACACTGATAAACGATGAATAGAAAACATGCTGTTTTGAGGTGCTTTCTCTATTTTCACTGTATGCCAATAATGAACCATTTTTCGAAGCACCTTCCAGTGCAGTGGCGTAAACAACCATCCTGCATTGGGAAGGCTGACTTCCTGGTCGTTTATATGGAAGACATAAATTCCCATGAACCTCAGTGTAATAAGAGACTGTTGGTTGTGTAAAGTCTGCCTGGTTCGCATTTTCCTGGAACGGACTTTTGCAAGATCCCTCTGCTTCGCAGAAAAAAAAAACGGAAATTTGATTTATCAATTTCAATCAGGCCACGTGGCTCCGACATTTCTGCCATATAGCTCCATCCCTCGCTCGCTCTTGGTCTGTTGCTGTCTGTCTCTCGGGAGGAATCGCAACCGAACAACTCAAGCGCCCAGCGTTAGTACCTACCTCCTGTATCACAGCAAACGAAGTTTCCTTTCGATGAAGTAAGGCAAAGTACGTACACCACCGACGTCGTCTCCCACACAAGTGGCAATGAGTGATAATTTTTAATTAAACTTTATTGAGACGGTTCTTCCTTCTTCATTTCCGAGTTGTTTTTGTTGTAGTTGCTTTAGATGCACTCTTCTAGCGATGCTGTGATGCATGAATTGACTGGGTTAAAGTTTCAGTTTGGGGGTGTTCCTAATCAGAATGCATTTTTATGAAACCATTTTCGACAGGTCAATCGCATGAACTGAAAGAACCTTCCGACGTTATTTTTGCGATCCAGTCGCGGAACAAAGAGCAAATTGAATTTATTATTCTCGATCGAATCGGAAACGTGCAGGTAATTACATTTTCTTAATGCTTCGGTAAGCATGGACCACTCAGGTAGCAGCGCCGAAGGTAGACTTGAGAGGAAGAGGTAGCTTTGGTGCACCGAGTTCCTCTTTTGTTCGGTCGTCCTCGTTGTTTTACGGCATCGGTAGAACCATGCCGATGCAATTTCAATGATTTATGCTTACTTCGATAACCTAAATTGAAATTGCAAGCAACAATGGGTGCAATTTTTCTTACCTGATAGGGTTACAGGGTGGTTCGGCTCTTGCTAACATAGAGTCCCAATAAATATTTAGAACGAAGCAGTAGCTTATGCAGCCTACAATTGGCTTATTTATCTAAAAAGAGGCTTATATAGCTTTTGATTAGCCTAAATATTTGTTGGGGAGAAACTATTTCCCAAGAATTCTACTAAACATGAAGGTGCTCATTAGACTGATGCAAAATTTGACTTTTTCGCTCCACAGTGCTTAAATGGTTTCAAATCGGGTCCTGATTAGCCTCCCAAAGTTACAACTCATTTGGTTAGAAACAGACTTCGCACAAGCCATTTGAAGTTAACATGTAGATTACTATGGGGAAACTCAACTTTTTGTTCATTGCCTTCCAGTCTTTTTCCATATTGAGCTGCGAAACAGTTCGATAGCTATTCGTATAGAAAATTTTCTGAGCTACAACTTTGCTCAAGATCGTTTCTATGTAAAACGAGATAGGAAAAAGTTATTAATTATTTAAGAGATTGGTAAACTTATGACAAGATCAAACAGCTGCTCTGTAGGCAACACTGTATTTTGCAGTGTGACATAGTAGCCATAATTTTTGTGTCCTATTCAACGCCCCAGAAACACCAATGTTGCCTGCTGAGCAGTTGATTGAGCATGATCATAAGACATCAGCGTATTGAACCATTGATAACTTTCGATCCTTTCATTTAATCAAAAAGAGGTCTTGCGCAAAGTTGTAGCTGGGAAAATTTCCTACAAGTACAGTTGAAAACTATTGAAACAGACCGATATGGTGAATTATTAGATAGACATGAACAAAAATCTTGGTTTTACCATAGTAATTCCCATACAAACTTCAAATGGTTTGTGCCATCTCAGTTTCTCATCGAATGGGTTCAAATTTTGAGAGGTCAGTCAGGATCCGATTTGGAATCGTTTAAGTATTGTGGAGCGAAAATTTCAAATTTTGCATCATTCTAGTGCTCATGGATATTGTTGCTGAAAAGTTATTATTACTGTGCCAAGTTTGAACGAATTTGGTTACGATCTGGATTTGAGGGATAAATTTAAAGTTTGTATGGCAAAATTTATGGGAAATCGGAACGAAACAATTCAATCACTTGTCAAAAATGATCAAAGTCGAGAAAAATTTAAATTTTCGACAAACAACTGAATAGTTTCGTTCCTTTTCCAATATACAAAACAAAGATCCTGGATGTGAAAATATACTCATAAGTGGTGGAATTGGTTTACGATTCGCCGGACATAGATACGAATTCAATAAGGCCTCCCCAGATTTTGCCATTCCCCTTTTTAAAAACATGTCAATAGAGCTTCAATCCTCGTCGCTGATTATAGGGTAGATATGATTATCAAAGAAACATAAACATTACTTACTATTCACATGTCGTAAAACAACAGATCATGTACGCAACGATTACAACTTTCTCCCAACTTCACTTCTATCGACCAGTTTTGCTCATACATACTTAAGCTAAACAATGGATTAGGTCCATAGGAACACTGATCGATTCTGTTCGTCGGCTTTCTCTTTTGTTAATAACTTTGCTACAAAACCGTTTCTTGTCGTGTTTGCCGCATTAGATGCTACACAGTTCGAAAAAGTAGTGCAAATTTCTATTCAATATGATGAACATAATAAACCGGTGAAAGTTCTGAGACATTTCATGAAAGCTTTGTAAACGACACTTCCTAAAAGTTGTAAGTTTGTGTGAAATGAAGTACAAGTTTAAATCACCCTTAAAATTCAGAGTTTTTTGCTGTGTATGTGAAAATTCGGCTTTCACCATCATACTAACGGAAATGACATATTCACCATTTCTACAATCCCTTAATGCGTTAATAGCATATCACACAGCGTGGAACCCTCCAAGGGCGCTGGAAAAACTATAAATATTAGCTCAAGCGTTCCCGTTGTGAGCTAAGGATTACTATCATCTCTCAACTCCCAGAGTCCCACCATCACTGAACAAAAGATACCAATCAGGCACGCATTCGGTGGTGGTGGTGGTGGTGGTGGTGATTTTGTATAGTGGCCTTTCGATGAAGGCTAAACGCCACACAAAAGCAGGCAAATTGTCGTCTCGTCTACTCTGCGCTTGCCGTCGTGTGGTTGAGAGGAAAATTATGCTGCACGAGCCAAGCAAGTTTGATTTCCATTGTTGCCAAGTTAAGAGCGCTAGTACCATAAGCTGCAATTTTCAAATTGAAGGGCTTGGTATTCTCGGTAATCGGAGCAAATTTGCGCAACAACATTTATTGAAGTGATCAGTTTAAGCGTGTCTTAAATGAATTTTAGGTAGGTGAAATGGATGTAATGTCGGCCTATATAATTTTCAATAGCGACTAAAAATATCCATTAGTACTATCCCAATGACTCGTTCATCTAGATAAAATTGATAAATAGCAGATTTTTAGCGATGGGCCAATCTTAGATCCATAGGCTAACATTAGAGTCATTTCCCCTATGTAAAACCCCTGCAGAACCGTTTCTGGGAGCTCCCATTAAGAATATTGATTAAATGTAGTGTCAGTAACAACCTTGTGATTGAAAACTTCGAAGAAATGCTCGAATTGAGCATCCAGTCTAGGTTCGTGCGAATCTATCGTAATTATATGTCATCGGATATTAGCCTTCCTTGCTATAACCCCTCTCGTGTATGCTTTACTAACTTCAGTTCCCCCCATTGACTATGATCTCTCCATGAAACAGGCTATTCAAGGAGTTCCAGATCAACTTCGACCTATCTCAATTCCCCGCATTTTCGCTGAAAAGCACCAACAACTCAATTGCAATAGAAGATTTTTCACTGATGGATCACGCATTGATGGATCCACTGGCTTCGGCGTCTTCAATGAATACTCAACCACCTTTCGGAAACTTCAGGAACCTTGTTCCGTTTATGTTGCTGAGCTAGCAGCAATCAACTTCGCCTTGGGGAGGATTTCCGATGTGCCCATAGATCATTACTGCATCTTCTCGGATAGTCTCAGTTCGATTGAGGCTATTCGGTCGATGAAACAAGGTAGGCACTCATCTTATTTTCTTTCAAAGGTAAGGGAGCAGATGAGTTTGCTGGTCGAAAGATCATATAGGATTACCTTTGTATGGGTCCCCTCACATTGCTCAATCCCAGGCAATGAGAAGGCAGACTCTCTCGCAAAGGTGGGTGCACAACAAGGCGAGATTTATGATAGAAGAATTTCACATGATGAGTTTTTCCCATTAGTACGTCAGAGTTCTCTTTTAAGTTGGCAAAACGATTGGACAAGTAATTCTCTTGGGCGGTGGTTACATTCCATTATTCTAAATGTTTCTTCGAGAGTGTGGTTCAATGGTCTGGATGTAAGTCGGGGATTCATTCGAGTGATGTCAAGACTTAAGTCTGAAAGGCTTAGGAGAAAAATCTATACAAATCTCTAATAAGGAAAATCCCCAAACCCCCCTTTGGGATGGGTACTTAAGGGGGTTAGATTTTGATAAGTTCTTTAGTGGGAATGACACTGATGAAGACTGCACATTGTAGTCGAAATACGTATCTGTCATGTATACCAAAATTAATTAAGTGGAATTAAATGGAAGATAAACCCTTTTGCTGTTTTATTTAGCATTCCGCTAACAACCCAATTTCATTACTTCATTATGATGGCTACCAAGCCTTTGGGGATTTTCCTTATTAGAGATTTGTATAGATTTTTCTCCTTTAGCTTACTTAAATCTTTGGTTTTTATTAGTTATGTAGGTTCCGATTCAACACATTGTAGTTTCATTTTTATACCTATGATCTTGACTTTTTTACCTAGGGGATGAGTACTTAAGGGGGTTAGATTTTGATAAGTTCTTTAGTAGGAATGACACTGATGAAGACTGCACATTGTAGTCGAAATACGTATCTGTCATGGATACCAAAAGTTAATTAAGTGGAATTAAATGGAAGATAAACCCTTTTGCTGTTTTATTAAGCATTCCGCTAACAACCCAATTTCATTACTTCACTAGAACTACTGCTATTTAAAATGAAAATTCAAACACTACTGATTTTGGCTCCGCAAAGTGTCACACACGACTGAGCCTAGTAAATAAACGAACTAGTAAAAAATAGACTCATTTCCCCTATTACCCAAGTATTCATCAAGTCCGTTTATTATTCACTGATGGCCGTTTTTGCCATATAAGGCTTACATATTTAAGGCTTCTAAGCTTTACATTAGTCGTATTTCAGCTTGCAGAAGTTCTTGCTGGATCTCCGTGACATTTGGACTTGTGCTGAGCATCGTGGAGTCATGTCTGAGCGGTACGATTCTCTTTGGGATCCAGTTAGACAACCTAATGTTCAAGTTCTGGACATTTCGACTAGACGCGATCTGGAACAATATTAACCAGGGATTGTAGTTTGTTTTTCTTAACTTCAGTAAAGTTCTGCGACCCCCAGGAAATTCTTGCAAACTCCTGAAAAACAGTGAAGTTCAACAACCTTCAGAGAAATTCATTGAACTTCAGGGAAGATCTACAAACTTCAGGAAAACTCAGCAAACTTTAAACGTGTTGAAGCAGAGAAATTCTATAAACTTTATGAAAAGTACTGCCAACTCACTACTGCGTCATTTTAAAAATTTAACTTGATCTAAAATGACCAAATTTTGGCAAAAATGGGAAACATTGCCCATAACAAACAATTACGCAGAGTTTCATACAAATCGGAGAAGGGCGATTTTCTTTATTTGTCGTTGTGAAACTGCTCTTGGCCTGGAACTGCTCTCTACGAACTGCAATAAAGTTCTGCGTACTCCAGGTTCTGACAATTTTAGGAAACTGCTTCAAACTTTGAGCACTACTGCCAACACATATAAGTTCTACAAAATCCAGGAAAGGTCTACGAACTTCAATGAATATCTCTGAACTCTAGGAAAATTTCATAAACTCAAATGAAGTTCTGCGCACCCCAGGAAATTCTTGAAAACTCCAGAGAAACGCAGAAATTCATAGATTTTCTGGAAAATTCTACAAACTTTAGGAAAATTCTGCAAACTTTAAAGGTGTGCTTCAAACTTCAGAGAAATTTTTCCAACTTTTTGAAAGGTACTGCCAACTTCAGGGAAATACTTCGAATACTTTTTTGAAAATTTAATTGTTTCAAAATGGCTGAATTTCTGCAAAAATGTGAATCATTTCCCATAACAAACAATTATGCAAAGTTAGATGGAAATCAGAAAAGGTCGAGCTGGTTGGTAATGCTATCTAACATGCAGCTTTAGCGTGATAATTTATTAGCTAGAGAATGGTCGAGTTTTTCCGATTCGTCATTTGGCGTGGAACTGCTCTTATCATAGAACTGCTATCTACGAACTTCAATAAAGTTTTGCAAACTCCAGAGAAGTAATGCAAATTCCAATGAAGCTCTGCGAACTTTAAAGAGGTTCTGAGAATTTTAGGAAACTGCATCAAACTTTGAGGATCTTGTGTCTTTTTTTTTATTTCATTAAAATTAAGTGACATTGTAAACTGCAGTAAAGTTCTGCAAACCTTAGGTGCGTTCTGCGAACTTGAGAGCACACAAATTTTATGAACTTCAACAAAGTTCTGTGACCCCCAGGAAATTCTTACAAACTCCAGAACTTCTCGGTTCTCGGAAGAACATTGATTATCTTCATGAATTCCAACTGTTTGCTCGTCGTTTAGGTCCTGTTTGGAGTAACTTCAACCACAACGTCTCCTGCACCGATTCAGATAGGGCTGTCAACTCCATTTCTGCAGTCGATAAGGATACACAGAATTGTTTCGTGCAAGCCCAGCTTACGGTTTCGCCGTTTAATTTGAAGACAAATCTGCTGAATGAAAGTCTATTTTCTCAAGACGAAATCGCGAAGCGTCAGAGTGGATTGAAAAATAAAACGTTGAGCACAGAAAATGGCAAGGAGTACACTAACCACGCATAACGGAAATTTCTGAAGAAGACGGAAAGCACGTGAATAGAACGGGTTGGCGGAACGTGTTGATAGAACAATTGTAGAAAGAACACGTTGTATGTTGTTTGAGGCAAAGTTACCGAAGAGATTCTCGGCGGAAGCAGTACCTGCCACCGTGTATGTAAGCCACCGGTTCCCTACCTCAGGTCGCAATCTAACACCAGAAGAGGTGTAGAACGGCAGGAAACCTGGTCTTTCACACGTCCGTGTATTTGGGACGAAAGCAATGGTGCAAGTACCGAAACCAAAGCGAAGAAATTGGATCAAGTCGAGAGAATGCGTGCTGAAGAAGATACGAAAGGCTACCGGTTCTATGATCCTGTACCGAAATGCTTCCTAAAGAGGCGTGAGGTGAAATGAATTGGTGAAGATTCAGAAGCTTGTTCTACCGTATGCGTGATAATGTTTGCACCATCGTACAAATAAGGTTCCCGTTTCACCTGTACATACAATGCCTTGGTTTTCTTTGCATGCAAGTAACCTATAGCTCATACCGTAGTAGGCTGTGTATAAAAGAAAATGATTTACTTAGTTTGACAGTTGCACCATGACGAAGTGGCAGCGTATTCGTGATTGTCCCACGCGCAAATGTCGCAAAAAGACATTTCAATCGCCGTGGAAGTGTCCCAGTGGACTGTCAAATGGGTTTTAGACCGAGAAAAGAAAGGACAACTTTCCGCGAAGGTGGTCACAGGTCGTCCGAGGTCAGCTCGGGTTCCGAGGGTTATCGCCGCTATCAAATGGAAGATGCGGGTGAATCCAGTGTGTTCAATAAGGAAAATGGCAAAGGAACACGGGATCAGTGACTTTACGGCACGGAAGATCGTAAAGGAAGATTGCGGGGCGAAGTCGAGGGCACGAAAAAAAAACTCACATGATTATCAACCGCATCCGGGAGCTATGAGTCGAACGATGCAAGAAAATCTTGAACTTCCTTAAGCGAAAAAATCCGGTAATCCTGTTCACCGACGAGAGCATGTTTACCGTCGATTCCGTATCAAATCCCAGAATCGACCGGTATATTAGTTCCCTTCCGGTAAAAGACGTGGCTGACGAGCACATGGTGGCTTCTGATGGCAAAAAAATGGAACCGGTGTTCATTCCAGAAGGCGAAAAGGTCAACACGGAGGTCTACATCGGGATTTTAAGTAAGTATGTTCTTCCGTGGATCAAAGAACAGTACGGTCCGAAGCCAAATGTTGTATTTCAACAAGATGGGGCTCCGTGCCACACCTCGAACCGCACTCAGAAGTGGTTGCAGGAACATCTTCCGTTCTGGACGAAGGACATAAGGCTGCCATCCAGCCCCGATCTTAATCCGCTGGATTACTCAATATGACGCGTAATGAAGCCAAGGCCTGTTATAAACGCCACCCGAGTACAGCAAGCCTCAGACAAACATTGATCCGTATCTGGATAGAAATGGATCCAGACTACATTATTAGAACCTGCCGTGCATTCCGGAAGCATGTGGATGCCGTAATTGCAGCAAGTGGAAAGTCGATCGATGATTAACATAGCTTAAGACTCTGAGAAACATCCCCCCTTTGAATAAATAAAAAAAAAAACTCGAAAACGAAATTTTTGAGAATTTTTTTAATTTTGAAATTGCTCGCATCAGGTATGACAACCCAGAGGAAACCAGTGGTTGTTCCAGTGGACTCCGATAATATTTCTTCTCCAGTGCAACCAAGTGAACCCATAGATGATAAGACGTCCGATGATGAAGGTTATCACAATACTTCCACTGCACTAGCATCAAAGTGACTGTGCTCCCACTACGACAATCTTCAAATCCACCTCGGTCACATGTATTGATACGCAGCGGTAGGGAGCACAATCTTTCAGGCAAGTATACATATATTCACTTCTGAAGAAAACTCGAGCGACTTCGAAAGGTTTGACGAGGGCAGCGTACAGTCTGGTTTCAGTGGAGTTGCTGCCGTTCCGAATCAAGAACAGGGTATTACTTGCGATGAACCGAAATCGTTTGCTGAAGCGATGACATCTCCGTATGCGGAACAGTAAAAGAGTGCGATTTCCGATGAACTGCAGTCAATCAAGCAGAACGATAGTTGGACGTTAGCGGACCTCCCAACAGGACAAAAAGCAATTGACAGAAAGCGAGTGTTCAAGGTCAAGCGTGGCGCAGAAGGAGAGATTCAACGGTTTAAAGCTCGTTTTATCGCTCAAGGATTCAGCCAACAGTACGGGAGCGATTATGATGTGTTTGGTCAAGTGGTACACCAAACTACCTTCCAAACGTTGATGGCGATAGTTGCGAAAAAAATCCATGGATGTTAAGCAGTGCCCCTTATTACGAGTGTCACTTCACGGTGAAAACGAAGTGAAGTGACCACTTGTCACTCACGGTGAAGTGATAGCCATGAAAACCAACCCTAGCAGCACACTTGTCACTGAACAATTGGGGTTACTTGTATGTAGCTTATTTTAGTAACAATCAAGTTGCAGCGACTTGTTTTGATGGATGTGTGCTGCTTGGGAAAGCCCTTATTACCGATGTCACTATACGGTGAAGTGACAACTTATCACTCACGGTGAAGTGATTCCCATTTGATTTACACGGCAATCACTTCACCGTGAGTGACAACTGATCACTTCACTTCGTTTTCACCGTGAAGTGACACCCGTAATAAGGGCCCAAATGGGAATCACTTCACAGTGAGTGATAAGTTGTCACTTCACTGTGAAGTGACATAGGTAATAAGAGACAGTGGGCCTTATTACGGGTGTCACTACACGGTGATAAGGAAGTGATACTCATAATAAGAGCCGTGATTGCCGTACAAATCAAATGGGAATCACTTCACCGTGACGACAAGTGACAAGTTTTCACTGTGAAGTGACATCCGTAATAAGCCCCAGTATGACGTCAACACCGCGTTCCTCTACGGCGATGTTGAGGAGGGGATCTTAATGAAACAGTGAGGTGTTCGCTCCAGTGGTATACAAAACTACCTTCCGAACGTTGATGGCGATAGCTGTGAAGAAATCCATGATTTTTAAGCAGTGGCCCTTATTGCGGGTGTCACTTCACGGTGAAAACGAAGTAATGGCCCTTATTATGGGTGTCACTTCTCGGTGAAAACGAAGTGAAGTCACCAGGGTCCTTATTACCGATGTCACTTCACGGTGAAGTGACAACTAATCACTCACGGTGAAGTGATTCCCATTTGATTTACACGGCAATCACTTCACCGTGATTGACAACTGGTCACTTCACTTCGTTTCACCGTGAAGGGACAATCGTAATAAGGGAGCAGTTGTTGCTCACGGTGAAATGATTGCCGTGTAAATCAAATGAGAATCACATCACGGTGAGTGATATGCTGTCACTTCACAGTGAGGTGACATCGATAATAAGAGCCAGTGACCCTTATTACGGGTGTCACTTCACGGTGAAAACGAAGGGCCTTATTACAGGTGTCACTACACAGTGGGGCTTATTACGGATGTCACTTCACGGTGAAAACTTGTCACTTGTCGTCACGGTGAATTGATTCCCATTTGATTTGTACGGCAATCACGGCTCTTTTATGAGTATCACTTCCTTATCACCGTGTAGTGACACCCGTAATAAGGCCCAGTGATAAGGAAGTGATACTCAGAATAAGAGCCGTGATTGCCGTACAAACCAAATGGGAATCACTTCACCGTGATAACAAGTGACAAGTTTTCACCGTGAAGTGACATCCGGGCCGTTAATACGAGTGTCATTTCACAGTGAAAACGAAGTGAAGTGACCACTTGTCACTCACGGTGAAGTGATTGACGTGTAAATCAAATGAGAATCACTTCACCGTGAGTGATAAGTTGTCACTTCACCGTGAATGTAAATCAAATGAGAATCACTTAATAGTGAGTGATAAGTTGTCACTTCACCGTGAAGTGACATTGGTAATAAGGCCCAGTATGACGTCAACACCGCGTTCCTTTACGATGATCTAGAGCAGGAGATCTTAATGAAACAGCCAAGTGGATTCGAAGCCAAGGGTAACGAGCAGAAAGTGTGCAAGCTGAATAAGAGCCTGTATGGTCTAAACCAAAGCAGCCAGGGAGTGGAACAGAAGCTGCATGCCAAGCTTGATCGGGCTTGTTTCGTCTGATCCGAGCTTGTATAGAAGAAAAGGAGTATACGTTCTAGTATACGTCGATGATCTGATTGTAGCAAGCGAGGATCGGTAACTGGCGGAAACGCTTATTGGTTTCCTGAAGCAGTCTTTAATACGTGGCCGGATAGTTCGACTGCGGTATCAATGCTGAGCAGGAAAACAAGTTGTCCAACAAAGGACGATTGACAGGCGTTAAAATGTGTAGTGCGGTATCTGAAAGGAACTGGTCATTACTGGCTACGACTAAGCAGGAACGAAGGGCATGGGATTGTAGGCTATTCGGATGTGGATTGGACGGGAATCGTGCTAACAGGAAGTGTAGTCTGCATTCACATCGGGCAGACGGAACATCTGCTGAACTGATTTCAACTCCTTTTGCCACTCCACTAGAAAGTATCGTCACGCTATTGACATTGTTGTGGATAGTCTAGGGATAAGCTGCACATCATGAACTGGAATTCCGTTCTCAATGTGTGTCACGCGATCGTCTGTTTACTCGGCAGCAACCATTGTGTGGTCCTCCTCATTGTTCTTCATCAGCAGTTCTTTCGGTCGATGCGTCATCGACTTTGCAAAGCAACCGTTTCGTGATGAATGTGTGAGTGCTGACCACGTTTTGCGTCCATTGCTACAATGGAAGCGCTCTGATCCTCTTTGGCGAATCTGCCATACAAGTAAACCACTGGAAGCGGCTCCCGTTCTGGTAGATGAAGTTTATTGGATAGCGGAAAATAAAATGTTTATTGTGTTGTACCTTTTGACTATAGTTTTAAGATGTAGTGTATAGTGAACAAGAATCCTCGGCTCTGTAAAGTTAATTCGGTTGAGCCTTATCAAATAAATTAATAATAAAAAAATCATCACTGCAGGTAGGATACAGCTTTACCATTCCGCATGCCTCGATGGTTGCAGCTACAACCATTCCGCATGCATTTTTCACATAGTCAAGCAGGTCCACACACTTCGTCATGTGCCGGGTAGCACCTGAATCTACGTACCATTTGTCCTTCTTCGTGTATCCGAACGTGGACAGTACAGTACAAAATGCATCAGCTTGCTTACCTCCCTGGTTCTCCGGACAGCGCTTCGTAATGTGGCGAAACCTGCTACACCGCCGGTAGTTCGGACCTTTGGACTGCGCATTGCTCTTCGGTTTATCGCTGGCGTTGCTATAGTGACTCTTCGGTTTTTCACCAAACTTGTTCCTGGTAACCAGCGCTGCATTTTCACCTGGTGATAACTCCTTCTGCAGCAGAATCGTTTTAAAAGAATCTCCGGTAATGTTGGTTCCCGAGTTCTTCAACGCCATCACCATCGGTTGGTACTTCTCTAGAAGACTTGCTCAGTTTGTAAAGCAGACCGACTTCCCATGTGAGTCCAGTTTCCTCTAATGCGTGCATCCCAAGTAACAATTCTGGTTTTATGAGGGTTCTATAGACCATGATTTAGACTTGTAGCATACTTTAAGGGAGTAGTCCACTCTGGCGGCATGAAACATAGGTCATTTTCACGAATTTTTTTTTTTGAGGGTAAATAACGATCAATTCAAAAAAAGGAATGCATGGTTTTGTCAATTGAAATGTCCTCTTTAATTGAGATTTTTTTGGCGCGATTGGATGTGTCCTGTAGCCGCTGCATCAGGTTCCCCAGGAGACCTCCCGTCTGAGTCGTCGCGGGGCGGGACGTCTGGCGGTCACACCACTGGAGCTGGAACAACGAATTTTTTTGTGGTCATTCTCTGATAGATGACCCAGTCTTGTACGTAGCCGTTTTTGATTTGGTTGAAAAATAAAAATTTGGCGACGTTTTGAAAAAAAAAAACAGTCCGTTTTTGTATCCTAAAATTGGAGATAAAAGCTTGCACCAAAAATCCATTTTTGATTCTTTTGAAAATCGACTAAGACGTACAAGACTAGAAAAAAAAATGTACTTAACTCGAAAATTCAATGGCCGTTTAAATCGAATGAGCCGTTTCTAAAATACAGCGCCCGCCAATTTTGAAAACATCGTTTAGAGATAATCGCGGCAGCAGTTGGAACTACTAAGACACGCCGTTTCACTGGTAACGGGCGGGTACTCCGAGCGCTCACCTGAGTGCGCTTGGAGCGTCTGGACACGAGTCCACTAATCGGCCTATAACTTTGGAACGATGTCACTTGCGGACTTGTGGTCAAGTCTATGTCAAAGTAGACATTCCAAAATATTTTTTAAGCTAAAAAAAAAGATTTTTTGAAATGTCCAGAGTGGACTACCCCCTTAAAACCTCAATAAAACTTACAATGCTACTTGGGATAGCTGCTTTCCGAACGTGGTAGTAATTTGCCGGCTCCAGGAATAGAATAATTTTACCACTGGCCATTCTGTCTTTTACTGGAACGACCGGTTCAAGAGTACCATCGTCTTTCTTCGGCGGCTCAAATGCATCCCAGAGATCTTTGACGTCTAGGTATGTCTGAAAAGAAAATGTTCAGGTCGTCCAGTTCTCTCTTCCGATAAGCCGTTGGATTACGGGATTTGAATTGTTTGCCATGGCTTGAAAAATTTCCGGTTTCACACGTAGCTGGGCCCAAAACTTATTGTTCAGTAGTACGCAGAAGACTTCCAACAACGACTGTATTGTACGAAGTTCTATAAACAAGTAATCAAGTAAACTAATATTATAATACGTCAGACAGGTAACACAGTCTTGATAACTTTGATCGTTTCCGCCTACAACTTCAACAGCTTCAAACTTCACTTCAGAGAAATTATTCAAACTTTAAGGAAAGTACTGAAATGTCAGGGAAATACTACGATCCTCAAATAAGTTTTACAAAATTCAGAAAAAATTATGCGAACTTCAGGGACGGTGAGCGAACTTCAGGAATACTCCTGGTCTTCCTGGCAAGTTCTACGAAATTCCAGAGAGTTCTGTGAGCTCTTGTAAAAACTACGTGAACTTCATTGTAGCTCTGCGAACTGCAGGAAAGTTCCAAACTAATTTTAAAAGTTCTTCTAACGTCTGGAAAGTTCTGCGGAAAGGCAGGCAAAATTTAATAACATTTGGAAAGTTGTGTACTGTAAACTTTAATATTTTAGGGAAAAACGTCAAATTCAGAGACTCTCCACGAACACCAGGAAAGATCAAAGAACTTCATCGAAGTTCAACGAAATCTTGGAAACATTTATGAACAGGGATTTGTATTTGAATGTAGCTTCTATGAACTCGCCGGGTCGTCGGTGGAACAACTACCACTCTATGTCAGAGAAAACAGATATATCTTTCTCCTTTACGCTACCCTTATGAAATGTGATCGATAAAATGAGAGTTCACCACCTAAGAACATATTCTGAGTACGGTTCTGCATAAGTGTAACCCGGGCATCAAGAACAAAGTTTGCTAATATCTCCGTTCAACCGAGCATTCCCTTGAACATTGACGAAACTAATTGGTAATCGAAATCCCATCTAGCTGACGCAGTAGGAAACATTCCCGATAAAGTTTCAAAGTAAGCAGTTGTTTCAATTTCTCCTGATGGAAAATTTCCCACCCACATCCTCCGAAACTCTTTTCCAGTTCCCCATGAACGAAAGCTAGCATTCCCAATCGATGCAATGTAATTATCACTTCACTACGGCAACACAGAAAATATCGTATTTCACATCCCTTCCGAGCTGAGGGAAGCTCGCTGATCGCTGTCTCTGTCTCTCTGATACCATCATGGGTGCAAAGCATAATCAAATCGATGATTGCGATACAACTTCATTAGTGTGTGCGAACTTGTAAATCGAACTTTGATTGCCTGTGCCCATCACCCAGTGCCAACATCGGCAAGTGGACTTAATGGGAGGTGAGTTGCGGAGGCCAAGACCCACAGCTTAGGCAAAGAGCGGGTGAACTCATTCTATGCTGCACGGTTGGATTCATTCCGATTGGATGATGAAGATGATGATGATGGTGGTGGTGGTGCGGCAAATTGTGGTGTCTGATTGTGAGTGGTTCGTTGGTTGTTCATTGTTACAAGCCTTTACCAGGTGGCCCACTATGTGAGTAGCTGCTTTCATCCTTGGACAAGCCAGTTCTCGAGTTTGGCGACCACACACCTCCGCTGACCGTCGATAATTGGATTCAAATTTCTACTGAAACTCGCCATGGGACGCCAGTCACTGGACCTATGTGTGTGATGGAATATGTACCGTTCTTTGTGTGATTGGATTTAACTGGGTTTGATAGAAAATTATAGCCTGTCACATGACGCAAGCTAACTTCAAAGGATTGGTTTTCGTTTTAGTTAATTGGAACATGCTCCAAGGTATTAATAAGGAAAGTTGGGTTTTGACATCACAAATTGGTCAATGAAATATTAGACTTGGTGGAGGGCAATAAATTCCCAATAAATTGCAATTGCTGTTCTCGAATCCAAACAGACGAACGAAGCTTGGTCCCACCCAATGAAATCAATCGAAAGGAACTAATTTCTAGTTTATTGCCATTGGTTTGGAATGCTATTCTTTTTTCATTTTAGATTAGAACCCATTCAGCATTTTGAAATAACTCAAGACAGGGAATGGAAAATTGGTTTGCCATCGAGAGCACACCAAAAAGAACGTTGAATCTACACAATCCGGATCAGTTTCCATTTTTCTACAATTTCTTCCTTTTTTCCCCAACCACCAAAGCAATTTCACAACCATCGAAAGCAAAAAGCAGCGGTTAGTTGGTCACAAATCTTTTTCAGTAACAGTTCCAAACCATGCACCTCAACCAACCCGCAGTGCAAAAGGTGTACAAAATGGGGGATCGAAATTCAATAACGTTTCACAAAAAAAAAAATCCCCGGCTAACGTTGTTCGAGAGTACAAAAACTAATTTCATGATCCCGACACATCCCGGGGAGTTTGTGTGCACGGGTTATGTTTAGCCACAAACAACATTTGCTAGTTTATCCGCAGCTGCATCATGTGTCTTTCATTGAGCTCCACAGGATTTGGAACTCTCCATTAGGAAGGATATAGCGCATAGAGCTGTTAGAGCGGACAGGGAATCTAAAATACAGGAAGGCACTACTTTGCTCCAACCAGCGAATGCGAACGACGTAGGTACAATCGGAAGGTAACAAATTTGGCAAACAGGTTGCAGCAGAATCCATTGAACAAATTGCTTTGCACGAGTTCTGGGTTTAGCTTTAACACGTGGGATGTGGTAGATTTTTTTGCGGGTTGGAGCAAGTTTAAATTTATTTCCATCACGTGTCGAGCGATAACAAGGCTTTGATGATTTGTCGTTAGGAAACTTTGTTTCCGCAACATCATACGTTGCTCAAATTACAAGAAATGAATCATTTTGAACGTTTTTCGCATTGCATTATGTAACCCTGTCGGTACGGACTGTCCGCGGCCAGCTGAACTTTAAACATGCAGGCAATAGCACAGACTGAAAGCCATTTCAATAAATTACGATACGACGAGATTCAACGTGTGGCCAGGTACCAAGGCAAACTTTGTGAGATGAGAGTTGGAAAGCATCAATATCTGCAATGCTGTTGGGTGGCTTGGAGTCACTGGCGTGCACAGGGTGGGGCAAGGTGGGGCATAATTATAACTTGATTTCTTGACAACTTGATTTGAAGGTAAAATAACTTCATTTCATAATATAAGGGCACTGAAAACTATTTATGGCGTCAATTTCCTTTGAGATGGTGCCTGAAAATTGCACCACAAAGGTGCATGAAGGGACAAACTTCAACGAAATTTTTTGGTCAACAAATTGCACCACAGTGGTGCATACAAAAAAATTCTGGTGTATTTGATTTTTTTCAATGGGGTTCATGGAGGGCTAAAAGAAGAGGGTAAATTTAGGGTTTAAAAAATTCACCTTCGTGGTGGTAAATTGATAAAAAGCTTTTAATTGAATATTTCTGGTGTAAAAATATCGTCAAGATGGTGCATGGAGGGACTAATCAAAATGAATAACTCTGGTGGAAAAATTGAATAACGCTAAAAATTTGGAGGTACACATATAACTGAAAATTTCTGGTGGAAAGTTCGCAACGCTGTGGTGAATGTAGAAGCAAGGTTTATTCATTTTTCTGGTGCATAATTTGCATCGTTCTGATAAACGCAAGCTTCATTGAAAATTTATGGTGGGAAAATTTGCACCATTGAAAAGGCAAAGCCAGAAAATTACACCACAAAGGTGCATGGTAAAACAAACTTCACTGACAATTTTTGGTGCACCGTTCTGGTGAATGGAGGAGCATGCATTATTGAACATTTCTGGAGCAAAATTTGCATCGTTCTGATAAATGAAATGAACAGAAAATTTCTGGTGGACAACTTGCACTGGTCTGGTAAATGAAGGCACAAGCTTTATTTAAAATTAAGCTATATTGAAAATTTCTGGTGGAAAATCTGCACCTTTCTGGTAAACGGATGGGCAAGCTATTCGGAAAAAATGTTGGTCTTAAATTTTCATCCTTCTGCGGAATAGAGAAACAAATTTCAATAATAATTTCTGGTGTAAGAATAGCACCATTCTGATGATTGGAGGGAAGCTGCTTTGCTGTAAATTTATGATCAAAAATCTGAAAATAGGGGCAAGCTTTATTTGGTGGAAAACCTG
Source organism: Ochlerotatus camptorhynchus (assembly GCF_037179485.1). Classification (NCBI taxonomy): domain Eukaryota; kingdom Metazoa; phylum Arthropoda; class Insecta; order Diptera; family Culicidae; genus Ochlerotatus; species Ochlerotatus camptorhynchus. The sequence goes on along the minus strand of NW_027040852.1, from coordinate 622,055 downwards.
CACCCTTCTGATGATAGGAGAAGCCACCTATATTGAAAATGTCTGGTGGAAAATGGAAAAAGGAAACCTGCACCAATCAGAAGATTGGACAAACAATTTTTATTGAACATTAACGGTGAAAAATTTGCATCGTTCTGGTCGATTTAAATTTTCTAGTGTAAAATTACCTGGGGGCAAGTTTTGATGAAAATTTCCGGTATAAGATTTCCAACAATCTGCTGCATGGAGGGGCAAGTTGAATTGAAAATTTCTGATGTAAAATTAGCACAGTTCTGGTGAATGGAGAGGCAAGCTTTATTGAACATTTCTGGTAGAAAAACTACAACGTTTTGGTGAATGGACGGACAACTTAAAGCTTTCTGGGTATGATTCCATGAAAATTCTCCGAATGATTTCTAATGAATCCAGCAGATAGTTCCAAGATAATTTCGAAAAGAATACCGAGAGAATCAAATTTTGCATGAAATTCCAAAAAGATGTTAAGGAAAATTTCAAGGGAATTCCGAGGATAATTTCAAGCTCATTCTGGGAAGAATTTCTCGAGAATACAGAGGTGTTCTGAGAAAAAAAAGTTCTAAAATATTCCGAGAAGAACCTCGAGGATATTGAATTATTAGGACAGTTCCAAAGGATTTCTGGGGAGAGTTCAAAGAAATTTCTGCGGATAATTTCTGGTGCATCCTGCAGATTATTGCCAGATAATTTCGAAAAGAATACCGAGCAAATCAAATGTTGAGTGAAATTCCAAAAGGATTTTGAGTAAAATTTCTAGCAAATTCCGAGGAAAATTTCTAGCTCATTCCGGGAAAAAATTTTGAAACTCTAAAGGAATTCGGAGAAAAAATCATGAAGAATCTAAATATAATTCCAGTGGAGTTCTGAGAAGAATTTCATAAGAGCTCTTAGGAGAATTCTAAAAATATCCGAAAACAACCTCAAGGATATTGAATTCTGAGAACTGTTCCAAAGGATTTCTGGGGAGTATTCCAAGAAAATTCTGCGAATAATTTCTAGTGAATCCTGCAGATAGTTCCAAAATAATTCAGAAAAGAATACAGAGAAAATTAAATTTTGAGTTACATTCAAAAGGGATTTTGAGTAAAATTTTAAGGGAGTACCGATAATTTCTAGCTCATTGCGGGAATAATTTCTGGATAATACTGAGGAAATTCTTCTGAAACCCTAAGGGAATTTCAGATCCAAGGTGTTCTGAGTAAAAGTCAAGAAGAGTTCTAAAAATAATTTCAGATGACTTCTGAGAAGGGTTTCAAAAAACCTCATTGAGTTCTAAAAGGAATTCTGAGTATGGACTTTTTCGCAACTGTACAAAGTTCAAGGACAGCTGTTGGATTCCCTATTTGAAAAGTGGGTATTAATTTGCCATTGAACCTTGGTATATTGTTGTCTTACTAAGAGTTTGTCTATGAATCTTCTCTGACAATTTCAAGTGTTACCGTGGTTAAAAAGTTACAGCTGTTTATGTGCGTTGCAATAAATTCGGGTTTGTCCTTTATTTCATCTTTAAAACATGTTGAATGTTCGGCATCATTTCCTTTTGACCCGACTGGCAGTACTTTGGGACAGGGTTGACATGCTCAATCCTCCGTACAAGTCGTCATTCCGTTACCAATCCTGTACTCGCTTGTAAAAATAGTTGTGTGCGCTTTTGTTCCAAAGGTTCAATAAATTTGAAAAAAAATTAGAACTACAATTTTCACTGAAAATCATCAAGTTCAACGTACTCGCAACGGTAATAGTAAAGTGTAACTACACCAACATATAATTACATATGCTAACAAAATCTTGAAATAGTCAAAAATAAACTGTAACGATGCCTTCAAAATATACAAAAATGTGCTGCAAAAAGTAAGAGGTTGTATCCAAGACACGACCGTAGATTTAACGTAGAATTACGAAAGGTAGTTTTGGTGTCACAGTAAAAGTATAGTAAATATTAAATGGGTTTCATAACTCGTTATCAGTGAAAAAGTTCGATAGGTAGAAATTCGGAAGCAATTTGAGAGTTCTGTTTTTGTGATGCTCTGTCGGTGTCGATGTAGTACAACCAACAATCAATACGAAACTAACGATTTTAAATTGGCTCACCACTTTAGTAGCCTATTGGTCCCAAGCAAACGATTAACGTATTCTATTCTAGTTGAAATTCTATTACTACACTATGTTTGTTTTGATTCGCTATGAAACTTTGACAGATAACATCAGGGGTGTGTGGATTCATGCAGAACATGCAGGGGTGAGTGAAATAGCTTGGGACTGCTTGGGACTGTTGTTCTGGTACTGAGTGAGCCAAAAATAATAATGATTTTCTTCGGGACCCAGTGGTCTTAGAGTTACCTCTATGGTACAACCATAGAGGTAACTCTAAGACTAGAAGGTCCCGAAGTAACGTGCTCAACTTTTTGGCTCAGCTCTGGTACTCTCTTCGGTCCCAAGCTAATTGATTCACCCCTCGAAACATAGGAAAATCCACTAACCCCTCATTTTATCTGTCAAACTTTCATAGCGAATCAAAACAAACATAGTGTAGTACTAGAATTTTGACTAGAATGGGCTACGTTAACCGTTTGCTTGGGACCAAAAGGCTAGTCAAGTAGTGAGCCAATTTAAAATCGTTAGTTTCGTATTGATTTTTGGTACAAGCCAATCCTGGACGATATGTCTTGAATACAAGCTCTTACTTGAGCTCTTTAGTTAACTCATTTATCAGTCATTTGTGGTCCTGAAAAGGACCGATGGGTTGGAATCTTGGAAGCCAGTTTAGAACAATGCTGTGGAATTATTTTCTCGATGTTCATGGAGATGATAGCGGTGCTCATGCGTTCAATCTGGATCGATTGGTGAACATTTTGGAGAAGGGCGATGGCATAGTAGTCCTCAATGTGTAGCCAAATGCTGCGCCATGGCTATATCGATAAACTCACAAAAAATTTCTCAAATATCACTTACTTCGTACAACAATTGTAGAAATTTGAAGAGATTGAACTGCCCATTAATTTTGGTATTCGGAAATTAAATCTGTGTTAGGGAAAGCACATTAATAACAGAATCTGAGCATACCGGATGGTACCTATGTTTATGATTTTTGATCCAAATTTTAAGCCCCTTTTATTAAGAAAATTCGGGAAGACTTTTATTGCAACAAAAAGGCAATCGATGATAATTTTAACAAAAGAGAGAATCCATGAAGAGAATCGATCAATGTAGGTTGGTATATTTTAAAGTTAACGCGAGAAGTGTCCAGAAAATACTCTTTAACAAATTTATGGTGGTCCAGAAAAGGACAGTTTTGTCGTGATGGTTGAGTATTGCTGAGTTATTAAGGTGTTTTACACAGGCGAATGGACACTAGACTGATGCAAAATTTGACTTTTTCGCTCCACAGTGCTTAAATGGTTTCAAATCGGGTCCTGATAAGCCTCCCAAAGTTAAAACTCATTTGGTTTGAAACAGACTTCGCACAAGCCATTTGAAGTTTACATGTAAATTACTATGGGAAATCTTAACTTTTTGTTCATTGCCTTCTAGTCTTTTTCCATATTAAGCTGCGAAACAGTTTGATAACCATTCTTATAATTTTCTCAGCTACATTTTTGCTGAAGATCGTTTCTATGTAAAACAAGACAGGAAAAGTTATTAATTATTTAAGAGATTGGTAAACTTATGACATGATCAAGCAGCTGCTCTGTAGGCAACACTGTATTTTGCAGTGTGACATAGTAGCCATGATTTTTGTGTCCTATTCAACGCCCCAGGAACACCAATGTTGCCTGCTGAGCAGTTGATTGAGCATGATCATAAGACATCAGCGCATTGAACCATTGATAACTTTCGATCCTTGCATTTAATCAAAAAGTGGTCTTGAGCAAAGTTGTAGCTGGAAAAATTTCCTACAAGTACAATTGAAAGCTTTTGAAGCAGGCCGATATGGTGAATTATAAGATAGACATGAACAAAAATCTTGGTTTTACCATAGTAATTCCCATACAAACTTCAAATGGTTTGTGCCATCTCAGTATCTCACCAAATGGGTTCAAATTTTGAGAGGTTAGTCAGGATCCGATTTGGAATCGTTTAAGTATTGTGGAGCGAAAATTTCAAATTTTGCATCACTCTAATGGACACCGTTCAGTGGGCTGCAGCTCGCGCTTGCGGACAGCTTTTCGTCGTGTATTGGAGAACAATCTACAACGCCACGCGCCGAAAGCGCTGCTGCTGCTGATGATGACCACTGGACATCACCACTCACCGCACACGGTGATTGACCGAAGTGAATTCGATTTTTATATCTGTGCTAGTGAAAGCGTTTTTCACAGTCAATCGGTGATAATTTGCATTATTATAGCAACAGTTGCACATTCATGCAATTTTCAATAGTGACCTTCTGAAAACTGATAAAGTGTTCATTTAAGCAGATGCGTAGAATTAATATCCATCCGCTATTGACAGAGTTATAAGTGGTCAAATCTGCACCACTTTTCGTGACGCGGTCGATTTAAGTTTTTTTTTTTTAAATTGCACCCCCATTATGTTGCTGAAAGACGTAATCCTACGTAAAAAAAAAATCAGAAAGGTAACTGAATAAAATATGACACAAGTACCTTGCAAAATATATTTTCTTTGGTTTATATTTTAACCTGTAAAGAAGAGCATGACGCAAAACATTATTGCTACATTTTTCGATCAAAATATCATTCGGACTGTAACTTTATGTAACATCCAATAAGTTTTAGAAACTTCAAAAACAATTTTCAATCTTATTCTGGATTTTTAGAGCCAATTCTACACAATCAAACATTTTTCTGCCAGTCTTTTCGGACGATCCAAGTTGTCCGATTCCTACAGGGTTCAGAAATTGGAAGAAAGCGACCGAGTTGCTGGGCAAACACAATCTCAGTGATACCCATGTTGGTAGAATGGAAGAGTGTAAGGATTTCAAAACCAGGCAAGGTATCTACGAAGACCACCAAAAAACAGCTGTGATTGCTGCTATCGATATTGTGCGCATACTTTGCAAAGGTGGCCGACCACTTCGTGAACATTCGGAAGGAGCGGAAAGTGTGCCACCCAGTTGGTGGCTTACTACGATCATGTGCTGGAAAAACACTTGGCAGAAGGTGCCAAAAATTTCCAGTACACAAGTAACCGTATTCAAAATGACACAATTTAATGTTGCGGAACATAGCGAAAACCTTGGGAGGAAAACCAGTAGCAATCATTGCAGATGAAACGAGCGATTGTGACCACCACGAGCAGCTGGCATTTGTTATCAGGTATATTGAAAATGATCGGCCGACGGAAACATTCGTGGGTGTGAGACGGGTGTTGAAAACAGACGCGACGACCATCTTCAATACCATTGATGAGGTCCTGACAGCGATGCAGATATCTTGAGAGCAGGTGATGGCAGTAAGTTTTGACAGTACCAGCACAATGGCTGGCAGCACTGCTGGAGTATAAGCCAAGCGCAAGGACAAAACCAGCAATATACATTTATGAAGAGCTTTGAGTGTGTTGGTTTATAATTGCTTATCTTTTGACAGATACGCGTATTTCGTCTACTACTTGCAGACTTCATCAGTGTCAAGTACTCAACACCATTGATCAAGATTGGATTGATCAAGAGCAATATGTATACTGTTTGTTCACTGCTATGCGCACTGTTTGAACCTTGTACTTGTCGACGCAGTGTGCATGCGAAAGGAGAATGCGATTCTTATTGGTCATTCATGTCGGTTTGTCGGTGCTATCACCAACATCTGACGTGACTTCAGCTGAATCCAACCACCAAGGCAACAACATTACAGCAAATGTATCATTTCTGAAAGCAGTTTGCATGGAATGAACCACCACCGGAGCAAAAAATAAATAAAATTAGCTAAAATGAATAGTAGGGAAACAGTGGTGGAGTACTTCCCATCCCCAGATTAAATGCACCATAGAAAGAAAGAAAATTGCCCCTCCTTAACAAGATTCCTGTGCACGCTAGTGCTTGAAGTCGATGGCTCGAGAATCTTTGGAATGGAGCACCATCACCACGCCGCACAGAGGAGTACCTTGGGGAAAACCCTAGTAGCACGCTTGTCACAAATCAATTGTAGAAACTTATATACGACTTATTTCAGTCAAAAACAAGTTGCTGTAACTTATTGTGATGAAAATGTGCTACTCAGGAAAGGCTAGGCAAAACGTTGTTTTATTTTTGATGCACAATGTGGCAACGGTTAAAATACGATAAATGATGTTTAATCATTTTGGGAAGTGTTTAAACATTGACATAATTTAGAACTTTTTTTTTTCAAAAATCAGCTATTTAGTAACAGCTCTTACCAGACGTAAACAAAATTTCGATGGTCAATATTTCTTAGAAAATGAGTTCCTTGTATTCAACGCCAACCTGATGGGTAATGGCCTCCATTTTTTATATTTTAGCTTGTTTTAAAAAAGTTTAAAAAATGTGATTTTTAATAATTTTTCTTAGTTAAATAAGGTGTCAAATTCTGTGTATTTCCATCATATAATCTATAGATGAATTAAACTTTAAGTTGACATGAACACATTAGTGGTGAGAACTCATCCGGACTCGTGCGGGTTGACGTTTTCGAGCCATTTGAGAACCGTATGTTCTACAGCGTTTAGGAGCAAATTTGGCAATTTTTTATTCAAATCGACTCAAAATCTATAATAACTACTTTTACAATGTACTGAAAACAGCACTAAGTATACCTTTTACGATGTTTTTCCTTTTAATTATTTTTATTTTTATTTAATTTGTTTTTCTTCATTGGACTTAACGTGTCTAAATGAAACTTGATGGGGAAAAGCCTAGAAAAGGCGTAAAAACCCCATATCTTTTCGAAATACATGAATGACAATAATACAATACAATTACAACGAACATTAAGTCTATGGCATAAATAAAGTTATTCTCCTATGGCATAGAGTTGTCCGTTAATCAGGTAGAAGTCCTCGTCATGCAGTTGAACCGGAAACAAAACATAAACAGGTAGCACAATCCTTCACGTGTACTTTAAATGGACAGCTAATCACCCAACTAACATTTTCAGCTTTGTAAGCCACCTTTTCCAGCGTTGTGCTGTAAAGTAGCTGAAAAGAAGCTGCAGATACAGCTACAAGTAAAAGCTAGCAAAATAGTTTTGGTTAGCGTTTACTCAACTTTCTCACAACCATTATTCAATTTGTCAGTCGCACTAAATAACATCAGCCAATAAACGCTAATGTCACTTCTATACACAAACTACCCAACTTTCAACTTGTAGCTGTAAAACAAAGCTAACAAAGTGAATACATTACTCATTTGATGGCTTCTACACAACCAACCACTCTTGTTGAATAACATTAACATCAAAAGTGCTTTTTCAACAACTAAACAACCTGTACTCAGCTTATAAACTGTGTTAGAGCAAATTCGAAAGCATTTTCACAGTCAACTAGGTTTATTTTTAGACGTGTGAAGTTTTACAGCTTTTACTCTGCTCTTTTATAACTAATCGAGAAAATTGATTCATGTGTACTATTATAAAGCCTCTACTCAGCGATTTTGTTGTAGAAGGGAATGTTGATTTGTTTACATAAGTTCAAAGTGTTGGCGTAGCACAGTTGGTAGTGTCAAGGTTTGCCAATGAGGTCGTCTCGAGTTCGATTCTAGGTTCCGGTGCAGGGTAAATAATTTGGTGATGCTTTGTAACTAATTTCGATTAATTTGATTCACAGCAAAATAAACTCAATAAATTCCTTCATAAAAAAGCGTAAACAGTATTTAACTCGGCTTCAAGAGAAAGCTGTGTAGAGATTATTGGATAATCGGGTAAAGGTTGAGTAAGCGCCTTTCAAGTTCACACACAACTAAACAGCAGGATAACTGCTGTATAGAAGCGTTAATGGATATGCAATAAGAGCTTCTCCCGACCATTTCAACAGCCATAAGTAGCTGACTAAGTTCGCCAGATTTGCTTGTATAGAGGTTGAGTAAAGGTTTCCTCATATCGTATAACGTTTGAATACAGCTTGAGACTGTATAAATGAAATGAGTAAAGCGTTTACATTGTGAAAATTGTTCGTTGGGCACCTTCTCAGGAGTCTGCCTTAAATACGGTGACGAAAGGTTTCCGCTGCACAGTTAAACTCGAAAAACTCGTAAAACTCTTTGAAACGCCCAGACATGAACCGTATTGGGTCATGCAAGCTGTAGTTCGCAGCACGAGGTCCACGATGCAGGAAACTCCTCGACCGAAGAACTCGTTCGGGTGCGTAGATTTCGAATTCAGCCAAGATTCCGGGAGAGTCGATATCACCAATAAGTACTTTCGCTGCGAACACGGCCTGACTAATCGTCCGCCTGTGTTCTAGTGTTTCAAGACCCAGGAGTTGACAACGATCTTCGAACGCTGGAAGGTTCACAGGGTCATTCCAAGGAAGGTGATGAAAGGCATACCGAACAAATTTCCTTTGAACAGATTCAGTCCTCGCTATCCAAACTGCTTGATACGGGCACCATACTACCGAGCTGGATTCCAAGATCGATCGCACTAGAGAGCAGTATAGAGCTTTTAGACAGGCAGGATCGCGAAACTCGTCAGCGATCTTGAAAATGAACCCGAGTTGCCTGTTAGCTTTTGCAACGATGCCCGAGTAATGAAGCTTGAATGTTAAGGCGTAGTTCAGCGTGATTCCTAGGTCACGAAGATTGTCCACACGTTGCAGAAGTTGGTGATTTATCGTATAGTTGAATGCCACTGGTTTCAGCTTGCGATGAAATGAGACAATATAACATTTTTGTACATTCAACGTGAGATAGTTTCTTGAGCACCACTCTTCGAAAGTATCGATTAGGTGCTGAAGCCGCAAGCAATCGGCAAAGCTACGAACAATCACATAGATCTTCACATCATCCGCGTAGAACGATCGGCAACCAGTTTGGAGGAATTCACAATAATCGAGAATAGCAATGGTCCCAAGTTGCTAGGTACCTTGAGGAACACCGGAGCTGTTTGTAAAATAGTCCGATTGCTCTGATCTGATTCTAACACAAAGTTCCCGATTAGTCAGATAGGACTTAATCCAACGAGTTAAACCCGAGGATACACCGAGTTTTTCAAGTTTAGCTAGCAGTATGGAGTGGTCAACTCGGTCGAATGCAGCCTTAAGATCTGTATATACAACGTCCACCTGCGCTCCAGCTTCCATACTCCGAAGACATATTGAAATGAACGGAGCTAGATTTGTTGAAACTGATCTCTTGGGATAAAAACCGTGTTGGTAAGGAGAAATGTAATTTCTGCAGCTAGAGAATAATGCGTCGTTGATGATGATATCGAAAACTTTAGAGCAGGCACTGAGTGATGTGATCCCTCGGTAATTTTCGACGTTTCTCTTGTCTCCTTTCTTGTAGATCGGGAACATGAATGACGATTTCGAACGCGTAGGGAACTCCCCCTGCTGTAATGAAATATTGAACAACTTCGAAAGCGGTGTTGTAAGCTCTGAACAGCATCGCTTCAGGATGCTTGAGGGGATCCCGTCAGGGCCAGCAGCATTAGAAAATTTCAGCTTCTTGATGGCGGATTCGACGAGGTCTACTGTAACCGAGGTAATCGAAAAATTGAAAGCATCAGTGTCCCTCACCGCTTCAGCAACTTGGGACAACGAAGCCGTAGTGTCATTGAAAATGCTTTTGAAATGTTTTGCCAGAAGATTACATTTCTCAAGGGAATTGCTGGCGATTCTATAACCCAGGTGAATTTCGACTGGTAGTAGTCGTTTGGTATTCACGAATGACCAGAACTGCTTTGGATTAAGCCGTAAATTAGCCTGCACACGCCTCTTGTAAAGAATGCGGTTATATGTGCGATATTCGTTGCTCGCTGTTGAAAATAATCGTTTGGTGAATGGGTTACGACTACGACAGTACTTACGGAGGGCCTTCGATCTCAGACGCTTCAAATTTCGTAGTCGAGCATTGGACCATGCGGGTTTGGGAGAGCGTCTCCTCAATGGGACAGAATCAGTTATTGCCTGGCCAACGACCTCAGCGAAGTAGTTGACGGCTTCATCAATAGATGAACACGTGTCAAGGAACTGCCAATCTGCCTGGGCAAGCGAGTGACTCAGCGCGACGAAATCTGCTCTACGAAAGTCGAGCTCATGTACATCAACAGGGGGGTTATCGTAGCGAACAGGAACAGATAGGTTGATGGAAACTTCCAACGCAGGATGATTGGTGTCGATGCCAATCAAAGGCTCTGGGGCTTCTAGGATAGAACATTCCAGTCCTGCAGTTTCGTTTGCCAGAACGAGATCAAGCAGCCGAGAATTGCTATTCAGTATCGCGTTGATTTGCGTTAAGACATGCAGGTTGAAACCATCAAGGAGGACACAGTAGAATGCGGGCATGTTCGAGCGAAGAACATCAATGCTAGGAAGATCGTTTGCAGGAACGTTCCATGAGAGCCCAGAATGATTGTAGTCACCAAATACCAGAGCTAGGTCGTTTTGTTCTAGTCGAGAGAACACGGTACCAATCGAACTGATGTGGTTTGCAATGCTGCTCGAATCAGATTTCCGGTTTGGAGGTAGATACATAGCGCCAATACTTATTGATCTACGAGGCGTCGTTATTTTGACCCACAGCTGCTCTAGAGAAGTGCAAACTGGAGCAGGATCGATGCAGGAGCTTAGGCGTTTGGATACCGCAATCAAGACGCCTCCCCCACGCGATTTAGTATTATTCTTGTGGTTGCGGTCGTTTCGAAATACCGTGAATAGACTGCCAAATAATTGAGATGAATTAATGCGGTTTCCGTAAGAACTATGACATCGTAGTCAGAGTCAACGGCAGTCAGGAAAAAATCATCAATCTTTGTTCGCAGGCCACGAACGTTCTGGTACCACAACAGGCGGTCGAACGAAGTCGGTTGGAGGTCTGCCGAAACGAGCATGGTGGTACTCTGGAACACAGAGACGGATCAGGAGAAGAATTGTTTTCAACAAACGCATACTTGCCTGATGTAGAAGGTTGGAAGACCCCTTCACCATTCTCAACCACAGGGCCAGAACGACTACGATGACAGGAATCAGCAACCGCGACTGGGTTGAGTGGCTCAGGGGCTTCCTTGAGGCAGCAGGCAGCGCGTTCTGGTCTGGGATGTTACAAAACGTGGCGAGCAAGATCCGGTGCAGTGCTGTATGTCCCATCGGTGATGTGGGATTTGAAGCCATCGGAGTATGAAGTTTCAGTCGAACCAGCCGGTTGTTGCTCTTGAGGCGATGAGGCGCTGGAATCAACGAACGAATCAGGAGCGGAACTGGTAATGACACGAACATACTACATACTACATACTACTTTCATTATATTACTATTGTATCACTTTCACCTTCACTAATTAATTTTCACTAATTCACTGTCACTAATTCACTTTCACCAATGCACTGTCGATAATTCACTTTCACTAATTCACTACCACTATTTTACTTTCACTATCACTTTAACTATAACAGATACGTATTTTATTTCCCATGCTACATTTTTGGTTTTATCGTGGCTTTGAAGAGGTTTATTAGGCCTCGAATGGATTTTCACCTAGTCACTGAAAGGCTTTTTTTTTCCTCTGTTCGGGACCTAACACCACTGCGACCAGTTATTTGATCTATTGTAGTATATCCCGTGTCCTTAGTTTAGTGCATGTCGTATTACTCCATCACTATTGAGAAATAATGAAGTATTCGATTTTTTACAGCTGTTATTCTTGCATTTATCGCAAGGATTCGACTCTAATTGAAAGGTCCCGCTATTTATACCATTCGGAGTGTTGGAATACCCTCGAAAGGCGCACCCCTTTGTCAGTCAAAATTGGATTCCTTACCAACAAAATCAGGGATTGACACCGATAATCACCATGCATCAGAACCCTAGTCTTAATCACTTCAAACTAGGGAACAACGAATAGATGAAGACTAACTAACTCATTTTTTCCTTGTTTCAAGATCACCCTCGGTGGACAAAGCCGAGTCTTGTCACTATCAACAAGGCATAAAAAGTAACAAGGACTAAAATGTGTTCCTTTGACAACTGAAAAATCCTGTTCTTCTTGTTTGAAGTAGTCAGGACTAGGAATCGGTGGTAGATCTTACATCCCGTAACGTACAACGGAAAGGTGATCTACCCACAGGCTTGATCCTCAAAAAAAAAAATCTTCGACAAAATCTCATTCATTTTCTCGACAATGACAAAGATTCACATGGTAAAAACAAGTGTAATTTCGTGCATTCTGTGTAACATTATTGTTATCCACGTAGTTCAGGACGTAGATGCTTGTTCACTTTGACGGCTCCATGTAATTGTGCTGCTCAAGTCATTTAATTTCGTTACAAATTTAGATATTAAAAAAATCTACACATGTTCGTCCCTGACAGCATTGTCATTGACAATTGACATGGTTTACCTTGACTATGACTGTTATCTCAAATGAGTGACCAAAGCAGAATTGTCAACATCACCGTGTATTATCGTGATTTTACAGCACTGGTCTCTGTGAACTGAAGATAGTAAACGAATTACGTATCTGTTACAGTTTAAAGAGATAATGAAAGTAAAATAGTGAAAGTGAATAATTGAAAGTGAACGTATAATACAATTATTCTACTAAAACGCTCATCAATCAATTTAGAGCATTAAATATTTTCGGCCGCATTTTTTCCCTAGTTACTCCTCTGTGCACCGATGCGATTGAGAAACATTGTCGGGCTTGTGAAGGCGTAAAATTTTCCACGGAAAACGAGCAAATACTTCAGCATGAGATAGGAGCTCTGCTCGGAGGGGCAAACTTATGTTTCACTTGAAAAGGCATTAGTCCATGTCAGTGCATGTTTTACATGAGACTAGCATTCGAAGATAATCGTGACTTTTTAATTTATACGATTTATACTTTTGAAAAGAGCTCCCTTGCTAGCGTGCAAGGCACAAAATGCCCAGCAATTTGTTAATGCTTTCGGCAACATCTTTGGAAATGTTCTAATTAGTCCAAGAAAGGCTAACAATTTTGCCGTTAAATCCGAGTTTCGAAGACAGTGGGTGGATGGCCTAAGGTCTCCAATCCTCTGAGATGGGGCTGCTATTTAAGATGATTCCTTTGGGGATTAGCGTTTCATATTCAGCCACCGGATGTCAGTCAGATGCTCTTTAATAGCGCTACCACCTCGCTTGGTTGGAACATTTATGTATTTATTTTGAGGGGTTTTAACCGAATTATGTTCATTTACCCTTAGCTTGGCACCGGAGTGTTGTCGGATATTATGGTATTTATAAGATACTTCACAGGGCCCATTATTAATATCTGAAGTCACACATCCTTCATTTTTAAGGATTATGGGAAAATTTTACATTGATCTAATTTTTCTCATAACTGGTAAGGATTATCGAAAAATACTTTTGACAATATTTTATGATTATGGTGGTAGTACTTTGCAAGCCTGGGGCCTCTGAAAGGCTATTTAGTAAAGGCACAGTATTGTCAAGCCACAGGTTGTGGATTCAGTCGAGGAAATCATTCGGGTTGAAAATTGTCTAAACTTCCCTGGGCAAAGAGTATCATTGTGCTTGGCACACCATATACAAATTCATTCATAATTGTTTGGCTTAGCAAGCACTCATTTAATGACTATGGAATTGTATCAAGAACTGGCAAAACGCTCATAAAAAAGTAATCAATTCTCAAATTTTCAAGATTAATAAAAAAATAAAAATAAAAATAAAACCTGATATTCAAAACAAATTGTTTGGTCGGAGTCACATAAACTGAAATTTTGGAATTGCTCGTTATATTTCATCCCTCCGCCAAAACCATTAATTCGTTTCACTAGAGCATGGCATCATAAGCTCTGATATCCTCGCCATTGCTTAAGTAACCTACTTCTGTCAACAGCATTTCGAAAGCAACCCCAACGCCCACTGTTCTATCTTCCCTAAAACAGCAGAAAAATGAACGATGCACTCAGGACACACTCGGTTCCACCAACTTCTCCGTGTTAATCTCTGCAGAGAAGGAAGAAGTTGATGCATCAGCCCTGCCGTCAACGTGACAGATGACAGGGTGACAATGATTGTGCTTGCAATACCATCTGCTGCTGCAAACGGTAAGAGCTCGTTCTCCCGAAGGAATGCTCAAGATTATCTCCAAAGAACAAAAGCACTGTTTAAAGAATAATGAACTCTCCCGGCTGATGTCAGCTGTCGCAAAAGTGGGGTCTGATGATATAATTAATCTTGGAGAATTAATTGTTCACAGTTGATCTTTTCGTTGTTAACATGCTGCACTATCGCAGCGTAAATAGCCACCCGACGAAATGTAGGGGAAGACGGGGTAGGAATTATTGGAGGGGTAAGACGGACCACAGCCAGTTCAATGTGAATTCGACAAGATGCTTGCAAATATCCAAAACTAAAAACGAATGTTTTCTGACGTTTGTTGGTACCTTTCGCTTCATTAGGCTGTACTTCTTCTGTGGCTATTGAAATATAAAAATGTATGAAATATGTTGAAATATACAATATTGTCAAAAATGTAAACCACGAAAAATGACGGACAATTTTTAAAATTGATTTTGCTCCTGGGTGGTATCCGGAACATGTTCGTGTGTGCCCAATGTGGTTCACCGTACTCAATATAACCGTGCTCAATATATGCACAGAACAGAAGTGGAAGTGCGAACGAATCAGTGTATCAAAAAGTAAGAGATCATTTTTGTTCACCAAGCGATGCTTGTGTATGCGCTTCACACGAGTTTTCTATGGGCACTCACACCATCTAAATATGCTGCAGGCAAAGCACCGCTAGGTGCGCTGCTGTTCACAAAAAGGATCCGAAGTTCCACTACCGTTCTGTGACCAAAAGCAATGTTTTTGAGTTCCTAAGTGATTTGACGTATCGCAAGATGATTTTTGATCACTTCCCCGGTGTACCAGGTTTTTGTCCCTGGGCCCTGAGCACATTGCTCCTATACGCTCCTATTGCTCGTATTTTCGAATTCTCATACGGTTTTATGTGACATATTATGGGTTAGTGCCGTTTTTGATCATTTCATAGATAGATTTCTATGATCTCCTGAACCTGTTGTATTGTCATATCTCCAGAACCAGTTGATCGATTCCAAAGATATTCATGTAACCCTGATACCACCGACAAACAGACATAAAACTTGCATATTTTTCATCAAACACGCATTTTACGTTGAATTTATTTATTTCTTAGTTGACGTTTACACAGTTCAGGCTCATCCATATCAATTAAAGGTATCGAGATCAGGGTTCTGCATTTTCGAAACAAAGAAAAAAAAATAAGCTTTCCGCAGAATCGCTTCATTTCGAGCAATATCATTTTCGTGTAGTTCATTGTGTTTCTTTTCATCGAGTCACGATGAACACTCCTCCTGTCAAACATGACATGACTATCGCTTGTTTCATTCGTCAAGTGCATGATTTCATTTGAAGCAAAGACTTGTTTCATTTGACGCAATGAATGACTCGAAAACTGCTTCCTTCGTTTTTTCCACTTTCACTTCAATTCGGTGCTCATTCGACTTGTCACGCGTCGCGTCATCAGGCATCAAAATATAGTAATTAGATGGTTAATATCGGTTGCCGATAGGGATGGCATCCGGATTATATTTGATAATAAAATGTTATTTTATATTAAACGAAAATTAAACTAACGAGGCCATTCTGGAGTCTAAGATGGCGGTCATCGGACTCAGGAAAGCCACAAATACCCAACAATATGGGTATTTTCGGAACGGGGACGACGCGTAGATGCCGAAAATCGATATCGAATCCAAGATGGCAGCCATCAGTTTTCAGAGAACGTGTCAAATATCCTACAATATGGTTATTTTCGGAACCGGAACAACGCGTAGATGCCGAAATTCGATATCCAACGCCATTTTGGAATCCAATATGGCGGCCATCAAGTTTCAGCAAAAGTGTCAAATACCCTACAATATGGGTATTTTTGGAACGGGGACGGCGCGTAGAAGCTGAAAATCAACACTCGAAGCCATTTTGGAATCCAATTTACCCTAGGATCTGGGTATTTTCGAAACGGGAACGACGCGTGGATGTCGAAAATCGATATCCGACGCCATTTGTAGGGTATTTAACACTTCTGCAGAAATCGGAAGCCACCATCTTGAATTTCAAGATGTTTTTTTTTTTTTTTTTTTATTAATTTATTTGATAAGGCTCAACCGAATTAACTTTACAGAGCCGAAGATTCTTGGTCACTATACAATACATCTTAAAACTATAGTCAAAAGGTACAACACAATAAACACTTTATCTTCCGCTAACCAAAAAGCCTCCTCCATCAGAACTGGAGCCGCTTCCAGTAGTTTCATTGTATGGCAAATTGTTGTATGCCAACGAGGGTCAGAGCGCGTCCATTGCAGCAATGGACACAAAACGTGGTCAGCACTCACACACTCATCACGAAACGGTTGCTTTCCAAAGTCGACGACGCATCGACCGAAAGAACTGCTGATGAAGAACAATGAGGAGGACCACAAAATGGTTGCTGTCGAGAAAACAGACGATCGCGTAGCACACATCGAGAGTGGCCTGCTTTTGTCGACAGCCGAGTGAACACTGAATTTCAAGATGGTGTCAGACATCGATTTCCGGCCTCTAGATGTCACCTCGATTCCCAAAATGCTCGTATTTATCGGTATTTGTCAGTATTTTACTCTTGTTATGAACAAGATTTTAAAATGCCGTCAAACGTCGGTTTCTGGCCGCTAGACGTTAGTGGGATTTCGAAAATACCCACATTGATGGGTATTTGACAGTATTTCCCACATGTTCTGAAACCAGAGATTGCAAGATGGCATCTGACATCGATTTCCGTCCTCTACGTGTCATCTCCGTTCTGAAAATACCCATGTTATCTGACACTGTTTCTCAAATCGGAAGCCGTCGCACCGACAAACCGACATGACACTGAATTCTGACTTATGCCTGAAAATCGTAAACGGTCGATTTAAATGTACAGTGATCCTAACTGTCAAAACCATAGGATTTTTTGATCTAGATAAAAATAATTAGTCTAGAATAGATCAGACACGAACCAATTCATAACTTTTGCATGCGGGCTCATGGATTAGCTAAATATTTCCCGCGAACCCAGAACCAGATGTCATTAATGTGCTTTGGTCAGAAATTTTATTGTTTTTGCTATGGTCATTCATGTCGGTTTGTCGGTGGCAGTCGCTTCGGATTTCAAAATGGCGATATCGATTTCCGGCTTCTAGACGTTAACCTGATTCTTAAAAAAAACATATGTATGGTATTTGATATAAATTCCCACTTTTCATAAGCCAGAAGCCACCGTCATGGATTTCAAAATTGCGTCGGATATCATTTTTTACTCTCCAGACGTCATCTCGATTCCAAAAATTATCATATTGATGGGTATTTAACAGTATTTCTCACTTTTTCTCAAACTGGAAGCCAACATTTTAAATTATGGCGTCACATATCTTTTTACAATCTCTAGCCACCCCGATTGCAAAAATACCCATATTGATGGGTACTTTTCAGTATTCAGTATTTTGACACTGAAGAAGTCTGCATATTGTAGACGAAATACGCGTATCTGTTAAGGATATGCAAATAAGGTAGTGGAATTAAATGGAAATTAATTTTTCCACTTTTTATAAAATAGCGTCGAATATCGATTTTCATTCTCTAGACGTCATACCGATTCCAAAAATACCCATATGGATGGGTCGGCATCAGTATTTCCCACTTTCATTAAAAAAAATCAACGATTTCCGGCCTCTAGACATCAATATGCTTCCAAAAATACCTTTATTGATATGCATTTGACACCGACAAACCGACATGAAACTTAAACTTAACTCTTGATCGAGAATCCATAACCGGCCGATTCAAATGTGCAGCGATCCCATCTGTCAAAAGCATAGAAATGTTTTATCTAGATAAAAATAATTTGTCCGAAATAGATTAGACTCGGGGGCCTCCCTTAGCTCAGTCGGTAAAGGCGCAGCTACAAAGCAAGACCATGCTGGAGGTGGCTGGGTTCGATTCTCGGTCCAGTCTAGGAATTTTTCGTGTTGGAAAATGTCTCGACTTCCCTGGGCATAGAAGTATGATTGGACTTGCCACACAATTATACGAATGCAAAAATGGTACAGGCATCGAAAGCTCTCAATTAATAACTGTGGAAATGCTTCTAGATAGAACACTAAGTTGAGAGCACGCAATAAGCTAATATGCGATATGCAATAAGGCTGATGCAAATTTTTATTTTTATTTATGTCCCCCCCCTTTCAAAATGTCAAAATATTGAGGGGGCAAAAAAAAATTGGTTTAAGTATTTTGACGAAAACTGTCCTAGTTTTGGTTTGCCGTGTTGAAAAAATTCGACTGTTGAGTTGTTTTGGTTTGCCGTGTTTTACGCTAAACTGCCCGTTTTTATCGTTTACCCGTCATCAACAGCAACCGTGAGTAAAAATGACGTTTTCGTTATGTCAATGCACGAAAATTCGCAGGACGCTTCTCTCACGCATAAGTGCTGTCGTTTTTAGGTGGTTTCTTTTCGCTATCTCTTTTACTCTGAAGTAAAATGAGAGGTTAGACACGGTGCACTGATCTATAGTAAGCACTCCGCTGCATTTTGCTTTGATAAACGCAGTAAAAAAGTGTACTCTTTCGGACCAAATTGCTTTTCGTAGATCAAAAGTTGTGTTTCAGTGCAATCTTCGTTCACAAACGATATTGCGTGCCCGTGTATCACAATATGGTAAGCTTTGTGTACTTTTTATAGCCTAAAAACTGACATCAATGTTTCTTTCTAGGAAAAAAAAAGCTCCCGATGGCCATCCGGATCGAAAGAGACGGGAAATTGGTCAATCAATCGATCGTTTTGACCACGGCAGATAAATTTTTCTCCGACTTGATCAGTCAGGTGATGGGGTCTGTCGAAATTGAAACTATCTACGCCGGATCAAAGTCACTGGAAAAGGAATATCTCTTCGAACTTTCACTGACTACCACAATTGATGATGCTATTCTTGCTATTGGCTCTTGCACAAAAGTACTGTGCATCTTAAAATCCATGATCCCTCTTGTGAAGAAGCCACTTCCTAGTGCTTTTGATACGTTGATGAACAATGCATCCATCCTCAAACGTCCGGATAAACGATCGGAAAATCGTGGTCAAGACGGTATTTATAACCACACAGTTGATTATCTTCAGGATCTGGACTTGGGATTCCGAACGTTCCAAAAGGTTGAAATGGAACTTTTTATGTCCACCGTAGTTTCGGTACTTTGGTACCTCAACGGCCATTGGGAAAAGTTTTCGTCAGCGCCAGGTGTATCAAAAATGCCACAGAGGCTGCATTTTGCTCCTGAAAATCAAGACACATTTCGGAAGCTGCATCATGGAGATCAAAAAAAGAAAACTTTACCGCGGCTCAAGAAACTTGACTTGATTGAGCACTTCAACAAACTTGAGTTCCTTTCTTCAAAATAATTCATCCAGGCAGCAGCATGGAGATCAGTTTTAGATGACGTGTGTCAACTGAAAGTTTGTATCGCAGAATATATTGCCCATATCAATCGGGCGGAAGTACGTGGGAAAGCGGTAGAGGAAACCATTTCTCATCGGGATAATCGTTCGCTTAAGAAGGTACCAGCGAAACCGGACCGGAAAAACATGAGCAAGATTCTTTACGCAGCGCTGGAAACGGAACTAGAGTCGGCACCCCCTTACTTTGAGCATAACGTAGTTTTTTTTGCACCTACCGAACGTCGCGCTAAATACAACTATATTGCTGGCTTAGCGTTTGAGTTCACCATCTACGTTTATCGATCCTTCAAACCTGGCGCAACGTTTGTATGGAAATCCCCAGACGACGATCAAACTGCTCTGGTAAACACGATCGCTCGCATCGAGAAAAATATTGAAGAACGTGTTAAACACGACAAAGCTGTACACATGAACAACATGTTCGGCAATACAGCACAATGGTCAATGGATAACGTCAGCAAGCTGATATCGTTTATAGCAGGTTAGTTTGTACTATCAGACTGTAACATGTTACTGTTTTTTACCTTTATGCTTCATGCTTTGTTATTTTTAGATGATGATCATCTCTCGCAGGACGACACAGATGATACTGTGGCTGAATTTAAACTTTTATTGGACGAAGGGTATGAGCTCTCTGATGCTTTGACATTGGTCGAACAGGCTCAAGAGTCGAAAGCAGAAAAATTTGAGCATTTCTGGAAAGTGGTGGAAAACGTGCTAGCTGAAGACGAATACACCGTTGCTGACGAACGACGTAACGGAGAAACAACTTGGATACCACCATTGTGTGTTTCTCTACGTGATTTGATGTCACAATGTGAGAGAAGAATTGAAGAGCTTTTCCCGGATTCCGACAACAATTTTATTCCATCGTATGAATATTTTCGAATCCAGTTTGTTCCTCGAAACAGCAAATCAGTAGTAGGGAGCAGATATTATGGTCGATTCAACGTGAAGTTTGGATTGCAAAAACGAACACTACACAAAGCTCATGTAGATCAACATTACGGTGCTAAGCAATTCAAGTTTTTGAAAGTTATGGCGGGTAATATCTTTAAAATATCTGTTAAATTTTTATTACTTAATCTTATCATTAACGCAGGCATCTTTTCGGATCATTCGCTAGTACACTTCTTAGACGACAAAGCGTCTATTCCTGTGGGGTTTACTGGTGCACCAGTAAGTGCGACGCGTCGTCAGCGGCACGTATTGATGGCTGGCTTAGATGGACGTGGTTTAAATGCCATGGATCATGACAATATCCCCCAACATATCGTACCATCAGTTTCCATAAAACTTATACCATCGAAGGATGTATCAGAATCATGGTATAAGGGGAAGCCCCTTATCATTTTGAAGGATGCCATTTTCGAAGCTTCCAATGCTTTTAGGCATGCCGCAGAATTGATTAAGCATACGGATGAGGACGTTGATGACCGACCAATGATGTTTATCGGCATCGATGGTGGTCCGGATCACAACGTCACAAGTATTCAAGTGATCTTAAGCTATTTAGCTTTATTCTTCGAATTGGATCTTGATTGTTTGTGTGCAGTTCGAACTCCTCCCAATTTTTCGGTCATCAACCCAGCGGAACGTTTTATGAGCGTTGCTAACATTGCTTTGATGGGTGTCTCTTTGGCCAGAAACCATCTAGGTCAAAATGAACCAAAAGTACGGTCTCTGTTGTCCAAAAAGCAATGGAGAGATGCACAAAGCAAGCATCCTAATATCGACTACCGTCAGATGGCGCTGGACGGAACCAAAGATGCGAGGGAACTTTTGACAAAACGTTTTGAGGCATTAGTGTACAAAGGTGAAAATGTTGTGGTTGGTGATGCGGCCACGGATCAAGAGATCGATCGTTTGAAGCGAAAAATATCAGACGTCTGGCCCGAGATAGACATGGACAAAAAGCTAACCAAAGCGGATGTACTAAAAGTTAATTCTGTGAAGGACTTTTTTGAAAAGCACGTACGGTGCACTACTTATGCAATGCAGGTGAAGAAATGCAAGGACGTAAATTGTAAAGCTCATGCGCCAGTAAGGCTGGATGAAGCGACTTTCGACAGGATTGCGTGGCTTCCAACACCGGCGGTGATCGGAGATAAGTTTGCCGAATTCCATTCGGTTTATGGACAAGAACCAACTGATGCAGATATTCCTAGTAAGAATGCAGCCCGGCAAGACCAAGTCAATGATCTTCCGAAAGCACCGTTTCCATTGGCACACACTAGAGCACGAATGATCGTATTCTGCACTGAATGCAACTTTCCACGTTTGCTGTATTCAAAATACGCGCTTGATAGAGAAACGCTCTCAAAGCTAGAGAATTTCTTTGATGAAAAGCTTTATGTATGCGGCTCTAGTTTGGACTCGTTCCCAGAAGTGTTTCAAAATCCAAAACTGGTTTGTCACGATGCATTTTCACTTCACTACTACCAAACAGGGCCATCTCTTCCAGGATATTATGATTTATGCGCTGAATGCGCTGATCAGAACACTGTTACTTCCGACAGTAAAGTTTTGTTATGCAAAGTTTGCTACGAGAAGAAGAACTGTGGATCAGCTACCGTTACTCGTCGAGCTAGGGGCAGACCGGAGAAGGTGTAAATAAATTGTTACTTCAGATGTGCTTTTCATTTCGGTTTCGAAAAATAAAAATAAAATTTGACGTATTTTTTTTGTCCCTCTTTATTTTTTTTTTTGACCCCCCCCCCACCCCTCGACCAATTTGGAAGAAGTCGGACATAAAACAAATTTAATATTTGCATCAGCCTAAGCTTGAAATGTGAAAAAGAAGAAGAAGAAGATTAGACTCGAACCAACTCATAAATGTTGTACGCGTGTTCGTGGCTAGGACAGATGTCCGTTTGTGTTTGGATCAGAAATTTATTTGTAATTTGCATGATCATTCGGTGGTATTTTTACGCATTTTATTTGAACAAAAATCAACGTGTTTCGGCTTCTAGACGTCAATCTACTTCCAAAAATACTTATATTGATAGGCATTTGACAGTATTTCCCACTTTTTCTGAAATGGGAAGCTGCCATCTTGGATTTCAAAATGTCGTTGGATATCCATTTTTGGCGTTTAGATGTCACTCCGATTGAAAAAAATACCCAAATTGATGGGTATTTGACAGTATTTCCCACTTTTTTTAAAAAACATCGAAAACCGCCATTTTGTATGGCGTCTGATATTGATTTTATTCTCTAGACGTCATCCCGTTTCCAAAAATACCCAATAGTATTCGTCGAATATCAAGCGTTGAGCTAACAAAATTTCACTCAATCGTTTTGTCGACCACTCATTTGTAAGAAAATGGTGGAATATTAGCGAAACTTCGCATGTAAACAGCGAATACCAGACCAAATAGCACTATTCGGTGCAGCTCTAGTATTTGACAGTATTTTCCACAGTTTCTTGAACCGGAAGCCGCCATCTTTAAAATCCAATCGACATCGGATATTGATTTCCGGCTTCTAGACGTCACTCGATTAAAAACTACAACGGACAGGACTACGTGGTCATATATAATAAATCTTATTTGTTAACTGTAGCAGGAGCTTGTGTTTTGTGTAGGAATAGGAATTTGAGCGGGGTTCTCTCTGTTTATACTCTTTAGTTTGACTCGCTTGACATAGATGGCCCACAGTGACTCACGAAGAGCTACTGATTCCGATCAATAGCGGTGCTGCTTCTTCCTCCTTCTATGGAAGCTCAAGTGAGCTGCAGCACGCTGCTTGCAGACAACCTTTCGTTGTGTACTGGAGAACACCACCACTCACCACGCGGTGATTCAATAAACACCGTTTGGTGAGACCGGATGGAATTCAACTTTGAAATTCGTGTGAAATTCGCAGGCAATCCGTGATAATTTTAATTATCATAGCAACAGTTGCGCATTCGTGCAATTTTCAATAGTGACATTTTTAAAAATGATGATGTCTTGCATTGAACATATGAGTAGAAATAATTCTGATCGATTGATGATAACATTATTGAAATTGGTCCAGAAGCAGCTGAGTTATTAACGTTCAAAATCTTTCATGAATTGAAAGATTTTGATCGATGATTTCACAAAGTGTACCCCCATATAGATTTCACAGACGTAGTCCTACGTCAAAAAATACACATATTGATGGGTAAACAAACCACCCGTCAATGATAAATTTAACATCCACGTGCACATGCGCTTAAATGAGTGAACAATCAACAAAAGTCAGAAAACCTGCGCAAATGTGGATCGAACAGTTTCGCTTCAATACGAAAGTAAGTTCATTTGACAATGAAATACAAAATGAACACAAATCAAGCCAAAACAAACAGCATGAAAACTGATCGAAAGTGGTTCTGTTGATGATGAAGGGGATTTGCTCGAAGAGATGACGGAATGAAATTCAATTGAAAGTGATGGTCGACAGCTTCGTCGTCGCTTGACGATTTTCGATTGAAAGTGACTTTGTTGGGTCCTGATCGAGATATTCGTTCCTGTTCGGGTAGTGCTATGTAAATCAACGCTTATTATGTAGCATGGCAAAATGTAAAATTTCTTACTCATTTTGAGCTACTAAATGTATTGCTTTTACCCCGTCTTCCCCTAGCTGCATGCAAAGGAGTAAGTTGTGCTGATGCCAGTTACTCATCTCGACCCATAGACCGCGGCGAACGGGGAAACGTGCTCAAAATTATCTTTCAGATTATGCTTTCCTATCGATTTTCGCCTACTTTGAGTCAGTCTTCGAGTGAGCACGGTTCGCTCCATCTCTCTCTCTCTCTCTCTTTCTCCCTGAAGCCCTGCCCTTGTTCAAGAGATGGAATCAGCGGCAAGGGTCCATTATAATATATCCTCGATTTCCACCCATCTGCATTATGGCTGCACCTTCGCGATAGTTGTAAGAGGAGAAAATGGAAAGCTCAATGCATTCATTGCATGCATACGCCTGATGGGGGGGTGAGGAAATGGTGAATCCTATCGCGCGATTCGGTGACGTGACGAGAGTTGCAAAGACACGACTGTAGTGCATTCTCGAGTGCATCCGTATGGGCGTCAGTGAACGTGGTGAACGTGGGAATTCCCTTTGTTATCTCATTTCGTTGATGAGCTGAGTGGGGATTACTGTTCTATAAAGCGTTCATCCTGTTATGTAGGTGAAGTGTGATCAGTTTAACACACTGAGCATTGAAGAAGTGGTAATTAATTGGTAGAAGTAATGATCCGTC
The DNA here is from genome assembly GCF_037179485.1 of Ochlerotatus camptorhynchus. Taxonomy (NCBI): domain Eukaryota; kingdom Metazoa; phylum Arthropoda; class Insecta; order Diptera; family Culicidae; genus Ochlerotatus; species Ochlerotatus camptorhynchus. Next base: position 597,188 of record NW_027040852.1, on the reverse strand, counting down.
CATCCAGCGAACTAAGCTTATCAGCATAGTTACCTGCTGTTACGAAACATATATGGTGATAAACATTTGAGATCGAACTGATAAATTGATATCCCTCAGAAACATCACTTAAACCATTGACAATATCGTCTTATATGTTCATCGGAATGAGAAGCTTACGGCAACCCAACCGGAATTCCCGATGCTGGCAACGTACCATCATCCTGTTGCCTAGAATAGTTTTGGTTACCGAGCCACTAGAAATATTCGGAGGTGTGTGTGTGTGAGGGATTTGCTTTACAAGTAGGTTCCGAATCAAAATTCAATCCAGCAGCGAGATTGAGTCAACTTCCGCCAGTTTATCCAGGTGCCATTCCACTCCATCAAGTCGAACAAGGAGAGTAAAGCTGCGGTTCACTTTCAAGTTGTAAGATCTGGAATTCGATGGCAACATCTTGCAGGACGAATGTTGGTGCTAACGTCAGCCAGAGTCCCCTCAACAGCAGTAAGGTTTTACATAACATGTTTGTTTTCGTCTCAAAATTAGACATTTCTAAGTGTGTAGGTGTAGGAGCAAAAAGCCACATTATAGTTCAATCAATTGCAATTCAATAAATAATACTAATTGATATGTTATTTTAAGAAGCCAATTCCGACATCACCGGTAAATAATCGCAAACTACCCACATAAATGTCATAAAACTCACACCGGAAATAGCTGCTCGCACTTGCAGGCGCTCAAAGTTCAATCTAATTACAAAAGGCTTTTGTCTACTAACATTGCGCCCTGCTGCACACCGTCGCCGGTGTTCAGTCCCCGAGTGCAATTCAGCACAATGCCAAAGTGAACATAATCCCAATGAATAGGATTAGTCGGAAAATTGTAGGATTTAGCCGGAATTGTTATGACTCATCACAACGCCACTACCACCGTTCACTGGTGACACGCAAACTGTGCACTTTTCACTTATCAGCAGAGTTGCAGAGCTGCAAGCGGACGAGATGGTTGGCTTCAAACCTAAAGCAACGACGACTGTCAATTATGTTGAAAGTGCTAATATATGAAAATGGCCGTTGACTTTAAGCTACCTTTCAGCTGAAGTATATCTCACCACCGGAATTTTCCATTCCCTTATGGATTCCAAGTTACCTAAAACGAAACCAAGGAAATTTGAATATTAGTCATATCCGTGAAAGATGAGCTGAACATCAATAAATTTATAATTATGTACACCAGGGGATTTGGAAATTCAAAGAATCCCCCCCTTAGACCGAACGATACGCGGAAATTTCCTGCGAAATATCACGCCCCGTGTAGGGACAACATGAGCAGCACGGATGCTCGTTTCGCATTTTGACAGCCCCATTCCTGAAGACCGGTGCCCGAACGGGGGACTTCAGCAGTATGCTCTTATTTCTCGCATCCCAAATTGACCTCTCGGGTGACCCGACATGCTCGCCTTTGGAGGATAGGAAAATGTTCGTCCCATGTGGGATTATTTCATCGAATACGAGCATAAAATTGCGGACGAAGCTCGTTGCGGAGTTTTTTTTTTTTATTAAAAAGAGATTAGCTATTCTGTGAGTTAATTACTTTCCTAGCTTAATCCGATTCCTGGGAGCACATAACTCAACGCATACCACTGTATGAACGCCAAATAGCGAAAAAATATATAAGTCTCTTAGTTGGAGATGCTTAACGTCTAATATCAGACTTAAAGTGGACATTTAATACGATAGATGAGGAGATAAAAGTATAGAGTTGATAGTTCCGTTAGAGTACGGCAGTGTAAAAATTGTATATAGAAAGTAGAAAACGAGCAAAGGACAATTTTGAGGAAGGTACGAATCGGGTCAAACTCATCCGTTGACTCATCCTAATGCCCCCTCACCTACGGATGAGTTTGGTAAAGTGGATGATTGACCAATTCATACCTTCCTCAAAATTGTTCTTTGCTCACTTTCTACTTTCTACGCACAATTTTCACACTGCCGTATGTACGGAACTATCAACTCTAACGGGTGTTCAATAAAAATGAGAATGATTTTAGTGATGTCTAAGTTGAGTCCAGGGCCCTTCTCCAATATTCATTGACGTTTTTTTAAAGAATAAACATCATGATTTTAATAAAAAATACTGAATTCGTTGAAAAGAAATTTTTTTACTAGCTATATGACTGAAAAAATTCTCATTTTTTATTGAACACCCGTTATGTTTTCATTTCCTCATCGATCGTATAAAATGTCCACGTTAAGGCTGATATTTGACGTTAAGCATCACCAACTATGTAAATCATTAACTTCACGCATGACGTAATAGAAACATGATTAGTTAAAGTAAATTAATTTCAGATTTGACAGATTACATGAATGCTCTCACAATTGTTCTCTAGGAGAAATTAACCTATTAGTTTGTGCTGGAATTTGACCATTTTGACTCCTTTTCGAACCGGCAGATTCGATATTTTTCAATAAATCATGGCACGAAAACGGTTCATCTAATCGAAATGACGTTCTAGACAAAGTTGTACAAAACTGATAATAATAATCACCTAAACGAAAAAAAATGTTAGGAACTTCAAGATTTTGAAACTAATTTCTTGAAATCGTAGAACATCAACTTTCAGTAAAAAGTTTTCACATGTTTTTTTATTTAGTTATTTATTTATTTACTTGTCTTCGTATAATAAAAACGCACAGACAGAACTATTAATCTCTAGTTAATGAACTTATCCTATTTTTAAACATGGTTTTCGAAATATTAAAATCATAATCTTCACGCGATTCGTTAAAACGACGGCAGCCAACATCCAGTGGATTGTTTTGACCGTAGACTGTACGATGCTGAGGAATACGGAGAAGGTCATTTGGTCGCGTCTGCCTAGCCGGTGCATTGAACTGGATTTTCCCTAGAAGTTCAGCACAATCTACATTGCTGTCCAGAATGTCGAATATGAACAGCCGTTGCAGAAGAATCCTTCTATCATCCAATGTTGAAAGACGAATTAGAGCACAGCGATCCTCGAACGGCGGAAGAACAACCGGATCGTTCCATGGTGACAGTTGTAAAGCGTAGCGGACAAAGTTACGTTGAATCTTTTCAATGCGAAAGCAAAGCGGTACGTGATACGGTGCCCATACTAGAACGCCATCTTCCAGTATACTACGCACTAGCAAACAATACAATGTTTTTAGACAGTATACATCCTCAAATTGCTGCCTGTTGCGCTTGATGCTCAATCGCTAGTATCGCATATGCTTTGGCGGTGGTTGTTGCAATGTACTCGGTGAATGTCAGCTTACTGTCCAGTATTAATTCAAGATCCTTGATTGATGACACACGGTTGACACTTGAGGCGTTCATCTTATAATCGAAAATGGCAGTTGTCCTAGATCGGTTGAACGAGATGATGTTACATTTACGAATATTCACTTCCATTCCGTTTAGTGAGCACCATTCAGGAAGCGAGTCGATATCCATCTGAAGAGCGCAACAATCGACCATGGAGGTTATCAGGCGGAAGAATTTCAGGCCATCAGCTAACATGTACTTGTAATGGTCCCAAATGACTTCCTTGGGGCACCCCGGAAGTAATTGAGAACGTTTCAGATGAGGTTCCACCGAGGCGTACAAAAGCCCAACGCTCAGACAAGTACGATTCAATCCATTGAGTAAGCCACTGAGGGAATCCCATGCGTTTGAGTTTTTCCACTGCCAGTGCATGCGGCACTTTGTCGAATGCTTTAGAAAAGTCGACATAAACTGCATCGACCTGGTTGTCGCTTTTCAAGGCTGTCCATAAGAGACGAAACGTAGCACATCAGGTTGGTTGTTGTTGACCGCTTCCTGACAAATCCATGCTGACTCTCTGATATCACATGTTGAACGTTACGATACAAAGAATCATGGACAAGACTCTCCAAGACTTTAGGAAAGCAACTCAAAATCGAAATTGCACGATAATTGTCGACGTCATTAACATTACCACTTTTATGAATGGGAGTGATGGCTGCAGTTTTCCATTTGTTGGGAAATATGCCCTCCGAAAAAGATCTGTTGAAGAGTATACGCACAGGCAAAGCGATTGACTCCGCACACCGATTGATGAAGAAAGGTGACAGACGATCTGGTCCTGCTCCTTTCGAAGTGTCGATAGAAACCAGCTTAGCAAAAACATCTTGCCGAGAGAAGTTGTAGACGGTCACGTTCAAGTCGTAGTGCGGCAAATTTCTCAAGTACGATTCAGTCAAAGGTGGTCGGTTATTACTTTGCACACTTCGAAAGAACGCCGAGAACAGATTTGCAGATTCTGATGGAGATTCAGCTGCCTTACGGGTCTTCACATATTGCCAGAATTGTTGGGGGTCCTGTTTCAAACTTGCTTCAGTACGATGAATGTAGCAGCGAAAGCATTGTGCATGCAAAGAGCTATATTCGCTCTCTAAGTCACGCAGCTCAGCCTTATGCTGTTCATTCCTAGACCGAAAGTAACGCTTCCTTGCCCTGCGTAGACCATTTCGCAGCCGTTGCAGTTCATTGTTCCACCATGGTTGTTTCTTCCTGTGGGTGTCGATCCGTTGTTTTAGAGGCACAACTTCGCTAAAGATTCCATAAAGCTTGTCGTAGAATATCGATACCGCTTCGTCGACACTGCAACCAATTAGAAGATTCACCCATCCGACGTCCGAAATCATTGAGCTCAAAACTGCAAAATCACATCGCTTGAAGTCAAAATCTAACGGATCAGTTGTTCGGGAAATTTCACATTCGCTTGCAGTTTCAATCACAAGCACCAATGCACAGAACAGAAGGAGAAGTGCAAACAAATCGGTGAATCAAAAAGTGTTCGTTTTTCTGCTCAACAAGCGATGTGTTATGGTAGCGTTCCACACGGGCTTTCTATGTGCACTCACACTATTGTAGCATGCTGCCTATCTCAACTGCAGGCAGAAGATGCCTTCTACCGCTAGGTGCGCTAGTGTTCGCAAATGACAAGTGGAGCCACTTTCTGATCCAAAGTTCCACTCCTGTGACCAATGGTTTATGATGTTCATCAACACGCAGTAGCGGTGACGGGGGTTCACAAGCTCGAGTACATTGATATCAGTAGAGAAAACCAAATCTAGTATCCTTCCATTCGCATTACCATAATGGTTCAACTGATGCAGACCATTAGCGATGAACGATTCAACCACAGTGAACTCCTGCTCAGAAGACGTATTTGTAGGTAGCAAACATCGCAATTCATCATCATGGTCCCAATTCAAGAAGAGTAGATTGTAGTCACCAACAACAACAACCAAACCACGATCACCCGCTTGATCCATCAGTCTTTGAACACATGAACAGTGCTGTTCATACAATGCATTGTCGCTGTTGGGAGGGAGATAAATACAACAGACGAAGAGTTCAAATGTAGGCAGCTTGATCCGAACGATTATTTGCTCCAGACACTCGGTACCAGCAATCGAAACAGCGGCACTGTTCAATGCATTACGGACGCCGACCAAAACACCACCACCTCGTCGAAATTGCCTTGTTGTGGCGTTGCGATCACAGCGATAGATTGTATAGTTGTGTGATAATTCAGAATTTGAAATATCAGCACCGAGCCTTGGTTTGTTTTGGTGCGTAACCCACGTACAATCTGGTAGTACAGCGTGGACGTACAATGTATATTGTTAGTGAATTGCTGCTGTCTATCAGTGGAGTCTGGATGTAAAGGAGTGGTTGTGTTTCGGGACTGTGGTGTTGTGGTTATTGCCATATCAGTTGAACAGCTGATCATCTGTGAGGCTGCACCGATATCTAGGGCGCCCAGTGAACTACTGTGTTGTGGGTCCGAAGCGAAAAATAGGCCGATCCGACGATGATTGCTTGGAATCGAATGGACGAAATACTATTCCTTGTTGCCACGTCGATCCAAAGAGGGCTTGTTCCTGCAGCTGCAAACCAATTCCGACTTTGAAGGAAACAAAAGTAAGTTCGTTAAGATTGTTGCCTTTTGAACTAACTTAGTTACTTCAATGTCATCATCAGTGTCGAGATTATCCTTGACGAGCTTTTCGATTTGAGTTGCTGATGCTGAAGGGTCGAAACCGGACAAGTACAGCCAAAACTTTTTTTGCTTTTTAGCTGTTGTAAGTGGGATGGTAACCCCGGGTTCTATTTGTGTCGTCCCAATAGACTCTGTTTGTTGTCGTGTGTCGTTGCCAGAAGTTATCGGTGTTGGCTGGGTTTGTTCGTTACGCGTTGCTGATTGGTCGAAAATTCTGTTGATTTTGGTAGTGTTTTGAGCGATCTCGTTCCTCAGTTCATTCAATACCTTGTTTTGATCTTGAACCAAAACATGCATTGAAGTATTGGTGGACGCAATTGCTTGTCGAAAGGAAGCGTTCGCCATCATTTTGGTGCAAGCTTTGCACATCCAAAATAGTTGGGAACAAGCTGCAATGTTATCACGAGTAGCTGGGGTCTGATGAACGCATTTCAGATGGAACGACGACTTGCAAAATCCATTGCACATAATTTCATCAGCTTTGGCGAGACTTCTGGCACAAGAGAAACACACAGTTTCCATTGTAACTATGGCGGATCACACGTAGTGTACGTTGAGACGGTAAATCGATGAATTTGGCTGATTAAACGGTATGTAGGTGCGGTACTCCAGCGGGATGCGATAGGGTGATGTGAAAAGTACTCGATGGGTCGTTCGGGTGTAACAATTTTATGAAAAACGTTAAAAAATCACGAATTAGCACAGAGAAAACAAGAAGCACAATCGAATTGTTTACCTCACACACACAATATTTATGAAATTTGTGCACAGGAAATAATTAGTTGAACTAAAAGGAAAATTTTATGCAAAAAAATCAATAAAAATGATTTGTGGGAATAAAAGATCAATGTTTTACTGAAAGTTGATGTTCTACGATTTCGGTCAATTTAAAAGTGTCCAGCATTTTTGATCAGCTACCAAATAAACATTAGTTTACAAATCTTAAAAATATACGTTTAATTGTTAGTTAAGGTTTTAAAAATTCTTTTTAATTTTATGAAGAAATTTGATATGTGTTTTTCAGTGCGTATTTATTCAGGGCAAAGACAATCCAGATTCCAACAGTTTTGTCTCAGACATTATTGCGATTAGATGAGCCGTTTCCGTGCTATGATTTATTGTAATATATCGAATACGCCGTTTTGAATAATTAAGCCAAACTACAGGGCTACTAGCAACAATCAATACGAAACTAACGATTTTAAATTGGCACACTACTTGACTAGCCTATTGGTCCCAAGCAAACGATTAACGTATCCCATTCTAGTCAAAATTCTAGAACTACGCAATGTTTTTTTTGATTCGCTATGAAAGTTTGACAGATAAAATGGGGGGTTATTGGTTTTTCTTAAGTTTCGAGGGGTGAATCGATTGGCTTGGGACCGAAGAGAGTACCAGAGCTGAGCCAAAAAGTTGAGCACGTTATTTCGGGACCTTCTAGTCTTAGAGTTACCTCTATGCTACTAGTGGGTATGTAAAATAATAGTAGTGACATAAGTGACTAAAATAACGAGAATAGTGACCAAATTGTGATTTAAAACAACACCATTCACCTCTGCAGTTATCAGTACAGCTATATCAGGCTTGCACTTTTCGGGAAGGAGGGGCAATTTTTTTTAATGGTGCATTTAATCTGGGGATGAAGAGTACTCCAAAGTACGTGGTAGATGGTGCTGTCCTCCACCGACTTTTTCCCTACTGTTCAATTTAGCTAATTTTATTTAGTTTTTGCTCCGATGGTGGTTCCTCTTCTTTCCATTGCATTGTGCAACGACGTAATCATGTCATTTTGAATACGTTTACTTGTATACTTGCAATTTTTGCACCTTCCGCCAAGTGTTTTTCCAGCACAGGACCGTAGTTAGCCACCAACTGGGTGGCACACTTTCCGCTCCTTCCCTTCGCTTGTCCACGAAGTGGTCGGCTACCTTTACAAAGTATGCGCACAATATCGATGAAATGTTCAATTATATAGCGATTTTGTAGCCGCTTTGCTTTACTAGCAACAATTATAGCTGTTTTTTTGGTGGTCCAGTTCTTCGTCGATAGTATTCCTGGTTTTGAAATTCTTGAAATATTCCCGGAATGAGCTAGAAATTATTGGTACTCCCTTGAAATTTTCCTCAAAATCCCTTTGGAATTTCACTCAAAATTTAATTTTCTCGGTATTCTTTTCGGAATTATCTTGGAACTATCTACAGGATTTACTAGAAATTATTCGCAGACATTTCTTGGAATACTCCCCAGAAATATTTTGGAACAGTCCTCAGAATTCAATATCCTTGAGGATCTTCTCGGAGTTTTTAGAACTCTCCGAAGAGCTCTTTTGAAATTCGTCTTAGAAGTCCACTGGAATTATATTTACAATTACTCATGATTTTTTTCTCTGAACACCTTGGAACTGAAATTCCTTTAGAGTTTCAGAAATTATTCCCGGAATGAGCTAGAAATTATCCTCGGAATTCGCTTGAAACTTTGCTGAAAATCCCTTTGGAAGTTCACTCAAAATTTGATTTTCTCGGTATTCTTTTCGAAATTATCTTGGAACTATCAACAGGATGCACTAGAAATTATCCGCAGAATTTTCTTTGAATTCTCTCCAGAAATATTTTGGAACTGTCCTAAGAATTCAATATCCTTGAGGTGCTTCTAGGAATATTCTAGAACTTTTTTTTCTCAAAACACCTTGGAGCTGAAATTCCCCTAATTTTTCAGAAGAATTTCCTCTGTATTCTCCAGAAATTCTTCCCAAAATGATCTTGAAATTATCCTCGGAATTTCCTTGAAACTTTCCCCAACATCCCTTTGGAATTTCATTCAAAATTTGATTCTCTAGATATTATTTTCGAAATTATCTTGCAACTATCTGCAGGATTCACTAGAAATTATTCGCAGAATTTGCATGGAATCATCCCCAGAAATCTTTTCTTCTGGAACTTCTCTTCAGAATTCAATACCCTTGAGGTTCTTCTCGGAAGTCAAGTTTAAGTTGTCCGTCCATTCACCAAAACATTGCAGTTTTTCTACCAGAAATGTTCAATAAAGCTTGCCCCTCCATTCACCAGAGCTGTACAATTTTTACATCAGGAATTATCAATTCAGCTAGCCCCTTCATGCAGCAGATTGAAGCTTACACCAGAAATTTTCAATACAAACTTGCCCAAAGAAAATTTAACACCAGAAAACTGTACACCAGAAAATTGTACACCAGGAAATTTCAATTGACCAGAACGATACAAATTATTCACCGTTAATGTTCAAAAAAATTGTTTTCCAATCTTCTGATTGGTGCAGATTTCCTTTTTTCCATTTTCCACCAGACATTTTCAATATAGCTTGCTTCTCCTATCATCAAAATGTTGCAGGTTTTCCACTAAATAAAACTTGCCCCTATTTTCAGATTTTTCAGTAAAGCAACTTCCCTCCAATCATAAGAATGGTGCAAATTTTACACCAGAAATTATAATTTAAGTTTGTTCCTCTATTGAGCAAAAGGATGCAAATTTGAGACCAAACATTTGCCGAAAAGCTTGCCCATCCGTTCCCAGATTTTCCTCCAGAAGTTTTCAATATAGCTTAATTTAAATAAAGCTTGTGCCTTCATTTACCAGACCAGTGAAAGTTTTCCACCAGAAATTTTCTGTTAATTTCATTTATCAGAGCGATACAAATTTTGCACCAGAAATTAATTTTCAATAATGAATTCTCCTCCATTCACCAGAATGGTGCACCAACAATTGTCAGTGAAGTTTGTTTTACCATGCACCTTTGTGGTGCAATTCTCAGGCATGGTGTAAATTTTCCACCATACATTTTCAATGAAGCTTGCATTCATCAGAACGATGCAAATTATGCACCAGAAAAATGAATAAACCTTGCCTCTACATTCATCACAGTATTGCGAACGTTTCACCAGAAATATTCCGTTAAATGTGCACCTCCAAATTTTTAGCGTGATTTAATTTTTCCACCAGTGTTATTCATATTGATTAGTCCCTCCATGATTGATGATATTTTTACACCAGATATTCAATAAAAAGCTTTCTCTTCGATTTACCACCACGAAGGTGAATTTTTTGAACCTTAAATTAACCCTCTTCTTTTATCCCTCCATGAACCACCTTGAAAAAAAAAATTACAACAGAATTTTTTTGTATGCACCACAGTGGTGCAATTTTTTGACCAAAAAATTTCATTGAAGTTTGTTCCTTCATGCACCTTTGTGGTGCAATTTTCAGAAACCATCTCAAAAGAATTGACGCAATAAAAGGTTTTCAGTGCCCTTATAGTATCAAATGAAGTTATTTTACCTTCAAATCAAGTTATCAAGAAAACAAGTTATTTTATATCGTAATTTGAAAATGTGGAAATAAACATCTTCTTTATAAAAGGAGGGGCAATTGCCCCCACCTTGCCCCACCCTGTGCATACCAGTGCTACCGAAGGACTAATATCGAGGAAATGGCAACCTTTTTCGAAAACAGCAGCTAGGGTGATGAACTCCGAGATCGTGACGCGAATGCTGCCTCTTCTGTTTTCTCGAATATTGTCGTCTATGCGATCGATCAGTTTGTACCCGATAACTCCACCCATATTTAGTAACCCTTTTTGGTCCAACCACCGACTCAAGCCACTGAATTCATCCAAACGAGAAGCCTTGAAAAAAAATTGTAATCTTCGAACCGAGGCATCCGGTACTTTCTGCTGTTGGACCGCATCCGCCAATCTCGACTAAAGATGTTCGTAGAGCAAGCCTTCGTTTGAAATTTTTTTTCAGCATTGGCCCTGACGGAATTCCTTACGCGGTTATTAAGAACTGTATTGGAGTCCTGGCCACACCTTCAGCATCCATCTTCGACCTCTACTACCAAATACACAATACACAACAAATCACTGTCAAACTAATTTTGACAGATCTAATTTCATACATTTTTTTAGGATAGCCAGAGGAAAATAATAAACAATTTTACACGACGATGTAACCACAAAGGGTACGTGCGTTAAATGTCGCTAATCTCTATAGGCTCGAAATACCCTTTTATTTGAGTAATTTTCGCTCAATTTGCATACATGCAACATCAAGCATTGAACAACCACAGGTTCGCAACTTTATTTAAAATTTAAAATTCTAGTTGGAGGCGAACCAGCCCCAGGCTGAAAGCCTCCCTAATAAAGATAAATCAATCAATCAATCAATTTAAAATTCTAAGCTCCACCTTTTTATCACATGCCATATAAAAATGCTTGCTAAACCCCGCCCCTAACAGGCTTTCCCGCCTTTTCTCTGTTTGGGCCGGGGCTAAGAAAGCATTTTTGTTCTGAACATACCTCGGACTATGCTGCAACTTCTTAAAAACCATAATAAAACCGAAATTGTTACTTCGGATGCCTTTATGAGTCGGGTCCTCTATTTTAAGATCTGTGAAAGGGATTTCTAGGTGTGTTGACTGCACTGTCCTCTGTTAGCAACTAACGGAAATCACGTAATGCAACACGGACAACTAACGGAAATCACATAAGCGTTATTTCCGTTGGATGTCGCCAGTCGCGCAGAAGTTTGACTAAATGATTAATTTGTAATCAATCATGCTGCGTAACATTGAGGTTATCAGGGGATTAAACAGGTCATTATTGGTACGTAAAACAATTGATCTTGATGATAGTGGCCACCGAAAATAGGACCGCTAGAACCACCAGTCAAAGTACCACAAACGGCCAGGTTGAAAGATAGTAGAAGTTCGTTGAAAGTCTATCAAATGATAAACGTTTGAACTTCATTTAAATTTAAAAACGGACACACTTGCAACGAATCAATTATACGTTAAAGGATACGGAATCTTTCAACTTCGGTGAAGAGCATTTAAAAAGGTATAATCCCGGAAGATTCCATCAAATGGTAAAGCGGGGAATTACACACCCATTTCATATTTAATTGATCCTTCTTCCCAACAGTAAAAAAGTCCGAAGTCCATCATCATGGGGCATCCTCCATCTCCTAAAATATGGGATTAAAACCCCCCTCCACTCTCGCTAAACCGCACGAAGTCGTTATCACCAAGAACAACGAAAAAAGTCCACCCTGAACCCTGCACCACAACCATTAAATTCCAACTCAGTTAATAACAAAAAATTTATCATTTAATTATCAGCTTATCACTCGTGGCCCATCAACGGCGGTGGGTGACGGAAAAATAACGGCTGGTGCAGAGGGTAATCCCCACAGGTCCCAAACTCATACTCACATTTACTCAAATAGAACCAAAAATAAAAAAAATGGAAGATTCCAACAGACAACCGGAGCAGGGGCATTCGTTCGGCCATGGTCCACTGACAGCTGCCGATGACTTGGGGTTTATTAAAAATCAATCGCTTCCTTCCGCGTCACATTTCCCTGTTCCTGCCAGTCAGTTCCTTCGATTTCTTACTTTTGGCTCGCCGGAAAGAAGGAAAAAAGAATAGAAATTGCGATCAAAAGGGATGATTATTTTTTATCCGGCTTCTTCTGGTCCCGGAGGCGGGCTTCTTCTGGTCCCGCAGACGAGCTTAGAAAGAGTGAGCGTGTGAGAGATGTTTTCAAAATGGAAGAGGAAATCAAAAATGCCGCCAGGCATGTGGAAGGTTTCAAGGAATCGGTGGAGGAAACTGGCGATACAATTCGATCGATCATCGGCGAAACTGGACGAGAGCTTCGGAGAGTGGTTAGACTGTTAGGTACCTGTCTTGCCTCTTCATACGACCGTTCGATTTCAAATCGATAATAAAAGCACGGGTGGAAATTTAAAGAGGGCTCCGCGCTCCAAAATTGGATAAATAGCATGGTTGACTTTCGCAACAGATGATGCTAGTAAAAAAAAGTTAAGGTAGATTATTTTTCATGCAAAAATGGATCACTGTATGCTGTCAGTTTTTGATCCAACCAATATTGACAGCATGGTGCAACCTTCCTATGGGCAAAACGGAAACTAGAAAAATAATGTTTGGAGATTTGAACATTTAACCAAAAATATGGATTTTGGAAAAGAAAACAGAAAACATATTTGGTAGGGGTGTTGCGCAAAAAATTTACCTGTACCAAACATTGTTTTGAGAAAATGTCCATGTTTCTTTAAAATCAGCAATTTCCAGATTTCTACATGCAAAATAAATCACCGGCAATTTTTTTTTTACTAGCGGCACCTGTTGCAAAAATCAACCATGCTCCATTATGATTTTTTTTCTTAGTTAGAACCATTTTTCTTAAACTATTTGATACAAGTGGTTGCGTTTATTTTAACAGAACTGGCCTACCAATATTTTTTCGCTTTTAAAAAATATCCAGGAACAATAAGAAGAAAAACACAGGAGCAAATTGGAAGAAACTTCCGGTGGAATTCGGAATAAAATCGGCATAAGTTGTATTGAACTTTCACGGGAAATTGCAATAAAATTTCGGCAAAGACGGAAGACATCAAGAGGAAGTCTTTAAACTTCTGAAGAAAGTCGAAAGACAATTCCAATAAAATGCAGCATAATTTTGGGAGAAGTTGGAAGAAATTTCCAGGAAGCCTTTTGAGATTGCCGGAAAAAAAATCTTCCGTCGGATGACTGGGGATACTTTCTGGAAAAATCAGAATCTACTAGCAGGGAAACCAGAAGACAGCTACAGGAGAACCCAGAAGAATCTCCCGAGGGAAGTGAGTGGTACTGTCATAGTTAATATAGAGTAGATACCCACCCACCTCAAATCCCTACGCTTCCTTGAAGGGGAAGTTTATCGCTCCGAATTTAAAAATTACGTTTTGATTTGTCTAAAAATAATGTAAAAGACATCACAAATTTAACATACTCGCATTTTGCTAATTTTCTAAAGAAAATTCACATGCAGAAATATTTTTTGGAAATTATCATGGCATAAAGTTGGACTCAAAAAACCACAAAAAATCGACCTTTCGGTTTTGCTGAGGGTCCAATTTTTTTCATAATTAGTTAGTAAAAAAAATTTACATGTAAATTTTCTCAAGAATCTAAGAAAAAATCTGATTTTCTTGGATTTCGAAAGACAGAAGGTTGAATGACAGAAGGTCGAAAGACAAAAGGTCGAAAGACAGAAGTTCAAAAGACAGAAGGTCGAAAGACAGAAGGTTGAAAGACAGAAGGCAAAAAGAAGAAATATTGAAAGACAAAAGGTCGAAAGACAGAAGGTTAAAAGACAAAAAGTCGCAAGACGAAAAATCGCAAGACAAAAGCTCGAAAGACAAGAGGTCGAACTGAACAAAAGTTTGAAAGGACAAAAGACCGAATGGCCAAATACTAACTGTAAATATTCCGGAACTAATTTGTGAAGACTTCAAAAAAAATTCTCATAAGTAAAATATGATTTTATACTTTTTTCCCTTCTTCCAATGCTCGTTCTGTAAAATTTGGTAATCAGTGATTATGCTGAAATTTTGAAAATATACTCCTCTTAGAAAGTTAAATCATAATAATTAATAGAGAAACTGTTATTGAAATTTGCATTTAAGACTTTGAGTTTTAATAATGTACATTTCGAACTTTGGAAAACTTGAGAGTTTTAGAATTTGAAAAAAATATGAAATTTCAAAATCTTATATTTTTATTAGATGCTTCCTTCTTCTATACATGATTGAATCTCTCGAAAAACTATGACTAGATATTAGAATATCATATTTTTCAGATGTTTTCCGTCTTTTCTATGTAAGCATTGCTTTAATGTATAAACTATCAATACAATTTACTCTTGTCTCTTTAAATTACACTCATTCATAAAAAAAATCAGCTCTGCGGCTTGGCTTGAACCCAGACACCCTGGGATGAGAAGCAGTCACGCTTACCCCTACACCACCGGTGCCGTACCGTCTCTTCCCACAAATATTTAGAGTTTCTTGTGAATATTTGTTGGTGGAGTGAACGGGTAAAGAACAGTCCCCCATTTTTCACACATAGAATGACAGTTGTTTATGGAATTTTCACATAGGTGCAGAGATGCCAGATTTGAAGACATGTCTTCATTTTGTAGACGTTTGAAATCTTGTAAAGACATTTTCCTCCCGCAGACATGTTGAAGACATTTCATGTGATGTGAAGATTTTTGAAAACATGTTGACATTGAATAAGATTTTTTTTCAATCCTTGTCGGGTATTTTCATCACTGCGACATTTTTTCAGATCAAATGTGAAATATTTCCCATTTTATTTTAGCTATATCAAGATGCCGTATCACTATTATTACGAGTGATCAGAATTGTTTGACTAATAGCATTATCCCAGCAAGGCATTACACTTCGAATAAAGTGCACTGCCGTACTGGGAGTTGTTCTCCAAATGTCAAAGGGTTCTATCAGCCTCTTGTCGAAGAACCTACGCCTTTTATTTAAAATTGCCGGACAGTGGCATAGCAAATGTTCCGAGTCTTCCTTTTCTACGCCACAGAAGCGACATCCATCATCTTGAAGTTTTCCAATCAGATTCAAGTGATAACGGGTCGGACAATGACCTGTTATAAGACCTGTATATATGCTAAGATCTTTTTTAGAAAGTTCCAGGTTTTTGTGGGTCACAGAAATGTTTGGATTAATGAATCGCTTCGACTGTCCAGCAATAGAAGTGTTCTTCCAGTTTTCCTCCACTTTTGAAGATTCTCACGCTCCATTCTAAAAGATGCAGCCGATAAGCCACAAAAGGGCTCTAGCCCTATGAACTTATAAGAAGATCCGAGTCTTGCTAATGCATCAGCTCTTTCATTTCCGTCAATCCCCGCAATGACCAGGAACCCATCATGACAAGACAAGTGATTGAACACACTCCCAGACAAGTTTTGATGTACACGATTTTAAAACATTTAGGATAGCTTGACTGTCGGACATTACGCATATATTTGAACTCTTATAGTTCCTACGCAAACATATGGATTTCAACTTGCAACACAGTTGGCCATCTGCCCATAAGAACCGAATATGTCTATCCCTGGGCCAGTTACTCCTTCTCCCACTTGATTGTTCAATCTTGAACCATCTGTATAAAAAAAACAATCGATCCTGGACGAAGAGTTGGAGCACCAAATTGCCATAAATTACGCCCAGGATCGAATACTTGAAAAAATCGATTGAGTTGATACTAGATTGATTGAGTTGATACTAAAAGTTTTTTGAATCCTTAGATGTCCTCTAAGGTCTTCTTCAAAGAGTTTCACTGACCTTGTAATCCTTAGAGCACACTTTTTGGCTTCTAATTGTGCAAATTGAGGCAATGGTGGCATATAAAGCAAAGCATCCAATGCCTTCGATGGTGTACTCCTCATTACACCTGTTATTGAGAGAGTTGCTAACCTTTGGAGTGTTTGTAACTTTCTCTGAGCAATACTCTCTTTTGTTTTTGGCCACCAGACCAATGCACTATAAGTAACCCTGGGTTTCACAATTGCCGAGTAAATCCAATGGATCATTTTCGGTTTCAGTCTCCACTGTTTACCGAATGTTCTTTTGCATATCAATAGAGCATTAGTAGCTTTGTTTATTGCCTGCTCTAGATGCATGTTCCAATTAAGTTTACTATCAAGGATTACTCCATGATATTTGACAGCATTAGAAAGTTCTAAAAGTGAGTGTGCCTTTCAATCTTATGTTGTCTAATGAAAATTTCTTCCTTCGCGTAAATGGCACAATAGTAGTTTTAGAAGGATTTATGTTCAATCCTTCCCCATCACACCATGATGAGATAAAATTTAAGGCAATTTGCATTCTGTTAGCGATAATACAATCCTTTTTGCCACGTACAATTATGACTAAATCATCTGCGAAGCCAACTATTTCGAAGCCTTGGGCTATTAAGTTTTTGAGAAGATCATCAACTATTAAAGACCACAATCGAGGTGATAACACGCCTCCTTGAGGACATCCTTTGATTGCTCTTATATCGATGAGTGAGCTTCCAAGGTTTGCTGATTTTTCTCTTTTTGATAACATCTCATTGATCCAATTTACAATGCGAAGTCACGAATGACTCAAGAGTGTTAAAGTGACCATAAAAAAATAAGACCGGATAAGACTTTTGAAAGCATTATTAATTTTAAGCAGACAAGTAAAGACTTTGGCTACATATTTTATGCTCCCTTTTGGAGGTTATGAAAAATGTAATCAAAACTTGTTTTTTTTTCATATAGGGGAATTTACGTATTCTCGGCAACCTAAGCAGCGACCTTCTTTCTATAGCCTTTTTCTCTAAGGAACGCACACATATGCTGTATTGGTTTGTTTACAATCTTTTGCTGCCAGCTGCTTTAACAATTTCAGTCGAAAGAATTGTCAAAAACTGTTTTGAAACGCTTTTACAAAGCTCCAATCTTCTCTAGTGAGAGCGAGTATTGTCGGCAACCAGTTTTTCTTCGGCAACCGTTCCATTTGAACTGCATGTAAATCTGCTGTTCTATTATCGGCAACTCGAAATCAGCTTCAATTTGTAGTGCGTGTGTTGCATTTCAAGAAAACCTTGCTAGATTGCTTTTTCTCAGTGGTAAAAATATAGTCAAATTGAAGCTGAAAGCATAAAAAATCGTTTGCATGCATTCAGCGAAGTGTTTTCGTAAGAAAATCCAGTGAAAATAGTGTTTCAATTTGGGTTGCCGAAAATAGTCTGTCATGCCGAAGCCGTCATTTCCCCTAGTAATACTTGATTATCGTGAAGTCTTGAAAAAATATCCAGTCCATATCATTGAAATCTTCGATCAGCTGGTGATATTTTAAATACTATCTGACCAACATTCATCTTGCGAGAATATCGGAGAGACGCCCTTCAAATTTTTGAACAGTTGAAGTTCTTCACTTCTTCATCTTGATCTACCTAAAGTCTAAAATAATTAACCAGGAAACATACACACTTAGAAAAAATTATGCAAATTTAGGTACTCTGAGACTGACATATACGAGCGTCAAATTTGACATAAAATTGAGTCATAATAGACGTGAAATTCAGCTCAATCAAACGTACTTTCGAACTTTTCAGTCTCGGAGCACTTAATTTTACATGATATGTTTGTTTGCGTCTCATCCTTTATGTCAAAGACGGATTCTGTCACGTGTAAGATTAGGTATTTCTATGTGTGTAATTTAAACAATCCATCAGCTGCAGATCGCTTAAACAATTCACAAGATAATATCTGAGCAACCAGTAGTATTAGGATGAAATCAAATTTAAATATATTGTACCGTATAACATCTTCAGAATAATACTTGATCAACCTGAAGTCAGTGAAAATAATACACAAGTGTTACACAAATTTTAAATTTTATCAGGGTCCCAATATTTCCTATCTATCGATTGTATGCTAGCTGGCGCACCTTCTTGCGAACGTTCTTCATAAGATTCAGCACAGACTTCGAAACAAGGCGACAAGTTTGGACACTTTCTCCCAATCCTTTTCAAACTGTTGAATGGTTTCTGCTACGGAGATATGTTTCCCTGAGATGTGCCTTGGTCAATGCCCAATTTTTTTCAATTGGTTGAATTTGCGGGCAATTAGGAGGATTCATGTCCTTTGGAACGAATGTTACATTATTGCAGGTATACCATTCTACCTAAGATTTCACGAAATGACAAGACGCAAGATCTGGCCAGAAGACAACAGGATCCTTGTGGCTTCGAATCAAGGGTAGAAGTCGGTTTTGTAAACACTCCTTGATGCATATTTTGCTGTTCATCGAAGCAGCTGTGATGAAGGGTTACGAAATCTTACCGCAGCCACAAATAGCTTGCCAGATCTTACCAAACTTTTCGAGTTGAATGGATTTTTCAAAGTGGTCCAATACTTGCCCTTCTCGCACCGGTAAGGATTTGCAGTCCAATTTCTCGTAGGTTTCCTCGTCCATGATTATACAGTTCGAATTCCCAGCAAGCAGCGTATCGTACAGCTTTTGCACTCTGGTTTTGGACTCCATTTTGGCAGAGACGATGTTATATAAAAGACGCGCGGAGAGAATAAAAGTAAATTTGGTTGCACGACCAACTAATTTATTTTTCTGCAAGATTTGGCAACCCGCAGTTTTTGTGTTTACTTCAAGTGACTTTTAATTTGAGCGACTGTTGCCTGCTTCAGCATTACGGTAAAATGAATACTTTTTTAATCGTGTCGGTAGTATCGCTATTCAATGGAAGTATTTGAAGACTAAATTGTTGACAACTCTGAGTGAAACCATATAAACCACATTGGAGAGTATATTCTACAGAGCGTTTGCACAAAATTATTCAATCTTAAGTTGTTGCTGCCTACCATGTATGAGTGAAATCTCTTTTTAAGTCTTTCACAAATTTTATTATCTTGAAAAATTACGCCGGAAATGCCTTGATCTTTGTTACAGAGCCTGTGTAGATGTATTTCGTTGTGCTGGTGCAAAAATTTCGTGAGAACATAACGAGAATATAGCTGTTGAATAACAATAATATTCCCTGTCCAATTTCACTTTTCATACGCAAAACTAATTATAATTATTTAAATCTCAACAGGTAACCAGCGTCTGGCTGAAAATCTCCTTAATAAAACAACCAACCTCAACAATTAAATTCAACCCCAATCTCAATACTTCCCACACTTTTCTACGTGAAGTGCTCGTGTTTATTTACATTGCTCGATTGGAACCCCGTTTGACGGTTCGATTGGAACTTTTGGCTTCAGTCTTCGCGCGTCTCTTATTTAACATCGCCTCTGCATTTTGGCAGCTTCTGCTTCTTATGACGAATGCACGGATGGATTTGAGTTCACTTACTTGAGGAAAAGTGACACAAGCTGCGGGCAATGTTTACCAATCATGAACACTAAATGTTCATTATTCCTTATCCATGAAAATTTATTATTCATGATTAGTAAACATTGCCCGCAGCTTGTATTACTTTTTCTCGAGCGTGTGAATTTAAATACAACATCTATAGGTTAGAAGATTCAAACGTTCTTTAACATGAACGTTTGAGTTCGACTTGCCAACTTTTTTGGCCACATCCCGCTTTGAAAGCTCCATCTTTTGCTCGAACGCCTTCAGTGAACGTGTGCAAAATATTTCGACGTTGTTCACATGAAAGTCACGCATTTGAAACACACTTTTGGGAACAATTAAACCACTACACAGGTACAGTTAAACAACAGGATTCAGCCGTAAAAATGAATCAATAATAAATTATTGCGAAATGGCCGTGGTTTCTGGCTGCGTCCATGCTTTCTGGAGCAGTCTCTATCTAGATGGCTTCAACGAAGTACTCAAGAATTCTACGAACTTTCCTGAATGTTTACGAAGATTCTTGTACTGCCCAAATGTTTCTTGAGTTACATGAGCTCATACAGAGCTCCCTGAACTTTTTTTCAGTCTCTTGAGCTTATCAAAAAAATCACGTAGCCTCAGCCTAGTTCCCTGAACTTGTGGAAAGTTCTGTTAACGAACTTTCCCGAACATGGCTGAACTTGTTCAAACTTTCTATAACTTTTAGGATGATTCCTGAACATCTACAAAATTTCCTTATTCCATATTTTTCCAAGCTCTCTTAAATCTAACAAAACCTAAGAATATATATGACCTTCTCCGAACATGCGGGAAGACCCTCAATTTTTTCTACGAATATAAACATACTTGAACATCAGGAAATAGAGTTCTCAAATCCACCAGGAACTTCAGTATGCTATTCTGTAGTAAGATCGCTGCTTTTCTGATATGATGCTCCCCAAACTGCTACGAAAATCCTGGAAGTTCTAAGAAGTTTGCAGCATTTTTTGAATTTTCTGAACTTCTATGAAGTTTCCTGGGCTTTTGCAAAATTTATCGACCTTCTTCGCAGTACGAAATTCATAGCACTTTTATGGAGTTTTATGATAGTGCGAATGAATGTATGGGAAAAAAGAGAGCCTCGAATTTTCAGAACGGCGCCGTGCAAAATATCCACTGCCTCGAATAAATAACCATAGACTTCTCTGACGTTTGTGAATTGCACAAGTATTAGTACAGAACTTTGGGTAGATTCAAAGGTTTTCTTGAACTAATGCTTATAATTTACCCCAAGTTCTGCACTAATACTTGTGCGATTCACAATCGTCAGAGAAGTCTATTGCAAAATTTGGGCTTAATCGAATCGTAATCTGAGGTGGCGCAAAATCAGCTAAGTTTTAGTGTTTTGACAATCAAAAAATCACCAAAGGGTAAACATGAAATTTCGGAAATAGATGTTTGTTTTTGATGCTATATGACATATGTTAAACTATCAAGATCAGGTGTTAGCTTAAAAAAAAAGTTTTGTCGAAAATCGACTTTCTGGGACTTGGATTTTGACGTAGGACTACGTCTGTGATTTCTATATGGGGGTACACTTTGTGAAACCCTAAAATGGAACATGTAACGAAATTATGACAGATTTTGAACGTTAATAACTTAGCTGCCCCTGGACCAATTTCAATATATTTTTTCACCAATAGTTCAGAAATATTTCTACGCATCGATAGCAATGCTTCTTACCATTGATTTTAAACAAGAAACTATTGAAAAAGTGGTATATGTCAAGCATTGTTCAAAAGCGTCGAAATAACTAACAAATCCACCAATAACGTACAAGCAAATACTGCTTCCCCAACACAAACAAGTCGAAGTGGCATTCGCTTCCGATCTTCGGGTGTGTGCGAATAAGGAGGATGCAATTGCGTAACATTTTGCACACTCATCGCCATATTCAGAACCACACGCCCCCAATGACCACACAAAATGCTCTCCAGAGTTGTAATCTTGTAACCAAACTTGGAAGCAGGGGTGCAAGCGATTTTGATCGATGCTCTTCATCGACTTTCTATTTCGTTTATAACTCGACGGCAAACACATTCATTGATACGTTTGTTGTTCTGGATGATAGAATTGCATAGCAGAAATAGTGCTAAATAGGTTAGTGAAGCCATGGTCATCAGAAGAGGAAATCGATGAAGAGAATTGACTTGCACCCTTCTGCTTCTAAGCCCCTTAATTCAGTCGTCGTCATAGCAATGAAAACTGGCATCGCACCGCTTTTGGTTTTTGGGTTAAACTTGCTGGTTGCAATTCTGCTGTTTGACATTTCGAAGGACCATAAAAGACATGAAATGACACTATTTTATAGGGATGCCTAAACGTCCAATTATTCGATTAACGATTAATCGTAAAGATATTTCCAGCAAGTAACCGACATCCGTTCTTATTTCTACTCGTTTGATTTAGCGCAGTAGAGAAAATAAATTAAAGTACTGAACAGGCATAGAGAAGAACCATGATGTGAAAAAGAATCATAAATTCGCCGAAACAAGTGTTGAGCGTCTTTCTGCTAAAGGTTAAGATTTGCCAACTTGTTGAGAGAAGGAGTTTAACGAGAAAAACTAAAAAGGGGAGGAGTTTTAGCTGGGTGGACACTGATATTCTGCGGCCTTCCAACCTGTCGCAGACACCAGTTCAACCCCTGTCCAGCAGCAGACGGGCCGAGACTCTTGTGAGTACTCAATCATTGAATCGAATAATATGGGATTGTCCAGTCCGGTTTGCTGATCCAGCTGCCTGCAAGTCATTATCTTCTTCCAAAGGCTTTAAGCCTGTACTACCATTGGCCCTTTTCAGGGCCACCAAGATTTTCCGAAAGAGTTAAATTTCTGAACATGTCCTAACTAAAATTCATATCAGAAGGTTCTTTTCAGGGCAATCATAGTATAAACAGATTGAACCCCGCTCAAATTCCTATTCCTACACAAAACCGAAGACAACAAATCAAGAGGACTGGCAACTTTTCCATTTTCTCATACGAACGCTATGAGACAGATAGAATCGCATCATCTGCCGCTCAAAGGTAAATGCTTCGAACGAATTTGATAACAAAGATTGCATCCTCAGAAGAAAGGTTTTTGTATTTGCTTATTTTTCTATGCGTTGCTTCCACCTTCACTCAAGCGCAGTGCTATTGTATCTGTCGCTTAGATTCTGGCAAAGTTGCCAGTTTTCTTGATATGATGTCTTCGACAAAACACAAGCTCCTGCTGCAGTTAACAAATAACATTTTATTTTATAAGACCACGTATAGTCCTACGTCACCGTTGCGTACACCCCATAGGGCTGTTCCTTGTAGTTTTTTCCATGAGATATGGAACAGACAGGCAGTCTCGAACCCCTTTGGATACGGTTGAATTTTAAGTTTGTTCTCTGTTTGTATTCGCCGTCGTAGTTGCTGTCGTAATCGCCGTCGTAGTCGCCATAGTACCGGTAGTATATTTAAAATTAACCATTAACCGCTGAAACTATATGAATTATCGCGTATTTCTGTTGTTCATTACACACCAAGTGAAATTCGAGAACGTAATTTCATTTGAATAGCTTGTTTAAACAGGGCTTAAACAATCGTCACGTCGGTCATAACTTGTTATGATTGCCTGAACCATGCGTAAAGAGCAAATCGAAACATTGAACGTCGCGTGAAAGTGGAGCTTAATGAAGGCCTAAGGACTCTTTCGTAGCTTTTCAGTTTTAGGATTTGAATAAAGATCGTCGGCTGCAGTGGCTTGCTTACTGAGCAGAAAAACGCGGTCCCAGGTCCTTTCATATTAAAAATGTATGGTAAGATCGCTTGTTTATCGAGCATTTTGTAAAACTTTTCGTTGTCGTCGGTGCCGGGTTTGAATTGTTATATCAACTTGAATAACGGTATAATATGATATGAGGGGCTCGGTGGCCTTAGAGCAACCATTTTTGCTTACACCATGAGTCTAATCTCAAACCCATTCACGTTCAAGATTCGTCAATCGGTTATTTGTTAACTTGACTACATGGTAATAACAGCAACTCGATGATTAAAAAAGAGCTCGTCTGCCTAGTGGTAAACGTTTTTGCTTACTGAGCAGAAGACCGTGGGTTCAATCCCAAGCTCAATCAACACATTCCTATCCCTTCCTTTTTTGACCTGTATTCGGACGCGGTCGGCGCTGGTATTGCCTAGTTTGAGATCACCAGTTTTTACACATTGGGGATGATTCCTAGTCCCAAGCATCGTCTATTGGTTCTCTGTGTAATTAGAGCTGGTCTGGCAATAGCAGAGTAGCAACCGTGGGCGGTCAATCATGCTCATTCTCATGCTCATGCTTGGAATTTTTTCATGTGATATGGAACATTGATAAATTGGCCTCTAAAAATATTCAATATCTATTTCAAACGACTTCAGTGTTCACTCGGCTGTCAACAGACGCAGGCCAGTCTCGATGTGTGTCACGCGATTGTCTGTTTACTTGGCAGCAACCATTGTGTGGTTCACCTTATTGTTCGTCATAAGCAGTTCTTTCGGTCGATGCTTCATCGACTTTGGAAAGCAACCGTGTAGTGATGAGGGTGTGAGTGAAGACCACATTTTGCGTCCATTACTGCAATGGAAGCGCTCTGCCCCCCGTTAGTGATACTGCCATACAATGAAACCACTGGAAGTGACTCCCGTTCTGATGGAGGAGGATTTTTGGATAGCGGAAGATAAAATGTTTATTGTGTTGTACACTATAGTTTTAAGATGTTTTGTATAGTAAACAAGAATCCTTGGCTCTGTAAAGTTAATTTGGATGAGCCTTATCAAATAAATTAATGAACAAAAAATATTCAAACGTAAAGCATCATGTATTAGATGCTGGTAATGGTTAAAAGTGACATAAAAGTCATTTGAAAATAATTGTGAATATTTTAAAGGCCAATTTATCAGTGTTCGATATCTCATGAAAAAAAATGTAAGCCCCAGAAAGCCGATTTTTTTAAATATCTTTTTTTTTTTTAAATAACAGCAGTTTTCGACGTTTCATGCATTTTGCCACTAAAAAAATAAATTCAAATTGCGGAGGGGTGATTTTTCGATTTAAAAAAAAACTCACCGTTTCCGATTTTGCGCCACCTCAAATCACGTCTGATTCATCCCATATTTTGCATAGGGTCTTTTTTTGAGACAATAAACATTTTGTACATGCGCCATTTCCATTGGCACTCTAATCCTTATTTAAAAAAAATAGTGGTCAAGGACTTAATTAAAACCTCCCCCTGTCGACAATAGGTATTGCCGATGCCGTCATCTACCCTACACCATAAATGCTATACACCTGCATTTTCTGTGAAATACTATAACAGCAGAATACAACAATATCTACACCAAAAGAAAACTGTCAGTAGTTCCACTCCATTTGTTGGATTCCATGCTTTTCAATATCGCTAGAATCAGCGGCGCCGGTGGTGTAGTGGTAAGCGTGATTTCCTCTCACCCCAGCAGGCCTGGGTTCAATCCCAGTCGGTGCCGCCGGGATGTTCTGAGGTACAAACATATCTGATCACGCCTTCGCTAGAATTACATACTGCATTCAAACACCATGGATGGCTTTCCGTGTAAGGAGTTTTACAGAAGCTTCCGAATTCGCAGAGGGAGAAAGGAATCCAAAACAACCAACAACCATCTCCGGCATTCCTCGCTTGATAAAACTGTTCATTACCGAGTGCATTGTTATTCTAGCTGCAACTACTTTTTCACCCACTCACCATGAAACCCCATTATGGAAGGTAGGATGCAACAAGCTGTGCTTCAAGAATGCCTATATCCTGTTTCAGACGTTTGTCGTCAGGCAACAACCCTCCGACATATGCCAGCACAGTCAGCAGAACCGCAGAGGAAGCGGGGTGGAAAGGTTTTTTTTTCTCTATCGGAATCATGTTATAAAACTGCAACTACTGCGGCTACTTTTCATTTGAATAAACTTGCCACGGCTCCCAGGGGAACCATCGCCATCTCGGGGCTTTCACCTAGCAGCACAATGAACAGGCAAACCCGGTACGGATCCAATACCCGGCGAAAGGTGTCGCGAGGGACAGATTTCCCCGGACGGACGAGACATGAAAAACGAAATGAAAGGGGGAAAATGGCCGCTTTCTAGCCGCACTATGAGACACAGAGACACAATACACCTTCCGTTGAAAGGACTTTATCAGCCGGATACAGCATGACATTTGCTTACACCATGTGGATGTTGGGATGTATGTTTCATGAGTTCTGTACCAGGGTGGCTTTTAATAGGCGGTGAGAGTTAAAATAGCTTACATTGGCTTTCTGGAGGTAGAGCACTGTGATGAGGGAGATGTGCAGAAGAATTCCGTTTCCTACATACCGGAAATAGGCTCCCTCAACGCTGACTGACTATGCTCTCAGTGGAACTGAATTGTGACAGGCGGTAGTGAAAATGAAAATGCTGGGGTACTTTCTATTCAGAGCACTGCAAACATCTGCTGGGCGATCATAACCGTGAGCAATGTTAATTTTGATGATCGTAATTAAATGACGCCGACAGTGATTTGGGGAAGACGGATCAACTGCCCCAGACAGGCAAAGCTCTTGTGGATGTCATTTGGATAGGTCAGAAATATGCACAATGTTTTATTCCACTTTAGATAGAAGGTTCTCACGACATGTTTAGATCTAAATCTTTTGCGCATTGTTTGTATCGTGGAATTAATTATTCTGCCTTTGGACAATTGCTTGTTGGTATTTGATCCGAAGTGGGTGGTCAGAGAGGACGAAATTGAAATAACCTTCCTGTGAAATGAGTCCCAAGCACACGAACTAGAGAATGTTACATGAGATCAATCAGGGTTTCTCCATCATTTAAGCACAAAGGGATGGAAACAGTTTTTAATCATCTGCCAGCTGCCATTGATCAATCGTTTCACCCGTTTCTGAGCACGCTCTATTTTGTTCCCATTTTCTCCAATGTGGACATGGACACTGTCGAGTGACCATTTGTTAAATTAAAAAATAACAATCAACCATCCCGCACCCCCACACAATCCCCTGGCACGAAGTCGCATCCTTTCGCCTTGAACAAAAACAAACCATAGAGAAGGATCAATCAAGGTTCGAGCTTTGACTGACAACGAGTCGGGATGTCAGGAAAATTGCGGAAAATTTTATACTCTTTTTGAACTTTTCCGTCCCGATTGACAAGGTACGTTCCATTTCTTCAGATCTTTGATATTTGCACATATAATGTATATTACTTGTTCTCATCAAGACTCTTATTGACATGAGATTGGTTCTCGGAACGGCGGCGGGGATGAATAAACCGGAAACGTATACATAATCCAACGCGCGCCGTTAGTGCCATGGAACGGAATGGAATGGCATCTGACATTCCGACTGATAAAACCTAGATCAGGTCGTTAAAAATTAAGACCGCCTTGCTTCGCGGAGCGAGACGAGCAGAAGATTCACCGGAACAAGAAAAAAAAGGTGAGCTTGATGCTCGTGGGACGTTCTACTTGTGTTGCTTGTTTTATAGGAATGCTTTATTCAAAATGAGAGCGAACGTTTTGAAATGTGTGTTTTATTACATCATAGCACCATGATTACACGACTGTGAAGCCGATGGCGGAGGCAGCTGTTGGGTTGGATTTTCCCTAGGGTACCAACCCTTTGGCACCTTTTGGCCCACCAGAACGAGGTCTGGAAATGACATGATAATATTGTGTTGAGTGGTCATAAAGCGCTGGAATGGTTTCGGCAATCCATGTCGTAGAATATTTGAAAGGAATGAACACATTCAATACGAGATTGTTTAATGCTATCAACCCATCAGAGCTTAAAGCTTCCGTTCACAGCTTCCAAATGCTGAACTAAAATAGAACGGCATCGGAAAGACTTGGTGTAGCATCCCAAATTGCACTATTTCTAATAATTCAAAAATATCATAAATTATCATGAGCGCCACTGAAACTTGCATGTCACTCATTATCCTCAAGCCTTCATTAGCTTATGCTTCAATTTTTTCCACAGTTCAGAAATCCTTAAATTGACACATTTAACAATAACCAGACATTCCCACACTCCAAATCAAATGTTTCCATACTTCAGACCAGGTGGTTTACAATTGATTGCTTAGATGCACAAGTGTAAAACACCACTTCAAACTAAATGATTGCAAACGCATTTTCCCATGCAGCACAGAATGACGACCCACAATTTCATCACCTCAAACCAAATTCAATTTGCCACATAGCCAAACACAATTTGACTCTTCCTTCTCCGAACCACATTTGTTCCCATACACAACACTAATAGTAAATCAATGCGCTCGACCATCACCAAACGCATTACACGTGCTGGCGTCGAGCTCTGATTTTTACTTTGCATCAGCGCCGAATTCTCTTGGCTGCCAAAAACTTCTAATTGAGCTCTTATTGGTTGAGCCATCCTTTTAGGCAACTCCAAGCGCCTCCCACTAGAACGAATAACATTGTAGACATACATTAGATGTTCCGACTGGTACGTATGATTTTTTTTTTATATTGCTTTCTCAGTCTAGGGTAATCCCAACAGTTAGTTTTGCATTTCCCGACGTTTCGACCGTTCATTGTAACCTTTTTCAAGGGTAAACTAAAAATTAAGACTACTACTAACATTAAACATTGATATAACATCAGTCCACACCGTGCTCTCTTGCCGTGCGGATCTATTTGCTTTTTGCTGAAGGAAGTGTTACTACTACCTAAAGCTAGAACAAATTCAAAAAGCACTTTTCAGTGCTCAATATACCTGTAAATTTTCTACCTTGTTCAACTCTTATTCCTCTTCGATCCTTGCTTGGACCCTACCCGAGGTAATCCTTCTTGGATATCGATTTGGAAAATTCCTCTTCGATCCTTCAGATTCTTATAGCAATCTGCTTGGAAGTCGATTTGGATAAAAAATTTACTGCCGTCATGGCGCCTAAGTGTAAAAGAAAAGGGCAATCTCTTGATCCCCCTTCTGATGAAATTAATTTGAGCAATCAATTTGATTTGCTTACGGATGATGAGAATGATCCATCATCCAGGAAAAAATCTAGTAAACTTTCCCGGCTTAATGTCAAGAAGGAAAATATTCCCCCAATTGTGATAGCCACTTCCGATTTCCATGCTCTTCGCACGAAACTTTTGAACTTCGTAAAATTTAAGTTTTCACTGCAAATTGGCCGTCGGGGTGAATGTTGTCTATTGGCTGAAACATTGGACGGATTCAAATGCCTTCTCAAGTATCTTACAGAGAAGCAGCATCAACTTTTTACTTACGACACCAAAACTGAACGTGTGTTCAAGGTTGTCATGAAAGGACTGGTCAGTGGTGAATCCCTGGATCAATCAAAAATGAACTGGTAAAATTACTTGGAGTTATGCCAGTCCAAGTAATCAAAATGAAAATGAAATCCCGTTCTGGCGATTCGCGCAACGGGATTTCTAATGATTTTTATTTAGTTCACTTCAAGTATAGTGAACTAAACAACCTTAAGGCCTTGGAAAAAGCTAGCTTTATGCTCCATGTCCGAGTGCCTGGGATGGGGTCACGGAACTAAGAATCGCTACATGCCAGCCAAATTAATGAATTGTGGTGATTCCTCTCCAACAAAGGACGACTGTCCTGTGAAGGAAGATCCTAAGAAATTTAAAATGTGGTGAAAACCACAAATCCAATTTTTGGGAAGGTAAGACTCGCTAAGCGATCCTACAATCTCGTAGCGTAGGGTAATCGCGACAGGTAGGAAACGCTCCACGTTTCCGACCAGGTACAAATTCCTCTGTTGTTAACAACGGTCAGCGAGGAACAAATTCTACATTCGTACCCGTAGGAACAAATATCACCCCTACTTCAAATTCTTCATCTATACCTACTCCCCTCGCTGCTAACAATGTTCAGCGAGTTAATGGAGCTACCTATGCTGCTAATGCAGCGGGTGGAAATCAAAATACTAGCCAACTTAATTCCAACGGAAATTTTGAAAAATTTTACTAAGGTAGCATTACTGCTCCTAAAATGGAATTTTTACAGAAATCATTAATTGAAATGATAACTGATATGCTTAAAATTAACTCCAAGCTTGATGCTATTCAAACTGGAGTAAAATTTGCGAACAATATTGTCATTACATTGAAATTCAGTAATGGATTTTAAATCATTAAATATTTTAAATTGGAATGCTCGATCTCTTACAGATAATGAAGACGAGCTATTTAACTTTTTGAAAGTTCATAATGTGCAAATTGCCGTTATAACTGAAATGTTCCTTAAACCTGACCATAAGGTTAAGATGGACGCAAATTATTTCATTTTTAGAATCGATCGTCTTGATGAACCCTGTGGTGGCGTTGCCATCATTGTTCATAGACGAACCAAACATAAAATTCTTTTTCATTTGAAACCAACGTTTTTGAAACTTTGGGAGTTTCTGTTGAAACAAAATTTGGAAAACTTACGTTTATAGCTGCCTATTTGCCATTCCAATGCGTAGGCCAGCGAAATATTTTTTCAAGGGTGACCTCCAGAAACTTACCCGTCATAGGTCTAAATTCTTCATTATTGGTGATTTTAATGTAAAACACCGCTCATCGAATAATGCTCAAAGTAATTCCAATGGTAATATTCTGTTTGATGATTGTTCTGCAGGTTATTCCACTATTTTATATCCAAACAGCCCAACATACTTTTCTTCTGCAAGAAATCCCTCAACTATTGATTTGGTCTTAACTGATTCATGTCGACTTTGTAGCCAATTGGTTATTCATGCTGACTTCGGTTCTGATCACCTTCCAGTAACTTTTGAAATATCCCAAGAAATAATGTATAATCCCAACAGCTCTACTTTCAATTACCATAGAGCTGATTGGGAGCAATATCGAACATTTAAGGAACATAACTTCGATTCAAACATTCCTTTGCAAACCAAAGTTGAAATTAATTATGCTCTTGAATCTCTGACTACTTCTATAGTTGAAGCAAGAGCTGCCTCAGTTCCAAAATGCGAGGTTAAACTCGATTCAATTATTACAGACGACGATCTTCAGCTCTTGATCCGTCTTAAAAATGTCCGTAGGAGACAATTTCAAAGAACACGCGATCCTGCCATGACAGTTATCTGCCGGGATTTACAAAAACAAATTAAAAAACGATTCTCTGCCCTGAGGAACAAAACTTTTGAAAATAATGTTTCTAAATTGGACCCGAGTTCCGAACTCTCTTGGAAACTCACAAAAATTTTCAAAAAACCACAAAAGCCTATTCCAGCGTTTAAAAAAGGTGGTAAAATTTTGATCACAAATTCGGAAAAAGCTCAGAAACTTGCTAAGCAATTCGAGAGTTCCCATAATGTCAGTTTGGGTCTTACTAGTCCTATTGAGAATCAGGTTGCTCGGGATTATCTGAATATTTTCTCTCGGGAAAATATTTTTGTTGATTCCTGGGGGACTGATTTGGACGAAGTAAGGTCTATAACTAAAAAAGTTTCATAATATGAAAGCTCCAGGTGATGATGGAATTTTCTATATCCTCATCAAAAACTCCCAGAGAGTACCTTGTCTTTCTTGGTAATTTTTTTTTACTAGTTTGTTTATTTACTAGGCTCAGTCGTGTGTGACACTTTGCGGAGCCAAAATCAGTAATGATTGTTGGTAAAATTATTTAGCAGATGATTCAATTTGGCATACTTTCCTGATAAATGGAAAATGCAAAAGTTGTTCCAATTTTGAAGCCGGTTAAAAATCCAGCCGAAGCTTCTAGCTACCGCCCAATAAGTTTGCTTTCTTCAATAAGTAAACTTTTTGAAAAGATAATTTTGAATAGAATGATGCTTCACATCAATACGAACTCAATTTTTGCAGATGAGCAGTTTGGATTTCGCCATGGGCATTCAACTACTCATCAACTCTTAAGAGTTACCAATTTAATTCGTTCAAACAAATCGGAAGGCCACTCAACTGGAGTTGCTCTTCTAGACATAGAAAAACCCTTTCGACAGTGTTTGGCATGAAGGTTTGATGGCTAAATTGAAAAAAGTTTAATTTTCCACTTTATATTATGAAATTAGTTCAAAATTATTTAACTGACAGAACTCTGCAGGTAAATTATCAAAATTCCAAATCTAATCGACTACCTGTTAGAGCAGGAGTTCCTCAGGGTAGCATTCTTGGGCCTATATTGTATAACATTTTCACTTCGGACCTCCCTGATTTGCCTCAGAGTTACCACAAATCTTTGTTCGCTGGTGACACAGGCATTTCCGCTAAAGGAAGAAGTCTTCGTGTTATTTGCAGCAGACTGCGGAAAAGTTTAGATATTTTCTCTTCTTATTTACAAAAATGGAAGATTTCTCCCAACGCTTCCAAAACTCAACTTATAATATTTCCACATAAGCCCAGGGCTTCCTTTTTGAAACCTAGTAGTAGTCACATAGTCACTATGAACGGAGTTCCAATTTCCTGGTCAAACCAAGTGAAATATCTTGGATTAGTATAGTTGAAGATGCTAATTTCAAATAACAGACTAAAGTGGTAATTTTTATATGATAGATGAGGAGATGAAAGTATAGAATTGATAGTTCCGTTTAGAGTACGGCAGTGTGAAAATTGCATATAGAGAGTAGAAAGTGAGCTAGGACAACTTTTAGGAAGATACAAATCGGTTTTATCTTCTCTCTTTACCATTCCTGATTCCTTATCTTCTATTCGTTGTTCCCTAGTTTGAAGTGGTTAAGACTAGGGTTCTGATGCATGGTCATTATCGGTGTCATACCTTAATTTTGTTGCTAAGGAATCCAATTTTGACTGACAAAGGGATGCGCCTTTGGAGGGTGTTTCAACACTCCAAACGGTATAAATAGCGGGACCTTTCAATTAGAGTCGGATCCTTGCGGTAAATGCAAGAGTGGCAACTGTAAAAAAAAATCGAATACTTCATCATTTCTCAATAGTGATGGAGTAATACGACATGCACTAAACTAAAGACACGGGATATACTACAATAGATCAATTTACTGGTCACAGTAATGTTAGGTCCCGAACAGAGGAAAAAAAAGGCTGGTAAGTTACTGTAGTAACTGGACACCTAGGTTAAAATGAAATGTAATTTATTTTGAATTTGGAACAAGTTAAAAAAAAATGATATAACATGAACATCTACAGTCTACCGTTTGTCGTTAAATTTTGTGTGTTGCCACGATAAGCTTCGAGGAGCTTCCTGCATGGTTCCTGTATTTTAAATGTTGTATCTGTATCTGATGGGCGACGACTCGTTGAATTCAAATCTGCGCCGAACGAAGTAACCGTCTCCATTGGTCTCGGTCATGAGCCAATCGCTTCCAGTCGCCTTGGACGTTTGACTTCGTTTGACGCTCTTGCGGCATTCGTGCCACATGCCCCGCCCACTGTAGCCTGCCGTGTTTTATAAGCTTCACAATATCCATGCCGTTATATACTTGGTACAACTCGTGATTCATGCGACGCCGCCAGATGCCATTTTCCAGTTTACCGCCGAGTATTGTTCGCAGCACTTTACGCTCGAAGACAACGAAAGCTCTCCGATCTTCCTCTATCAATGCCCACGATTCGTGGCCATAAAGGGCTACCGACAGAATCAACGTCTTGTACAGCGTAAATTTCGTTTTCGTACGCAAGCTGCGGGACTTCAGCTGGCTACGCAACCCGTAGAAAGCCCTGTTCGCGGCTGCAATACGCCTTTTCACCTCGCGGGTAACATCATTTTCGCACGTCACTAAAGTACCAAGATAAACAAATTCGTCCACAACTTCAAATTTTTTGCCATCTATCACCACTTCACTACCAACACCACTATTGCTCCCACGCTTTCTACCGGCGACCATGTACTTCGTTTTGTTAGAATTTATCGTGAGACCAATCCTCGCTGTCTCCCTCTTAAAAGGCGCGAACGCCTCTTCCACTGCTCTACGGTCGATTCCGATGATGCCGATGTCGTCCGCAAAACCAAGGAGCATGTGCGACTTTGTGATGATGGTACCGTTCCTCTGCACGCCAGCTCCCCTAATCGCTCCTTCGAAGGCGATGTTGAATAGCAAGTTCGAAAGAGCATCTCCCTGCTTCAACCCATCTAAGGTCACATGATTTCGAACCAATCAGCCTAATTAGTTTCGTCTGCCATAGCTCGTTTCTCTTTACTGAATCGTACGCTGCCTTGAAATCTATGAACAGATGATGAGTCTGTAAGTTGTATTCCCGGAACTTCTCAAGGGTTTCACGCAGGGTAAACATTTGATCCGTCATTGATCGACCCTCATGAAAACCAGCCTGGTATTCGCCGACGAAGGATTCCTCAAGCGGTCTCAATCTGTTGAACAGAACACGCGATAATATTGTGTACGCCGAATTCAGAAGCGTGATTCCTCTGTAATTGGCGCACTCCAGTCTGTGTCCCTTTTTGTAGAGGGGACACACGAGACCATCCAACCAACTAGCGGGCAATTCTTCCTCCTCCCATATCTTGAGCAGTATACGGTGGATCATCTGGTGCAGCTGCTCACTTCCGTGTATGAGAAGTTCGGCCGGGAGCTCGTCCTTCCCCGCAGCCTTACTGTTTTGCAGCTCTCGTATCGCCTTTTTCACCTCTTCTAGCGTTGGTGGTTCCACAGCTTGACCATCGTCGTCGATGTGTGTTCTGTTTGTAGATGCTCTCTCGTTCTCTCCGTTCAGCAACGTCTCGAAGTGCTCCTTCCACCTGGCAGCCACCATCGTTTTATCTGTCAGCAGATTATCTTCACGGTCATAGCACATGGCGGGAGACGGCGCTGTCTTACTCCTCACGCCATTGACAGTTGCGTAAAACCTTCGCATATCATTCTGCTCCATACTTTCTTGCGCCTCAGCAATAACGCGTTCCTCGTACTGCCTTTTTTTTCTGCGATGGGTTCGTTTTTCGGCTGACCTTGCTACCCTGTACCGCTCTCTGTTCTGACGGGTACCAGGCACCAACATCCGGCTTCTGGAGACGTTCTTCTCCTCTGTCACTCGCTGGCACTCCTCGTCAAACCACCCGTTCCGGGGGCGCCTCTGAGCTGTACCTATCACCTCTCGTGCTGTTGTGCTCACCGCTCCGTGGACAGCTTCCCACAGATTGCTATCCGCTCATTCAGCTTCTGGTGGTACTCTGCAGCAACACCATCTACTGTCAAACGCTGGATGTTGAAACGCATCGATCTCCGGTTTCTCGAACTCGTAACGGTCGATAGACGCGCTCGAATTTTTGCGACAACGAGGTAGTGATCCGAGTCGATATTAGGACCCCTGAAGGTCCTTGCATCTACGACATCCGAGAAATGCCGACCATCCACCAACACGTGGTCGATCTGGGAGCAAGTTTCTTCATTAGGGTGTCTCCAGGTGTGCTTTCGGATATCTTTGCGTGCAAAGTGGGTGCTACTGATGGCCATATCACGAGCAGCAGCGAAGTTTATCAGCTTCAGGCCATTATCATTCGTTGCAGAGTGAAGGCTCTCTGTTCCAATGATTGAG
This sequence comes from Ochlerotatus camptorhynchus, assembly GCF_037179485.1. NCBI lineage: Eukaryota > Metazoa > Arthropoda > Insecta > Diptera > Culicidae > Ochlerotatus > Ochlerotatus camptorhynchus. Next base: position 561,826 of record NW_027040852.1, on the reverse strand, counting down.
CGAAAGAATTCCTCTCTTCCGACCTGCGCGTTTGCATCTCCGATGACAATCTTCACGTTCTGTTTAGGGCACTCATCATAGGTTTTATCCAGGCTTTCATGAAACGCGTAGATGTTGATCAGGCTGTAATTGAAGAATTTGCCACGAATTCTCAAAACGCAGATGCGCTCGCTAACCGGTTTCCACCGCATAACCCGCTTCATCTGTTTCCCAATCACTACGAAACCAACTCCGTGTTCTGCTCTATCGCCACCGCTGTAGTAGATATGGTATTTGAACGATGTGTAGGATCTACCGCCCTGAATTCACGTTCTCCAGATCTAAGCCAGCGTACTTCTTGAATAGCAGCCACACTCACATTCACCTTTTGCAGTTCACGGGCCAGAAGGCCCACTCGTCCAGGTTCATTTAACGTTCTGATATTCCAAGAACCGAGTTTCCATTCATTGTCCTTATTTCGTTGCCGTTGGGCCAGTTGCCGAAAATTCCGTTCGTTTTTTTTCTTCTTCTTACTTCATTTTTCTTATGCTACCAGTATGCTACCCAGGGTCGCGATACCTACATCGTGTTGATGGGGCTGCCATCTTAGGTTTAGTTGACACGATTCAACATTTCTTGTTTCAGCCGCTGGATCCCAGACAGACGCTGTTTGAGCCGCACCTCCTGGTGGACAGACGCTCGACGATTCGCACCTCCTCAGCCTTGCTATCATCATGATATGGGTTAATCGTGATGACATTACCCACACCCCGCTACCAGCACATAGGTGGGCATATACTGGCTGTCATCATCCGACACGTGGAAGCGTGAGGTAGGAGCTTGTGAAGACCAGAGCTATGTTGGACGCTCTTTCCCCTGTGGTCCTCACCATTTTGGGGTGTTTAAATGTTGTATTATGGTACTATTTGGCGGTAACTTTACTGGACTTACATTGAGTTTGATTTTAATTAACATGGGACACTTATGTTTATAAAAAAAAACATAACCCATTCAAAAACTCGGGGGTCATTATCGTGACGTTGCCTTGTAAGCTTAGTGTAATTTATGTTTCCCATATTTATAAGGACAGACGTCGGTTTCAAATTTCTCAGCAGGGCAATCTTAGTAGATTTTTTTTTTTTTTCATAACATCAAACACCACTCTCACGCTCAACAGTAATTTAAAGAACAAATTTGCTCACCCATCGCTCACCGCAAAATCCGTCAAGCCATAGAAAGCTAAGCCGTGACACGTGCGACACGTAGCCCTTATTTGACACCATCCAGGCAGGGCTAATATTTTATCAAACACCACAAGCCAACACACTACAAATTGTCCTAGTGCCCACCAACCGCGTCCGCCAGCAACAGCAGCAGCAACAGTAGATTGGCTTTGGCCCCAGCATTAGCACCAGCAATGGCCGGAGGGCAGCCTACATTGCTGCGTAACGTAATTCAATTCAACCAGCGCAACAAGAGGATTAAGAGCTAAAAAAAAATAGGAGCTGGTGTCGTGAATATGCTGCCATTGGGAACACGTTACCGAACTCCGGACAACGTCCACCACACCACGACCGACCGGGCAATCTAATTTGATTTAATAAATGAAAAAAGCATTCCATCTAGTTAGTATATGTGGAATAGAGTATGCCGGGCTGGTAAGCTTTCGTCGAGCTAAAGCAGACGACAACTGGATGTTTGTATAATTCACAAACAACCAGCCGTGAAAGCTCCCGGCCGTTTGGCACTGTATGTTCTATGGTCGGTTAGCATCATCTTTCCCGAACGGGAAACAGGAGATGCCTCAAAGAGGAATAAAATACTCGCTGAAAGTAATGAGTGAGAGAGAATATTTTTGTCCCGTTTGACTATTGACTACGGGTTGAGGAACAGTGAGGCCCGACAACCGCATGTAATATTCATTCGAAAAACAAGCAGAAAATTTACTTTTGATGCTGGGTGCTGTGGCAAGTAAAAGCAGCCCCTGGAGTAGCCGGAAAAAGTAAATTAATTATTCACAAAATTATAATTTATGTCAGACACTTCCTGTCTTTGCATTCTGCCCGGTCCAGTTCCAACGGAGGAGGACTTCCAATTGGTGAATGAATCACACCACCACCACACCGCGCACAGTGGTTTAAAAGCTAAAACGTGCGCTGTATTATTTACGGATTACTTTAGACATACAGTATCTACATGATTAGCTCGTTCTTGTGTACTTAATTTTTGCATGATTAATCCACCTGGCAAGGTGATTGAAAAAATATTTAAATTGAAATAGCAGAATGGTGTCGCGAGCAAAGTTTTAGTTAATATTCAAACAAGCAGAAAACATCAACTCTCTATCTCTTACAGTTTTTGAGATATGTAAGATTTGTGTATGAAGACTTCTAAAAATCAATGCACAGTGGTCTAGTAGAATGGGCATTTAGCTAGACAAAAGTACTAGTGTTTTTTGTAAAACGCACTTTTTAGAGCTTTTTATCCACTGTGCACCGGTCCATCCATTTCAGCTCCAACGGGAAGCTATTTTTGGGTCCAGCTGGCAGATTTTGTTTTCGTGTTTCCACTTCATTGTGACAATATTGCGGCGCCTCTGTCTTCGGTGATGTTTAATGTTGCATGGCAAAATGGCAGAAGCTTGCAGCGTTCGAAAATGCCACGTGCCGGGAAAATGTGGCTTTGTGTAAGTCGTAGAACAAGGGTCGATTGAATTTTGAAGAAACATTCTCAGAAGGCAGCGCTTTGTGTGATAGATAGCCATCGGTACACCCAACGGGAAAATGTAATATTTTTCTTTCAAATTTGTTGAATAGATGTAGGGTAAATGACGCCTTCGGCAAACCTGAGCATTGCCAGGCCAAAAAGTAAAACAAAATTGAATTTCAAACTCGACCTTCTCCGAATTGTAAGAAACTTTACATATTTGTTTGTTGCGGTATATCATCTAATTTAGTTGCAACAATTCGATCAGTTTGAATCTTGCGGAGATCAAAATTGCGTATTCGATATAACCAATAAAAAAAAACATTGTATTTTGATATAAAAAGCTCATGCAAAATACTAACTTTGGTAAAATTTTGTAGCTGGACACTTAAAAATTGATAGAAATTATAGAAAAATAACTTTTAAACTATGTTTCAATGTTCATGATTCGTTTTCTATTCAAAAGTCCTCAAAAAAGTTTAAAAACGAAAATCAAAAAAAATCCAACAGAGCACTTCCACGCTAAATGACGAATCGGAAAAGCTCGACCTTCTCCGATTTGCATATGTGTGTGTGTGTTATGGGAAATCAGTCACATTTTTACAAACTCCTAGAGTTTCCTAAAGTTTCTATATTCGAGATCCTTAAAATTGCTTGTCTTAAAATTTTCAAAATTTGACCGAGACTCCAAGAAGTCCAATATTTGCTAATAAATTTCTATGTTCAATCTTTCACATCCCGAAATTCAATCGAGTTTAGAATAATGACTACCGTGTGAGAAAATGGATGATAGAAATGAACCGTGCTCTTAATTATTCAACTAATAGTGATTTTTCGAAAACAAATTTATGGGATCCTTCAACCATTTGCTTTATTGATTGATTTATCTTTATTAACCCTTATGTGATCGACAGGGTACCCGGGTACCTTGTCCTATTTCAAGTTAATAAATTATGAAGTTATTTTCACGACAGGAAACCAGAATTCAGTGACATCTTACAACTCATGGAGTGACAACTTTTCGTGAAGAAAGATTTCAAATTGCAGCAAGGGGGTGAAAAATGGGTCGTGAAATTTTTTACCCTTAAAAAGCTCGACAAGGGTACCCGAATTCGAACTGCTTGCTACTGCGGCCAATTTTAACCGATTCTGAATCTTTTGGCACCAATGGATTCAGAAACTTATCTTCTTTCTGTCCATCGGGCCAAGTCTGGTTCCCGGAAATCCGGATTTTCTGTATAATGTTCCAGAACTAAGCATTTTCTTGGCACTTTCGCTAGAATTTTGACGGAATCGATATCAAAGTATCAGCATTTCCTTCCAAAACAATTCCAGCTTACTTGAGAACCAGTATAAAGTTTCTCCCCGGAACGGCCATTCCAGCACAGGTTCCCGTAGGGCCTCTAGTGGCCATAGAAGTGTTTGGGAAGAAACCCCTGCAATATGGGTATCAAAATTCATGAATTTACAGCAGGAGACTGTTTATCATAATTTTGTGGTCATCCAATGGTTAGTCCCCAGGACGGCCATTTCGGAGTAGGTTCCCGTAGGGCCTCTAGAGGCCATAGAAGTGTTTGGGAAGAAACCCCTGCAATATGGGTATCAAAATGCATGAATTTACAGCAGAAGACTGTTTATCATAATTTTGTTGTCATCCGATGGATTGTTCCCGCGACGGCCATTCTGGACTACTCCCGTTCCCGTACTACCCGGTACGGCAGCTGGACTTGACAGCTTGAAAGTGGGGCTCAAAACAAGCTTGTGGTCGACCACAAGCATGGTGAGCAGGAGCAGAGAGAGGAGATCTGGCAACAGCTGAGACGGTAGCCTGTGCCCTCATCCGGGTACGGGTGGGAGTTCGGCCAATGGAAACAGCGAAAACGTCTTTGGCGTAAACGAAGCGGAAATGGAGCGGAGTGGAACGGAGCGGAACGGAGCGGAGCGGAACGGAGCGGAGCGGAACGGAGCGGAGCGGAACGGAGCGGAGCGGAACGGAGCGGAGCGGAACGGAGCGGAGCGGAACGGAGCGGAGCGGAGCGGAACGGAGCGGAGCGGAACGGAGCGGAGCGGAACGGAGCGGAGCGGAAAGGAGCGGAGCGGAAAGGAGCGGAGCGGAACGGAGCGGAACGGAGCGGAACGGAGCGGAACGGAGCGGAACAGAGTGTTTAAAATCGTCGTCGTACCTCTGGATAGCGGAAAGAGCAGCAAAGTATTTAGCGAGTTAGCGGATGCTGCACAGATGAAGTGCAGCAATACGCCGCTTGCCATTGAGGCCGACTCCAAAAATCAGTACAGGACTGCAAATCAGTGCTGATAAAAATCCTTTAGCTGAAAATGAAGAAAACATTAACAGATTAGACCATGAATTTGAATTTTGATATAATCAAATTCCCTCTGAGTGTCAAAAATAACATTTGTTTTTCTTCATTCGTGGCTGGATTCTCATTATCGCCTCTGTTGTTTTTTTTTTTCCCTTTGGTTTGTTTTTTCCGTCGATCTTGTTTTCCGTGCTGAGCACCAATGCTACCGACGTGCCAGGAAGGCAGCTCCCACACCTGGACCCTACCTATCGACCCATCAACTCATGAACCGGGGACCAACGGCTTTACTTCCCATCCGAAGGAAGGCGTGATCAGAGATGTTATGCCTCAGAAGATCCCGGCGGCGCCGACTGGGATTGAACCCAGGCCTGCTGGGGTGAGAGGCAATCACGCTTACCACTACACCACCGGCGCCGTTGCCTCTGTTGTTGTTAATATTGATATTCGTCTTCATCTTGGTCGGGATGATATTGAGGACCAAATGCAAAATTATTATTTTAACACAAGTCGACGGCAAATTATTGCCTCAAGCTGAACTGGTGATAATATCGATGATTTAGGCAGTGTGGTCGACAATATTCAAAATAATCATTTTACCCAAAATGTCGTTGATTATTTTGCTTTTGAGGATCACTTCTGATTTTGACAATTTTGGGTTTAATAATCGAGCACTGGTGAATATCAACAAACGCGTATTCGTTGATGTATAATGATCTCATTTGTTCATTTCGCTCGTTTCGTAACTAACGCAATTCATCTACACTGGGTTGAAGAGATACTCCTTGCATGTGATGGTAAATGATAAAAACAGACACTGGTTGATATTCACCAGTGCTCGATTATCAAACCCAAAATTGTCAAAATCAGAAGTGATCCTCAAAAGCAAAATAATCAACGACATTTTGGGTAAATGATTATTTTGAATATTGTCGACCACTCTGCCTAAATCATCGATATTATCACCAGTTCAGCTTGAGGCAATAATTTGCCGTCGACTTGTGTCTAAAAACCACGTTCTTCAGCGCTATATTTGTTTAAAATGAAAATAATAATTTTGCATTTGATCCTCAATATCATCCCGACCAAGATGAAGACGAATATCAATATTAACAACAACAGAGGCGATAATGAGAATCCAGCCACGAATGAAGAAAAACAAATGTTATTTTTGACACTCAGAGGTTGCCTAGATCAAGGGAATTTGAATATATCAAAATTCAAATTCATACAGGTAGTTGGTCTAATCTGTTAATGTTTTCTTCATTTTCAGCTAAATTGAGTGTAGAAGAAAGGATTTTTATCAGCACTGATATAAAAAAACGCGTATTCGTTGATGTATAATGAACTCATTTGTTCATTTCGCTCGTTTCGTAACTACGACGATGTTCAAAACAAACGCAATTCATCTACACAGGGTTGAAGCGATAATCCTTGCATGTGATGGTAAATGATAAAAACAGACACTGCTGCGAATCGTTGATGCTGTCAAGAAAGTACATTCAGCTGGATTGCTTTCCAATTCTTATTTCTTGGCGGCACTGGTTGTGGAGCTTGCGGTAGTTGCCGAGGGCAGCTTCGCGATCGGGGTCGTCATTGCGGAAGCACTTGAGCTTTCGAAGTGCCTTTTTGGTGTCGTCATTCCACCAGCGAAGGGCTTTTTTGTTAGTTGGAAGGGTGAATTAGATCTGAATTCACATTGGAAAGTGATGCGATCTTGTAATGTAAAGGTGCTTAGATTCTAACCCACGATCTTCTGCTCACTAAGCAAAAACGGTCGCTCTAAGACCACCATGCTCCTTACATCACAACAAGGTACGATCGACGATCGATCATTATCGGTTACAAGAAGCTATTAAAATGAAATGACATCCCAGAAAGTAATGAACAATGTATTCCGAACTGGATCAAGCGTACGTCACTTTTGTATAATCATATGTATACATATCATAGTCGAAATCAAGATCTACAGAAAAAGTTAAGGGAAACTCAAGCAGGTCTAGTGTTTGATCGATTCACTCTTCGCAGTGATACAGTCAAGTGAACTATTTTTATTAATTCAATTATTTCATGGAAATTATTCCAATGCAGTGTAAAGGGTGTCCCGCATCAAATTGCATCATAGAAAAAAACGCTGTAGAAAATTACCCATCGGGTATTTTCTCTTGGAAATTTTAGTAAAAGTAGTATAGAGTGTATTGTTTACACTGTCACTGTCAGTTTTTCGAAAGTTGGAAAAAATGGCGTCATCCAAAAAGCAACGTCGCGAATTGATTTTGCGCAAGCACCTTTGTTGTTTATTTTATATTATCTCTCGAAAGCCGGCTATGGAAAGAACATATTCATTTTGTTTAGTGATCATGAATTTTAAGAGTCATGACGGAGAGCTTGGGATTTAAACCCATGATTTTTATTTATTTATTTATTTATTCGTCAATCAAAAACGTGAACTTCATTCTGAAATGTATTCATATCATCATCATTTCTTATCTCTAAAAATAGTTTCATGCATAAATTAGCACTCTGAGATTTTTCAAAATAAGGGAGATATCGTTAACGTAAAAAATGGAAAGAAGAGGTCCCAAGTGCGAGCCCTGTGGAACTCCTGACGTGACTTGAATTGGGTTAGATTTTTTCTCGCTGCACACTAATCGAGTCAGTACGGTTTTACCGAGTTTTTGAATTGCGGAACTGTTCGGTAAAAGTTTAAAAATCTGTGGAAAATTTATTAATGACAAAATTTGTTCTGAACTTGTACATACTTCGTTCTGTTAACCCCATATAATGATAGAAAATAAAATTGGTCAGTTTCATTGATTCCTTACGGATAGCGGTCATTTGATTTTTTTTACCGACTTTCTCAGCAATTCAAAAACCCAGTAAAAAAATACTGACTCCTGTAAAAAAATCTTAGTGTGTGAATCTTACAATTTGCCGACGGCCAGTTAAATATGACTTAATCCAGGTGAGGAGTTTTATCTCAATTCCCATTTTTTCTAATTTAAAAATCAACATTGGAATGTCAAGTCTATCGAACGCTTTGCTGAAGTCAGTGTAAAGAGCTTCTATTTGGTTCCCCTTGTCCATAACAGTTAATGAGTAATCAACAAATTCCCGAAGGTTTGTTGTGGTAGAGCGACCTTTAAAAAAGCCGTGTTGTGCATGTGTTATTCTATGTTTTATTTGACTGAAGATATTTTTGTTTATGATTGATTCGAATAGTTTAGGAATGCAATCCCACGATAATTTCGGATATCAGATTTTTTACCAGATTTATAAATGGGTATTAAAAAAGATTTTTTTTTTCCATTCCTGCGGGAATGTACCAGAGTCAAGTGACATATCAAACAGCCAGTATAACCATAGAGGTAACTCTAAGACCAGAAGGTCCCGAAATAACGTGCTCAACTTTTTGGCTCAGCTCTGGTACTCTCTTCGGTCCCAAGCTAATCGATTCACCCCTCGAAACATAGGAAAAACCAATAACCCCTCGTTTTATCTGTCAAACTTTCATAGCGAATCAAAACAAACATTACGTAGTACTAGAATTTTGACTAGAATAGGGTACGTTAATTGTTTGCTTGGGACCAATAGGCTACTAAAGTGGTGAGCCAATTTAAAATCGTTAGTTTCGTATTGATTGTTGGTATAACGGAGTTGTGAGCGGCAAAATACGGTAGGAAAGTCACGGGCCCGGAAATTATACACATAGATACTGACGAAGCCTTATTCTCTCATCATGGATGATGAGACTTACGTCAAGGCGGACTTCTGGCAGCTTCCGGAGCTACTGTTTTTCACCACCCAGCACAAGTTTGTGCTGGAGGATGTTCCGGAGGAGGTAAGGAAGCAGAAACTTTCGAAGTTTTCCTAGAAATACATGATTTGGCAAGCAATCCGATCATGTGGCAAACGGAGTGCGCCGTTCGTGACTACCGGGACTGTACCTCAAGGAGTGTCTACAGAAGCGTCTGCATCCTCTGTTGAAGCAACACGAGGGCCCTACGATCTTCTGGCCGGATCTAGCTTCGTGCCACAATTCAAATGTTGTCCTGGAGTGGTACGAAGCCAACGGGGTCACTTTCGTACCCAAGGACATGACCCCCCCCAACGCACCGGAACAAAGGCCCATCGAAAACTACTGTGCTATTATGAAGCAGGCACTACGGAAGCATCCCAAGGAGGTCAAATCTGAGGAAGACATGAAGAAAAAGTGGGTTACAGAAGAAGCTGCAGCCAGATGTTGTACAGAACCTAATGAGTGGAGTTAAGCATAAGGTGCGAGGTTATGGTATTATTGAAGTTGAATAAATATGCCAAAAGCTTACTAATGAGATATATTTTATTGTCTGAAAGTTTGAAAAGGATCGGTCAACTAAGTAGTTTTCTACAGCGTTTTTTTCCGTGATGCAATTTGATGTGGGACACCCTTTTAGTAAAAGGTTGCAATAACTAGCAAAACCAACATCAAGCTCACCAAGATATGTTAATTCAGACGAGCTATTAACAAAAGAGAAAATCGATCATCGCAGATAAGCCCTTATGATTCTGTACACTAGAAGTGAATAGTGCTTTCGAGATCAAGTTTTCCCGTAAATGGTCTACTGGGAAATTGATTTCCGGTGAATGGTTTTCCGGGTAATATCGTAGGATCGCATCAGTAAAATTCACAACAGAATTAAAATTTCACAACCATCAGATGGTTCACATCGAAAGATTCAAGATCAACAATTGAAAAGGCCTCACTCAACTCCCATTTGTAAACAAATCTTATAAGGCCATTTTCTCGCGAACCGAAGTCCGCCAACGCAAACCAACAAATTTAACAGGTAGGAGAAATTCTCCTCTACTTGATTGTGTTTTAGGTCTGCGAATGTAGGTTTAGGTTCGTGAGAAAATTGCCTTCCAAGGTTTGTTTACAAAATGGAGTTGAGACCTTTTCTATTGTTGGTCTTGAATTGCGAAAACAAAACTCCCCCGCAAACAAAACCCTTCCAAATGATCTGCTTCATTGAGATTTGCGCCAAAAGCCACGTGTCCCTTTTCTGGACGGCAAGATTTCCCCCCATAGATGGGACAGTTTCGGAAGCTGACTTATTTTCGGAAATGTTGCCCCTACTCCCTCGATAAGCAACCGAAAGGAGGCAAGGTTCACACGTTGAACCACTGGTCCCACTCGAAGAACACCCACGCAATGCAATGCAATAGAGCTACGTACATAGTAAACTCGAATACGACTGGTTGGCATCGGCCCCAGCAGTTAATGGGCGACCCACTCCAAGCCGAGTGGAAAATTTGAGACGTGTATGCTTCCAGAAGTACGCGTGAAAATATGCAGGAAACCGCCATATCTGCGTCTATATACAAGTAGCTAGCACATTGATTTCACTTGCGAAACCCAGGCAGCAAAGCGAGTGCCACCAAGCAAAATCGAATTAGGTGTAATGAAATGGAAAAAAAGGTGGCAAAAGTGAGAGATCACAGAGTCGGGAAATATGCTGCTGCAGCTGCTGTACTGGTGTGAGAAAAACGGGTCACGCAGAGTTGGAACAAGCTCTCTTGCTACTTTGTATATGCTGTGCCTCTGTTCAGTGTTCCTCTGCCCTGCAGCTTCTGGGTACAAATTACGAATAATAAACGAAGTGCATTAGGGAAGTGCCATCGACAACAACAACGACGACGGCGACTGAGTCGTACCGTGGCCAGCAAAATGGACGAGCATTTACTATGCTAATAAATTAAATTTGGGGATAAAAGCTGGAAAAGCAACTGTAAGCGGTGAATTTTCCCAACTTCCAACACTCATGCAGGGCAACAGAAGGGTCACCACCGCTGTCGCTGATGAACGAAGTGGGTGGTACGTGTGTAGTAAAAATACTACTTTCCCGTGATGGCATTAAAAAAATACTGTACGGCTATTGGGAATTTTGTTGGAGGAGGTTATTGCTTTAACAGGTAGTGGTTCTGAAATATTTTAAATTATTATTTGGCGAAAGCTAGTGCTAGGTTCTATTTTCTACGCGATTTTGTTTTTTTTTTTTATATAGTCCTCATTAATTATCAGAACAGAAATTTAAATACTACCGTATTGCTCATTGCTGTATTTCTTAGGATTTTTTCAACCAATTTGCACTAAAATTGAGTGCATTTAAAATCATGCCATCTTTCCTAGAACCAACTCCTTAACATTAAAGCCAGGCATTAAAAGGCCCGGTTCCTCCTGACACAACTCAAACAATGTCACCTACGGCGGTCTTTGTAACGAAAATGTCGTTAGAAAACCGGAAATCCCCACCAAACTCCTCAGTAATCCGAGATTCTTGCAATCGAAAACCCCAATTCCGTCCTAAGCACAGGCTAAATTAGTTTTTAACCACCTCCCTGCCAATCTCAATCCACCATCGCCGTCTGGCCTGCCAACCAACTAGCTCCAAAAGTCAAGTCACACTATGAAACCAAAATTAATGGCGTGGAAAGAAGCGACAGCAAACTTCTCGGGCTTGGCTCTGTGGCAATTCGACATTTACGATCTTATTTTTCTACGCCAGACTTTGGTCATTGGGTTTTTTTTTTTTCAAGTTGCCATCCTCCTAAAGCGGCAAGCAGTGCTCTCCAATGTAGCTGTTTCTTCATCTACATAATCATTGCCATTTGATGGGTCTCGGCTTGGTCTGGCCCGACCCACTCTCGGAACATAGAATCTCATATCGCAACAGCCAGAGTGATGGTGTTGTGTGGTTGTGCTTCGGTCCGGAGGCAAAAGGGATGACATAATAATGTCCTTCGGATGGTTATTGGCTGTTGCGTTGACCCAGTCCCCAGCCAGCCAGTCCCGAATCGACATCTGTATGTCTGTATGTATCCAAAGCGGCCTTACTCGCTTTCAAGGCTACAGAAGCAAGTGAACTTTTCCCTCCCTGGGCCATCATCGTCAGACATTGATTGCATTGGCAGCAGCACTTACCTATAAATGCAAAGGGTAGTGTGAAGTTCCCTCATAACATCACTGTTCAACTTATCTCGAACCGAACAGGAGTCCCTCAGAGGCTGCAGCAATCCATGTGACAATGAAACCGAATGATGACCACAAATACGATACCCTCTTCTGGCCATGGGACGGTACATAATCAAGCACCCCACGCTGCCTGTGTCACAGGACTGCAGCAAACAGTGAGAATCCTACTGATTGCCTACCAGGCCACGCTAGGACGAGCCATCAAGAGGCTACAACCGGTGACGATGGAGCTTTGCAAATTAATTCGATATTTTGTTGAACCCGTACATGCACTTATCATTCATTTCCAGCTGACAGAACGCTGCATCATAAATCATAGTCTCGCTTCGCATGTTCACACGGCAGCCAACCGACGTCGAAGAAAGGATCGAATGATGTTGAAGAAGTTAGTGGCGGTTGGGAAACCACCAACGGCAAGCGGCACCGGCTGGTTTAGATTTGACAAAGCACGTTTAACAGCGAGTTCTGTAGAGACATGTGTGGCGTGTATGATTTGTCGTTCTAATATGCTCGCTTTTTCAACCGGAAATATGAAGTAGCTATACTACGAGGAAGAATCAGCCATTCGCAAATATTAGCTGAAGTTGCGTTTTGACCTTTTTAAAGAGGAAATGATCCGCTTTGTGTGCGGTGGCTTGGGCTTACTTTTTTTTTTTTATTGAGCTACAAATCAAAGCTTAAACTAGTTAAACTAATTTGCTCATTACTAATTACCATTGCGGAGCTATTAATCGGATTAAGGAGAACAAGCATAGGATATTTGGGCTAAAGGGTGTCCCACATCAAATTGCATCACAGAAAAAAAAATGCTATAGAAAATTATCCATTGGGTATTTTCTCCTTTAAAATTAGGGTAGAAATAGTTAAGAGAGTTTTTTTATCGCTGTCAGATTTTCGAAAGTTGGAAAAAATGGCGTCACCCGAAAAGCAACGTCGCGAATTGATTTTGCGCAAGCACCTGGAAAATCCTTAACTCTCTCATCGGGACATCGGAAAACAACTCGGAATCGTGCCGTCAACGGTGAGTCGTGTGATTAAACGTTACTACGAAACTCTGAGCATCGAACGGAAGGAGAAATGCGGTCAGAATGGATGTTCTATTAGTGATCAGGATTACAAGCGTTTAAGCCAAATTCCAATGCTTCGGTCAGGGATGTGGCCAAAAAGTTGAATCTGTCCAAGTCTTTCGTTCAGAGAGCCAAGGACCGCGAGGGACTACATACGTACAAAGTGCAGAAGGCTCCAAATCGTGACGAACGGCAAAATACGGTGCGAAAGTCACGGACCCGGAAATTGTACACCCAAATGCTGACGATGCCTCATTGTCTCATCATGGATGATGAGACTTACGTCAAGGCGGACTTCCGGCAGCTTCCGTACTGTTCTTCACCGCCCAGCACAAGTTTGATGTTTCGGAGGAAGTAAGGAAGCAGAAACTTTCAAAGTTTTCCAATAAATACATGATTTGGCAAGCGATCTGCTCATGTGGCAAACGGAGTGTGCCATTTGTGACTACCGGGACTGTAAACTGGGAGATCTACCTCAAAGAGTGTCTACAGAAGCGTCTGCTTCCTCTGTTGAAGCAACACGAGGACCCTACGATCTTCTGGCCGGATCTAGCTTCGTGCCACTATTTAAATGTCGTCCTGGAGTGGTACGAAGCCAACGGGGTCACTTTCGTATCCAATGACATGAACCCTCCCAACGCACCGGAACTAAGGCCCATCGAAAAATACTGGGCAATAGCAGGCACTACGGAAGCATCCCAAGGAGGTCAAATCTGAGGAAGACATGAAGAAAAAGTGAGTTTCCGTACAGAAGAAGCTGCAGCAAGATGTTGTACAGAACCTAATGATTGGAGTTAAGTGTAAGGTGCGAGCGTATGGCTATGGCATTGAAGTTGAATGAAATAAATATGCCAAAAGCTTACTAATGGGCTATATTTTATTGTTTGAAAGTTTGAAAAGCATTGGTCAACTAGGTAATTTTCTACAGCGGTTTTTCCGTGATGCAATTTGATGTGGGACACCCTTTATGCAATGTTATATGAGTTTACCTTGGTTTTCGTTCCTCTCAATTGTGTTTAAATTCTTTGATCAATCGCTGGAAGAACCTTATGTACAATTTTCATGTTATTTCCCAGGACGTCTCTTATTGGCTTTCCAAATGTCAATCTATCCAGCACGACACTTTTCACAAAATTTGATAAAGTTATGTTTTTCGTAGTGTACCAATAGCGTACTTTCTCAACCGCGAGTACTCGGTCCAGTTCCTTTAGCTTTAAACATAAGACAGTAATAATGTATAATGGAAAGGATAACTCGGCTCTGCAATGTTTATTCGATTAACCCTGTACAAATAAAGTAATTATTAAAAAAAAATAGCGTAATTTCCGAATCTGAAGTTCATACTCATACTTAAGGGGCGAACACGAAATTATTGCGACACATTCAACAGGGCATAACTTTTTTACCATTGGGTAAAAATCAACCAAATTTTGCACACTTTCTCATTGATGTGTATTGTGTACATGCTGTCAAACTCGAAGTCGTGTTTTTCGATTCAACGAAAATGGAGGTGAACCAACGCGAGTTGAGAGAACAAATTCTTTCCAAACACCTGGAATTTCCTGACCTGTCGCACCGGCAGTTGGGAAAAATGTTGAACATTCACCATTCAACCGTCTCCAGAGTGTTGAAGCGGTTCCAGGAGCGGTTGACGTTGGACCACGGCAAAGGAGCTGGAAGAAAACCGGGACCGGAGAACAAAAAGACGGAGGGAAAGGTGAAGCGGATGATTAAAGCAAATCCCAACGTCTCAAGGCGTGATTTGGCTAAAAAGATCGGCATGTCGCAGAGCTACGTCCAGAATGCAAAGAAGAGAGCTGGACTACATACATACAAGGTACAGAACTTCCCAAACCGCGATGAGCGGCAACAATCGACGGCTAAAACTCGGGCACGGAAGCTCTACGAGAAGATGCTGACAAAATATGGCTGCTGTGTGATGGACGACGAAACGTATATAAAAGCCGATTTTAAGCAAATTCCGGGGTTGGAGTTTTTCACCGGCAAGAGCAAGTTCGATGTGGACGACAAATTTAAGAAGAAGAAAATGTCGAAGTTCGCCTCCAAATATCTCATTTGGCAGGCCATCTGCTCTTGCAGACTGAGGAGTGAGCCTTTCGTGACAAAGGGCACAGTAAATGGCGAGATCTACAAATCTGAGTGCCTCGAGAAGCGCCTTTTGCCGTTCTTGCAGCAGCACGACGAAGCTCCGCTATTTTGGCCAGATTTGGCATCTTGCCACTATTCTAAAAGTGTCCTGGAGTGGTATGAGGCCAATTCTGTCCATTTTGTTCCAAAGGACATGAATCCGCCAAACTGTCCGGAACTGCGCCCGGTGGAGCAGTACTGGGCAATAATGAAGCGGGAACTTCGGAAGAGCAAGAAGACAGTCAAAAACGAGAAGGACATGTTAAGAAAATGGAGAAAAAAACTGAGAAACTGGTACCGGATGACACTCTAAAGACTTTGATGGAGGACATCAAGCGAAAATGCGTTCAATTTTACACTCAAGGCTCCATCGATTAACTTTTCTTTTGATTTTTGAAGTAAATATATGTATAAAACTACCCTAAAATTTTGGTTTGATTCAGCATTATTAGAAAATTGGCATGACATTTTCGTTGTCGCAATAATTTCGTGTTCGCCCTTTACTTATATAAAACTCTTTAAAATACATTATATGTGAAATCTGACTTCGGATTTGGATTCCTCGGGAAATTTTAGCCCGATTTGATCCAACAACATATTACTAAAGTGTATTCTACGCGTGGGGGGCAACACATCTAAAATGGCATGTGAATGGCAGATAAGATGAATTTACTTTTTTCGATCAGTGTAGTTTATTCAGATTAGACAGCCTACCGTTCGCTGCACCAGGCTGCATCTACTTTTTCGATGCTGTAAAAGATGCAGAAGATAGACGTAGTTTTTGGCATAGGTGTCAGAACAAGAAATGAGAAAAATACATTTGAATATGAGTGCACAGAGAAAAATGTACGGTTTTGTTTAAGCCCTTCCGTAAATTTAACTGATTTAAGTGATGAGTGTTGTTTTATTACATTTCGTATTATACTGTTTAAAGGATTCTTAGAGGTGATTAGCAGTGTTTATAGTGACTCAAACAGCATCAAAACTTTACTAGTGGACGGGCAATTAATTTCTTCAATCATTTTCTACGGAAATTTAATCGGATGGTAGCAAAACTGCAATAACTGCTTAAATAGACTGTGCCTGTTTCTGAAAACTGAGGAACGGAACACCAAAGCAGAAATCTATAAAATTTTCCTGGATGTGGCGCAGAATAAATTCAAAACTGTTTTACGGAGCTCAAAAGTTACGTGACCCAGCTCTCATAGGATCAATCGTTGGCGTACAAGTACGAGAGATATGTTCAATCTAATCCTTTCTATCTTCTCCCACTTATCAGGCAAGCATCTGAACCTGGTTTAGACGAAGGAACTGCATAATATCTCCAAAGCAGCTCGGCAAGTTTTTCAAAATGTCATCAAGGAAAGCGAGGTACCCAGGTTTGTTAAGAAACACATATTGAATGAGAATTATTTGGCTAGTACGGCTAATACCAACTTGCTTCGCTCTTTACGTTTGGCACGGAAGACACCTGGAAAATTTACTACATTCTGGTGATGGCTCTGGAAGATGAGCTCTAAGAAAAGATCAAAAAGAGCTATAACCGAGGACATCCGGCTCGGGATTGATCTCTTTAGTCATGAAGTGTTCCCAAGTTTATCTGACATCTACTATTGCGAACAGCTTATGGATACCCAGTAGCTTTTGAATGGTCCTCATAGATATATTATAGTACTTTATATCCCACCTGTGAATTTTATGATTTATTAAACGATTATTGAAAACACGGACATTTGTTCAAAATAATCTCCCGGTTTATTTCAGCTTCTTTTTTCGTTCAGTAATTAAAGATAAGCGTAGCTTTATAGTAGTTTCCACACGTTACTGTTGAGGGTGAAATCCCGATATCGCTTCGTCAGATATTCCACAGGAACTTCCGTTGATGCGGCAAACGTCGAAGAGTAGATAAGGATAACCGCTCTCTGTCAAAACAGGGTACTCGTCTCCACAAACCGAATGTTGTAGCACTGGAAAATTCTTGCACTCCACTTCAATGTAATCCATCAACCATCTTACGATCTGCAAAGCTTTCCGATTGGAAAATCGATCAGTGACACCAGCTCACTCTTCGAACGGTTCGCCTCCGATTCGTGAAACTCAAATTCCGGCGTTGACGATTTACAATTGCGGCTCTACGGTCACTACTTAACCTCCACCTTGTAGCAAAATGTAAACAAACAACTTTGATTCCCTACCCCGCTTGCTGCTTTTGTTCGTTCAGCGATTGGTTCGATCGCGACAAGATGCCAGACGATAGAAAGATGCGAAAGAGGTGAAAGTAGATGCCACAGATGGAAACAAATAGTGGACGGTAAATAAATATACAAAATGTATGTGAGATTTGCAATAAAATGAAGGTAATCTAGATGTGTCGCCCCCCTCGATTCTACGCTACTTTATGACCAAAAACATGATTTTAAAACTAGTAGGGTTTTGAATCTAATTTCCGTCCTACTAAGCATAACCCACAATTAACCTCTCTTTTTTGCACGGATATGAACTCATAAATGAAGTGATTCTACTATAGATGACTTCCAAATTTATTTACCTTTCTATAAGTACTGTTGGATTTGATAAAGAATCACAAATTATTGAGATATTGTAAGAAATCTAACACTGCTTCTTAATTGCAAATTCGTTCTACGCGCTTCTTTTGTTTTGAGAACAATGAGTTTAAATATGCATACAACGCACTCGTATAGGCTTTGGGCTGTAGCTTATGAGCTAACGCATTGAAACAAACGTATTATTGATTTGTGTATGGTGAAATCATGGATATTATTGATGATGTTTGCTCGATAGAAGGGAAATGGGCGACTTCGACGAAGTAGCGCTCTACCCTATATCGAAATACGCTTGAATTCCTACATCTAGCTAAACATTCTGTTTACCTCTGAATGTACACTGAAAAAGTTTTCATATAGTTTCCATTGGGAAAGCACATGATATTTTTCCAATAACAAAATTAATGATTTTTACCTGAAATTCACATAACATTCATATGATCACATGAATTTTATGTGATAAATTACATGAACTTCATTGGACACATAAGGTTCATGTGATTTCGTGGTGCGATTCCCAATTATGAGATCACATGAAAGTTATGTGAAATTCTAATGGATATTTTCCATCGGAAATGTGATTTATTTTTTGAATGTAGATAACTAACAAACATGGAAGAGAGCATTTTTTAAATATCTTTAAATCTGTATAGACCTTTTTGACGTTTGATAGTCTTTCTCTATCCAGCACACATGAATGAATTAACGGTTTATTTTCCCACTAATCTGTTTCCCTTTTGCTTGCACTCGTTCGATTTAAATGGTGCAGTAGTGTGCGCCGATTAAACGTCAAAAAGCTCTACACGGTAAGAAAAAAGTACCCAAAATTGAGTTCCTTTCACTCATCACGTGGCTTCCGTGGGGCTAGGTAAAATTAAGTTAAAGAAGAAAACTCAATTTTGAGTAATCCTGATCGTTGACCAAGTTGACAAAAAAATAATAAAACGGAGCAGTCTGGAACCGAACCATGGACGTTGAGATTACCAGGCCCGTGTGTTGACCACTCGTCTATCAACGCTTGTGAAAATGAAATGGTTAAAGGCGCATAAAAGCAACCTCAATGAAAATAAACTTATATTTGAGTTCATTTATTATTACTCAATAGTTGAGTAAATTTTAACCAACGCCGCTTTTCTGATTCACTCAACGGCGGACCTCAAATGATAGAACCCAACGTTGAGTTTTTTTTAAACTTAATTTTGAGTATTTTTTTCTTGCCGTGTATGGGAACAGGTTGAGCGTACCTCAAGAAAACTTAAGTTTATATGTATGATGGATGCTTTTCTAAGAAAAATTTGATTTTGATTTTGAACGAAGTTTTCATGAAACTACGTATTTTCTAAAATAATAAGAAAATACGTAGTTTCATGAAAATTTCATGGACTGCTAGGGAATAACTCATCCCAAAATATTCTCACAAGTTCCGAAAACAATCTGTATAGGGACAGGTTGAACGTACCTCACGGCAACTTACCAACTTCGATTGAACCAGCTATTGAAACTCAATACCTACGAATACAAATTAGAACACCACCGTAGGGTTCGGACCGGCAATCGGCATGCCGTACCGAACGACAACGGCCAACGATGCGTGAACTTTGCAGCCTCCTGGGGTATGGTAGTTCGAAGTACCTTTTTCCCCCGCAAGGATATCCACAAAGCCACCTGGAGATCACCTGACCAACACACAGAAAACCAAATCGATCACGTTCTAATCGACGGGAAATTCTTCTCCGACATTATCAACGTCCGCACGTACCGCAGTGTGAACATAGATTCAGACCACTACCTAGTTGCAGTATGCATGCGCTCAAAACTCTCAACGGTTCATAACACCCGTCGAAGTCAAACGCCGTGACCCAACATTGAGCAACTACGGGATGCCGGAGTTGCCCAGGACTACGCGCAGCAGCTGGAAGTTGCACTACCGACGGAAGAGCAGCTTGGCGCAGCTTCTCTTGAAGATGGCTGGAGGGACATCCGTTCCGCGGTAGGTAGTACTGCTACAGCGTCACTAGGTACTGCTATCCCGGACCGGAGAAATGACTGGTTTGACGGCGAATGCAAACTGTTGGTAAAAGAGAAGAATGCTGCAACACCGCACGAGATTGAATATAGAGCGATACAGACAAGCGAACAGACAAAACTCGGTTTTCCGAAGGAAGAAGCGTCAGCAGGAAGACCGAGATCGCGAGGCGATGGAAAATCTGTACCGCGTAAACCGTACACGGTAATTCTACGAGAAGCTAAATAGTTCGCACAAAGGCTACGTGCCGCAAGCCGATATGTGCAAGGACTTGGACGGTAACCTTCTCACGAACGAGTGTGAGGTGATTGAGAGGTGGAAGCAGTACTATGACGAGCACCTCAACGGTGAAGCAGCAGAAAACGAATGTGGCACGGCAACAGACCTTGGAGTACGCGCAGAAGACGACAGGCTACAGGAACCTGATCTTCAAGAAGTTGAGGAAGAGATCGGTTGGTTGAAGAACAACAAAGCAACTGGTGTAGATCAACTACCAAGTGAGCTATTAAAATACGGTAGTGAAGCACTGCACAGTGGTCTGAAAGTGCCAAAACGTGCGTTTTTTAGTTTATGCGAAAACTGTCCATTTAAGCAATATAGTGTCTTCGGAAAAGTTTGTACAATTAAAAAGCCCCTTTGAGCTTAGCCATTTAATGATTAATCAACCTAGCAGGGAGATGAAGAATTTACTTTTTTTGTTTGTCGAGATAGCAAAATGGTGTCTTGATCAAAGTTTTAGAAAATATTAAAACAAACATTTTTGTTCAAAACGTCAACCCTCTATCTCTTTTTTTACAGAGATATGTCTTTTTTTTTTTGTAAGAGCCTTCAGAAAATCATTTTTTGCAAATAACTTTTCAGGAAGCATTTTTTTGACATAAGTATGTTCTACACTAATGTTTGTTTTTAAAAAATACGCCATTTTTTTATTGGGCAGAAAATCCCTATCTTCAATATTTCTTGAGATATTCAAGGTTTTGATCCAAAATTAGCACTATTTCCAAGGTCAATAGCTCAAAGTTGGGTTAACAGTAGCACAGTTATACGGAAAGTCGTGACCCTATAGTTTGGTAATAAGCTAATCAGCGGAGAATACAAAAGAAGACTAATGATTTAGTATGCATTGAGAAGCATTTCAAGTATACTTTCAAATGTAATCAACCTGGTTTGCCAAATTTTGCCCGACTTCGGGCTATTGGCCTTGGAAATAGTGCTAATTTTTTATCAAAACCTTGAATATCTTAAGAAATATTGAAGATAGGGACTTGCTTCCTAAGACAAAATGGGGTATTTTTGAAAAACAAACATTAGTACTAATGTCAAAAAATTACTTCTTGAAAAGTTATTTGCAAAAATTGATTTTCTGAGGGCTCATTACCAAAAAAATGACATATCTATGTAAACATAAGAGATAGAGGGTTGACGTCTTGAGCAAAAATGTGTGTTTTAATATTGTCTAAAACTTTGCTCAAGACACCATTTTGCTATCTCCACAAACAAAAAAGTAAATTTGTCATCTCCCTGCTTGGTGAATTAATCATTAAATGGCTAAGCTCACAAGAAGGGGCTTTTTAATTGCACAAACTTTTCCGAAGACACGATATGGCTTAAATGGACCGTTTTTGCATAAACAAAAAAACGCACGGTTTTTGGCACTTTTAGACCACTGTGCACTGGCTGCACTGGGTAATTGCCAAGATTTTAGAGGAGTGGATGGAATGTGTCGTATGCCCAATCTAGAAAAAGGGCGACAAGTTGGATTGCTGCAACTACCGCTCGATCACACTGCTGAGCGCCGCCTACTAGGTACTTTCCCAAATTATATGCCGTCGCCTGTCACCATTTGCAAGAGAGCTCGTGGGGTAATCCCAGGCGGGATTCATGGGTGCCCGCGCTACCACGGACGCGATTCGGCAGGTTCTGTAGAAATGTCGCGAATACAACGTGCCCACACTTCATTTGTTCATCGTTTTCAAATACGCATACGACACAATCGATCGAGATCAGCTATGGCATTAGGCACGAGTATGGATTTCCGGATAAACTGACGCGATTGGACAAGGCGACGATGGATCGAGTGATGTGCGTTGTTCGAGTATTGGGGACACTCTCAAGTCTCTTTGAATCTCGAAGGAGGTCACGGCAAGGTGATGGACTTTCTTGTCTGCTATTCAACATCGCGTTAGAAGGTGTGATCAGAAGAGCTGGGATAGACACGAGTGGCGCGATCCTCAGGAAGTCCATCCAGCTTCTTGGCTTCACCAATGACATCGACACGGAAGTTTGAGACGATGGCGGAAATGTGCATCAGACTGAGGGCTGGGTGGATTTGACTTGCCATCAACGCATCGAAGGCAAAATACATGCGAGGAAAAGGTTCTAAGTTCGTGCATTTGGGCTAGTCCTCTACGGCCACGAGACCTGGACTATGCTCGTGGAGGACCAACGCGACCTTGGTGTCTTCGAACGGAAGGCGTTGCGTATTATCTACGGTGGAGTGCAGATGGATGACGGAATCTGCAGGAGGTGAATGAGCCAAGAATTGCACCAGCTGCTGAGAGAACCATCCATCATCCACATTGCGACTACGGTGATCTGGGCACGTCGTAAGAATGCAGCACGACGACCCAGTGAAGGTAAGGTGGATCGACCAAGTAGAAGGCGACTGCGGACCCTTCGTCTGATTGGTAAGTTAAGGGTCCGGCCCTATCCTTGCGATGATCTATGGAAAAGTTGGCATTACTTAACCACGACTCAGAGATACAAAAAACATCAATTTAACCATTCTGAAAGCATAGCACTGAAGCCATAAATATTTGGAACAATACTTCTGGAAGTCCACTGTAGAATCGATAAATTGCATATTGGGTTACTTCTGTTCATTTCCAACTAGGAAAACTTCAATGAGAACTTAAGAAATCTCTCCTAATATCTCTGCAGAATCTCTCTAGGGTCGTTTTTTCGTGGACAGCCAACCATCTTATTTCTGAATTCTCATATGATGTGATATGACGTCATATGAAAGTATTGGATGAAGAAAAATGTAGCCGCTTTCCCAAAGATACACCTCCACCCCTTCCTCCGCTTGCTGTTTCTAATGTATGTACTAAGAGTGACGAATGACCCAAGAGTGTTAAAGTGTTTATATAAAAAAAAAACAAAAAATAATGATTGCCACACAATAAACAAATGCAAAACTGGTACAGGCCAGACTGCTCTCAATTAATAACTGAGGATGTACTCAGAGGAACACTCAGCTGAGGGAAAGCGAAAGAAGAACATCCTTAAGTACGCTACTCTTTATTTCTAACAACTGTATTGATTTGTATGTCAATCTGCTGAATTTTAGCATGGAACATTCCTGATCTGATGGTTGATTTATTCGGAAGAATCAGATGTAACTTCTCCTCATATGGTTGTAGAATTCCTGCTAACGAACATAGCTATCACTCCCGGACATGGTATGGCACATATCACAAAATTCTGCCAAGTAACAGCCAACAACATTGCACAATCCATCACTCATATTTTCCGGTAAATGCATTCGACTACAGTCTTACTTGGAACACACATTACTTCGTCGTCACAATCTGCGCTTCTTGGTCTCTCCAATTTTGAAAACGAGACAGCATCAACTGGAATAGTGGTGGTTCACATGAAGAGACAAAGCGAGCAGAGAATTAGTTCCCATTCCCATAATTGAGCAATATTCCGCCGTAGGAATGAGTCATAATCAAGTAGCTCTTCATTCTAGCTGGAGGGTGTTGATGGATCACTGTGTCCTGAGGGTTGACGATGGTGATGTGTAGGTGTTTTCACGTACACGCTAAGAATATTTCTCAAAGTTTACCCAAATCTCTCGGTAATGAGTTCGGTAATTTTTTACAGATTTCCTGAAATTTATCATAGAATATTCTAGGTGAAAAATCACCTAGTGATTTGGGTTAAATATTCTGAAATATTCTTAGTGTGTAGGTACCATAGAATAAAAAACACCTTAGTATTTTCCTCCAGATGTGCAACGTTACTTGCCGTCAGTGAATTCTCGTACCATGTTCCAAATTTAGGACACTCTTCTCTGCTCCTGCTACTTACTTCAATGCAAAAAACGTCTCATGTTGTTCAGGCAACAAACATTTTGAACCACCACATCTGACGTCCCCAGAACATACCGTTCTAAATGAAGCACAGTATTCCATCACTTGAGACACACATACATAAAGCCGGCTCTGAACTGGCTATGGGAGCAAAGTTTTCGCGCACTAAATGGTCCAAAGCGAAGCACGCGAAGCATTTTACTGCCACATTATGCGGAATTCCCAGTGCTTGATTTTTCGTTGAAAAACACGCAAAAGACATTCCCGGAAGCTGAAGCGCTGCGTTGCTGTAGAACTGGTGATGCTTACCGGGTGGGTGGTTTTTTAGAATGTTTCAAATTACTGTTTACGACGTACAGTGCGCACTGAAACTCTGTATGTTGACTGGAGCCGGTTGACGATGCCTGGCGTTCACCCGGTGCAAGTTTCTCATTTGGGAACAGTGCAATGGGTACGTACACTTGCGACCAAAGTAAGGGTTGATACGGCGAGGAATCACAAAAGCATCCGCACAAAAAGCGACCTTGGCTAGCTAAGTTAATGGGTGTGGGAAAAGCGGAGGGTGAATAATTGTTCCACATGTTCGGTGTACGAGATCAAACCCCGCGGGCCGACACATGTTGGGTGCTCTTTTGATGCCCTGTGATTGCCGTGCCCGAGATTCTGAGATTAAATACTGGGACGCGCACTCAGTGTTGTTCGTGGGCTGTGACGTGTGCGTGTGTGTGAGAGAGGTTGCAAACTTTCGGGAAGGTAAGCTAATTATCTCGGATGGGACGTGTCACACTTAACTGATGATGTGGAACTAAGTTTTTGTCGGAACGTTTTCATATGGAATTATGAGTTAATTTAATAGCATTGTATTTTTTGCATGCTCTATTTTCATAAGGAAAATTCAGTATCAATTAACAAATTAATTTCCTTTAAATTTTAAATTTTGAATTCTTAAAAAAATCATTTTTTTAATTCTTAAAGTTCAAATTTGTTCAACTTTCATAGTTATTATTTTTGATGGTCTCAAGACCATTAAACTTGCTTAAGATGCATAGTTTGTAACTGTTCGTCGAATGCTCGAAGTGAGACGTTGCAAACACAGTGGCTTATGCACCACTCTTGGATTCGAGGGACCACTGGTCGTTTCTTTTAAGTTTGCTCGACTAAGCTGTTTTTTAGCATGAGTGACGTTCTCAAAGGGGAATTTCTGAACGGTACTGCATTATGAACGCAGCCAAACTGTAAAGAATAATTTGACCGATCAAGATGAAGGAATTCTTTCCGAATAAAGCAATGTGGATGTGTGCTAGGTGAACTCTGGTTCAAAGCAAGGTGAAGGTAACGCAAGTGTATAATTGCAGACACAATCGTCAATAATCTGTGACTTTTCAAGATTCAAATATTTCAATTTTAAACAGATAAATTTGTCCGTCTATGGGACTTAGAGATTTATTCAAAGTTTCGTTATAATTGCAATGTCAAAAGATAAGCTAATTGCTAATTTAACGGAATTTAAAGGAAATAAACCAACCCACTCAAAGCTCTTCACTTCATAATTTTGTCCTTTTTGGCAATTAATATTACACCATATTTTTGACACGATTGAAGTGCATATGTGAAATCAACATATTTTTTTGCTGTGTAGAGTTGATAGTTCCGTTAGAGTACCTGCCGTTTCAAACACACCGTCGGTACATGAGCAAATCGGTAATCATCTCTTTTTGCCAGCAATGGCGGGGGGAGATACCCCTCACCATCCCTCTCCAACTGGGGAGTTTGGTAAAGAGAGATGATCAACCCGATTTGTACCTTCCTCAAAGTTGTCCTTGCTCGCTTTCTCTTCTCTATATACAATTTTCACACTGCCGTACTCTAACGACATTATCAACTCTATACTTTCATCTCCTCATATAACGGCGCCGGTGGTGTTGTGGTAAGCGTGATTACCTCTCACCCCAGCAGGCCTGGGTTCAATACCAGTCGGCGCAACCTGGAAGTTCTGAGGCATAACATCTCTGATCACGCCTTCCTTCGGATGGGAAGTAAAGCCGTTGGTCCCCGGTTCATGAGTTGATGGGTCGATAGGTAGGGTCCAGGTGTGGGAGCTGCCTTCCTGGCACGTCGGTAGCCTTGGTGCTCAGCACGGAAAACAAGATCGACGAAAAAAACAATCCAAAGGAAAAAAAAAAAAAATCTCCTCATCTACCGTATAAAATTACCACATAGGGGAAATCGATGTATTGTCGGCCTAAATGCCCCTAATTTGGGCCCATACATAAATTCAGCAATTGACTTAATTTTCAATAGCAACCAAAAATATCCATTAGTACCGTCCCAATGACGCGTTCATCTAGATAAAATTGACAAATAGCAGATTTCTAGTGATGGGTCCAAACTTAGATCCATAGGCCAACATTAGAGTCATTTCCCCTATGTAAAACCCCTGCAGAACCGTTTCTGAGAGCTCTCATTAAGAATATTGATTAAATGTAGTGTCAATAACAACCTTGTGATTGAAAACTTCGAAGAAATGCTCGAATTGAGCATCCAGTCTAGATTCGTGCGAATCTATCTTAATTATATGTCATCGGATATAAGCCTTCCTTGCTATTCCCTCTCGTGTATGCTTTACTAACTACAGTTCTGCCATTGACTATGATCTCTCAATTGAAACAGGCTATTCAAGGAGTTCCAGATCAACTTCGACCTATCTCAATTTCCCGCATTTTTGCTGAAAAGTACCAACAACTCAATTGCAATAGAAGATTTTTCACTGATGGATCACGCATTGATGGATCCACTGGCTTCGGCGTCTTCAATGAATACTCAACCGCCTTTCGGAAACTTCAGGAACCTTGTTCTGTTTATGTTGCTGAGCTAGCAGCAATCAACTTCGCATTGGGGATGATTTCCGATATGCCCATAGACCATTACTGCATCTTCTCGGATAGTCTCAGTTCGATTGAGGCTATTCGGTCGATGAAATAAGGTAGGCACTCAGATGAGTTTGCTGGTCGAAAGATCATATATGATTACCTTCGCAAGGGTCCCCTCACATTGTTCAATCCCAGGCAATGGGAAGGCAGACTCTCTCGCAAAGCTGGGCGCACAACAAGGCGTGATTTATGATAGAAGAATTTCACATGATGAGTTTTTCCCATTAGTACGTCAGAGTTCTCTTTTAAGTTGGCAAAACGATTGGACAAGTAATTCTCTTGGGCGGTGATTACATTCCATTATTCCAAATGTTTCTTCAAGAGCGTGGTTCAAAGGTCTGGACGTAAGTCGGAGATTCATTCGCGTGATATCAAGACTTATGTCTAACCACTACTCGCTAGACACACATCCCTACAGAATAAACCTCGTTGACAGCAATATATGTAGGTGTAGAACCGGTTATGATGACATCGATCACGCAGTTTGGTATTGCCCGGGTAATGACGCCTCCAGAGCACGACTGTTGGATACCCTTGTGGCCCGAGGTAGACAACCCTACCGTGAAGTAAGAGATGTATTGGGAACCCGTGATCTTCCCTACATGCAGGGGATCTACGAATTCCTTTTGTTTGTCTAATGTTAGAGTTTGATGTGACCATCCCCTCCTTTTCAGCCATTGTGTCCCAGTCTTATTATCCTTCTGTTTCTGTGCTACTTGCCCTTGCCCAGCCAGGATTTGGTCAACCGTCCGAGAGTTCTGAAGGAGGCTTCAGAAAACAGTTGCCTACCTAGCTCCTTCCAATCGAAATTGTTACCCATTAACCTCGAGCCCACCACGAGTTATTGGCACCCAATACTAAGCTAGAACTGCTGCTGTTTAAAATGTAAATTCAAGCATTATTGATTTTTGGCTCCGCAAAGTGTCACACACGACTGAGCCTAGTAAATAAACGAGCTAGTTAAAAAAAATAATGCTTCCAACAAGACTCTACACCGTCTCACCAGGCAAAAGCTACACAGGCATGGTGTGAGGTCAATTTTTACGGATTATATTTCGTCGATATCCAGAAAGTCCGGCCAGAATAGGCAATCTACCTCATGCTGCTGCAGAAAAAGCAGTAGTCTCTTCCGTAGGTACTCCTCCTGGTAAATTTGCTGCTTCATGGTCCCAGACAAGGAATTTTTGACGTAGGACTACGTCTGTGATTTCTATATGGGGGTACACTTTGTGAAAACTGAAAATGGAACACGTAACAAAATTATGAAAGATTATGATCGTTAATAACTCAGCTGCCCCTGGACAAATTTCAATAATTTTATCACCAATCGATCAGAAATATTTCTATGCATCTGAGACTTATAATTTTTCAAAATATCACTATTGAAAGTTGCAAGAATGTGCAATTGTTGCTATGATAATTAAAATTATCACAGATTGCCTACGGAAAGCGATTTCCCTAAAACAGATTTCAAAGTTGAATTCCATCCGGTCTCACCAAACGGTGTTTATTCAATCACCGTGTGGTGAGTGGTGGTGTTCTCTAGTACACAACGAAAGGCTCCCCGCAACCGCAGGTCGGATTCAGTTCCAATCGCCGTGTGTGGTGGTGTCCGGTCGTTGTCATCAGCAGCAGCAGCAGCAGCAGTGCTTTCGGAACGTGGCGTTGAAAATTGTTCTCCAGTACACAACAAAAGGCTGCCTGCAAGCCGTGAGCTGCAGCCCACATGAGCATCCATAGAAGGAGGAAGAAGCAGCACCGCTATTGATCGGAATCAGTAGCTCTTCGTGAGTCGCTGTGGGCCATCTATGTCATGCGCGTCATACAAAAGAGTATAAACAGAGAGAACCCCACTCAAATTCCTATTCCTACACAAAACACAAGCAGCAGTTAAAAAATAAGATTTATTATATAAGACCACGTAGTCCTACGTCACCTTTGCGTACAATCCCATAAGGCTGTCCCTTTTGGGGTTTTCGAAAAACCCGACTTCTTTTTGATCTTACATTCCGCTGTACTCTTCCGGTCAACCGAGGTATAAAATTTCTTTTTTTGATCGAAAACTGCCAGGAGCAAATAGACCGCCGTAATAAAACATTACTATAAACTAACAATAACCCAAATGATGGAACTATTCCACAAATGGTTTGGATGATACCTTGAACGTCGTTAAGCAAAAATATGCCTAACCATAACAATTTTATCAAGGCGGGCTTTTCGTTTTGAGCTTGCAGGATTGAATCGCGACGTGCTTGCTCCGGTGAAGCCATGATGTAAACAAATAAACTAAGCCTGACAACCAATGCCTATTGTATATATATATACTCTTAGCTTCATTCAGTGACATTTTGAAAAAAAAATATTCAAAAATGCCATACTGGCAGCGTTTTCAATGTGTCCGGATTTGTTCGTATATGAACGAAAAAAAATCTCAAAAAATTCCAGGTTGTTAATTTTCCCGAAAAATGTACTATGAAAATTCATAACTCAACGGCCATATCTCAAAAACGGAGATTTTCACCGGTGAAAGATAAGTTTTGAAGTATGCAAAAAATCATTAGAAAAAATTGCGTTACCCTAATAATTGTTTTTCGACAAATTGACGTTTGAATTTGTGCTTGGTAAACCAGATACGTCTATTTAAAAAAAACATTAATCATTGAATATCCACTTAACTGAGTACTATTCTAACTTACAAATGACCAACTTATTCTTTGCAAGCAGTCCTCATAAAGTAGACATGGGCACTTTCTCGACAGATGGGTTGATTTTCCATCCCAATCTGAGTACCTCATTTTATCGTGCTTCCGCATATTAACGTCTCTTTAAACTGTTTCCCTGGTAGAGGAGAATTAAGCTTATTCGAGACGGTCATTTTATCGTGCGCACAGTTTCGGAATATGGGGAATCGGACAAAATTTCTAACGAATAACATAACCAGCATTAACCACCATTGCAGTAAGAATATTCCAAAAATGGATAGTCTGATTTTTTGTTTGTTTGATTTTCCGACTGTTAGTCGATTACGAAATTGTCGGCTATAAAGTTTGTCAAGTTCAACATTTCATTTCATTCAAAATTTCAAGAAAGCTTTTTCTCGTACGACCAATGCCAAAATATAGGCGAAATCGCGTCATCTACCAATCCGAAATTTGTAGAAATGTTTCACGATTTGCATATTTATTAGTTTTTTTTTTATTCGTTGCTTAAACCTTCGCTGTAGCGCTAACAAATCTGTCGCTTGGATTTTGACAAAGTTGCAAGTCTTTTCAATAAGGTGTCTTCGCAAAAACTTAAATTTATTCACCTATGGTGAGATATAACCCTTCGTACGAATTTAAATTCAGATAGAAATGTTCGAATCCGTACTTAAGAATAGAAGTCAGACTATTTCTGAATGGTGTTAGTCTAGTTAATCAATTCTGAACAATGTGATTTGAAATAGCCTTAATTCACATTCAAGCGGCTGAAAATTCAGAAGATGGACAATTTAGCTGCAATTTATTAGTGCCAATAATCACATAATTTAATTCTCATGTGATTCGGTTTTGGTTCGTGTCGGACACAAGCCACTTCCCAGCGAGTACCGAAACATGTTTGGTATTTCCATGTGGCTTTTTGGGCCTCTTCCCCGAAGGTACCCAGATATCCGGGTGTGGCTTATAATTGGATTTTTCATGTTATCTGATGGCCTCTGACTCACGAACATTTTTCGCAACTTCCTCAAAATTACCTCGAGCAAGTCAGGATGTGACCAATGTGGTACTGAGATTTCAATATGTGCCAATGATCTCGTTTTTGAATTCTCATGTGACTTGATGTGTCTCGTTACAACGAGGGGTTAGAACGATGAGTACGTACAAAAAAGTTCACTTTTCCCATAGCAATTCCCATATTAACTTCAAAGGGCCTGTGCAGTATGAGTCCGCATCCAAATGACCTCAATTTTTTGAAGAATTATCCAGACCTGATTAAAAATCGATTAAGCTTGGTGGAGCAAAACCGATATTTTGAACCACCATAGTACTTATGCTTAACGCCCGTAAGCCGAAATAATGTATACCTATTGGTGCACCTATAGCTATTTTCACGGTTCCGTAAACTTTCCGCGATTAAACCGTTTCGAAATAGTCGCATCAGAACAAAAATAATTGCTTTTTAAGGTCCCATGAATCACATTCAAACATTTGGAACATTTCCTGGGAAATATATACGTTTTATGAAGCTATTAATTTCCATCATTTACGACTCACTTTTCTTTTATAAATCTCGTAATCATTGCCTTTCTACCTAATTAATTTTGGAACAGGTTCGCTCTCGTCTCCAGTGATGCAGCATTTAACAAACTCAAAAATTTGCATATGTTCTGCATAGTACCACTTCATAGGCTTCCCTCCTATGAAAAAGCCCACCCGGTACCAATTTCTAGCTAAATCCATAAATATCATGAGTGTGTTTTATTAATACACGTCACCGAGAGGCATTAGTAGAGGCATCAAGTTTAAAATTATTGCAACACCGCTCTCTACCAGCTCCACATAATCCTCACTTATCCGTGAGGGTGTTAAGCAAACATGGAAGTAGGATTTGTTAGCCATAGTGCTGCCAGGATTCAGTAGCATAGCAAAACCAGGATCATACAAGGTTTCCCATACCCCGTTGCACCCCAGCCTCCCGAAACGCCAACAACCAAGGACAACAATTAATGACTCTTCTGCTGTTCGTGTCGTATGCAACCGGGCGACTGGTAAAGTGATCCTCAACACAAAGACTGCATCTGCCTGCTCTGAGCCGGTTCGGCTCTGGTGGCATACAACAGCGGCACTAACCGCCACCTACCAATACTCGCTAGGGGTTGAATACCATCCCCTTCCTCGCATTGCTGATGCTGTGGTCTGCCTGCTGATAAACCGAAGGCGATGCGTTACTCGCGTGTCCTTGATCTAATGGCATCGTGGTCGTTCCGGGTGACCCCGTCACTATGTCACCGCCAGCAACGCCTCTCCGATCTCCAGTTTTATCGCAATATAAAGGCGAAATGGGCTCGCCTTGCACTTGACGGATGGACGGGCTCATTATCATAGAAATTAAATAATGGCGCTAGGAAATTAATGGAAAATTATTACCCAGTCTCGTTTTCCACTAGATAAAAGAGGGGAAAATGGTAGCGTGGTTTCACAGTGCGATGCAAGGCTGCCGGGATGGAGGGACCCAGATGCTGTTAATCATTTTTCATTTGATAAAGATACGCCAAGGTTGCTAATGAATGGAATATATTGAGATAACCTGTTGTTGTTCTTTCGTTTTTCCTCCCCTAAATTGATCTTGAAAACGACTCGGAAGGGTTCAAATTGATATTTAGAATAATGGTATAATTCCTAACGCACTTATCTGAAACACGCAAATTTATCAACTGTGAACGCATCTGATTTATGCAATCAGTTCATCTCCACATGTTCGTACGTTAGTTGACGTTTCCAAACTATCTCCATTGTCTTTTATAAGTTTTTCTGCAACGTTGAGGAAAAAAGGCACACACAATCGCACATTTTCAGAGCCACCCGTAGAGTGAATGAATAATGCCCGCAGGCGCTATTAATACCCCAAGTGTTAAAATCACATCTCGCTGTCTATGAATCGCTACATAAAGTTGTCAGCGTCAATGGGGTGGACCTTATCTGCAAGAAGGAAAGTGTAGGTACCAACCAACCCAGCGCAGGCAGGAGTTCACACTCCAATCACGTTCGTGTTTAAATGAATGAAAAGCCATTTTCCCGTCACTTGCGGAGGAAAACTGCGCCATTGTCGTCCACATTGTCACATCTGAGTGCTGTGCGGTGCCCACAATATATATAGCTACTGCACTACTGAGATACTACATTGTACTGCTCAGCACACTACATTAAACTACACTGCATTGTATGTGTTCCCATCCTATTCCTTAGAGCGAAATTTCCCAACCTTTTGACCCATCCCAAAGCTTACATCCGGAGCACTTTGGAACCATCTTTCATATCAGACGGCAATGAAAAAATACGACCGCAGAATCTGGTACCTCTCAGAAGGGAAGCTCCCGAAGAGTTTCTTTACACCACTTTAGAGCTAAGTTCTCTTGAGGAGAGTTAATTCAGTACCTACCTAAATGTGAGCAGAAAGTGAACAGCTTTGACAACAGGAAGCGTATCTAAAATACGCGTCCGAGTTTGACTTCCGATCAATCAATCATGACTTTTACATTTTGATTGCTATTGTTGTTGTTGTTGTTGTTGTTATTATGATTGCATTTCTCCTCTGAATGTTTCTATTCAGAATAGGACAATCACATTTTGAATTGATAAAAAGCTAAATTTGTTCATTGGTCGAAATGAATAATGCATTCCACAGTAATGATCTTTGTATTCCGTAAAACAAGTTTGCAAATTTAGCTGTGTGTGCGATGAACATCATGAGCATCATGAGCATCATGAGAAACATTAAATTACTAGGGAATTCAAATACAAGAATATTTACATGTACAAATAGTACCAGGGATTCCATTTTGCATTGTGAAACTAACAACTTAATAATAAGAAAGATCCTGGAATTGTACCCACTGACCATCTGCGCAGTAAGCAAAATCGGTGTCCACTAACCCACCGAGCCCCTATTGGTCAAAGAATCCTATAGAGTTGTTGTTGTTTTTTTTCGGTAAATCCCGGTGGTGCCGATGACAGCTACCGTCGCGACGCACGAAATTAAACATAAGCTGTAAAATGCCGGCGCCGGTGGTGTAGTGGTAAGCGTGACTGCTTTCTAACATTCCAATGGCTCTGGGTCAATCCCAGCCGAGGTCGGTGGGATTTTTCTGAGGCATAAAATCTTTGGTAAATATTGAAACATGCATTCAAACTTTTTGAATCTGGGTCGATATTTACATCAATATTTTTGACGTTAATATTATAAGCAAACACACAACGATTGTGAATACTCAAAAGTATTGACAATCATATTGATGCAAATATTGATGACGAAACATATTGATGGACATATTGACGCAAAATCAAAAAAAAAAATGATCAATATTTATCCTCATTTTCCTCTTCTGTTTGACTACAGCAGCAGCCTGTTTCTTGGCAACTTTTGTCAAGGTGGTTGTGATTTGGCTCGAAAAATTCCATCGGATACAGCAATGTTAGTGAGGAGCGACCCTGTATTGACGAACCCTCGAATGTATTGACATGAAAATATTGAAGGAAATTTTGACAAAACTTCTGTCGTGTAGGGTGCACTATTGACACTACTTTAGAGACAATATGTTTATTCGTGCGGTGCCTGCTGAAAATAAAAGGCAATGAAGGAAGAGCTTCAACATTTGTGGATCAGGTGAACAAGCAAAATAGAGTGCATGTTTATAGGGTGAAATGAAAAAAAAAAAACAAATCCCTGTTGGATAAATGTCAAAGTTCCCCGGCCTTTCGCGCTTTTCCTGTTTCTATTCTGATGAAACTTCAACCACTTTGTTCTGGCATTTTTCGGCTCCATTTCTGCATCCTTCCCATGATTTGTTAGTATAATTCTGTTCATTCTAAATTATTCTACAACTCGTCACGCCTTCCAATGTTCCCGGCAAGTGCAACGCAATTTAAATACAAATTCAAATGTCGTTTTCATACTGGAATATTTTGAATCCCTAAGGGATGGCACAACACCCGAATCCCAACCACGGCTATTCATTGTCACTTGTATAGCGTATTGGTGAAGCATTGTTGTACTGATGCTGCCTCATTTTTTTTTGTTATCACTTGGTCACAAACATGGCTGATCCCAATAGTTTTTCCTCTTTTGTGTTTTCATATTTTCAACTCGGAAACTGACAACTTGCATTGTGCTCCAAGAAGCCTTTTTTGTTCTAGCGAAACATAGGTCATAAATTTAACACCCCTAAGATCTGCATGAAATATATACCAGCAAGTGCGAATATGGCCATGGCACACAGCTCTTCCGCAATCCTTTCTCCAACGGACAGGGACAGGACACTTGCCACGACAGGCAAGAAAGCAATATTTTCGCATTTCTTTCCAGCTGTCACGTTCCACGCGAGGATTCATTTCCATACGGCACCGCACTATGGGAAGGTCCCATAAAAACAGGTGGTGGCCAAAATATGTGTGTAGCTTGAACTGCTTATTTGCTACCCCATCGAAAAGCGAGGGTTTTAAGCTTCAAAATGGTGCACAATAACTTTCACTAGTAAGCGAAAAATTCACTCAATTTCTAATGTTGGAGATGTTCAACATTACCATTCGAGATGGTCAATTCCGCGAATAATGGCCACCTTCCTCCCCCACAGTGCACCACTCGGACGGACGGTCGGACGTGACGGTGCGCTGGCTGTCCGGAAAACAAGAGAGCAAACGATGATCGTGGTGGTTTGGCCAAAACGAACCGACAACGACTGACGGTGCGCTGATGTTGTTGTTGTTGTTGTTGTTGTTGTTGTTGTTGCTGGTGCCACACTCACCCGCCTGGTAAATATAAATAAAAAGCAGCGAACAAACTCCGAGAGCAAAAATGAAACAGAACCGCACAAATACCGTAATGCACCGAATTCCGAACACTTTTAAAAGTTGATTATCAACATGGCCATGTATGACACGTCAATTTTATGATGATCCTATACAGGGTGATTCAGAATAACTGTCACTTTTAAATTATGGTTAGAGCGATTGAACGCTTGCATGATTTTTTGATATCAGTATATTCCAGATATAGGGGAAATGGATGTAATGTCGGCCTAAATGCCCCTAATTTGGGCCCATACATAAATTCAGCAATCGACTAAATTTTCAATAGCGACCAAAAATATCCATTAGTACCGTCCCAATGACGCGTTCATCTAGCATAAAGATAAATAGCAGATTTTTAGCGATGGGCCCAATCTTAGATCCATAGTCCAATATTAGAGCCAACATTTCCCCTACTACATATATAACCTTCAACTAAGCATACTTTAAATCAAATCTCTCTCCCTTTACCTTCAATTACCAACCACATTTGTCATGAAAATGAACCACAGCTGGAACGCACGTTTTAGTTTCAGCATTTCTGGAGCCCTGGCGAAGCGTCTAAGCTCTAATATTGAACGGATCTCCTACCTATGGTTCCTTTTTACCTCTATAATGGTGCAAGAAATAAATGATTCATTCTTTCGAAGAGATTTCGGTTTCTAAAAGATAACACACGAATTTATACAGATTTATGACATGCTCCATATTCACGTCCATGGCTGCTTGAACGAATGAAATTTCAAATTTTACTATCAACACAAGCTGATATTTGTACATACTTTAAAACAAAAAATACTTGAACATATACCCACAGACAAACAGACATAAAACTCATAAGTTGTTCAT
The DNA here is from genome assembly GCF_037179485.1 of Ochlerotatus camptorhynchus. Lineage (NCBI taxonomy): Eukaryota > Metazoa > Arthropoda > Insecta > Diptera > Culicidae > Ochlerotatus > Ochlerotatus camptorhynchus. The sequence continues at coordinate 525,584 of NW_027040852.1, read as the reverse complement.
CGAACAAGAATTTAACGGTCAATTTGAAAGTATCTCAGCTGGTAGTACTGCCACCTGTGGCGCGCATAGTAAATTCCCTTGCGTTGGACGTTTACACACTACCGCCATCTGTTCAACTTACTACCCACCACAGTGTATTCAACAGATGGCGGTAATGTTTTATCGACGATGTTTTACAATGGGAAATATTCAATTACCCATTTTATCCATTGAGAATTGCATATTTCTCAAATATGGTGTCACCCATATTCATCTAACATAATTATTATGTTGTCAAGTAGATGTAATATTTGATTAAAAAAGATCTTTCGGTTTGCAAATTTCCTCGACTTTCCTGGGCATAGAGTGCACTGAACTAACAAATCACATAATATTCATTAAAATCATCACATAGTTTCATAATGATGGTGTTTCAATTCATATTACACGGATACGAATTTTGTTCATTTATATCAAAAATATAAATGTTTATATTCTAAACATATTAATTATTCAAAGTAAATTGAAAACATGTTTAAAACGAAAATATTTATGTTTGAATTAAATTCAAAGGCATGTTTATTTCAGCAATATCAAAATCCATTGTATTTGACAGCTTTTGTCACCGTGTCTGTGTTTGACTGGCGATGATCGGTTTCTGTTCGTGGCGAATAGAATGGAATCATTCTCCAGTGGGACCTGGCCAAGCGGAAATGGTTGGCGGAGACAATAAAGGCGCAGAAGATGGTAGTTATTTCACTAGGTATTTCGTACGATCTGAAGTTTTTGGTAGTGACCGGATCAGATCAAGAGTGATTCTCTGATTGGAAGAATTCCTATCAGTTATATTCCTGTACGAAAGATAGGACTGGCTCCTGGATGAGATGTTCTACGTGGAGACATTATACAGTCATCAAACGCCGGGTACCAGCATTGATGCCATGTCTCGAAAACGTTGCATTGTGGAAGAATCGCATTTGGTTAACAACTGTCTTCCCAGATTGAGTGTGTCAGGTTGATCGGAAACGAACGTTTTATTTTATCGCGCATTGATGATTTATAATAATAAATAAATATATATTTTTTCTTAACATTTAATACGTTTGAGATAAACTCTAAAATCATGTTCAAAATAAAAATATTTATTTTCGTTTACAAAGCTGTCAAATCAAACAAAAATATTCACGTTTATTTTCCACTCGGATATTTTTAAAATAAACGTATAATGATTTTTATTTTAAACATTGATATCACATGACTTTGAACATAACGTACGTTTGAATCAACCTATTTTATTTTTGTGGCCAGAACAAACTGAGTTTACGTTTATTTTTACCTCAAATATTTTTATTTCGATGATACTTTTTTTCTGCGTGTATGTGTGTCCATTGAATGTCATGTGAAAAACATATAACATTCATTATGACAAACCAATTTCGAAAAAGTTGTGTAAATTTCTGTCCAATATGATGCACATAAAAGGAGCGTCACATATCATATAAGTTTACAATATAAACCGTGTAAATATCTGAGACTTTTCATGAAATGTTGCAAATATTGTATACAAAAGCCATCTTTGTAAATAACACTGCTTACAAGTTGCTCGTTTGCGTGAAATGCAACACAAGTTTACGTGAATGAATATTTACATCACAATTAAAATTCAGAATTTTTTGCTGTTTATAGACAAAGAATGTTTTCCGAAGAATATTATGTGATTTGCACATGTGAAAAAAAGGATCGGCTTGGCCTTCTTATTTTAGGGTATTCGACAATTTTAAAGCTACTTGAGATACTTTTTAGCAGCTCAAAGTTGGACATCCACCACTATTGAAAAATGATGAAGTATTCGATTTTTTTACAGTTATCATTCTTGCATTCATCGCAAGGATGTGACTCTAATTGAAATGTCCCGCTATGTATACACTTTGGAGTGTTGGAATACCCTCCCAAGGCGCGCCCCTTAGTCAGTCAAAATTGGATTCCTTAGCAACAAAATTAAGGAATGACACCGATAATGACCATGCATCAGAACTCTAGTCTTAACCACTTCAAACTAGAGAACAACGAATAGAAGATTAGGAACTACATAGATGAAGACTAACTAACGAGTCTTGTCACTATGAACAAGGCATAAAAAGTAACAAGGACTAAGATGTGTTCCTTTGATTACCAAAAAATCCTGTTCCCCATAGTTTGAAGTATTAGGGACTAGAAATAGGTGGTAGATCTTACATCCCGTTACGTACCACGAAAAGGTGATCTACCCACGTTACGGGCCTGGTCGTAGGGCTACTAGAAGTTCAAATTAAAAAAAAAGGAAGCCCGTTAACATGCACGAAGTGTCGTTCAAATAAACGGGGTCCACAGTATTGGTATACATACAATTTATGTGATTGTTCCAACATTTACCAGCATTCATTTTTTTTTTAATTCATGTGATTTGCACATGAAACTTATGTGAAAACCTACATGGAAAATAACTATGTGGGGTTTCAAATAAATTTTACAGGATTTCTAAGTTTAGTGTATCACTGTACTTGCTATACAGTGTATGGATAAAATTTATAGCAAAAAAAAATAAGCATCGCTAAACCTTCAATCGCTTGAAAATAATGCCATTCATTTGGCACCTGTTTGAAAATAATCCACCGAGCGATGCCGAACATTTTTTTTTTCAATTTAGTTTTGTTGGGTTGGTAACTCTGCACAGTGCGCCAAAAACACAGTAGGGCACACCATGACACTGTTTGACACCCAACGATGCCAGATTTACGGACTTGTGTACACGAAAAAACTGGTCACCCTTTTGTGTATCGATAACACATCAAATAAAATATTTCGTGAAGCAATTATACAATTAATGCAATAACTAGTTAATATTTTGACCTATTTCTCTATTTAAGGTGATACTCTAAGGAAGCCTTAGCGTGAAACTTTAAAGGCACAAATGTCAGCTTCCACAAAAAATACAAATTTTAAATTGCTACTCTCTGTTTGTAGTAGCACAGCAAACAAGGAGTAGTAATTTCAAATTTGTATGTTTTGTGGAAGCTGACATTTGTGCCTTTAAAGTTTCACGCTAAGGCTTCCTTAGAGTATCACCTTAAACAGATTTAAGAAATCGTTATTATAATTCAAGTTACAAGGGTTGAAAAAAGATGGTTTCGACCTTTTTCCGTTTACAAAAGCCTTTAAATGTGGCATCGTTGCTGGAAACCTTGGTTAGAAATTGTCATGATCTTAAAAGTTACTGGCATCACTCTACTATCTCTACGCTTGCGCAGCGCATGTGTCATGTCATTGTTGTTTATAAAACTAATTTTTGCGCATGGCCAATGAGAATAACTCAGAGATAAAGAAATTTTTACTCAGCACTGAGTACCTCCGGTTTTTATAAATTTCTCATACAACTGAGTAGAAGTGACTCTCGCTCTAAGTTATTATCATTAGCCATGCATGGATTCTACTGGATGTGGACGCGTGGATTCCTCAAAATCGAGATGGATTCCCCACGAAATTCCTCGACAGCACACATCCTAATGCCCCTCCGAATCAATAATTCAATCCGTGCAAAGCAGATCATGGCAATCCTAATTATCAACATCGTATGCATAATTACACCCCACCAGGTGTCCTAATCAATCGTAGAAGCACCAGATGTGATATGAAAAACATTCCAAAATTGCGTCCGTTTCACTGCAGCTGTGATGCGAGAAAGGAAGAGAAACGGCCCTGTGAAGTCACTGAAGAAGCCAACCTTTAGTAGCGAAACGCTTTCGTCGCATTCTTCAGAACCACCGCACAGTGGACAAAAATTGACAAAACCGCGACTACTTTGAATATCTCGGCTGCAAAACGGTTTCAGTCAACATGTTATACATATTCTCAAAGGAAAAACTCTGCTAAATCGATTGGGGGTGGTCTTGTTGGCGGAGACTTTTGCGTGCCGAGATAGAGGGCCGGGATCAAATCGAGTTCCCGGTAAAGTAGGAAATGCCACTATCTATCGACATAATTTTACACTTAACTTAATGTATATCACTGGAAATTTATAGTACTAAGTATACATGGTGTAAAGATATCATATACTACCTCAGGGAAGCTGTACTGGCCTTAAGGAGGATCCGGAACGACCGATAAAGTGGCCATATAAAAAATGTCATAGAACCTTGTGATTTCTTTTTATGTTGTTCAGAATCAAGAGATCAAAGCGTATTTAACTTGGAATACATATTTTGGAATATAGTGGCCATATCCTGGTTCACCGGATAATCTGGATTGACCGATAATGCGGCAACATTATAAAAATTGTCGTAGAACATTGCGATTGTTTCTATGTTTCAGGGTTACTTCCACTCACTTGCTATAAAGAATGTTTTTCGGAATTATGGAATCATTAAATAGTATAATGCTATTTAGTACTTGTAAACTACAAGAAGAGGTCATGAAGTATATGTTTGAAACATAAAATCTGTCAATATTGCTTTTAGTGCGTGATTTTACGACTCGTGAGCGCTCACTCTGAGTGAACGCTCACGAATCATAAGATCGCTGATTGTGACGCTCTGAAAGCGAAATTGACAGGTTTTATGAGTCAAACACATACTTTACACCCTCTTCTTGTTACTTACTAGTACAACATATCATTATAACATCTAATGATTGCATAATTCCGAAAAATACTTTTTTAAAGCAAGTGAGTGGAAGCAACCCTGCTATGTTTGTTCAGAATCATGAGATCAAAGCAAATTTAATAAAGAATTTAAATTTTGGGGTAAGGGGCCATATCCTCCGAAAAATGTGGATTGACGTAGAAGTTGTCATAATGTGGCTACTTTTTCGGTCATTCCAGATTATCCGGAGAACCAGGATATGGCCACCCCAACAAACAACTCAGAGTCACAAATAAGCATATATATTGAATAAATGTTTTATAACAGTGTACAATGCTGAATAAAACAGGCTGTCAAATTATGTGCTGACAAAACCTCATTGAGATCGATAGATGCGCCTTTATTCCGCTATTTGCTCTGATTTGATTAATATACTTATTAAAAGCTATACAAATGATTACTGTCTTCCTGATTCAACACCAGAAGTTTGATCTGATAACAAACGGAATAAGTGTAATTTGCACATACATAGACACTTTAATTCGACTGTTTTCAATTGACTGACAATAACATACTTTATTAGACGTCTTATAAATGTTTTCTAGCTCCATTATTAGATTTCATTGCATAGCTTTACAATATTGCTGAATAAAGGTGAATACAGGCAGCATAATACCACTCCCAACAAACAATTCAGAGTCACAAATAAGCATGTATTTTTTTCAATATGCTTTATAACAGTGTACAATGCTGAATAAAACGGGTTGTCAAATTATGTGCTGAAGAAAGCTCATTGAGCTGTTTGCTCTGATTTGATTAATATATTTATTAAAAGCTATACAAACGATGACTGTCTTCCTGATTCGACACCAGAAGTTTGATCTAATAACATACTGAATAAGTGTAATTTGCACATACATAGAAGCTTTAATTCGACTGTTGTCAATTGATCTAATAAGATACTTTATTATACGCCTAATAATTGTTTTCTAGCTCCATTATTAGATTCCATTGCATTGATTTCACAATATTGCTGAATAAAGGTGAATATGGTCAGCATAATACCTCTTATACCACTATGCGTTCATGATTTAATTGCATGCTTTGTAAATGCTTTACAAACGGCATATTCATTCATTATTTCACAACACTGTTTCAGGCTAACAACAAAACGAAATTGGTAGCATAGTGGTTACCGTTTCCGCTTTCCAAGTAGAAGGTCGCGAGTTCAATCCCAACCTCAACCCTTTTTTTATTTATTTTCTATGATTAATTAATTTAAATCGTAATCATAGATCGTATCACTCACGACAAACAATTCATCGATCTATTGAAAAAAATAGCCCAGCATCCTTTCCATAAAAATTTTAGAGATGAAGAGGTAACATTAGTCTCATGTAAAACAGCTATGAATGAATTAATTATTCTCACATATCCTTGAACTAGCTAGAGTTACGGCTGGGAGTGCTGATAGGTATTCAAATTCAAGCTTTTATTGCTTATTTAGCTGCCCATATGATGTATTCTAGGATAGCTCAGATAGCAAGGCAAGCCGCTGGTGATCGGAAGGTCATGGTTCGAATCCCATCTAACGACATGGGTATATGTATGTGTGTAATAAATGTTCTAGTATCTGTGTGATGGGTGCGTGCTTCGACAGAAATAATGAAACAACAAAATCACTAAACGAGAACAAACCCTGCTCTGTCCCGCTCTTATTTTCAGATTAATTATCCCGTAGTTGAATAATCGTTTAATAAATGTATAATAGTGTCTAATTTAACATTATTTCACATGAGAATCAAGCGTCTTTATACCTTCGCTGTTTAAGGAAGTAATGATGTCTAATAACCGCTGAATAATCAAAAATTTGATCGAATAAGCTCTGTTACAACTCTTGTAAGTCTAATAAAAGCTTCTCGGACATACCTTATTCAACACCAAATATTTCGATGTTGTGGTTGAATTAATTCTCCAGATTTGTGTGAACAAAGCCTGAACAGAAGTTATTATTCAAAATAGGACATGTATTATTAAGCATGCAGTTGAATAAAATCGTCAAAAAGTCGTTTCTACAATAGGCAATTGTTTGTTAAGACATTACCCCAAAATTGAAATTCTTTATTAAATTCGCTTTAATCTCATGATTCTGAACAAATATTTTAAAAAATCGCAAGGTTCATGGGCAATTTTTATAATCTGGCCACTTTATCGGTCAATCCAAATTATCAAGTGAACCATGGCCACTATATTCCAAAATATGTATTCCTAGTTAAATACGCTTTGATCTCTTGATTCTGAACAATATATTTAGAATAAACCGCAAGGTTCTAGGACAATTTTTATAATGTGGCCACTTTATCGGTTAATTCCGATTGTCTGGAGAACCAGAATATGGTCACTATACCCGAAAATATAGTTTCCATATTAAATAGGCTTTAATCTCTTGGTTCTGAACAACATATTAAAAATCACAAGGTTCTAGGACATTTTTTATAATGTGGCCACTTTATCGGTCGTTTCGGATCCTTCTTAAGGCCAATAGAGTTTTCCTGAGTGCGTATATGATATCTTTACACCATATGTACTTAGTACTATCAATTTCCAGTAATATATGTCAAGTAAAGAGTAAAATTATGTAGATAGATGTGGCATTTTCAACTTTACCTGGAATTCGGGTTGATCCCGGCCGTCTATCTTGGTACGTAAAAGTCTCCGGCCAATATGACTATCACAAATCGATTCAGCAGAGTTTTTTCTTTGAGAATATGTATAAAATGTTGACTGAAACCGTTTGGCAGTCGAGATATTCAATTTAGTCGAGGTTTTGTCAATTTTTGCCCAGTGTGCACCGTCTTCAAATCCGCCGATTAAGCCGCTTCATTCCGTTTCTTCACATCCAGTTGGTACATGACCTTGGCCACCTCAATCCATATCCATAAAAATTACATGAGATTTCCGACATAGTTGAAGTGCATCCTCTTCTATTTTATTTTTTTGCTGTGTAGATAATAATAATTCAAAACAATTCGAAGGTGAATTGCATCACAGAAGACACTTTGTTGGTTAAGTTGCAATTTCAGGGTCAAAATATTTATTTCCTACTTATTAAATTTAGAAATGTCCGAATCAAAAGACTGTCTGGTTATCGATGCATTACGGTACCGCCTAAAAAATTTCCTACCAAATTGGACTTGTCAGCGCTAAATGCGCCAGTCAGCGGCAAACACATTTGTGGATACGTTCATGATGAAAATGAAAATTTTCGTGTGGGTTATTTGCGTGGATGCTCTTTTTTCACTGGCCTTCAAAGGGGTTGAAGCGTGGGATGGAAAAATGCTATTTCGAAACAATGAAATAAAAATGCCAGAGATGTAAATTGGCCCTGGAAATATGTATGCTTATTGCAAATCGGTTGATAGGTGATCATGATACGAACACGCCATGGAAATCCTACTCTATCGGTAACAATATTATACTGTTAAAACAAGATTCTACAGCTGAAAAATGCAACTTAGGGCTAATTTACCGCGATAAACGCAATTAAACAACTCAAATCCAGAACATCCCCAATTTCACGATTAAGGCCTTTTTAAAGAGATAAACTGAATTGAAGATTTCTAGCCTCAAAACACCCCAAAAATCGCGAATAAAGCATTATTTACGGAGATAAACGCATTTAAAGATTTTCTAAACCCATCAGTAAACGCAATTGAAGGCTTCTGACTCCCAAAACACCTCTTCAATCGCGATCAAGCTCATATTAAGATAAACGAGATTAAAGATTTCAAAGCCCAAAACAGCAATATGCAGCCAAAGTGCAGCAAAACTTGAACAAAAATAGACTTATTGAACATTTAAGCAATCCAATCTTATGTATTTGATTTTCTGAAAATGCCTACACAAAAACAATAATTTAAGCTCACTTGTTTTATTGATGTTGTCGAAAATGCGATGATACACTTTTGACACCCTTCGGAATATCGTCCTACCTAAAAAATATTTCAAACAAATTTTCATTTTCTGACTGGTTGCTTCGTTTCGTATTCATCCGAGAAAAAAATGTTCATATTTCATTTCATCAACCACAGCACACTTTGCAAACCACCCCGGCCTTTCCCGGTTGACTACAGAATCAGAAACTCACCCGGGCAGAGATTAATAATTCTAACTCAGCACAGATAGATATATTCCATCAACTTCACATATGATAACATCCATACATAACTTTGCCTCCCGTCCTACCGAAGGATATCCATCCCAGAAGATTTTAGCTCGCAGTAAATCACACACACTACAAATTTATTATTTATGTATGGCGAACAAATCCCAAATTAACCAAACCATTATTCATAAGTAGAAGGATGCGGAGCCAATGGAGGGCTCTGTTGTTTGGGGAATACTTTTACGGGTTGTTTACTTGGCTGGATTTAATCATACATAGAATGAATCTTCATTGTCTTCTTCTTCTTCGGAGCAACGCAACTGCCTCAACATCCACTCAATGGTTCGCGGCTTCGATAAATGATTTTTATTTTATTTTATTTTCGTCAAGCAAAGACTACATACAATGGTTACAATGTTTTACTTACATACTATGCATTATTTCTATAATGTTTTAGTTTGGTTTTAATTTCTTCTTTTGACATAGTGATGCTAATGACTAATGATTGAAGGGGCCATTTTTTGCGTAATTTGTTCTGTAAGTTGCCCATCTTGTTAATTGAGAGTCTTTGCACCGCCTTTCGGTTTTTAAGTCGATCCCATCCACCGATTTTCATTCAGAGCTGTCTATTTTGCATTCGAGACATGTTCGAACTCGAAAAAATTGATAGTAACACTCATGTTCACCTCTGCCTTGACAAATAAATGGATCATAAAAATCATGAATCATAGATTTTTCTCCATTACTTTACTATAATCTTTGGTTATTATTAGTTAAGTAGGTTCCGATTATACACATTGTATTTTCATTTTTATACCTGTGATCGTGACATTTATACCTAGGGGATGATTACTTAAGGGGGTTAGATTTTGATAAGTTTTTTAGTGGGAATGACACTGACACTTTGTAGTCGAAATACGTATCTGTCATGGACACCAAAATTAATTAAGTGGAATTTAATGGAAGATTTTTTGCTATTCTAGATTTAGAAGATAGTAGCTTTACAATTCTACTCTTAATAAAACATTCGCACACTGGCGAAACCATGTTGTTTCACAATCCACAAAATATTTCCCCAGGCCACATTCCATCATGAGCTGATTTTAAAAAAATGAGTTTCCACGGGGGACCCACTATCTGTTGGCAGCAACGGTTGAGAAGTAGTAATGTAACAGTCAAAACCTTGTGACGGCTACGGCAACCAACAGGACACATAGGGAGCCAGACAACAACCCCCAACAGTAATGAAAACTGCTCCCACACGTGGCATCTACATCTACAACAGTAACATAAAGAAAACACATATGTGGCGCTGCTTTCGCTTTTACGTAATCGTCCGCTCCACCTGAATGATGGAAAGTTTCCTTTAGTCTCATCGTCGTCGTTGTCAGGTTCTCTTTTTCTTTATTTTTTGGATCCGTATGGATTAATAGTGTTCCCTCAATACATGCGGTGGGTGGTACCGTCTACCCACCGCTGTCTCTCGGCTGTCCTTCAAACAATTACTCTTATTGTTGTATGCGATTAATGTCAACCGTAAACGGTACCACCTTCCGCATAAATGGAGGCATTTCTGTATGTAAAGGGTTGTGATGCCGCTTCGGCAGCTACGCTAATTTTTGTAACATTGAAATTGATTGAAAACCTATTCATTCACTGATCAATCGGACAGAATTTTAATCGATAGTTTACTGTGATTAAACTCACTGAGATATTAATCAAGAATTATTTATGAACACTTTTCAACCTATCAACGATCCAATACTAATATTCAAAAAATGATAGGAGAAAATTCAGTTCATTGAGCAAATTGTTTATGAAATACGAAAAATATTCAGTTTATGTTTAGTGTGCCCAAAATAGGACAAGATAACATATCAGATGATCTGATTGCTCAAAATCCTGTACCAGTCTGTAAACCCGAGCAGGAGAAAATGTAGGTATGATAACAGTATAACTGGCAACCTGATTAAGCTTGACTAAAGAGGTAAAATACTAAAAATAATACTTCAAAAACGATCTACGATTAACGCTTTTTTATGCAAGAATACAATTTTTGGTTTTTTTTTTTTAGAGGGGATTAAAACCACTGCGTCCATTATTTTAACTTTAATGGTACCCCTATTTGCTGTTTGTATCATGCAAACCGTGGACGGCTAATTGCCTGGACACATAGTTTCCCAGTCCGGTATAATATGGTTTATAAAACCAACTACCTTTCCAGGACTTGCAGACCAAATTTCACTAGGTTGTAAGCTAGAAATGTAGATCTACGCTTGTGTAATGCACCACAACTGCAGAGCAGATGTTCCGAGGTTTCACGTTCCAAATTACAGAAACGACAGATATCACTCTGAACCTGACCAATGTTCTTCATGTGATATTTACTAGGACAGCGCCCAGTTACTAGGCCAGTGTATATACTAAGAGCTCTTTTATTGAGCTTTAAGAGCTTTTTGGTGTATGTTATATTAGGATTTATAAATCTTTTGGACTGGTTGCAGTTTGTGACAGTCGTCCAATTGGCCATCACTCTTTGCTTTTCCCAACATTTGAGTTCCATTTTTACCGTACAGTATGATATTCCACAGTATGGTCACATAACATATGTGGAACTTCATACAAAATAACTGACTAAAAGTTGCCCCCTTTTTTGTGTTGCCTCAGTGGTATAACTGGTATAGTTGGCCATCGATCTGTCAAAATAAAATTCTCATGATATCGACGCTGAGCGTTCACAAGGACCAATGTTGAAAACGAAAACAATGGCTTCTTTCGTAAATTTCTCGTAGTTTAAAGTCAATCCATGTAATCCACCAATTCTATTAGATAGGGGGATCTCCCTCTACATAATCATCGTGGTGATTTACTTGAGCGGTTTTCCATTCTCGAGAAATTCACTGAATTAGTCATTGTTTACGTTTGCGACATCGGCTCTTATGAAAGAGAAGCAGATATGTATATGGTTGCATGATCAGTAAGCATTGACGATTTTCGACGACTCTGCATTGCAACTCTTTTCTCCTATGGTAAAATCCCACAAACATCTGTCAATCTGTGCATGACATCTAGCGAACTTTGTATTATCACTTCACTCAACCACACGGTAACCGCAAAATACCCAATAATGACTATAAAAGACTCGATATTGACTACAAAGTAAGCATTTTCGAGGGAGGCTGGGACTACCCCTTAAATGAGTAAAAAGATTACCAATATATGAGTGTTTGTTACTCACAAATGAATACTTACTACTTATTTTTGTAGTTGTAATTACTCATAAATGGGTAAAATTTTACTCATTTAATGGGTAGTCCTAGTTTCCCTCGAAAATGCTTACTTTGTAGTCATTATTGGGTATTTTGCGGTTACCGTACATGGTACGAGTGAGGCACCGTCGCTTCACGCAAAGCTTGACAGTATTTTATGGGATTTTCAAAGGAGTGAAAGGGCAAGGAAATGTCCACCATGTTTCACGCACAGACTGACGTTTGCTGATGAGAATTTACCACAGGAGTAAAGAGTTACAGAGTGGCCGGCGATTTGTACACAGAAAAACAAAACTACCCACCGCTTGGGTTTATTAAACTTAAATTTGAGTTATTTGACCTCTGCCCGTTTCATTTCCTCTCGCTATTGTTGTCAAAAATAGAACGAAAGATTCGACTCAACCGTCTAGTTCCGTACGAGAAGCCAAAATTGAGTAATTTGCGATAAACCCAAATTTGAGTTAATTGAACTTAATTTTGGGTAGAAAAAATTGAAAATAACTTAGCGATGGGTAATTTGTTTTGCCGTGCTTAAATGCAAACTACTTTGAGCCGGTTTACCCAAATTTGGCTTATCGTACGGAACATGGGAGATGAGTGAAAAGAACTAAATTTTGGGTTGTTTTGAATTTCTGTGTATATTATCAAGGCTTTTTATTTCGACTTGCTCTACAGGGGGCTCATCAAAGGTTTTTTTTTAACTAGTATCAAGTCGGTTAAAAGTGAATCAGAAGCGTTATTAACCAGTAATCTTTTTCACTGTGCTTTTAGTAAGTCAACTTATGAATGTTATGATTTCAGCACGAAATATTCTGTGGATGTATATTAACTTTTACATTTAGAAAAAAAGTTGAAATTCTTCTGAAAAAGAAGAAATAAAACTAGGGTACATGTGCTAGTTTTAGGCCCTAGTGGTGCTCGAATTGGCCCTTACTTAAATTCCCACATTGATTAGGTTTAAATTACACATTTTTGTATTATTTTCATTTCTTTTTTCGATACAAAGTTCGAACATATGATTAATTTGAAAATATATTTCAAATTTGATTTAGACCTGTACCAAACTAGTAAACAAGCTATACGAAAATAGATCCAAACCATTACTTTCGTTTGTAAATAGTGCTTAATCTTGATAGGAAAAATAGCCGTTCTTGGTAACTTTGAGACCACTATCTGGCAGTCTTAGCCTGGGACCTTTTTTTTTTTCCTTTGGTTTGTTTTTTCCGTCGATCTTGTTTTCCGTGCTGAGCACCAATGCTACCGACGTGCCAGGAAGGCAGCTCCCACACCTGGACCCTACCTATCGACCCATAAAACTCATGAACCGGGGACCAACGGCTTTACTTCCCATCCGAAGGAAGGCGTGATCAGAGATGTTATGCCTCAGAACATCCCGGCGGCGCCGACTGGTATTGAACCCAGGCCTGCTGGGGTGAGAGGTAATCACGCTTACCACTACATTGTTTTACTGAATCTCAGCAAAATAAATTGCAGAACTACTCGGCTGTTGGTATCTCGGCAAAAACATTTAAGTGTGTTAGCCATATTGGTCGAACAAAGTTTGCTAGGATCCTGTTTCGCCCCTCCTTTCCCTTTTAGATCAATCATTCCACGTTTTTTAGTACAAAATAATTTGAGTAGATCTTTGTGCTGGGGTTTGAGCAAAAGTTTGCACCTGGCCGCAGTTGAGAGACATATGGAGGGCTGAATGGAGGGTATTACAGGTATCGAGGCACTAGATTTGATTTATCGTTCTGCTTGTGAAATTCTTGCGAATGGAACGATGGTCACCTCAAAACACTGCAAAATTTCAGCTTAAACCTGGTCACTTGCTGCAAAATTGCTGCTTCGCTCTGGACTTCAAAATGTATGCAGTAAACTACTAGTTTGCGCAGTCATATTTTTCCTCCTACGAATCCAAATGAATGAAGCAAGGTGACGAATTTGTTGGATCCAGCTATACAATTAAAAATAAAGGACGTTAATAGTTAACGATTAACAAAGACATAAGTTCAGAAGTGCTAGTCATAGAATCATAAATCACACTTTTAGAAAAAAAAATCAAGTGCTCTGAGACTGATATGAGCGTCAATTTTGACATGAAATTGAGTCATAACATAACGTTGAGTAACGAACTTTTCAGTCTCGTTGCACTTAATTTTAAATGAAATATTTGTTTACGTCTGATCCTTTATGTCAAAGATGGGTTCCGTCACGTGTAAAATTAGTTATTTCTAAGTGTGCAGGTTATTATTATTTTAATAGAATTGACTACCCCCTTGTCTCCCTTTCTAACGTTACAGCTGGTATAATCAATATTGACAGACCGATGTCTTTATATACCACTTGAAATCACTGAAATGGGGTCGATTTTTGATGACCGAGTTCCACATATGTTATGTTGTATGGTTCTGGGCCAAAAACTGTGAATTGGAACCTAACTTTGCTAGGGTGTCTGCCCTTTCATTCCCTTCAATGCCACAGTGCCCTGGTACCCAATATAAGTTTACTGAGTTCCGTTGGCACCGTTACCGAAGCGAGAGAATACATTCCCAGACGATCTTTGATGTCCATTTGTAAGAACTCAGTGCTTTCAGCGCTGCTTGACTATCAGAAAAAATACAAATATTTGCACATCTGTATTTCCTCCTCAGACAAATATGTACACATTCAAGTATGGCTACAATTTCCGCTTGAAACACTGTTGGAAAATGTCCCATCGCAACTGAAATATTTGTCCCGGGACCAAAGATTCCTGCACCTGTTCGAATTCCAATTTTTGAGCCATCTGTGAAAAATATGATTGAGTTTTGATGAACGTTAGGACCACCAGTTTCCCAATCCAAACGTGCCGTTTAACATACGTTGAAGGTAATTTCATAGTTGTCCTCTGGTTTCATCCAGTCTCCATCCATACTCATCACTGGTCCTCTTTGGAAGTATTGTAAGATTTTTAGATGACCAACAAGATCACCTGGCATGGTTTTTTAGATCTTTTGAGCCTTAGAACACTTCTTTCCGCTTCTAGTTGCATGCTAGACGTTGAAGTTTTGCTAGTTTCCTCTGTGCAGTAGCCTCTTTTGATTTTGGCCACCACACTGGTTTCAAACCCCACTTTCTTCCAATATCGTAATATACAATACAAATCGTAGCATGCCCACAGGGCACTGGTTGCTTTGTTGATCACAGAATCAAGCTGAGCATTCCAATTCAACTTGGTGCCCAAAATAACTCCTATCACGCTATGTCTGAAGGCACTTTTTTTGCAACTTTCATGTACCTCAGTTTTTTCGTCACAGGATGTTAAAATTGATCCTAATAATCATATCTGTGATAGTTATAAAATATTTCACCTTGGGGTTTTTGAGAAAAAAATGTTTTGAAGTTTACAAAGCCGAGTATATGGCCATATTGACGATACAAAACTATTACGAATTGAACTTAGGAGTTAAATAAGGTTTAAAAGTTGATTGAATTAATCCAAATGGCTTTAAAGAGCTCTCTTTGACTCTCAAGTATGATTCGTATTGATCCGTTTACGCAAAATCAATAAATATTTGTTGCTAGAACAACATCTTGTTTAATTTCTCTTCCCTCATAAGAGTAAAATATAAAGAACGATCAGGACAGTCTAGTACAGCCACGTAATCATAGTAGGCATTGATTTTCGTCCTGTTCCGAGTGTTTTTTACACATGTATCGTGTAGACCATCTGGAAAATTTAAAAAAAAATCGCTAAGGAAATGGAGCGTTCGCTTGTTGTGCTTCGAAAAAGCGACTCTGTCAAGAAAAAAATCACTCCACTTTAGTAGCGACGATCGTTGAAAGATTTTTATCGGAGTTCAATAAAACAGATAGTAGGTATCCGACATTTTTGTGTCCTGTACTCAGCATGTGGTGAAGGTGGCATTTGCAATCCTGAGCGGCAAAACATTTGTTTTTTTTTAAATAAATAGACATGTTTGACTCAACGGCGAGATTGAAAATAAGATCTACCAACCACGACGATTTGTTTTGAGAATTGCTCAGGCGATAACGCCGATAATACAGGAATTAAACTCACAATTAGCTACTCTTGGCCAGTGAGTTTAGGTAGCCCTCACCTTGAATTACTACAGAACTGCTGGAGCTTCATTGCAGTTCGCATATTTTGTCTAAGGGAACTGTCATTGAGGTTCAGTGACTTTCTAGGAAATTCTGCGAACTATATGGAACTGTAGTGAATTTTAGTAACTTTCAGAGAAGTGTATTGAACTTCAGGGAAGTTCTACAAACTTCAGGAAAATTCTTTAAACTTCAAATATATGCTTCGATATTCAGAGAAGTTCTATAAACTTTTGTAAATTCTGCCAACTTCAGGGACGTTTTGAGAGCTTCAGGGGAGTGCAATGTCCTCCTGGTAAGTTCAACGTACTTCAAGAGAGTTCTGTGAATTATAGCAACATTATATGAATTTCAATGATACTCTGCAAAAAGCCAAGATATGTATGTAAACTTTAGGATGGTCTGTGAACCACAGGGAAAATTTAATAACATTAGGGAAATACTGTGAACTTAAAGAAATATCTGAGAATTCCAGCAAATGCTAAACTCAGAGACGTTCTGTGAACTTCAAAGCAGTTTGAAGAATTTCATCGAAGTTCAACAAAGTCAAGGAAAACCTTATGAACATGGAGTTGAATTTGAATGTAACTTCTATAAGCTGTCTCATTGGGTCGCTGGTGAAACAACTTACACTCCAGGTATGATAGAGAAAATGTGTTGTGATATCTCTTTCTCTTTTACACTTTCCTTATGAAATGTGATCGACGATAACGCTTCAAATTGGGTGGTTGCTGCAAATGCGACTTGGATTCGCTGGTCGCCATTGTAGGTGCTTGATAAACTTTTAGTTTTGGAAGGATGCAATTTTGATCATCAGCTGAAGGTTTTGGACAATATGGATGCTACTGTCCGACTGACATTTTTACTGACAACATTTTTGGATGCAGCGCACGATTTTACATGGGAAATGACCATCAGCAACAAAGTTCAAATATGCTGTAAACTAGTGTAATAATAGTAAATTTAGAGACTAAACCATTGCTATTAACTTATTTTATTTATTTAAACATGACAAAGCTACGATATCTTACGGTACCGAAGAAGGAATCTTACTGTTCCAGTGAAACGTAGTATTTGACAACTTTAATCTCTTTTTGAATCATTTTCAGCTGAATTTGCTTCGATCCTTAACAGTTTTGTATCGTCCATAGTCCATATACGCCTTCATAAACGCCTAAGTATACTTGAAAAACACTTTTTCTCAAAAAACCCTAGATGAAATATTTTAAAACCTTCACAGATTTGATTGTAAGGATCAATATAAACTTCATGTGATGAAAAAACTGAGGTACATGAAAGTTGCAAAAAAGTGCCTTCAGACATAGCGTGTCCTAGGTATTTGACTTGCTCACTAAGATGGATCTACTCTCCTCCCGGATTGAATGCTTTTAGGTTAATCTTCTTCTTTATAGCAAATGGGATGTTTACGACTTTTGATGGATTAATACTTAGGCCCTCTTTAATGCACCAAAACTGGGTAAACTTTCGGGCCTCTTGCATTCTTTCAGAAATGATAACGTCAAATTTTCCTCTTCCTATAAATGACTTTGTCATCCGCAAAGTCCACAACTTTTGCTTCCAGGCTTCTTAGAAGACCATCTACAACTAAAGACCACAGCAGTGGTGAGAGAACTCCTCCTTGAGGACAACCTTTCGTTGCCTGAACTGTTATAGTGGAGCTACCCAGCCCAGAAGGGATTTCCCTTTTTGCAAGCATAAAGGGTGATATGGTCAAAATTTGGTCAAGGGAAAACGCGTGTAAATCGGTGAAATCGTTTATTTAAAAAATCAAATTAAATTTCTTTTTCAAGTTCAATTAGTATAAAATTCAGGAAAAATATTCAGTTAGGCTTCCGCTTTTCCAAATCCGAATTGCCGGGCCTTACGCTTAACCCCTGCCATCAGATTTTGTACAGCCACCTTGTCCACCTTCTTCGCCGCAGAAAGCCAGTGTGCCTTGAACTGCTGCTCGCCCTTAGCAGTTTTTTTGGTCTTCTTTAGGTTCCGCTTGACAATAGCCCAGTATTTCTCAATTGGGCGGAGCTCTGGCGTGTTGGGAGGGTTCTTGTCCTTGGGAACCACCTGCACGTTGTTGGCGGCGTACCACTCCATGGCCTTTTTACCGTAATGGCAAGATGCCAAATCCGGCCAAAACAGTACGGAACAACCGTGTTTCTTCAGGAAAGGCAGCAGACGTTTATTCAAACACTCTTTCACGTAAATTTCTTGGTTGACAGTCCCGGAAGCTATGAAAATGCTGCTTTTCAAGCCACAGGTACAGATGGCTTGCCAAACCAGATATTTCTTTGCGAACTTTGACAGTTTCATGTGCTTGAAAACATCTGCTACCTTTCCCCTTCCTTTTGCCGTATAAAACTCCTGTCCCGGAAGCTGCTTGTAGTCAGCTTTGACGTAGGTTTCGTCGTCCATTACCACGCAGTCAAACTTCGTCAGCATCGTCGTGTACAGCCTCCGGGATCGCGCTTTGGCCGTCGTATTTTGTTTATCATCGCGATTTGGAGTCACTACCTTCTTGTAAGTCGATAGTCCGGCTCGTTTTTTGGCTCGATGCACGGTTGTAGACGATACACCCAGCTTATTTGCGGCATCTCGGAGAGAGAGGTTAGGGTTTTGCTTGAAACTACCGGCAACTCTCTTTGTCGTCTCAGCAGCTTCCGGTTTTCGATTTCCCCCCGATCCAGACTTCCTGGCTGTCGACAAACGTTCCCCAAACACTTTAATTACATTTGTAACGGTTGATTTGGCAACTTTTAGCGATTTTGCCAACTTTGCGTGCGAGTAGCTCGGATTTTCGCGATGCGCGAGCAAAATTTTGATACGCTGATAGTCTGAATCCAGTTGACGATGCGCCTATCGAAGTTCCTTGCCTTCATGGCGTAAACCATAGAGGTATAGGATGCGGTATCAAAAGCTCCTTCAATATCCAAGAAAGAGCAGAGTGCAATTTGCTAAGGTATGCAGTGCAGTAACTATTGACTTTCCGGATTGATAAGCAAACTGAAAATTAGATAATGGATGCGTGAATATGTAAGTTGAATTGATGAAATCGTTCAACACCTTTTCCATAGTCTTTAACAAAATTGATGAAATACTGATGGACCTGAATGATTTTGGATGCGTTTTGTCACGCCTCTCATTTTTTGGTATGAATATAACTCTTACCAATCTCAATTTTGATGAAATATAATTTAACCTTATACACTGAAATCTTTTTTTACACGGTTTTTTTTTACGCGGTTTTTTTTACACGGTTTTTTTACACGGTTTTCCACGATTTACACGGTACGTTTTTAACGATTTCTCGACAACGATACAACCTATCGACTTGATTCCAATCACATTATCCGTTTCAAGCTATTTGTAATCGAATGGAATACTTAAAAAAAATCACAATTTTTGGTGTAAATACAGAAATTTTTTAAATATGTCTATATGGACCATATCATGTTTTAATTACAAATGGCATCAAAATCCGATTTTTTAAAAACATTTAAGCATGCGAAAAATTAAAATCTCGTAGGTTTTTTTTTACACGGTTTTTTTTACACGGACCGTATCCCCCGTGTAAAAAAAGACCTGAGTGTACTTGCCTTAAAAATCTTAGTTAGAGCCGGAATCAGCACTGCTTAACCTTTATGAAGTAGCGCCGGGAATATTCCGTCCACACCTGCAGATTTAAAGGGCTGAAAAGATTTAACCGCATGGTATCTCCTGTTCTTTGAGACTCCTAAGAGGTCTCCGTAGAACATCTTTCATCAACAAAATCAGAGTTAGCTGATTCCTCACACAAGACTGATCCTGGAAAATGTTTTCCATCATTATTCCATCATTAGATCTAAAGTTTGAGAAGGAGATTTGGTGAAACCTCTATCAAGACATTTAAGATTACCAAGTTCTGTCGTATGATCTTTCAAAAGATTTTTTTGTAACCTTAGCACTTCCGGAATACTGTTTATGCTTTCACACATTCGAATTCAAGACCGCCTCTTTTTTTTTTTTTTTTTTCCCTTGGTTTGTTTTTTTCCGGTATCTTGTTTTCCGTGCTGAGCACCAATGCTACCGACGTGTCAGGAAGGCAGCTCCCACACCTGGACCCTACCTATCGACCCATCAACTCATGAACCGGGGACCAACGGCTTTACTTCCCATCCGAAGGAAAGCGTGATCAGAGATGTTATGCCTCAGAACATCCCGGCGGCGCCGACTGGTATTGAAACCAGGCCTGCTGGGGTGAGAGGTAATCACGCTTACCACTACACCACCGGCGCCGTTTAGACCGCCTCTTAGATTTCCTTATTTCGTTATTGTATTCAGATAGAGATTTCTTATACTGTGTCCAATAGACTGATGAAAAATTTGAAATTTTCGCTCCACAGTGCTCAAACGGTTCCAAATTGGGCCCTTATTAGCCTCCAAAACTTGAACTCATTTAGTGAGAAACTGACTTGGCACAAACCATTTGAAGTTTATATGGAAATTACTATGGGAAAACAAAACTTTTTGTTCATTATCTTCTAGCCTTTCTACATATTGTACTTTGAACATTGCTATTCTTATGGGAATTTTTATCAGCTACAACTTTGCATAAAATCGGTTTTCAGCCAAACGTCAAATTAAATAGTTATTAATTGTTTAGGAGATTGATAATCTTATGGCAAGATTAAGCAACTGTGTTGTGGGCAACACTGTATTCTGCAGTGTGACATAGTAGCCATGATTTTTGTCCTCCATTCTACGCTCCATAAACACCAATGTTGCCTGGTGAACAGTTGATTGAGCATAATCAAAAGACATCAGTTACTTGAATCATTACTAACTTTTGTTCCTTATATTTGATCGAAAAGTGGTCTCTAACAAAGTTGTAGCTGAGAAAATTTTCAACAAGTTAGGCTATCATTTTCTAAAGTAGAGTGAACTGGTGAATTTTGAGATAAATATGAACCGAAATTATGGTTTCTCCATAGTAATTCCCATACAAACTTCAAATGGTTTGTGCCAAATCAGTTTCTCACTAAATGAGATCAAATTTCGGGAGGCTAATCAGGGCCCAATTTGGAACCGTTTGAGCACTGTGGAGCGAAAATTTCAAATTTTGCATCAGTCTAGTGTCCAATCAGCAGTGGTTTTTGCCTTATTGAACATCTTACGTTCCAAATTCGAATTCCACCACCCCTTCTAGAGGACGACCCCTTGATAGGACAACTACTGTTGAAAGAACTAATAATCCTTCGTCTAACTTTTGAGAAAATGATTCCAACTGTTGTATCGATTCAGTTTTAATATCGTTTGTAAATATGTTAGAATTCAAGCACTGTGCATAATGATCCCAGTTTGTTTTCCTAGGATCCCTAAATGCAGAAGGTGACAAATCACCTACCCCCATTGAAACAAAATATGTTTATGACCAAACAAAGAGATTTTTTTGGACACATGCCAACTCCGAACTTTTTCCGAAATTGAAGGATTGCATAATGGCAAATCTAAAACTTCCTATCTAATGACATTTGAAAAAGTAGGTCCATTTCCTTTGTTGCACACATCTATAAAAATACCATAATTTGATATTTGAAAGATCTTCTAATACCAATGCAATAACTCTTTTAGGCTCGTATGCCTAAAAACTGAAAGATCACGTTTTGATATTTTGGTATCTATTTTATATTTCAAAATATTTCGATAACTGATTCATATCAAAACGAGGTTTAATTTCACATTAAGATAGTCATATTTTTTCGGCTAGATATCGAGGTTCTTGCTCGGGAAGTAATGCTTGTCTCATTTTTGTTCAGCCCATGGCAAACGTACTCGCATTCCACCTTCCAGTACGTCTTGCAATTTTTCTTTGCGCGAAAGGCAAATCAACATGAGCATAGGTAGGAATTCACAAATGGTTTTGATCTTCCGAGAATAATAAAACATTTTGCCACGGGCACTGCTGGCAAACATCTTACAGCCAGCCACGCCATCACCACAGAGGTAAACCGTAGCCGGGTAAAGAGCATGTGATCGTTCTCAATGTCTGTAATATTTTCTTTCGTGACATTTCATCTCAAACATTTCCACCCTCGCTGTCTGTTGTCTGTGGCTTGATTTTTTTTTTTTAGATCGGGAGCTCACGCTGGTGTGGGCTAGGGTGCTTCATTCTGAAAAAAGTGATGAATTTCTGATGGGCCACCCTCCAGTTCGATTCATAGCCCCAAAATATGAACCTGTGCAAAAATTGGTAAAGATTGATGAAGGTTTAGAGGTCGCGCCAATGATTTGAAATTTGTATGGGAATTACTATGGAAGAATTTAAAAAATCGCTTATATCGCTATAACTTTGCTTCTACTTGTCCAAATGTCGAAAAAATTTAGTATGTTATTGCTATGGCAATAAACAAAAAGCCTACAGTTGCTACGCTCAGTTTTGCAGCGTATCAAGAATTATAAAAATGTGAAAAAATGGCAAAATAGGGTAAATTGACAGATGAATATGTACAAGGCAACAACGCCAATTTCATCGCAACAACAACAGGCTTGTTGATCATTGTCATGACAACCACATTTTTTTTTTTTCAACGTTTGGACAACTACAACCAAAGTTAGAGCAATGTAAACGAAAATCAATAATTTCCCATACTAATTCACCAAAATCTCCATACAAAATCCAAATCATTGGCGCGACCTCTAAACCTTCATCAATCTTTACCATTTTTTGCACAGGTTCATATTTTGGGGCTATGAATCGAACTGGAGGGTGGCCTATCAAAAATTCATCACTTTTTTCAAAATGAAACACCCTAGTGTGGGCCAATGGGAGTGGGTGAATGTTCGGGGGCGAACAAAAGTGGGATGGGATGAGTAATTTTGTGAAAATATTATCACTAGTTGTATGTTTAATGTGTGAGAGTACCTATGGCGCGGATATGTAGTCGCTGAAATTGTGACGGGTAAATTTTGTTTGTCGGCTTTTCAAAATATTATCTAAACTCTTTCCTTCCATTTCAATGTGGACCAATGAAACATTTTACAGCGCTTGCAGAGACAAATAATGCGTTTGAATTTTAAATGTAATGGATTCACTTCCGCTACGCAAATACCGTAATGCACAAAATACCGGGTAGTTCATTGATGAGTATAAGACTTATGCAAAATTTGAAATTTTCGCTCCACAGTGCTCAAAAACGGTTCCCAATCGGGTCCTGTTTAGTCTTCCAAAATTTGAACTCATTTAGTTAGCAGTCTGTTCATGAAACTTCTTCAAAATCCACGATATTTCCTTGCATTCCTCAGAACTTATTCAAAGTTCCTATATATTTTGTTGACCGCCCTGAAGCTCTCGTATCTTTCCTGAAGTTATCACCAGTGGCAAACAGGGGGGTTCGACAAACTGTGTCGAAAGTAAAATCGAGCAGATTTTTCATTATGGCGGCGGTCAAAATCAGACTAAGAAATCAGATAGTCTAAACAGACCTTAACATTGACCTTCCCCCAATAGCCAAGAGCCACTGGCTGCGAGGAAAAAGTTGGCAAGTGAGACCGTTAAACAACGAAAGCCGGATTAAGGACCAGTTTAAGGGGCAGGAGACAACTCGACGGCGCTTACACATTCCGTTATGGAGATGCTAACTTCCAGGGAACCCCAGGCATGCGCATCGTTTTACAAACGGGTCCAAATCGCACACCGGAGTTGGGATAGGTTTTTTCTGCAGAAACCGCGACGATATTCGAAGCAGCAACCACACCATCCAATCGACCAGTCCTAATCCTTACAGATTCATACAGCGCAATCTCTGCTCTCCGGTCCAACATGCCTCATCCGTGGATTCAGGGGGATCACCGATGAAGTTCCCCTCGAAACCACCACGCTGAATAGGTGGCAATAAGAACGGTTAGCAAACCAAGGACTGCTTCTAAGGAAGGCACGCATCCATCCTTTTTCAACGTTTAATTCCTTCCCTTCAGCCGACGGGGGGCATCTCAACCGGATGGGGGCACCACCTCCCATGGTGGAGCCCTGCCTAGTTCGGATTAGTCAATAAGCTAACCCTATCCCTAATAAACGGGTACCATACACTAACGATAAAGTTGGGATCATCAAAGTGGAAACTAATACAAGTGAACGCTTGATTGATTGACATTTGTGCGAAAATGCCTTTGGAAATGTCTTCACAGGGGAATTCATAAGGCGGCCCAAATATAATCAAACTGTTTAGGTACATATCTTCACATTTGTAAGAACCTTGATTCAAACGATTTGAACCTGATGGGTGCCACACATTTATACCTGATGAAACAGGTATAGGTAAATTAATAAATAGAAATGCCTAAAATTTACCAGGAGTAGGCTGTGCGTGTTTTCGAACCTAACGTTTTTTTCCGTGGAGTTTTTCAACCAGGCCCAGGAGACAATTTCTAGCTCCTTATTCTAGTTCCCTATTGTATTGAGGCGTCCCATCATTCGTCCCATCATTAGTTCCATCATTCGTTGAGTCGCAGCGTTAAAGCTGACTATTGACCACGAAAAAGCTTGTCAATGCGCATCAAAAATCGACTACATACATCCGAACATTTGTTTATCTCAAATCGAAGGAAGATATTCCGCGCAACTATCATAAACCGGACTAGTTCACGTTGATCTTCGTCAAGCTTCGTGAACAATTTGAAATTCTACATCAACACATGTCAGGCAGCCTTCAGGTTCAATTGGCTAAACTTGGTGAGTTCGTTCCTTTCTGTAAATTTTTGTCTTTTCAAACCAGTAACGTTGGGAGATCTCCTTTTGGTGGTGCGTTACTGGTTTAAGATCTACCACCAAACCCTAGTCGTGACAACTTAAAACTAGAAAATCAGGATTTACAGTAATCAAAGGATCACATTTTAATTCTTGTTACTTTTTATGACTTGATAATAGAGACAAGACTCGGGTAGTGACCACCGCGCCGTTATGCATTTCTATATTGTATATTTCAAATCAAAAATTTTGTTTATATTCATGGATTTCACATAATCCTTTTCCCTTTGTCCTTCTCCTTTTGCTTTCCCTCTTCTCTTTTCAGAAAGCGAATAATGACGCTATAGCCATAAGTCATAAAAGGCTAGGACAAGAGTTAGTGCTCATGCCCCAACCGTCAGAAGAAAATGGAGCATCACTTAACCTTTCTAGCTTTGATGCTTCCAACGACCAACCAATCATACAATTACCAAAATCGGAACGTACGGTACGAGATGTCCACGTTTCATCCATTTATTGGATTCTGAAGCATCTTAGATTTAAACAGGCCCGATGTTTTCTGAATCATCTTGCCCCTTAAATGCTGCACAGTAGGCCTGGCCGTTTTGATATGTGTGACGCATCTTCGATGTGAAACATATATCAAATAGACAAGAAAAATGATGTAGGTATATATATATCATTTTCCAGGATGCTTTCAAGAACTGGCTGTGTTGGTGTTAGATAAGATTAGAAATGCCTACCAAACAGCTAAATTGTTGAAAATTTGGCACAAAGATCACTTACTTAAGAACATGTGCAAAGCTCCCGTTGAGACGTAGTAGCTAAAATAAAAGAAGATCTGCGATATGAGGAAAGTAAAAAGTTGTAAACTATTTCTGGTCTATGACAGGTTAAACACAACGAGAGGGAAACAGAATGCTTCTGGCTTCACCAACGTACATCAACCTATCCCAGAACAGTAGACGAAAGTATCCCAGAAAAAATGCAGATCAAAACCATCCTTCGAGATGAAAGGACTCTGCATTTACCCATAATGCTTGCAGTGCCCGACAAAAAGTTTCTCTGCTGAGTCCCTGCTCACACAGAGAAAAGCCCATAGGGTTACAAAGTGATATATTTTTAATTAGCCAAGAGTATGTTCTAGTTACAGCTGCCTTGCAACCACCGTCCATCATTCGACTGTTACAACTTTCCTTCACCGCTGAGCAAACTACAATTCACAAAGGGAGTCTCCTTTTGTTGCTGCAAAACATTTCCCTATTTTCTCCGGGGACATTTTCATCACAATCCCTGCCAGCATTTAAGCAGTAACTAACGCTTTGAAAAAGTCACACTCTTTTCAAAAACCAGACCCAAATCGGAAAATCGCGGTTGCCACGCTGTTTGAAGAATGCTTTTGAGCAAATTTACTTTATCACCCCAGCAACGACACCAGCTATGGCTGCCATGATGGCTTGCCTACTTTGTCGTCGTTTCGACTTCGATGCAGCCTGTCAAAAGGAGTGTCACGTCGTCAGTCCAAAAGCATAGCCCGCCAGAAGTTTGTAAATAATTAATTGAGTTTTAACTACTGCTGCTGGATGGTACTGGTATATTTATCGTTCCGCAAGTTTCTGGAAAATACCCTTCTTCTCGAACAGCAGCACTGGTTGAGATGAATTTTAAATTTGTTTTGGGTGAATATTTTAATACAGCTCCATCAACTCACTGTCGGATTTTGAATTCATTTGATTATTTTACCTTGACTGGAAAGATGGAACAATTTGGTTTTCATTTTAAATCAAAGCGCCCGTCTGTTTTCCGCAGATTGAAAACCTTGTTGGTATAGTATTTCAAACTTGTCAAGTTTTGCTCGACTCCACATCATCTTGTGTAGCAGCCAGGCACCGCATTCTCTGCACCATATGAAACATACGACGATCCCCCCCAAAAATACGAAATTTTGCTCAACCTTCAAAGTTTTACCTCTCCAGCATCCGACGGTGAACTAGAAGAACCATAAAGCTTTGCAAACCACCGACTTGGAACCAACAACCACCAACCAACAAGTACCAACAAAAGGGTTGGTACACGCAAAACGAATCTTACATCCAATGTAAGGTTGAATTTATTACATACCCTCCATATGTTTCGAACATCAAATGTAATGGCAGTTCTTGCAATGAACTGCAGCGTACAAGCAAGTTTTTCCAGAATGCATATTTTCGTATAAAACCTTCACGAGATTACTTTCTAGATTCAATGCATTTGGGGAAACCTTGCAAAATCTGTAAAAGAATCTTACATTTCCTGGTTGGGTGTAGCGTACGAATTTTCTTACATATGCACGTCTGCTCATCTACGTGCACGGCCCAGCTACCTGCTTGGGAGGGAAAGTAATTAGATAAGTTTTCCGAGTGCCCCCCGCGTGTACTAGTGTATGTGTATATGCAACATGGACGGAAGATTGTGAGTATGCAATGAATGTGCCGGGCCGTGCCGTTCTACCCGCAACCGCCATGTGTCAGAGCTACACAGGGCTGATGGGAGATTAATCTGTGCACGAACAATTTGTGTGCGCTTTGGTGCTTTGTGTTTTGTCCGCTCGGTGCTGAACAAATACAAAACGGCGGAGAACGAGAAGGAGGAGGGCCGTGTGCATATCCAGATGAATAATGAATTATAATATGGTCCAAGTTTAATTATGAAATACGATGTCCGTTTGGGGAGTTTTCGTTGTTAATAATAGTCCGTTCAAGGGTAGCACTTTGCTATGTGCGGCTATATGCGGATGAGGAGTACCTTCGGGAGGGACTGCAAATTGTGCTGGATTAGTATTTGGAGCTCAGGGAGTCGTTAGGGTTAAGTAAGCGAAAAGATTTTGGATACTATTTGCCTCTGATGAGGAATGCTGGTTAGCCTAGAATAGACCGTTATGCTGACCCTTCGTACCAATTTGAATTCCGACAAAAATACCTAACTCTACATTCAAAATAATACAGTTTGCCGTGCCGCCGTGCATGACGTATTTGGGTTTGCTTCCCCGGAGGCATCCCTAAAATGTACAATTATGGCAATTTTTTCCCCTGACATTTAATATAACCACCATTAATATTGTTCATGAATTTTCATGGAATGATGCGATTTGGATCCTGCGTTATATTTTGATCAGTTATCTGGAGCTGTCCGAACATTTCAGAGATGTGGCTAATGGCCTCGGCCACTCAATATTACCTTGGTGGCCTTTTTTTATTTATTTTTTTTTTTTTTAGTTCATGCCGGAGATGCTAGTCGCTTCTAAAGTCGCAACCGTAACATGTCCGGGGTGAGGCAAATACATTTTAGAGCAGTACGTATATCTCCCTCTTGAATTTTAACGTAGACTACGTTTTACGCGAAGGTACAGTGGGTTAATCAAAAATCTAAAATTGCGACCGTCACAAAAATGTGTTATGTTTTGAACGCTTATAACTTTGTCATTTATAGATAAAACCAAAATCTAAATACATCAATCGATAGGAAATAACTGTATTTATGTAATGTGTTGAAATAAATACTATTCCAATTTTTCATTTAAAAAGCTTTGGAAAATGTACAAATAAAATGCGATAATTGTATTACTGTTTTCATGAAATAAAAGTTTTGCCTTGCCCACAATTATCATAATCGAGTACCATTTGGTTGCGCATCGTTTTGCTGGAACCTGTAAAGCTATAATAGAGCACTGCTGTCGTGCCACCGCTCATTTTCGCCGGTGAGCCGATCGCTCAAGATACTAGCGGCAAGCAGTAGCAACATCATTACCAGCGGTAAAATGTGAAATTTGTCCCTCCCTCTGCCGTCGGTCAGAAAAACTTCCTCGCAGTGGACGGTGTATGAGTGGATGACAACCAGCGGTGGGTGGAAGGAGAGTCACCTCGTCAACGAGCTGTTTTTGCATTAAGCTCAATCTGCACCTACCCGATATCATCCGAATCCGACTGGCGATTTTCTATATATATATATATATCTGTATCTCGCTCTTTGTGGAGAGTCGATCGGATGATATCGAGCAGATGTGAACAGATCGCCTGAGCAACTAACTAGCAGCAGCAGTATCTCGAACCGTAGGAGGTGGAACCCTTTGACTCAGATCGAACAATCGGTCATTCTCAGGCCCACAAATTTGTACAGAAAGAGTTAAATTCTTGTAATAAATTGGTAGCATTGACCGATTTTCAAAGAGACTATAATATTATTTTCCACTTGGGTTCCGTTCAAAAATTACGTAACGCGGAAATTTTGATTTTTATAAAACACCCACCACCTATTGTTTCTGCTTTCGAAGTCGTCAAATGTTTTAACTACCGTAAAATGAAATGTTCTTAAATTTCTTTTAGAATCACAATCTCCACTCACAGAATTCTGTTCAGAGTTTATCTAAAATAAATTAGAGATCCTCTCTGAGAGTCCCTTGAACATAAATCATTATGAAATTTCCGAGCTCTCAAAAACTTTCGATTCACTGCGAAAGAATTCACAGAAGCTTTATTTCATAATTATATTTAAAATCAGCCTGAATCTTCCTTCAAATTCCTCATGCAATGCTGCTCATAATTATCCTGGAGCTCACCTCTAAATTCACTTAGAATTATCTATAAATTCTTCCCCATATGCCTATGGAGTTATTTTCGGAATTCTCATAAAAGTCCTCTCAGAATTGCTATGGAATTCAATCCCCTTGATATTTATCGCTGAATTTTCTCGTAACTCTCATTAGAATTAACTTGAAATTATCGTTCAAATTTTCAAAGAATTCAATACTCTCGGAATTTCCTTGGAGTCGTCATCACAACTATTTTAATTGATTGAAAATTATTCGTAAATTATGCGCATATATGGCTGTATGAATCTAATTGGACATATATCGATGCTGAGGACATCATCTGGTTGATCCAGTATATCAAATATTCTGAACTCCAAGAAAATTTATTGCGGTCAAGAAAACTCATACTGAATTATGAATTCAAGTTAAATGAACATGCCAAGTGCTAAGGATATCATCCCTCTCCAGGTCAAGCCCATGTTCTCAAACATAGAATCTTCATAATGTTTTGGATATCTAGGCCATAAATTTTAGCTATAAACTTGTCCTTTCGTATTTTTACTGTAAAGTTAACATCTGAAATTATTACTAGGGCCTAACTATGACTTGTGATTTTATTCAGCCAACCATATGAGGAGGGCATATATGGAGCCATCCATCTTGAAATGGTTAAAACTACAAATTTTGACGAAATTCTGAGAACAACTATATCGTTTTGCTAGAGAATGGCTGCATTGAAATCTTAAGCAGCTGAAGATCTTTTGAAAAATTATTAGAGAATGTCTGATTCACTTCTGTAGCTAGATTTTTTCAAACTTAATACTGCAACAGTAGGTTTAGTATAGTTTATGATTAATTTTAGCATTAGGATAATCACTTACATTTCAGTAGCCCTTACAATTCTATCGGCCTTTCATTTTCACTGTCCAACTTCAGGTTAGGTTTAGGTCCTACGTAGTTTGTATGATATGTATTACGTTTATAATCTAGTTCTAGTTTTAATTCAGTAGCCTTTCTTACCTTCATTAGATTGAAGTTAGATAAGGAGATTTTAAACATTAATCAGTAGATTAATACAATAGCACTCCAGAATAACGAATTGAATAAACTTTCAATGTAAACGTCCACCTCATGTGTCGATCGATAAGTTTTTTATTCATCTATTGTTCAGTTATTTTGATTTACGCCATCCCACCCATGACATCTTATCAATAGCGACGGCTTATCAGTCAAGCAGTGGCACCGATTGGTATAGGGTTACCAACTCGACGGGACAGCACTTCGCCCATGTACGTCGAGTACGGCAAGCCCAGATGTCGGTCTACTGAAGGTTTCTTGTCGAGTGTGCACGGCAGCTTGTTCGAACCTTACCGTCAGCCCCTTGGAATATCTAGCCTACTTTACCTCGGACCCACTCGTTTCGCCTTCCGCTGTCCACAACCAGCACAAGGTCTCCAACTTGCAACGGTTTGGTCTCGTTGAACCACTTCGGTTGCCCTCTGATGACAGGTAGATACTCCACCAGGAAACGTTGCCAAAACTTGTCCAGCTGTTGTTGAATTCCCCCCCCCAGGTTTCGCGAAGGTTCCTTTGGGACTCACCAACATCGACGCCAGCCTGCTTCACTCCACTAGAGGTTCCCAGAAGGAAGTGATTTGGTGTCAAGGACTTTGCACTCTTCAGAGTCCAACGGTAGGTATGTCAGAGGTCTCGAGTTCACAATGCTCTCTGCCTCTACAACCAGCGTTAGCAACTTCTCATCGCTCAACTATCCCTCTGAGCACGCATCCCTCATAGCCGACTTAACAGACTGTACCAACCTTTCCCAAGCACCCCCCATATGTGGAGCCCCAGGAGGAATGAAACTCCACTTCGTCATCGTGCTGGTGAACGTCTCGTACAGCTCTTTGTGGATCTGCTCTCGTAGTATACGTTCCGCTCCTTGAAAGTTCGTTCCGTTGTCGCTGAAGATTTCGATCGGAGACCCTCGACGACCGATGAACCGTCGTACACAGGAGATGCAGGAGGCCGTTGAAAAACTGTAGGCAACCTCGAGGCTCGTACTGTGAGGCAAGTAAAGAGGGCGATCCACCAGAAGCGGACCAAAGTAATCCACACCTACGTAGCTAAACGGACGAATATGCGGGTTGGAGGAAGTGCAGCCATCATCGGTGGAATACGAGGAAGGGCCTTGCGGATCTTGCATAGCTGGCAGGTATACGCTACCTTCTTCACGAGCTGACGTAAGTTTGTGATGGTGTAGAACTGACGAAGTTCGTTAACGACGGTTTCGTTATTCGCATGTCGGTAATGGCGATGGTAATCATCTTCAATCAGGAGGTTCACTACTCGATGCTTTGAAGGCAGGATTATCGGGAACCGGGCATCGTAAGTCACATCCTTAGCATCTACCATACGACTTCGTTGTCGCAGTAAACCAGTGTCATCAAGCACCGGATTTAACGTAAACAGCTTGCTCTTCCGATCGACGGGCATCTGTTTTGCTTTGATCATGTTGTAGATGAAACGTTTGACTGCATACGCTGTGCAGCATCCTTTTCCACACCGAGAATCACTCGAATTCGAGTACCGGTTCAACAGCGAAGTGACATAACACTGATGGCCTGATATCTTCGGAAGTGGAATCTGTTGGTTCGACCGCCGTAGGCCATGCTTCTTCAGGAAGTCACAGGATTTCTGGTGCGTTGAACCACTGGCTATCTTGGTTGAAGTAAGGTCCTCGACCCCACTTGATTGCCTCATCTGCTGGATTAAACTTGGACGGAACCCATCTCCATTTGCTTGCGACTCGATGAGCTACGAAGGGCTTGTAGCGTCGCGAGTCGGACCGGATCCATGATCGCGCTGTGGTAGAGTCTGTCGAGAGGAACCTGTTCGTAAATACGATCGGGTGATTTTCCTGTACGAATTTTAATAGACCCGTACCAAGAACGCATCCTTGCAGCTCCAACCTTGGAATGCACATCGGTTTGAGCGGTGCCACCTTGGTTTGCATTTAGCTGTCGCAACAGTATCCACAGAATATCTTTGACGTTATTTAGATTTCGAATAGATGAAGATCTTTTAACCATGTTTACTTTCTGATTAAACTGTCATCGTCGCAGATCTTCAGAATAATATTTAATAAACCTGAAGTCTGAATATCCAGAGGGCTTTAATGATATTGTAACGAAAGTTCGTGAATTTCATCGAAGTTCTCAAAACTTCTACGAATTTTCCTGAACTTTCATGATGGCTCCTGCAATTATAAAAATACCCCGAACTTATTCTCAGTTTCATGAACTTAGATGCTCCTCGAAATTCTTTCCAATAAAGGGTGATACGGTCAAAATTTGGTCAATATCAACTTGACGTATTTCTTTCAATTTTGCATTTAAAAAACCTGAACACCCCTCATTTTGAAGGTGTGTGTGTGTAGAATGTTGCTCCTATTTTGATTTTGGAATTCACTCTTCTGTTGTCAAAATGCCGTCCAAGCAAGAAGAGCAGCGTATCAAAATTTTGCTCGCGCATCGCGAAAATCCGAGCTACTCGCACGCAAAGTTGGCAAAATCGCTAAAAATTGCCAAATCAACCGTTACAAATGTAATTAAAGTGTTTGGGGAACGTTTGTCGACAGCCAGGAAGTCTGGATCGGGGGGAAATCGAAAACCGGAAGCCGCTGAGACGACAAAGAGAGTTGCCGGTAGTTTCAAGCGAAACCCTAACCTCTCTCTCCGAGATGCCGCAAATAAGCTGGGTGTATCGTCTACAACCGTGCATCGAGCCAAAAAACGAGCCGGACTATCGACTTACAAGAAGGTAGTGACTCCAAATCGCGATGATAAACAAAATACGACGGCCAAAGCGCGATCCCGGAGACTGTACACGACGATGCTGACGAAGTTTGACTGCGTGGTAATGGACGACGAAACCTACGTCAAAGTCGACTACAAGCAGCTTCCGGGACAGGAGTTTTATACGGCAAAAGGAAGGGGAAAGGTAGCAGATGTTTTCAAGCACATGAAACTGTCAAAGTTCGCAAAGAAATATCTGGTTTGGCAAGCCATCTGTACCTGTGGCTTGAAAAGCAGCATTTTCATAGCTTCCGGGACTGTCAACCAAGAAATTTACGTGAAAGAGTGTTTGAATAAACGTCTGCTGCCTTTCCTGAAGAAACACGGTTGTTCCGTACTGTTTTGGCCGGATTTGGCATCTTGCCATTACGGTAAAAAGGCCATGGAGTGGTACGCCGCCAACAACGTGCAGGTGGTTCCCAAGGACAAGAACCCTCCCAACACGCCAGAGCTCCGCCCAATTGAGAAATACTGGGCTATTGTCAAGCGGAACCTAAAGAAGACCAAAAAACTGCTAAGGGCGAGCAGCAGTTCAAGGCAAACTGGCTTTCTGCGGCGAAGAAGGTAGACAAGGTGGCTGTACAAAATCTGATGGCAGGGGTCAAGCGTAAGGCCCGGCAATTAGGAATTTGGAAAAGCGGAAGCCTAACTGAATATTTTTCCTGAATTTTATACTAATTGAACTTGAAAAAGAAATTTAATTTGATTTTTTAAATAAACGATTTCACCGATTTACACGCGTTTTCCCTTGACCAAATTTTGACCGTATCACCCTTTATATTGAGTTTAACTCAAAAAATAGCATTTAAGAAGATCATTTACCTCCGTGAACTCCTACAAAGTTCTACGAAGTCCATTTAACAACTAAGATTTTTCTAAAGCTGAGCAGTTCCACGCCAAATTACGAATCGAGAAAACTCGACCTTCTCCGATTTGCAAAATGGTTTGCTATGGACAATGATTCACATTTTTGCCAAAATTCGACCATTTTATGTCGTGTGAAAATTTCTAAATGGCATTCTTGAAATTTTTCAAAAAATTGTAGCCCGGAAGTAGCACTTCTGCTTGAAATGACTTCTGAGGCAAAGTAGTAATGTTTGTTTTTTTCGGGGAAAAATATACAAAAACATGTTTTTAGTTAATTCAAGTAAAATTAAAAAAAAAATATATGAAGGATCTCAAAATGTTGATCAATTTTTAATATATTTTCTATCAAAAAAAAAGTTCGTGCAAAATTAACACTTTTGGTATATCTAAAAAAAAATTGTCAAAAATCGTTAAACAGGAACTTTTGATAACATTTTTGAACTTTTTGTTAAAACACTTTTTCATGTAATTTATACTCAAAACCAAAACCATTTCAAATCATTCTCTGTGAAAAATTACCTAAGAAAGCTTACTATCAAAATTATTACCAAAAGTTATTGGTCTACGATTTTTGTCAGTTTTCAAGTGTTGGTGGTTTTAAACATTCCAAAAATTTGCACTTTATGTAAGATTTTTTTTTAAATGGGCGAGGACATTTTGTGATAGGGAAAATGACGGCTTCGGCATGACAGACTTTTTTCGGAAACCCAAATTGAAACGCTAATTTCACTGGATTTTCTTAAGAAAACACTTCGCTGAATGCATTCAAACTATTATTTAGGCTTTCAGTTTTAATTTGATTATATTTTTACTATTGAGAAAAGCAATCTAGCCGGGTTTTCTTGAAATGAAACACACGCACTACAAAATGCTCCTGATTTCGAGTTACCGATGAAAGCACAGCTGTTTAAGACGCAACTCAAATAGAAAGGTTGCCCACAATAGTCGCTCTCACTCGAGAAGATTGGAGCTTTGTAAAAGCGTTTCAAAACAGTTTCATACAATTCTTACGACTGAATTTGTTAGAACAACTGGCAGCAAAATATTGTAAACAAACCAATGCTGCATATGTGTGCGTTCCTTAGAGAAAAAGACTATAGAAAGATGGCCGCTGCTTAGGTTGCCGAGAATATGTAAATTTTCACTTAAAATAAATTACAAAACATTCTTTGTTTACTTTTCCCCGAACGACATTATTTTTCTCTATAACTTTACCTCCAGCGGCGAGGGGAGCGTCACATCCAAATCTCAATCACAGATGCTCGAAAAATCTCACACTAGCCAACCAATCTACTAAAAATCTTCTTGCATTTCTCGTATCTACTTGCATCGCGCATCATCTTTTTACAGGAAATCATCAGAATCGTCGTAAATCTTCTTTCTATCTACTCAGTGTGCGCGCAGCTAACCACAATAAAACAAAATCGTTTCCGCATCGTAGATAGAGTCTTCCCCCTCGTCCAGCGGCGCCCGTGGTGTAGTGGTAAGCGCGATTTATTCTCACCCCAAAGGGCCTGGGTACAATCCCAGTCGGCACCGCCGGTATTTTCTGAGGCATCAAATCTCTGAACACGCCTACCTTCGGGAAGTAAAGTCGTTGGTCCCCAATCTATGAGTTGCTGAGTCGAAAAGTAGGGTCCAGGGAAAGCAAATCAAGAGTCAGTTTTATAAATTTGGAATGTTAAACACCCTTCCTTGTGCGCAAATTTTAAAGAAGCGTTAAAGACATGTGAAGACATTTCCGTTGGTCTCATTGAAGACTTTTTCTAGATAGAATCAAAACATAGCATGCTATACGATAAACACAACAGTTGCTTCATAACACTTTGGGCTTTAGATTGGCTAACGTCTTAACCAAAATCTAAGACAACAAATCAAGAAGACTGGCAACTCTCCCATTTTCTCATACGAACGCTATGATACAGGTACAATCGCGTCATCTGCCGCTCAAAGGTAGATGCTTCGAACGAATTTGATAGCAAAGAATACATCCTTAGAAGAAAGGTTTGTGCACCCAACCGTGGGATGTAAGATTCGCTTACAATTATGTGGGATTCATCATCAGAGGATGTTAGTGGAGACCGCATGAACCGAGGATGTGATATACCCAGGCATGGAAAATCATTTGCATTCATTTCGTGCATTCATTTGCATTCATTTGCCTCTAACTTTTTTCTTCAACAGCATTTCGCAATCTATAGAGCTTTTGTAGGTTTTGTTATTAACTACAACTTTTGTCAACAAGTCAAATCCATATCTCTTATGCATGACGAAGCAGAGCGAACAGTATTTTACATTCACTGAAAAACAGTAACAAGTTCTGCCCGCTCTAGTTCGTTATGCATAAGAGATACAGATTTGAGTTGCAGGCAAAACTTGTAGTTAATAACAAAACCTTCAAAAGCTCTAGACATCATTTTGCGGAATGCTGTTGATGAAAAAAGTTAGAAGCAAATGAATGTAAATGAATGTATGAAATGAATGCAAATGATTTTCCATGCCTGGATATACCTAGCTGCGGTCCAATGCCAGAAAATTAGAGACTGAAAAATGTAGAGTGTATTAGTGAGTGAAATTAATTATGTCGCAAAAAATAGGAAACACGTTGCCGACTGGACTCGAACCACAAACGTTGCGATTATCAGACCTGTGCTTTCTCCACTGCTCTCTCCATGCTCCTGAATATGGGAAGCCTAAAAGCAAACACCAAGCGCTCACTCTCTCTCATACTCGACTTCGTTTGCTTTTTCTGCTGGAGAGATTCGAGGCAAGTGTGTGCGTCGTTCTACAATGTTATAAATAAAAAGCTTACTGGTATAGTCGAAAGCGTAGATAGAACTCGAAATAAAAAATACAAAAAACCATTACATCGCCTGCAAGGTCAATTTCTAACATTCTTTGCGATGTTCATAAACAGAGGATGATAGGAAACGGAACTAACATTCATTGTAATAGATTTTTGGTTGGCGTGTGTATTTTCTCATTTTTCTATGCGTTGTTTCCACCTTCACTCAAGCGCAGCGCTATTGTATCTGTCGCATGGATTCTGGCAAAGTTGCCAGTCTTCTTGATATGATGTTTTCGCTAAAATGCAGTAGTCTTGCAGAGACCAGCCCAGGTCCAACCAGCCATAAAGAGTAGATTGGCATGAAAATCTACGGTTTACCAGCATCCAAATCGTCCATAAACAGCTTTGAATGCGTCATAATCAGCAAATCTTGAATGTACACGAATCACAGCCATTAGGATTACTACCTGGGACTGTCTATGATGATGAAAAGTCGGTTTTAAAATATCTTATAGATAATCTTAACATTTTCATCTTTTGGCCATCAGTACTAAAGCCTCAACGTTGAACATTTTGTTGTGTTCCCCAAATGCGATTTCAATCATCCAATATCCCCTTAGTTCAATGAACTCTGCGGGATAAATTCAATCAACCCAACGATAAATCCACACCGCTGTTCGGATCGCAAACGCAAACACAATCATCCGGAAAATAAAACAACGCTCGGCGTGTTGCATAACTTACCTTATCATATAACAATCGTACGTGACTGTTCGTTGTGGTTCTGGATCCATTTCGGCTGTACTCTACCCATCATGCCACACTGTCAATGAATCGTTCCGATTTCGTTCCGGATGGCACTAGCCCAAAATGGCGATCCTGTAGAGAGCGAACTTCTATAGTGTGTCCACGAGCGTCACACACTCTGACACACCCACGCCTTCACACGGTGGATGTCACTTCACTTCCGGCTGTTGGAGCGAAAATTGCTTTGGTCATTTTCAGCTGTCGTTCTCGTTTTTTATCGACGTCCCAATGCACACTCAACTATCACCGGTTTCCGGCAGGATTCATCCACCATTCACGTTCGTCACTGTCCATCAGCTCTCACGGCGATAAATTATGTATGTTCCCTAATTCTCGAACCACCCACCCACCGGAACCGTTTTACTTCCTCTCTATCTCTCTATCTCTCTCTCTCTCTCACTCGTCGTAGGCCGTTCGTATTCGTATTCTCCATGCAAGTCACATCCGTTGCATAACTACACCCCTTTTTCGCCCAATATAATTCCGATACACTATCTGTATTTTATATATCTTTCTCACAATCCTACATCGGCTTCTATGCCGGTGCCAAAATCCCCCCGAGCGATGTCAGTTTTCAATTTTCAATTTTCTGCCGACACAAGCGCTTTCCCATTCATCGAATCCACTCTTCGGAATTCAATTTTCCTCTCCTCACTCACTCATTAAAATTGAATCGAAGTTGAATTTATGCCACCACGTTCATTCCGAGTGGGATTAAAGCATCTCTTTTTTTTTTATTTTCCTCCGAAAAAATATCCATTTAAAACCACCCGTTGCATGCGAAGCAAAAGTAAACCGATCCACGATTAACAGTAACGCACCGCATATATGTACGAGTTTTCAGTTCACTTCCTCTCCATATGCGGAGATATTTTTAATTTATCATTCCTCGAATGGATGATGCTCGCAATCGATAAGCCGAATTCAAGTTTTTTTTTTTCTTTTTCAGATATAAGCTCTAGCCTACATAACCTACTATTTTTGTTTGGTCTCTTCAACCACCACCATCCAAAAGCGAAATTTATGGGTTTTACTCAAATTTTATTGTGACTTTTTTATGCGCTCTTCTGTCGGTATTTAACCTCTTTTGATTTCGATCGTTCTGCTGTGACTGTGACTAGCTCAGCCCACGCTTTTATGGGCTGCTGTGCAATTTTAATACTACTGCCGCCATGTTGTTTACCCTCTGGCCCGGTTGCTATTTTGCCATTTAAGATGCCGTCGCTGGATGCTGTTTATGTTCTTCGGGGGTGACTTCAGTGCCTACTGCTCGCTCTTACTGGGATGCTGCACGACCGACCTGCAAGTAGTAGTGCGGAGAAGAAAATAAAAGTTTATTGACTGTTTGGAAGTTCTGGTTCTGTGGAGCATTTCAGTGCCAGTGGGGAAGATTTCCAGTTCCCGATACATAGAATGCAGCGAGTCTTGGCATTTTGGAGTTTTATATTGTTAAATACTTGTTATTCATCAAAACTTTTTATGGGGTTGTTTTGAGTTAATCGTAAACAAATACAACTTTTCAATGCAATTTGTAGCTAGTTGTCCATAAGGCTTGGAATCGCTGAATACATTCTCCGGATCGTAAGAACGAAAATATGATTTGTTGGCACTCAAACAAGGATCAAAAGTGGTTTGAAAGGGTTATCTCAAAATCTTCCTTGCATATTATTCAGTAAAATTGTTTTCTTAGAGAGTTATTAAAGCATATTTATTTTATTTTAAAGCATCCTCATCCCAATTAGCAGATACCAATCGATATAGTACACAGTGGTCCAGAATGGGAATTTAGCAGGAAAAATGAAGTCCGCATCTTGCTTTCTTGCCATGCGAATCTATTTGCTTTTTGCTGAGGGAAGTGTTACTGCTACCTAAAGTTACAACAAATTTACTACAGCAGTGCTTAATACTACCTGCATTTTTTTTACCTTGTTTGACTCTTATTCCACTCCACTACTCTTCCATTCTTATTTGGACGCTACCCGAGGTAATCCTGCCTGGATATCGATTTGGAAAATTCTTCTTCGATCCTTCGGATTCTTATAGTAATCTACTTGTAAGTCGATTTAGAGAAACGTTTTACTGCCGCCTTGGCGCCTACATGCAACATAAAAGGGCAATCTCTTTATCCACCTTCTCATGAAGTTCATCTGAGCAATCAATTTGATATGTTCACGGATGATGAGACTGATCCATCATTCAAGCAAAATTCAAGTAAACTTTCCCGTCTTAATTCCAAGAAGGAAAAGGTCCCCCTACTGTGATAATCACTTCCGATTTCCATGCTCATGACACGGAACTTTTGGACTTCGTGAAATTTAAATTTTCACTGCAAATTGGCCGCCGGGGTGATTGCCATGTATTGGCTGAAACCTTGAACGGATTCAAACGTCTTCTCAAGTATCTTACTGACAAGCAGCATCAATTACTTACGACACCAAAACTGAACGTGTGTTCAAGATTGTCATGAATGGACTGCCCAGTGGTGAATCCCTGGATGAGATCGATGATAAACTGGCAAAATTACATGGAGTTGTACCAATCCAAATAATCAAAATGAAAATGAAATCCCGTCCTGGCGATTCGCGCAACGGGATTTCTAATGATTTTTATTTAGTTCACTTCAAGTCTAGTGAAGTAAACAACCTTAAGGCCTTAGAAAAAGCTAGCCTAATGCTCCATGTCCAAGTGAAGTGGGAACACTTCAGGAAGACTGTAGGAAATTTCCAAAACCTCACCCAGTGCCGTAAGTGCCAGGGAGGGGGTCAAGTTAAATGCATGACTTGTGGTGGTTCCTATCACGCAAAGGACGACTGTCCTGAGAAGGAAGATCCTAAGAAATTAAAATGTTCAAATTGTGGTGAAAACCACAAATCCAATTTTTGGGAATGTAAGACTCGCAAGCGATCCTAAAATCTCGTTCTAAGCGACAGGTAGTAAACGCTCCACGTTCCCGAACAGGTACAAATTCCTTTGTTGTTAACAACGGTTCGCGAGGAACAAATTCTACTTTCGTGCCCGTAGATACAAATATCACCCCTGCTTCAAATGTTTCATCTATACTCCACTCACATCTGCTCCACTCACTGCTAACAATGTTCAGCGTGTAAATGGAGCTAAAAATGCTGCTTTCGCAGCGGGTAGAAATGATAATACTAGCCAACTTAATTCTAACTGAAATTTGATAATTTTAACTTAGGAAGTAATGCTCCTAAAATAGATTTTTTACAGAAATCATTAATTGACATGATTACTGAAAGGCTATAAACTAACTCCATCTTCTTCTTCTTTTTCGCATTTCAAGCTTATTGTGTATGGCATTATTAGCTTATTGCGTGCTCTCAACTTAGTGTTCTAGATGCACTTCCACAGTTATTAATTGAGAGCTTTCGATGCCTGTACCATTTTTGCATTAGTATAATTGTGTGGCAGGTACAATCATACTCTATGCCCAGGGAAGTCGAGAAATTTTAAAACCAGAAAAATTCCCAGACCGGACCGGGAATCGAACCTAGCCACCTCTAGCATGGTCTTGCTTTGTAGCTGCGCCTTCACCGACTGAGCTAAGGGAGGCCCCTAACTTCATGTTTAATGCTATTCAAACTGGAGTAAAATTTGCGAACAATATCACCATGACTTTGAAATTAAGTAATGGATTTTAAATCATTGAATATTTTGGATTGGAATGCTCGACCCCTTAACGATAATGAAGACGAGCTATTTAACTTTTTGAAAGTTCATAACGTGCATATAGCTGTTATAACTGTAACGTTCCCTAAACCTGACCATGAGGTTAAAAAGGACGCAAATTATTTCATTTATCGAAAAGGTCGTCTTGATGGAGCCGGTGGTGGCGTTACCAAAATCGTTCATAGACGAATCAAACATAAAATTCGTTCTTCATTTGAAACCAAAGTTTTTAAAACTTTGGGAATTTCTGTCGAAACACAATTTGGACAACTTACTTTTATAGCTGCCTATTTGCCATTCCAAAACGTAGGCCAGCAAAATAATTTGCTCAAGGGTGACCTTCAGAAACTTGCCCAGCATAGGTCTAAATTCTTCATTATTGGTGATTTTAATGCAAAACACGGCTCATGGAATAATGCTCAAAGCAATTCCAATGGTAATATTCTGTTTGATGATTGTTCGTCAGATTATTATACTATTCTATATCCAAACAGCCCAACATGCTTTTCTTCAGCAATAAATCCCTCAACTATTGATTTGGTCTTAACTGATTCATGTCAACTTTGTAGCCAGTTGGTAACTCATGCTGACTTCGGTTCTGATCACCTTCCAGTAACTTTTGAAATATCCCAAGAAATAATGTGTAACCCCAACAGCTCTACTTTCAATTACCATAGAGCTGATTGGGAGCAATATCGAACATTTATGGAACATAACTTCGAACCAAATATTCCACTGCAAACCAAAAATGATGCTAATTCTGCTCTTGAACCTCTGACTACTTCAATAGTTGAAGCAAGAGCTGCCTCAGTACCAAAATGCGATGTTAATTCAATTCAATTATAATAGGCGACGATCTTCTGCTCTTGATCCGTCTGAAAAATGTCCGTAGGAGGCAATATTAAAGAAAACGCGATCCTGCCATGAATGTTATCTGACGGGATTTACAAAAACAATTTGAAACGCGATTCTCTGTCCTGAGGAACAAAACTTTTGAAAATAATGTTTCTAAATTAGACCCGAGTTCCAAACCCTTTTGGAAACTCACAAAAAATTTGAAAAAACCTCAAAAACCTATTCCAGCGCTTAAAGAAGGTGGTAAAATTTTGATCACAAATTTGGAAAAAGCTCAGAAACTTGCTAAGCAATTCGAGAGTTCCCATAATTTCAGATTGGGTCTTACTAGTCCTATTGAGAATCAGGTTGCTCGGGATTATCTGAATATTTTCTCTCGGGAAAATATTTTTGATGATTCCTGGAGATCTACAACAACGAAAAATTTCAAAAAATGAAAACTGCTGGTGGTGATGAAATTTTCTATATCCTCATAAAAAAAAACTCCCAGAGAGTACATTGTCTTTCTTGGTAAAATCATTGAACAGGTGTTTTCATTTGACATACTTTCCTTATAAATGGAAAAATGTAAAAGTTGTTCCAATTTTCCAGCTACAGCTTATAGCTACCGTCCAACAAGTTCAATAAGTAAACTTTTTGAAAAGATAATTTTAAATAGAATGATGCTTCACATCAATACGAACTCAATTTTTATAGATGAGCAGTTTGGATTTCACCATGGGCATTCAACTACTCATCAACTCTTAAGAATTACGAATTTAATTCGTTCAAACAAATCTGAAGGCTGCTCAACTGGAGTGAAGAAGTTAAATTTCACATTCTATATTATAAAATTAGTTCAAAATTATTTAACTGACAGAACTCATCAGGTAAATTAAAATTCCAAATCTGAACGACTACTTGTTAGAGCTGGAGTTCCTCAGGGTAGCATTCTTGGGCCTTTATTGTATAATATTTTTACCTTCAATCTTCAATTGCAACGATTTTAGTTTTTAGTTTTAAGATGACAATTGTTGACATGCAGGTATTTAAAACCTGTTTAAAATACTGAATTTCCAAAGCAAAAACAATGTAAACACACTTAGATATATATCATTACAAGTAAGAGTGGAAAGTTACTGTAGTAGCTGGAGCATCTGGATTAAAATGAAATACACAATACACAATTAAAAAAATGTTTTTCTCATAAAAATAGTATGTAACGCTTTCATTCCGAGGTGCTTCAATCAGCACAAAAAATATTTTTTTAAATTGGTCTGAAATAAATAACTCCTCCAAATTGGGTCCAAATCTGAAGAGCTCTCTTTGGTAATTTTTCTCGGTCACCTTAGCATTCTCTTGGAATTCTCTTCAGATGTTCCTTCGAATGCTCGCAAAAAATCCAAGAAACTAGAATTCCTTTGCAGTTGTCCTGAGCACAAATTTTCATGTAACTCTCTTCAGATTCTCCTTGGAATTTTCTTTTGAATTTTCCAAAGAATTTCAAAGGAATTTTCTATGGAACTTCTCTTAAATTATTCTAATAATTGTCAAGGAATTTAAAAAAAATCATTGATCTCAGCAACGCACAGTGTGACGAAATCAAAAATAGTGGAACATGGCTGTTTGCGACCAAAATATTGAGTGTAGCATTTTGATGTCTTTTAAAATGTTTTTTTCATTTTTTGAGTGCTTTAATTGAGTGGTGACAATTTTGTTTTAATAGGGGTATACACTTAGATAAAAAATACCTTTTTCTGTCATCTTGAAGTTGATGGACATCTATGGAAACATTGTTTTTTTTTTTTAATAGGTACTTTATTTGTACCGGCTCAATC
Organism: Ochlerotatus camptorhynchus; assembly: GCF_037179485.1. NCBI lineage: Eukaryota > Metazoa > Arthropoda > Insecta > Diptera > Culicidae > Ochlerotatus > Ochlerotatus camptorhynchus. The sequence goes on along the minus strand of NW_027040852.1, from coordinate 481,469 downwards.
AAATAAACTTTACAGAGCCGAGTTATCATTTTCGTTGTACATTATTACTGTCTTATATCGGTTGTCTCGAGGTTAGTGGAGATTTACAATTTTTTGGGTGTGAAAAGGGAGAAGGAGGTTTGAAATGTAGTTTACGATACAAATATTGAATTGTATGTATGTATGTATGAAAGGTAGCCACCATCCCTTCAAAGATCTTGTCTTGTATGCAGCTCCACTTAATAGCAAGATCAATTTGAGCTACCGATCTGAATTCACAATATCGCTGTATGAAGGGAAAAAACGGAGGTGCGGACCCATAAACAGAGACACTTACACGAAATCCACGGAAATTTAAGAATCTCCTTCCAACGATACGATCCAACAAATCGAATAACGCAATTCGCAATACTTATTAAGCTTCCTACAGGACGGTTTGTAAAGAAGGGTGCGTCAATCTCATTGAAACTGTTGAAGTAGAATTCGGTAGGATAAAGAAAATGATAGTGTTTATTCCCTCCTAGACTTCGGTTGTCATACCACTCCATCGTCCAGTCCCAGGTCAAATGATACCCTGATGCTCCCTCCCAACCCAGTATTTATTTATATAATGAAAATATATCAAAACATTAAGTATGAAATAATGAATATAAATATATATAGATAAAATAGTTGATATTCTGCAATGACGACCCCAGCGTAGTGGTTAACATCCATGCCTCTCACGCCAAAGTCACGAGTTCAAATCTCACCCCCGGACAAGTCATGAATGACCCAAGAGTGTTAAAATGACTATAGTAATAATAAAAAAATATATATATATTTTACATTTAATAAGATGCAGCTCTATGTCTCCTCAGCTCACGATATCAAGTGGATGTAACACTGAAATTTCAAGGTTGTATTAAGCAAATATATATTTTTATCTCTAATTACTAATTTACGATACAAATATTGAATTAATCCTAAAACATGAAATTATTTCTCTTCATCTTGAAAACAAACATTTAAAAAAAAATCCTCACGTACAAAATACGAACTAAACACAAGGTTAATCAAACTTAAAATCTAAGGTTAATATTCTTAAAGTAAACATATATGAGTTTCATAAACTCCAGATCGCGTCTAGCCAAAATAATATGGAAACATTGTAGATGAAGTCATTTTAAGAAATTTTGCCCAACACGTCAATTTTCTATCTCTCAAATGGACGAAGTTATAAGGTGAAAATGAAGTACAAACGGAAGTTAACCCTTAAAACCCGTTTTTTTACAGTAACTTTTTAGTTTGATTTTTTTAAAATTTTGTCAATGTTCTACAATGTTGTATGTGCTCTAAAAATGCACAATTTTTCAACACTAACTTTAAAGAGGTGTATCTTGCAAATTAGCTGGCATTAGCAGCTAAACTCAACGTAATTTCGTTCAGAAACTAATACCCTACAATTACATACACAATTCATGTGGGGATCTAAGGGGATGCCTAATAAATTTTATAATAAAATACCACAATGTTTTGTTGCTGTTTTCATGACCATATTAATTCACCAACTTTATGGACCACCCTAATTTCACTAACATAAAAATATCGACCAAAAAATATTAATAAACTTTCCCGAACACACTGTATATCTAAAGCTGATGGTTTGGCCGCAAACATTTTTATCTTCCTAAATAGGCTTTGGGACCATTGTGCTCTATATTTACGTACCACCCAACTAACAATTTTCGCAATGTAAACGCTTTACTCATTTCATTTGTACAGCCTCAAGCTGTATTCAAATGTTATACGATATTAGGAAGCCTTTACTCACCCTTTATACAAGCAAATTTGGCGAACTTAGTCAGCTACTTATGGCTGTTGGAATGGTTGGGACAAGCTCTTATTGCACATCTATTTACGTTTCTATACAGCAGTTATCCTGCTGTTTAGTTGTGTGTAAATTTGAAAGGCGCTTACTCAACCTTTACCCGATTATGCAATAATCTCTACACAGCTTTCTCTTGACGCCAGGTTAAACATTGCTTTTACCCTTTTTTTTAGGAATTTATCATGTTAATTGTACTGCGAATGAAATTAATCGAAATTAGTTATAAGCAACACCACCAAATTATTTACAATGTACCGGAACCTGGAATCGAACTCGAGACGACCGCACTGGCGAACCTTGATACTACCAATTTTGCTACGCCAACACTTTGAACTGACGTAAATAAATTTGCATGCCCTTCTACAACAAGATCGCTGAGTAGCGGCTTTATAATAGTGCATATGAATCACCTTTCTCGACTAGTTAATTCAGCTTTGTAAAGAAGCAGAGTAAAAACTGTAAAACTGCACAAATCTAAAAATAAACCTAGTTGACTGTAAAATAGCTTCCAAAGTAGCGCTAACACAGTTTATTAGTTGAGTACAGGTTGTTTAGTTGTTGAAAAAGCACTTTTGATGTTTATGTTATTCAGCAAGAGTGGTTGGTTGTGTAGCAGCCATCAAATAAGAAATATATTCGCTTTATTGGCTTTGTTTTAAAGCTAAAAGTTGAAAGTTGATGAATATTTGTATAGAAGTGATATTAGTGTTTATTGACTGATGTTATTCAGTGCGACTGACAAATTGAATAATGGTTGTGGAAAAGTTGAGTAAACGTTCTCCAAAACTATTTTCCTAGCTTCTGATTGTAGCTGTATATGCAGCTTTATTTCAGCTACTTTTCAGCACAACGCTGGAAAAGTTGGCTTATAAAGCTGAAAATGTAAGTTGAGCAGGCTCTTATTGCTGACGTTATTCCCCCAGCATATATGCTCTCACCTCTCCTCCCAAGTCTCTGTGGGAGCGGAAGATCCGCACAAAAGCAAATAACCAAAAAGCTAAATTCAGCTCTCCACCTCACAGCTCAGCTCCGTATCCGAATCATCGACCCAAATGATTCACTGGGAACTGTTTAGGATGACAGCTCTCAGACCCGTCCTGCTCTCGGTCCCGTCCTGCTCTCACATCTGTCCTGCTCTCAGACCCTTCCAGCTCTTCGGATCTTTTTTTCTCTCGATTCTTCACGATTCAGCTCCGGATCCGGATCTGAGCTGATGATCTGGAGCTGAAGCCGAAAATTGTGAGAGCGATTCTGCTGTTCGATTGTTGTGTTAGTGGCATTTTCAATTGAAAAGTAGAGTCATGTTGTAAGCTACGGATTGACTGGTTTTGGATACTTTTACGATTTTATGTACACACTTAGAAAAAAAAATCATGTAAACTTAGGGGTTCTGAAAGTGACATACGAGCGTCAATTTTGACATAAATTTGAGTCATAACAAATGCGAAATATAACTCAATCACTTTTCGTCGAGCAACGAAGTTTTCAGTCTCGGAGCACTTAATATTACATGACATGTTTGTTTACGTCTCATTTGTTGTGTCAAAGATGGATTCCATCACGTGTAAAATTAATTATTTCTAAATGTGTAGTTTTAGCGGCGCCAGTGGTGTAGTGGTAAGAGTGATCACACCTTCCTTTGGAAGGGAAGTAAAGCCGTTGGTCCCCGGTTCATGAGTTGATGAGTCGATAGGTAGGGTCCAGGTGTGGGAGCTGCCACCCTGGTGTCGGTAGCATTGGTGCTGAGCACGGAAAACAAGATCGATGGAAAACAAATCAAGGAGAAAAAAGAGCGTGTAGTTTTATGCTTATATAGGGGTCACCAAAACCAATTATTTATTTTCTGAAATTGAATTTAAACCGAAGAGCTGTTCAAAAGAATCGGCTCCCCTTAGTGAGCTGGATGGGTCTAATCCGCTCAGCCAGATGAGCTGTTTCGCAGCACACCTCTAACATAGAGGTAACTCTAAGATCAGAAGGTCCCGAAGAAACGAGCTCAACTTGTTGACTCAGCTCTGGTACTATCTTCGGTCCCAAGCTAATCGGTTCACCCCTCAAGACATAGGAAAATCCACTAACCCCTCATTTTATCTGTCAAACTATCATAGTGAATCAAAACAAACACAGTGTATTTAGTACTGGAATTTATACTAGAATGGGGTACGTTAGTCGATTTGCTTGGGACCAATAGGCTAGTCAAGTAGTGAGCCAATTTAAAATCGTTAGTTTCGTATTGATTGTCGCCTCTAATGCACATAACTCGATAAGTGAAAGCACATTTCTCACTGCTTTTAATTCAAGAGCAAATTTTCATTACGTCGAATGTAACAAAGGTAAACAAAGTCGAGCTATCAGTGTCAATCGATGCTCCTGCTATTTATTTATTTATTTATTTCATCAACCAATCAAATTACACTATATACTGTCCGAATATAGGATCACATCCCATTTTCAAATTTATTTACCAGTCGAATTGCTTTTTGACGTAATCACCTTCCGATCAAAATAGTTTTCGATGTTACTTAAGTCACCCGATTTCTATGGAGATGCCGTTTGCCTTAAGTAACAGCACTGAAAAACCTGTGAAAAGTGTACTTTCGTCGTTTCGCTTTCTCATTATTAAAGTGAATAAATCGAACTGTTTGTTGCTAAGATGATTTCGGTGGTCCTAAAATGATGAATGGGCTGCACGTAAGGAGACGTAATTGATAATTCTCCCGAATATCCTGGTAAATACACTTTGACTTAAGTAACAATAGGGGCCACCAAACGACGTATAATAACTTTTGACTCAAAAACCAGTATTTCTTAGCATGAAAGCTAGCGATTTGCATTTGTATGATTAAAACCCGGCTAAATATGTTAAACATTGCTATCACTATGAGATTATATGTGTTTAATTGGAAATAGGAATAACTTTTCGGTCATCAAAACTAAACTTTATTTTTCTCGGATCGGTGCGAATGTTACTTACGACATAATGAAAATTTGCTCTTGAATTATACTAAGCCTTTCCTCTTTGTGAAGCCAAGTGAGAAAGTGTAAACATTGAGGAAATTTTGTGTGAAGCCTATATTTTGTAAACAAGTGTCAATTGCGACCTCAGCCTCAGGTATGGTAATTTCTGAAATCAGAAAAATTCCGAAATACAAGGTTAATAAAGATGTTGGATTTCAATCCAAGATGGTGGATCCGAATTCAAGATGGCCACCGGACAGCGAATATATATCTGAAAAACTGCAATATGGGTATCTTTGGTATTGGCGAATAGCAGTTGAAAATCGATGTCCACCGCCATTTTGCAGCCAAATATGGTGGACCCAGTTTCTAGAAGGTGGACTGGAATACGCACCTGGAATCATACAATATAAACAACAGGTGGAAACTAACGATTTCAAATTGGCTAGTCGAAATTCTAGTACTACACAATGTTTGTTATGATTCGCTATGAATGTTTGACAGATCAAATGAGGGATTGATGGATTTTCCTATGTTTCGAGGGGTGCATCGATTAGCTTGAGATCGAAGATAGTACCAGAGCGGAGCAAAAAAGTGGAGCTCATTTCTTCGGGACCTACTAGTCTTAGAGTTACCTCTATGATATAGATATCTATGGAATTAGCTCAAGACAGTTAATTACAGGTGGAAAGGAACTCACGGTTAGTCTTTGTTGGTGAGTGGTTTGTCATTTATGATCATGAAAAGTTCACTATTTTGCTGCCAAAACAAAAAATACGGGTGGATTTGGACAGGTTTGGACCTGTTTCGTACGACTGGAAGGTATATGTCAAAAATACCTTGCCAAATTGATTTCTTACGCAAGTGATCAATATTTGATGTGAATTTCACGAATAAACACGGGCAGCGTATCTTATAGCAAACTTGCCATATGAAATGCTCATAGTTCATTTTAGTAAGCAAACTAACTCTTCTTCTTTCTATGCCATCATGTTATTCCATCCATCCTCGGAATTAGCTTGACTAGTAGAAGTTGAACATAGATGTTCGCTGCCATTATGAAATTAAACGTGTCGGACACAGTTTCGAAATTTCAGCCACCATACAGCGAATACGCAATTGAAACCAGAGTGTTAAAAAATTAATCAATGATTAATGATTAATGGTTAATCATAAGACATTTAGCATGAATTTTAAGAAATTTATCATCAATTTTTAACCGTCATTGTAGTGCTCAATCAATTAAGGGTAAATATTATCGAACTTCTCCCTAAGAGAAGAGGTGACAATACGGGGGCGAAAATGAACCACTTTTCTGTCAAACGTAAACCAGCTCCTGATTGGCCGATTTCATGTGCGTAAGATAGAGATAGAGATAGATAAAGATAGAGATAGAGATAGAAATAAAAGAGGAAGAAGCCAATTGTCACCACTTCCTCTTAGACTTCTCCCACAGTGCGATGCTGGTAAAGTACACAACATATAGGGTAGATGTACCAGTTATGGCTATACATTTCTATTATGCTATGGCCATAAGTTATGGGAATTCCATAGGCCGTAATTGGAACCAGGGGTTGAAACAGTAGACGTTTTTTACTACACTCGCTTCGTTGTCGTGCGCGACATTCTGTTTGTATTCGTACACTCATGCTCTACCGTCGTCTCTCTCACAAAACGGTAGAATAACATTCGATCAAAAAGAAAATTATCAAATAACTATCATATGACATGTGTGATTTCATTCTAGCCCGACCAACCATTTTGTTAAATTTCTTTAATTTTTGATATACATTCATAACAAAAATCGATAGCGATCGTCACCATTTAATGAATAAATGTAAAGATACTAAAAGCCTGACCGTGAATCATTTATAAACATCTTTATCAAAATGTTGCTACTAATCGTTACTTATGTAAAAATATCGATTCGTGTTGCCAGATCAAAATATCGATTTCTCTTGTCAGATCAAAATAACAATACATGGTACTGATATTTTTGGGATTTTTTTTTTATCTGCCTAATTGCTAGGTTTCGATCCCGTGCCATCTAAGGTGTACTGATTTCTTTGTTGGTAGCTAATCCTCGGATCTACAGCTGTTGTTGATGAGCTTCTTAACGACTGGCAATCACACTCTAGTATATGGTGTTTTGAAATTTATGTACATCTTTTCAAGCATGAATTCAAAATTTATTTGTCATATCCATAACCAAAGTATCAAATTCCCTCATCCGGTTCAAAATGCCGATAATTCTACCACGCTTGCTATCGCTGATTCTTAAGAAATGGCCGAGAGCGTATCGACGTAAACTTAAAGAACTATAATGGCAAACATTTGTATCATCGTGGCCATCGATCAATCTTCCCATTAATTTTCCAGCAGATCATGCTTCTCTCGATGAAGAACCAAATTTGTCGATAACTAATATAAACATTGCCATCTGTCATCTAGTGCGTATCAAACTCTCTTTACCCAGCGATGCAAATCGATAGCAAGGAGATTATAAATGTGCATCGATGGCAATCTTTATTGTTCTTTGCCAAAGTTCAACGCTACGATGGTATCAGTATTCAAATATTTTTAGATGAATATTTATAAAGAAAACTATAGTCCTTGCGACACATCGAAATTAGAAGAAATTTAGTATGGCAACTTTATAGATTACTATCATGCAACCGATAAAAAAATTATCTTAAATGTAAGTATCGATCAATAAAGGTTTTTAAATATATTCATCGAAATCAAAGAATCTTGAAAGTAAAGAATTACCGACATTAATCTTTATTTTTGTATAAAGAACTTTGAAGAAGTTTCACGAATGGTTGGTCGGGAGTTTCTCAATTTGGTGTAAATTAAACTATTTCTGATCAGAAATGTTATTACTAGGACATCATTACTTGATATTTTCAGAATTTACACAAGCACAACATCAGCAGCTCTAATTATGAGAAAAACTAAAATACATACATTAGTGACGGTCTTCGGCGGCAGTTTCGTTTGACAGAGCCAGTCATATGACATTTTAGTTTGGTACTGTACTATGATAGTTTGTCTTGCAAATATCTGAGGCAAAGGCAGTCGATAATCACAGAAAATGTGCCGACTACCGTGACCGCTTATAAGACTGATTGTAACACACCATAATAGGAACGCATAACCTAAAAATGAATTGTTGTGAAGATACGTTGTAGCTGCTCTCCAAAACACTTGAGAATGACGAATTAACGAAATCCATCCAGCATGATGGATGGTTGTATAATACCTAACTGGATTAGTACTACATTTTTCACTCACGATCCGATGCATAATCGTCGATGGATGATGGTGGAGAGCAGTTAAGTATTTGATTTTCAATTATTCACCACAACCACCATCGTCCTCCTATCCGTCAGAGCAGAGCAGATTCCGCTGCGATAGAAGCGCCATCCCGCCAAAAGTGGGTGACGAGTGCATATAAAGGTAAATGATTCTAGATTCCCCTTTTTTATGACATAACAGATGATGCTACTTGAAGATAATGTGTGCCTGGGACCGACTTTTTCAACGCTGCTATTACTCGTCGCTCCCTATCGTCCATCGTTCGTTTTCTCACGGCGATAGGTAGGTAGCTACATATAGCTATGTGCGAGGTGTACCATCCCAGCGAGCATCACCGGAATATGGTAGGTATCGAGGAGAGTGTTCCGCTACCCCGAGGATTCGAGGAGGTAAAAAACTTCATCTGGGGAGAGCACAAGAGTCCGAAACCCATTGGGGGAAATTGTTATGTTTTGTGAAAAAGCGAGCACTCTTGTCTCGAGTCGCACGTTCTGCTGGCTGACGTCCGGCGTCGGTGGACAGCCGAAGTGGGTGCCGGCGGATGGATGCTTTTATGGTTCGCTGGGTTCGATTTTGGTCCTGCTCTTGTGCGGCAAGATTTCTGTCGAAGAGAACAATCTTAGTTTTCTTTTTCCTATCGCTCTCATCCCCGTACTTCGTCAATTCAAGGGACAATGGAAGAAGGAGTTGCGAGCGAGTGGCTTGACGACGACAAGAAAATCACTTTTGGAATTACGGTCGAGTTTGCTACTGTAGACTGAATACGGCACGAAAGGAAAGGATGTGCTTCAACAAAAGAGTGATTTGTACCGATAGAATTTTAATTTTGCTGAAAGCTTCCGTTGTTTCAGTGCGGCGGGTGGCCTCCCGCGGGATGAGTGCCTTCCGATAATGATTTGGACTAGGTTTTCTGCGCCTTTCTTTTCAGGTTTCGTTTACCGTTCTTACAAAGAAGGGTATACATATCGCTTGGAAAACCGACTTTCGATCCGAGGCCCGGAGGACCGAGTGTCACATGCCATACGACTCAGCTCGACGAGATCGGAAACAAAAATTTAAAAGACGTTTTTCTCAAAATATTTATAGAATCGGTCAACTGGTTCCGGAGATATGCATGGAACAACATCCGAAAAACACGGATTTAGGGAACTAAGTCATAAGAAGGGTCCGGTTTTAGGTGAATTACTTCGTTTTTTTTTCATTATTCTGGCCGTTGAATGCTGGGTGAACACCTGTAGTTTTGTTTTCCAATTATCGGCTTTCAAGAGGATTAAGCCTGCTCTTGTTGTGCTCTATTTGATGATGACAGTTTTCTCAACAACTTTGTCTCAGGCGTCCTTTCGATCGGAAATGCCGTTTTCGTACTACATCTTTTTTTTTAATTTTAAATACGCCATTTGGAATATTTTACAAGATCCAAAATATCCGAATTTTAGTAAAACTGTGAATCATTGCCGATAACAAACAATTAGGCAAAGTTCCATACAAATCAATGAAGGTCAGCTGCGGAGCTGTCTCTTCTTCTTATTTTTATTCTTCATTACTTCGCCAAATGAGAAGACAAGCTGACCAATGCATGAGGCCCTAAGTAACATTGACAGATTATCTTCGTCGATTTTATCTTTGCATCCACACGGCCATGTTAAGATATTCTCAGTTATTTTCAGCACACAGATCAATGAGAGAAGCTAGCTTCTAATATGACAAATACGACAAGAAACGGTTATGTACTCAAGTTATTAACGAAAAGGAAAGCTTGAGCTTGAGCTTGATTGACCGCCCACGGTTGCTACTCTGTTATTGCCAGATCAGCTGTAATTACACAGAGAACCAATAGACGATGCTTGGGACTAGCAATCATCCTCAATGTGTAAAAACTGGTGATCTTAAATTAGGCAATACCAGCGCCGGCCGCGCCCGAACACAGGTCAAGAAAGGAATGGGAAGGATTGTGTTGACATGACACTCGCTTTGATGGAAGCCGAGAACACCTCTGTACTTCCACGAGGAATCACTGGGATGTTGGATAAGAGGGTTGGGTTTGCAGCAGGGTTCGTTTTGGTAAACGATAAGCTGAATTGATGTCCTAACGATCATATAACGCGAAGGAGCTTGGGACTAAACCCACGGTCTTCTGCTCAGTAAGCAAAAACGTTTGCCACTAGGCAGACGAGCACCTTTTTAATCACCGAGTTGCTGTTATTACCGTGTAGCCATATTAACAAATAAAACGATTGACGAATCTTGAATGTGGATGGGCCTGAGCTTAGACTCATGATGTTCTGCTCAGTAAGCAAAAACGGTTGCTTTAAGGCCACCGAGCCCCTCATATCACATAATACCGTTGCTCAAATTTGTGTATCCATTCAAACCCGGAACCAACGACAACAACGAGTTTCGCAAAATACACGATACACAAGCGATTTTACCATAAATCTCTTTGATATGTAAGGACCTGGGACCGCGTTTTTCTGCTCAGTAAGTAGACCACTGTAACCGACGATCTTTCAAATCCGAAAACTAAAAACTACGAAAAAGTACTTAGGCCTTCATTAAGTTCCACTTTCACGTGACGTTCAATGACAGGGTCCTATCCAGGATTATATCTGAAAAATCCAAATCTGGCCAACGCCCACCCTAAACCTAAACCTGTTCTAATCCACCTGAAATGACTAACGAATGGAAGACTTTGACTACCCAGCCATGCAATAGTCTCATTCCGTGTCTTATGGTAACTTGATGATTCTATTGCGCTCATCTTTTGGCACCACCCAGGGGAGACTTGGTCCTGTACCCAATGCTTAACTTATCTCCATTCCACTCAGCTACTCGCAATTTCTTGTGATATAGTGGGCGGAATATTATTATATGAGACAATTCAATGCAGACGTCTTTCCAAATTTGGCAGATCGACAGGTAATCGGTGAGTTACCACGATAGTTGCTATTCAACAACTCGACAACGTCCCATCGTCAACGCCTGCTATGAGAATTTCCCATTGCAGACGCCAACGAAATGATGTCATCGAGCTATCGATCAACTACCTTGGTTATCGCCTGGTACCTTATAGCACGATGCTAGGAGGCGAACCGGAAGAATCGATGAGCTACGTCTCCCCCTCAAGTTATTAACGAAAAGGAAAGTCGATAAAGAGAATCGATCGATGTTACTTACATAGGTCCTAATGTATTTTGAACTTGAAGTTATCTTTGGATCAGCAATATAACAGTAAAAGGCCACCCACACTAGATCCGGAGCTGGCGCGTTGCTGCAAACTGACAGCTAAATCTATTGTCTAACTGTCAAACTTCGTCAACGCAACGCAAACGGTTCTAATGTGGGTGGCCCTTGAGAAATTGTTGCAATATCTCTTTCTCTTTTACGCTACTCTTAACTGGACCCTACACGATTGCATTTATTGACAATAATCGTATTGTCAATACATTCTATATTGCCGTCAATACAACGATATTGACAATATTTCTGTATTCACATCATCAAAACTATTGTCAATAATTTCCCTTCGCGTCAATATACATATTGATAGGTGTGGGGTTCGCTTTATGGAATGTGACGAAGGCATCGTAACAGTTCAAGAGCCAGGAGGAGGGGCGCAAAAATGAGAGTTCGCCATCTAATAAAAAAAACCTGAGTACGGCTCTGATCCTCAGGCCCACCGTTGAGAAAGTAGACAGAATCTGACATGGGCTCCAACCTCCCCATCTTCTTCTTATTATTAATCGCATTTCAAGCTTATTGGTTAGTGCATATTAGCTTATTGCGTGCTCTCAACTTAGTGTTCTAAAATGCACTTCCACAGTTATTAATTGAGAGCTTTCGATGCCAATACCAATACATGAATTTGTATAATACAATGATACTCTATGCCCAGGGAAGTCGAGAAAATATTCAACCCGAAAGATTCCTTACCGTATGCGTGATAATGTTTGCACCATCGTACAAATAAGGTTCCCGTTTCACCTGTGCATACAATGCCTTGGTTTTCTTTGCATGCACGTAACCTATAACCCTTTTTGACGTTTAATTGTCTTTCTCTATCTAGCACACATTGATGAACGGACGGGTTGTTTTCCCACTAATATGTTTCCCCCTTGCTTGCGCTCATTTGATTTAAATGGTGCACTAGTGTGCGTCGATTAAACATCAAAAAACTCTATACCGTAGTAGGCTGTGTATAAAAGAAAATGATTTACTTAATTTGACAGTTGCACCATGACAAAGTGGCAGCGTATTCGTGATTAGTCCCACGCGCAAATGTAGTAAAAAGACATTTCAATCGCCGTGGGAGTGTCCCGGTGGACCGTCAAAAGGGTTTTAGACCGAGAAAAGAAAAGACAACTATCCGTGAAGGTGGCCACAGGTCGTCCGAGGTCAGCTCGGGTTCCGAGGGTTAGTCACGGGATCAGTGACTTTACGGCACGGAAGATCGTAAAGGAAGATTGCGGGGTGAAGTCGAGGGCACGGAAAAAACTCGCATGATTACCAACCGCATCCGGGAGCTACGAGTCGAACGATGCAAGAAAATCTTGAACTTCCTTAAGCGAAAAAATCCGGTAATCCTGTTCACCAAAGAGAGCTTATTTCGATCCCGTATCAAATTCCAGAACCGACCGGTATATTAGTTCTCTTCCGGTAAAAGACGTGATCGATGAGCACAAGAACGTGTATCTGACCAAGCATCTTGCTAGCGTTATGGTGTTTGGATTGGTGGCTTCCGATGGCAAAAAGGTGTTCATTCCAGAAGGTGACAAGGTCAACACGGAGGTCTACATCGGGATTTTAAATAAGTATGTTCTTCCGTGGATCAAAGAACATTACGGTTCGAAGCAAAATGTTGTATTTCAATAAGATGGGGCTCCTAGCCACACCTCGAACCGCACTCTGAAGTGTGGCCGCCATCCAGCCCCGATCTTAATCCGCTGGATTACTCAATATGGCGCGTTATGAAGGCCAAGGCCTGTTATATACGCCACCCGAGTACAGCAAGCCTCAGACAAACATTGACCCGTGCATTCCGGCAGCGCGTGAAGGTCGTAATCGCAGCAAGTGGAAACTCGATCGATGATTAACATAGTTTAAGACTCTGAGAAACATTCCTCCTTTAAATGAATAAAAAAACTCGTAAACGAAATTTTTGAGAATTTTTTAATTTTGACATTGCTCAATGGTGCAAACATTATCACGCATACGGTATGACACATCAAATCACATGAAAATTTAAAATGATGATTCGCAGCTCGGTAGATCTTACATTGTAACGCACCATTGGGAGATAATCTACCCGGCTCAATTTTGCCTTTGTTTCCGAAGGATTCTGAAATATACCTGAATGGAGGTAAAAGTTTAGTAAGTTTTAAAAAAAATGTACCTTCTGCATATTTAAACCACCTAACACACCAATGTTTTTCTCAGTAAAGTGCTAGTCTCAGTAAAAGACTGTTATCGACCATAGAAGCAACACATTTTCCACCAAGAAGAACTTCATTTACTATGAGTGCAGAGAACTCAACCGTCGAGGCGGAGCTGCGTACAATGGGCGCCACTAATCCGTCCTTGTGGATTGCTCTGTTCGACGTGAACCAAGTAGTTCACAGCTCCCAACCGCTACCCACGATGCCCGAATGGAAGTCCGTATGCAACACTGTGCAGGATCTGTACCGCATGTCGATGAAGGATTTCCGAGAGTTCGCCGTAGCTCAAACGCTTACGACTATCATGCATCAACACCAGGTCAAGGAGGAAATCATCAACCGAGTATCGGCAATTCACTCCGGAACGCGCAATGTAACGGAAACGCACGCGCAAACAAGCTCTCCGCAGCTATCTCAAATCCAAAATCAATTGGAAGCACTATCCCATCAAGCGAACGAACTCGTAGATGCATGTGCAAAAATTAACAGCCTTATCGAAGATTTCGGGGGCACCGTTGAGCTTCCCACCAAGGATCAAAGTGAACCATTCCTCATTACTGACGATGTGATAGCAACGATCAAAAGCTTCTTCCGGAACAGTTTCAACACCTTGGATCCAAAGCCGGCGCTCGTGGCCAAAAAATTCGAAATAGATCCGCAGTGGGTCTGTCAGGAGTTTGACAAGGCGAGACACAACTCTCTCCCGAATGTGTCGCCAGCTGTTGTGTTTATCTTGTATTTAATGGTGCGGAGCAAAGTTACCCTGCGACACCACCCACCATTGTACGATATGGCAGATTCAGTCCGATCCGCATATAGAGCGTCCCACCCGGGAACCAACACCTACGACGAAATACGAAGATCACTTTTAGCGAGCAACATCCATCATTTGAACTATTCGTCTGATGGATCTTCGTTCGATTGATTTGTCGGTTTTACCTCTCTCAGCATGGATATGCAAAGTTTGAAATTTGAAATATAAACACCAATATTGGCTACATTTTATGGTATTGTTTTCATCAATGTAAGGAAATTCTTGGAGATTATCAATTGAAGATAGCAATGAATACTGAATGTTCGAAGCATTTTTCAAAACGTTTTATACTTATTTCTTAGGGTTCCAGCACCTGGACCATACTTAATCAGCAATAATGCTTACTCTGCGTGCAATATCATTTATTTGGAGTATTAACCCTTTGTCTGTACCTTGGGGTCAATGCCCAGGCCACTTTGGAAGGCTGTAACTTTATTATTGTTATATATTTTTTTTTAATTATAAAATGTATTTGGACTAGTCTCACTATGTTAATGTGATCGTCAAATCTATGGGTTCCGTAATTTTGATTTTCTCTAAGCTATCTCATTTCGTGATGCACCTTTGTCGTAATACTTCCTTTAACGAACACAAATTTTCTTGCATTACCATGGTCATCTGGGAGGAGGATTGCGTCTAGTGCTTTCCCCAAGAACAGTTCGCTGCCGCCAACTGCCACCCGTACAGTCTTGGGCGTATCCAGCGAGTCATTTTACATATTGCTCGCAATCTCCGACACCGGTGAGAGACCAGCAGCCGGAAAACTTGCTGATTCACGGCAACGTCGGCCACCGAATCACCAACAAAACTCGCGGCGGACACATTATCAGTACGTTCCCGGGCTAATTCACCAACCGGACCGATCTCTCAATAGAACTACACGCGAAAATGTAACTCCGAGAACCGGGACCCCGGGAGGCAATGAAAATCGACAACGAACAATGGAACTGAAGCTGCGTCTTATATGTTGGAGGTTACATTCAATGTCAACCGAGTCACTCAAGGCAAACTTAGGCAAAACACGATATATCACTAAATGATAACTTTATGAACACTTGAAACTAAATTTCAGCACACAAATAAACATTTTTTTTATTAAAGTCACTTTAACACTTTTAGGTCATTCGTGACTTGTCCGGGGGTGAGATTTGAACTCGTGACATTGGCATGAGAGGTATGGATGTTAACCACTACGCCGGGGTCGCCCCTACAAATTAACAAATTGTTTAATTCGCTTACGAAAAATACGCAGCAAAAGAAAAACACGTCAGCTTTCAAGAGCGGCCTACTGCGATCTCTTGTCTGTATCCTAGGGTCAATTTGACCCCAATTTTTTTTTTTTTATTATCGAGATTTTTAGCCGCAGGCTGATTCATCTCCGGTTATTTCATAGAAGAGGGCGTTAGAGGCCCCCCTGAGTAATAGTTACGATAATACAGTAAAGGGTGTCCACGATGAAATTGCCACACACAAAATTGATTCGCAAAATTCGAGTTTTCATCCGATTGCCATCAAATTTTCAGGGATTGAGAAATAACTATTAAACTTCATTTTACCATTTTACTCGTATTTTATTTACAGTCCATACGCAAATGCCCGCACCTTGGCCTTAACCCCGGCCATAAGATTCTGCACAACCTGTGAATCAACCGTTTTTTGCATGTAAACCCATACTTTCTTCAGTTCCTCGACTGTCTTCACTACCTTAGGTCGTTTAAGAAGGTGCTGCTTCATAATCGCCCAGTACTTCTCGATGGGGCGGAGCTCCGGAGTGTTGGGAGGGTTGAACATTTTCGGCACGAAATTGACCTTATTGTCCGCATACCACTTCAGCACGTCCTTGGAGTAGTGGCATGAGGCCAAATCCGGCCAGAAGATTGTTGGGACGTTGTGGGCCTTCAGGAGAGGAAGCAGCCGCTTCTGGAGGCACTCTTTTATGTACACCTGTCCGTTCATCGTGTCCTGGGTCACGAAAGGTGCACTCCGCTTCCCGCACGTGCAGATGGCTTGCCAAACCAGGAATTTCTTCGCAAATTTGGACATCTTCTGAGTGCGGACATGCTCCGGAACGCTGAACTTATCCTTGGCCGTGAAAAACAGGTTGCCGGGGATCTGTTTGAAGTCGGCCTTCACATATGTTTCGTCGTCCATGATGCAGGATTCAACTTTCGTCAGCATGTTGAGGTACAACTTCCTGGCACGGGTTTTGGCGGACTTGTTCTGCTTCTCGTCGGGATTAGGGGCCTTTTGTACCTTGAACGTTCGAAGCCCAGCCTTAGTTTTGGCCTTCTGGACAAAACTTCGGCTTAGGTGCAGCTTCTTAGCCACATCCCTAACGGAGGCGTTCGGATTTCGGTTGAAGGCCCCAACTACGCGGTTGTGATTTTTGGTGTTGTACGGAATACTTTTTCCTTCACTTCTGCGCTTCCGATCGGTGGTCAACCGTTCCTCGAACCGCTTAATCACTCGCGACACCGTGGAATTCGCGATTCCCAACGTTTTAGCGATGGAACGATGCGAGAGATCCTTGTTCTCGTGATGAATGCGCAAGATTTTATCACGCACGAGCTGTTCTTTCGACTCCATTTCCGCGAGTTTTGATCACAGGACTTTAAAACTTGCAGGATGTAAATAATGCACTATGAACTAAATCCACCCAAATTTTCATTAAATTCTACCCAACGGTTAAAAAGTTAGAGCAATTTCATAGTGTGGCAATTTCATCGTGTGGCAATTTCATCGTGGACACCCTTTAATTAGATATTTGGGTTTTTTTTTACGTTGTTTCTGTCGGAAAGCCCGGTCGTTGCCATGTTGAGTATTGTTGTTCGTCTCCAGATCATGTCCGTTGTTGAAAGCAGGGTGTTCATCGTGTGTGGGAGTTGTAGCATTGGTTTGTGGCAGTTTTTCCGGAGCCGTATGGTGTGCTGTCCTTACTTAGATTTTTTTCGGGATCATATTTGGTGATATAATTGAGTGTCTTTTAGGAAACAGATAAGAGCCGATGTGGAGGATTTGTCATTTTGTAAGGCGTTCCTAATGCTATTGGGGATACCATGGAGCTCCCGATGGGACTGGTATGCCGGGCATTCGATGATGGCGTGTTCAACGGAAAGTCGCGTTTGGCAAGTCTCACACAGTGTTCTGAAGTTTCTACTGTCCCCCATGTTGTGTGAGAAACGCGCATGGCCAGTGCGGAGTCTTGAAACTTTTATTTGGTCTTTTAGAATGGGAAGGTCCTCCCATTTATGCGTATCACCTTTGATTTTCCGTATGAAAGGATGTCTAAGACTGCTCCACTCGGCCAAATTACGAACAAGCTGCAACGATGCCTTGACACCTTTACTGATTATGCCACCTCGTGGAAAATCAAAATCAACGCCTCGAAAACCCAAGCGATCATGTTCCTTCACAGACAATCACCAAAACTTAAACCGTCTCCCTCCTGTACCGTAATAATGGATGGTACAAGGGTCGAGTGGTCCACTGATGTTACTTATCTCGGGATGTTGTTCGATGAGAAGCTCCTGTTCCGCTCGCACATAGAGAAAACCCTAGTTAAGTGCTCCGCCTTGGTTAGGTGTTTGTATCCGCTCATTTGCCGCAGATCCCGCCTCTCAAGGCAAAACAAACTGGCTGTTTACAAACAGATCATAGCCCCCGCGATCTTCTATGCCGCCCCGGTGTGGGAATCGTGCGCTCAGACCCACAGGAACAAAATCCAGGTTGCACAGAATAGAGTGTTGAGGATGATCCTAGATCGTCCATTCGACACAAGAATAGCAGACCTCCATCAAGAGGCAGAAATTCCCAAAGTAGATTCCAAAATTGATGATATGACAACTAAATTTATTCAAAAATGCAATCTTTCTGAACATGCTTTAATAAGCAATTTGTACATAGTAGGTTAAGTGTATATAGTAGAGTAAGTTAGTTTTAAGCTGTAAATAGTAGTATTAAGTAGTTTCTCTTCAAATTCTAAAAACAAAACAAACCAATCCCACCAAGGTGGTCGACCGTGTACTAAGTCTAGGACTAATCCTGTAAAACAAATTTTAAATTTTGCCCATACCTAAAGATGAAGAAAGCAATTAAATCACTTAGTAAAAATTTATATGGTAATCGTCCAAGTTAAACTAAAATAAAGATCATTTAAACTAAAAAACTAAAGCTCCACTCGGCCACCCAGGCTGCGCGAACCGTACTTGAAACCCATCGTTTGATGTCCTGTCCGGGGACTTCACGTGTTAGAAAAGGACCGTATCTTCCAGACGCGGCTAGTTGGTCTGCCGTTTCGTTGCCTATGATTCCACAGTGTCCCGGAATCCAAACGAGTACGATGTTGTTATTGATTCTGTTCTGTATCTCTTGAATCCAGGGATGCCTTGCGGTCGGGCTGCATATGGCTGATAGAACGCTGGCGGAGTCGGAAAAAATTACTACTGGACCGGTGGATGGACTAGACGTTGCTAGGGTAATAGCTGCGGCCTCAGCGGAAAAAGCCGAGCAAATATCTGGAAGGCGGTAGTGCTGGAATGAAGTTCCTTCAGTCATGCTTGTGCCTACTCGCCCTTGTGCCTTAGAGCCATCGATGAAACGGATCGTATGGTTAGCGTATTTTATGGTTTGTAGTTTAACAACGGTGTTTCTAAGAGCTGACGAGTTGTCTCCTGCCCGAAATCTGTTTTTAATGGTTTTGTCGTAGCGCACTTGTGGAGCGGCCCAATTTCTAGTCCCGTTCCACTGCAGTAAAGCAACCGGGGGTAGCTCCTGGTTTGATATTTGACGCAGGAGTCGATTAGCCTCGTCAAGGAGATAGACATTTCCGGGGCAGGGAGCGGTTCTCTCTAGAAAGCAAACGGCTCTTTTGCATAGGGCGGTGGTTAGATAGAAGGCGAAAGGCAATTCCCCGACCTCAATGCAAGTGGAGATAGCGGGTGTGGATGGCAGAAGTCCAGAGATAATTCGAAGCGAGCTGTTGTATACTGGACCGAGAATTGTAGCTAGATGATTGGAAGCGTTACAGGTAAGCTCAATTCCGTAGAGGAGCCTGCTGTGGATGATGGCTTTTGCGACTCGCAGTCTTATATCTTGATTGTTGCTGCGATGCTCTTTGGAGAGCGTCTTTAGTAAATTAATCCGCGTTCTACAGTTCTCTTTGACCTCCAGGAAATGGTTTTTGAAGGTAAGGTAGACACCTATGCGTACGCCGAGAATCTTGATTGTCTTCCGGAAAGGAACTGTTTTACCGTTGATAGTGATCGTGCTGGGGATGATACGGTGATTTGAACTGCAGATGTGCGTTACGGCGCTTTTTCCGCGGAGAGTTGAAATCCGGTTGAGCTGGCCCATCTTACTACAGCATTGACCGCCGCTTTAAGCTTCCGTCTCAAGGCCTTCGGTGTTCTGCCCACGGTGACGAGGACAATATCGTCGGCGTATACGAAAGTGTATATATCCTTCGGCAGGTTACGGAAAACCCCGTTCATTGCTACCAAAAAAAGAGTGACGGCGATGACTGAGCCTTGAGGAACCCCCGTTTCTTCTCGGCAAATTTTTGACTTGTGAGCTCCAATACATACTTCGAAGGTCCGGTTGTCGAGGAAATTGTGGACGAATGCCAATATATGTCCCATATACCCCAATCCTGTAACTGTTTGATGATGTTCGGTGTCCAGGTACGATTGTAGGCCTTCGACAGGTCGAGTGTTGCGATTTCTGTGTGTTCCCCTCGCTCTTTGGCGTCATTTAGTAGCTGTCCCAATGTGGCGAAGTAGGTTCCTGTTCCATGACCGGGACGGAAGGCGTGCTGCCAATGGTCAAGGTGGCCGTGGTCCTCCAAGAATTGAATCAGTCTCCGATTTACCATTCTTTCCATGATTTTACTGGTGCAACATGTTAAGTAAATTGGTCTGTAGCTGCTGGGGTCGACTGGATTGCAACCGCTTTTGGGAATTGGCACCACTAGGCTGTGGTTCCATTCTTTAGGTAAGGATTCGTTGAGCCAGATCTTGTAGAGAAGGTGCAGAAAGATTTGCTTCGCTGCTGGGGGCAAGTGTTTTAGACTAGGGTAGCCGAGGCCGTCGGGGCCCGCAGATTTCCCTTTTCCCTTCTCCCTAGCGCATAGTTGAGTTCAACTGGGGAAAAGGAGCGATTGATTTGAAGGCCGCTACGGTCGCTAGGGATCTGCAGTCGTGCTAAGGATTCGTTGGAGACTCCGTGCCGCCTGATAAAATGCTGGTCGTATCTGCCAAGCGAGGAGAGGTTGGCAAAATAGTCAGCAAGCGTGTCTGCTACGATGCTCTGCTCACGAGTGATTGTTCCGTTTGCTCGGATGGCAATACCTGTGGTTCTTCTTTTCCCGCTTAAGGCATTAACAAGACCCCAAATTAAAATCGCCGTATCTTGACAAAATTTCAATGGAATTCTGAAATTTCAAATGCTTTGCCAAAAAGCCAAGGGCAGGGGCAACCCCCTCAACTCAGCCGCAACATATATTTTTTTTTTAGAATTCATATATCTAGAAAAAAAAAAAGTATAATTTTTTAGTTTAACTAGGTAGCTTTTGCCAACTTTTTTTTATGTTTATCTTCCACATTTGTTTGAGTTTCCGAATCAGATTGAAGTTAGATGCATTATTTCAGTACACAGGGTGTTCGGTTCCTTAGCGCAAATAATTTAAGGGGCGATAGAAGATCATATTTGAAGTAAAAAATTGTTCTACGCATATGATCAAATCTCAAAGATTACTGAGTTATTGAACTTTTTCTGTTTTGGTCTATGCTTGCCATAAATTGGCTCTATTGAACAGCTTGGTAAATTTCCTACTAAATAGTGTCATTTCTACTTTAAGTAAGCTGCATTTAGACACATTTTAAGGATAAACGAGTCTAAAACTTGTGTTTTCCTACGGGTTTTTCCCTTATTATTTAAAAAAATACGATATAAAGTGTATTTTTAGTCTAACCAAAAGATACTTCTCAATGCGCTCTACAACTCTCTCTTTGACACCGATTTTCTATCTTGTTTATTTTTGTCGCAATTTCGTACTAAACACATCATGTTGAGTCGTTAATTAAAGGTTGTTTTTTTTTTTTTGTCTATTAATTTATTTGATAAGGCTCAACCGAATTAACTTTACAGAGCCGACGATTCTTGGTCACTATACAATACATCTTAAAATTATAGTCAAAAGGTACAACACAATAAACACTTTATCTTCCGCTATCCAAAAAAGCCTCCTCCATCAGAACTGGATTCGCTTCCAGTAGTTACATTGTATGGCAAATTGTTGTACACCAACGAGGGTCAGAGCGCGTCCATTGCAGCAATGGACGCAAAACGTGGTCAGCACTCACACACTCATCACGAAACGGTTGCTTTCCAAAGTCGACGACGCATCGACCGAAAGAACTGCTGACGAAGAACAATGAGGAGGACCACACAATGGTTGCTGCCGAGACAACAGACGATCGCGTAGCACACATCGAGAGTGGCCTGCTTTTGTCGACAGCTGAGTGAACACTGAATTAACGGTTGTGTAAAACACGAATTCAACCCCACCGTGCGTTGCTGTTGACGTCTGTTTGCAGCGCGCATAGCACACTTGATCGCCACGCGGAGTGGACGGTCTGATAAGTGCGATAAGTGAGACCAAGAAGAAAAATCAAAACAGAAACTTACAGCTTGCAGAAAACAAACATGTGTATTCTCCAGAAGAGCTGGCGGTTTTGCCAACTGTGTGGCAGCGACAGCCCAGCAAGAATATGGTCGCAGGTTCCCCAACCGTCGACAAAAAACAAATCAATAAAATGAGTACTTTTTACTCATATGCAAAAAAGGATGAAGTATTCGTTGAATACTCATTAATGAGTAAAATCGGTTTTACTTATTTCATGAGTTAAGCCACTTTTCTTCAAAATGCGTAAATTTTTACTCATTAATGGGTACTTTGGAGATAGCATGTAGAGTATTCTGAAACAACTCTATGCATGAAAGAGTGAAGGAATGTTATTTCTCCATACGTTTAAACTAGAGATGGCGATCAGATCCAGATCCGTTCAAAAGATCCGGATCAGCGCGGAGAATGAATGATCCATGGTTCATTTTTTATGAGAACCGACTCAGCGGCTCAGTAGAGTTCACTACTCTTTTTCTCTATGTTTTTGGATCGGAAGGATTGAAAACGAGCTGTCAAAAATGATTCTGATCTCTCTCTCTCACTCGCCTTTACATGTTGCTTTGCTTCTATCCGTCTTTCCACATTTGACAACTCTCGTCAGGTAGCCCAGCGGAAACCCGCTGTTGTACCCAATGGTTTTTGATAATACGTTTGAGACGAAGAATATTTCTTAACAAACACTTTTTACAATTTTGATAAAAAATGAATATAAATCGAATACTGGTGTATGTTTTCAAACAGTATTTTTTTTTTCGTTGAACGGATTTCAAATCATTTGGCAAATAAAGCATTCTTCATTTTATTTGAAATCTGATGATGCCGGTGTTATTTACAACGAAATCCAAACGTTTGTTATTACGCCCGCTGGGGTTGCAGAAGTTTATTTGCTGTTTTGCTGATTACTGCTGTCATAATTTTGTTGTTGTGAGTGTGGGCTTTAAGCAAAACAAAATCCTCCAGCTGGAAGACAAAATTACGTCTATTTTCGTAATCTGTGAGTAACTAATTTAAATCATTGGTCATGAAATTAAATCTTTACAAACAATTATGTATTCTAGGAACTAATGGCATAATGTCTGCTCAAGGAGAAGCTTCGAGTGAAATTTGGTATCATTTCACGAAGGAGGCACTGTTCTGCTTTGATAGCAAAAGCCAGTGGTTCGACCAGAAACCTAAAAAGGCATCTTAGAGGCAAACGTCCGACGATTCAGTTTTCGAGAGCAGATAGTCCTGCACCACCAGCAAAATATGAAGAGATTTCAAATCCTGCTGTTGTAAGTACAGGCAAACCCAAGGATGATTTGGATCAATCTCCGGAATCAAGTTCGGCTCCAGTTTCCGCTCGATCTACCTCTCAAACAACGATGTCGAAATTTGTTGACATCGTCAAGCCAATGTCGGTGCAAAAAAGCAGGCTTTTCAACACACAACTGTTGAAAATGATATGTAAGGAATACCACCCGTTTTCAATAGTCGAAGATGATGAGTTTCGTAAATTTGTGAAAACGTGCCCATCATACACGTTGCCAAGCAGAAAGACGTTAACAAACAGCTAACTCCCAACCGTTTACGATGAACTAATCGCTAAAGTTATGAATGATCTGTCGGCTGCTTCGGCTGTTTGTCTAACTTGCGATGGATAGACCAACTCAAACAATGTCGGATTTTATGCTTTAACCGCTCATTTTTTTGGTCAGAATTCACGGCTCCAATCTTACTTGTTGGAGTTTTCCGAGTTCAGTAATAGACATACTGGAGAAAACAATTCTGTTTGGATCACGAATGTCTTGAAAAAGTTTTCAATTCAGAACAAAATTATTGCTTTGGTTACTGATAATGCCGCTAATATGAAGACAGCTGCATCAAAATTGAACATTATTCATCTGTCATGTTTTGCTCACTCCCTCAATTTGATTGTTCAACGCAGCATTGCAAACTCCATCCAGCTGGTGGTAGATAAATGCAAGTCCATCGTACAGTATTTCAAAAAAAAAGCAGTTCTGCGCTGGCTAAGCTTCACGAGAAGGAAAACTTGGCATGAAAGAGATGAAACTACAGCAAGACGTTGCCACTAGATGGAATTCCACTTACGATATGTTGCAACGGCTTCTTATTAACAAAGAAGCTGTTGTATCAACCTTGGCATTGCTGGAATTGAAATGTTTGGAAACACGTGAGTGGGATTTAATTGAAAGAGCTGTCAAGATTTTGGAGATTTTTTACGCCGTTACGGAGGAAATTTCAGCTGAGAAAAATATTTCACTGTCGAAAACTGCAGTCCTAGTCCGAATCATAAGCCAACAAGTAAAACAAAATTTGGGACAGGAACTTCTTGATGTATTAGCCAAGCGGTTTGGTGTCAGGGAAACCAACGAGTTGGTGGGCCTGGCAGTTTTATTGGACCCCAGATTCAAGAAGCAAGGATTCTGCGAAGATTCGAACTGAAATGAGGCGTATCAATCATTAATTGAGAAGATTGGACAAGCTGATCCTGGCAATTCAGATCAGCAGCACATACATATTGAAGGATACAACGAGAAACTATGTCGATCCATAGTTTGGGAGGAATTTGATGCAAAAGTCAATGAATTACAAAGCACCAAGGATCCGTCTGCATCGGCAATCGCCGAAATTGACAAATATTTGGCAGAACCCTACCTTGCCATAACCAAGGATCCCCTGGAGTGGTGGGAGGCAAGAAAATTGCTTTATCCAAGGCTGTATGGTGTAATGCAAGAGCGACTTTGTATTCCGGCGACGTCTGTTCCTGCGAACGAATTTTCTCAAAAGCTGGACAGATTTGTTCCGACAGAAGAAGCTAGCTTTCTCCGAAGAACGTTTCCAAAATTTTGTTCATCAACCATAATTACTAACGGATGCGTTTGTAGATGCGAATTATTAGAGAAATAATAAATGAATAATTGATGACAATAAGTTGTAAATGAATTTTCTGTGCTCAAGGTAGAATCTACGAATAAATTTAAAATGCACTAGGTGTAAGTGATCCGATGATCCGATCAACTGATCCGGATCACCTTTGTGAATGATCTGGTTCTGAACCGTTCACCTAATTGATCTGGTTTGCCCATCTCTAGTTTAAACCAAAATCCCTAAATAAACTTTAAACCACAAGCACCTGCTCGTGCTACATCCGAATGGGCTGAAATTTTCTAAGAGTGGTTTTTCACCTAATGGAACAAATGTGGAGGTTGGCCCATTGAAAAAAAGATACATAAAATGACTCTTATATAAATATGGTATACATTCCGAGGGGGACGACACATCTAAATTTCGTTTCTAGATGCTCAAAAAATCTCACACCAGCGAATTAATCTTCGAAAAATCTTCTCGCACCTACTTGCATCGGGCATAATATTTTGCAGCAAATCTTCGGAATCGTCATCAATCTTCTTTCTATCTACTCAGCGTGCACGCAGCTAGTCACAGCAAAATACAATCTTTCCTGCATCGTAGATAGAGTCGTCCCCCTCGATAAATTCACACCATTGGACATCGATCATGGATTAATTTTGTAAGTTCGTTCTAGTTGAAAAATATGAATTATAACTGTTAGTGTTTGCTACCTGGCAGGATATCCTCAATCGTGCGTGATCTATTGTTCGGTTACTGCTGTTCGGTATGTGTGATGAAATAAGCTTTCGTGATTGTTGAGACATGATTCGTTTTGAGGGAGAGAAGAGATCCCACGATCGCGATCGAATATACATGCAGTGTATCTCAAAATTGATCGTACAGCAGTACTTAAATTTTAGAAAAACGGCTCTAAAAGCACAATTTAAAAGTAACAATTTTGGTTTTATGAGGGTTCTGTAGACCATGATTTAGTCTTGTACAATGCTATAAAACCTCGAAAAAACCTGCAATGTTACTTTGGATCTGTTCAATCACTAGTCACGTTTAAAAAAAATGCGTATATTAATCTTATTTAAAAAAAAGTTGCTGTACGATCAATTTTGAGATACACTATCTACTTGACCAATTAGATTTCGTATTGTTTGGAAAAGTTGACTACTCCTAATGTCTCCGGGATTGATCGTCGATCACAGTGCTTTGTTGTGATGTAAGGGGGTCGGTTTTCTTGTGGCAACCAGTTTTACTTATTGAGCAGAAGAGCACAGATTCTATCTGAGACCCCTTTATATTACCGAGTTGATAGAGTTGCATCCTCACATCATTTTTACCATTATTTTCCAAACAAATTCAGATCTAATTCACACTTCCCACTAATTGAAACATCCTTCGTGTGACAACCGTGGAAATGCAGAGGGATACTCGGTATCTTGTAAGAACGAGAATCTAACTAACAATCCCATCCCGAATGACCGTAACGACTTTGCCAGTGCCGATATTGATTTTGAAAGTACACCGGAGTTTGGATACTGAATATTCAATAGTTATCTCAAACCTCGTTCATTCGGTTTTTGTGCGGATTTGACTGGATCGATCATCAGTACTCGTGCTCACATTGCTTGCTCGTCGTGTTTTATGAGACAGTTGCCTTCGTCGGGTTTGAATGGTTATCCCAAGTAACAATTTTGGTTTTATGAGAGTTCTGTAGATCATGATTTGGACTTGTAGAATGCTACAAAACCTCGATAAAACCTGCAATGTTACTTGGGATAGCATCAACTCGATCATAAATTGTGTGTTCTGAAATGCGGGACTCGGCTGCCTTAGACAGCCGTTTTTGCTTACTGAGCAGAAAATCGTGGGATCAAATCCAGCCCCCATGAAGGTCTTTGGCAAAGTTTTAGCTTAGAGATTTCACGCTAATTTATTGAAGAAAAAAAAAACAATGTTTTTTATGTCTAATCGTTCTCAGCTAGATAGTGTTTATTTTTCCATATCGAGTACGGATTGACGACGACGAAATCGTAGTGGTTGATGAGTTCATGTATTTGAGCTCACTGGTGACCGCCGCCAATGACACCAGCAGAGAAATCCAAAGACGCCGAATTAGTGCTGAATCTAGACTACGAACCCTAGTTTCAAGGAATTTCTCTATCTTTTTTTTTAGTTAATCTCATCGGCTATGTACAATGTTTGAATTATTTCGTGCCGTATATCCGAACTTTTATGGAAAATTGTTGAGTCCCGAGATTCGACTATTGCCCGTTATTTTCCTGTAGCTCCCAAATAGTTTATAAACATCAAGTTCAGTTCCAGCTGTCGTAAGTATTTTGTAGAACATCGGAATGCAGAAGCCGTATTTTTGAAATCAAAGGCGTACCTCAGAAGATTTTATTAAGTTCCCCCTTTTTTAACATTGTATCCCAAAAGCTAATCAACGAATCGATTATTTCCTCTAAAATAATATATCCTCAAAGCAGCCTCCGCATAAACTGTCCATTCATTGACGAAAACGGTTAGCAAATCCCGCCGAAAACAGGAAATCCTACAGTATATCGAATTCCATTCATCCCTTCCATCTGATTGACCACATTGATGAAATCTTCGATAGGTACCCCTCCCCCATTAGAACCAGTCGGGGTTGAAGCAGGGAGAGATTTATAAGTCTTTGCCGGCGCTTTCGCCGTAAGGGTCAGGTCATGATTACATACAACAACCCACTACCACCATCACCACAACCACATCGGTCAGGCAGCGAGATATACGATCCTTTTCTTCCTGGACCCGCCCCGGCCAGCCTCTAGCAGCTGATTTCTGCCTTCGATTTTTCCACAGCTGAAAGTTGATATCGAAATGTATAAGTAGTCAGGGCGCTCCTTTGAATAACATTGTTGCCAACCGCCTCGCATCCTTCTTCATAGAGGCTCAGATGGCTCTGCCACAGCCAACAAGTTGAGAATGAATGAATATTTAAACTTGGCTCTGGTGTCATGAAAGATGCATGGTCGCTCGGACCATGGCCAAACGGACAACGAGAACTCTCTGGGGACGAACATGATGGCTTTGATGACCGAACACATACACATCTACTCTAATGGCGATAGCATTTGCATGGGTAATAAGTTTGTTGGTGCTAGAGAGCCTCTCGAAAGTTAATTTGATTCAAACGTTGCATTTAAATTCATTCACGAATTAGTTTTTGCTTTTTTCTGTATTCCCTTACATACTAAATACTTCAAATGAAAATATAACGTTTACGGGATATGCTTCATATTGGTTGTTAATAATATTGCTTGATTTATCACTCTAATACAAACGCATAAATCAGAGAACCCAAATGAAGAAACTTTTCCGCAACTGGAATCAAAAAGCTCAAATGCTTCGAAAACTTCAGCCACCGGCTGTTGTCGGCCTTAGTCTAGCAGTAGCTCAGTTAGCTGTGGCACACTTAGTGAGTGGCAATGATTTATTGAATTATTTAAATGAGCTTTCGATCGACTTTGCTTGGCTTCGCACAAGCAAGCAACGCAAATAAGAGAAGAGCTGGAAATGTGAATGAAATCACCACTAGCTCACCATAGCCGAGAACATTTTCATACCCATGCTGTGCTGGGCTTATGTCGTCAACTTCCCGGCCCATATGTTCTGTTTTCCCGAACATAGATGTGTGAGTAAAAACTGATAAATAACCTACACGGTAACCGCAAAATACCCAAAAATGACTACAAAGTAAGCATTTTCGAGGGAAACTGGGACTACCCATTACATAAGTAAAATTTTTCCAATTTATGAGTAATTACAACTACAAAAACAAGTAGTAAGTATTCATTTTTGAATAACAAATACTCATAAATGGGTAATATTTTTACTCATTTAATGGGTAGTCCCAGTCTTCCTCGAAAATGCTTACTTTGTAGTCATTATTGGGTATTTTGCGGTTACCGTGTACCGCAGCTACCAAGCAGTGAGGTAGAGAGACCAAGTCAGAACACCACCGAATTGGCAGATGACGTGGAACAGAAACGCACGCCATCACTGGAAACGAGATGAAAATTGCTGGCAGTCTATTATCGTTTTTTTTTCGGATGATTTTTTTTGTTTTGTTTTTGGCACCCGAAGGGGACCTACACGAGTCAAATTAGAATAATATTCAAACTTGTCTGTATTGCTTGGTAATGTACTGCGATATGTGTTAATTTGAATATGTGATGAAGTTTGTTATGATGTTATGATTCGAGTAGTCAACTACCCAAACGGCGCCGGTGGTGTAGTGGTAAGCGTGATTGCCTCTCACCCCAGTAGGCCTGGGTTCAATCCCAGTCGGCGCCGCCGGGATGTTCTGAGGCATAACATCTCTGATCACGCCTTCCTTCGGATGGGAAGTAAAGCCGTTGGTCCCCGGTTCATGAGTTGATGGGTCGATAGGTAGGGTCCAGGTGTGGGAGATGCCTTCCTGGCACGTCGGTAGCATTGGTGCTCAGCACGGAAAACAAGATCGACGGAAAAAACAAACCAAAGGGAAAAAAAAAAAAAAAAAGTAGTCAACTACCCGACCAGAAACGAATAACTAAATTGTAACATAATTATACACAGAAACAAAATCCATCGGCAAAAATACTATATTGATGGTTTAAATTAAATACTCCCGCCAATAGATTTGTGCAGAAACGAAATTCATTTAATTTGACTAATTTTTCTATCGAAACTACTATACCGTTTGAGTCAGCATAGTAGTTTTGACAGAATGGTAGTAAATTTGATTATATTTATAGTCAACTATACTAAAATCATGGTAGATTTAACGGTATTAAGCGTAGTTATACTGAAAATAAGTGTTTTCTGCAAAATAGTATTCCTAACTATTATCTTTGTTTCAGTGTATCAACTCTTGTTATATAATTTTGCTATAGGCTTGCGGTGTAAAACGAATCATCAACGCAATTGAAACAACGATAGCGGCACCGGTTGTGTACTGGTAAGCGTGATTGCCTCTCACCCAAAGTCTTGGGTTCAGTCCCAGTCGGTGCCGTCGGGATTTTCTGAGGCATAAAATCTCTGATCACGCCTTTCTTCAGAAGGGAAGCAAAGCCGTTCGTCCCCGGTCCATGAGTTGATGGGTCAAACAGTAGCTGCGTGGGAGCTGCCTCCTGGCATTTTGTTACAATAAATTTGAAAACAAAATTTAACATTTTTTTAGATCTGGATAGAAGCAAGAATTAAACTTAATTTTTTTATTGTGCTTCAGTTTCGAAAGTTTTTTCCTTTTCGGTGGATTTTTAGAAGTCAGGGGAAAATCAATTGAGGAGGTTGTGCACGCTATATGTAATTCACCCAAAAACACAATTTGCATTTAATGATGGAGCTGTTTGCAATAAAATTTCCGATAAGAAGCAAAGTACATAATCATGAGATTTTTTCTTTTAGAACTGCAAAAAAAGGGTTTTACTTATGCTAGGCTCTGCCCGTTGTAAGGCCTGTATCCACATTAATCGGGTCACCTTCAAATGACTATAACTTTTGAATTATTTCACCTAGGAATGAAAAAATGCGAAACCGAACTTTTTGTCAGTGCGAACCTCAACCTGAGCTGGGTTTTAAAAACAAACGATCAAACTGACGTTTGTCAGAAAACAAGCAGACCCAATCTTGATACCCGATCCAGATTGGAATTAAATAATAAACGAATTCGCTATATGATTGGTGTTTACATTCCATGCTTAGTGTTCAAGATGGAGACGAATGAAAAACACGTACGCGTAATTTAAATCCTGACTTGTCAATACGGGAACTTGCAAAAAACCTAAATCCACTGTTCACGGTGTGCTCAAATCATTTTCGGAACGTTTGACGGTCGAGAGGAAACCGATAAGCATGGTGCCTTCCATTCATTTTGACTAAAAAATGTTTTATGAAATTATGGAATAATAAGATATTATGATGATATTTTGTATGCGTAAGTAGCGAGAAAAGAATGTATAGTTTGTGTTTGACACATAAAACCTGAAAATTTAGCTTTGACAGCAGCGTTGCCAGATATACTGATTTATCGGTATTTATACCGATTTCCAAACTAGATACCGATATACAGATAAGGTTCCTCAGAATACCGATTTTTAAGATTTTATACCGATTTTTTTTTAATGCGTTTATTTTTCCAGGCTCATTTTCTGTAGCTTTGCGGAGCCAATATTCATTGATGAGATTACAAAATTACTTAAAACTAACGTTAGTAAAGCGGGGGCCGATTACTCGCGGCTATCTCGAGGTTGGGGGTGACAAATTGTAACAAATGGATGGCAGGGTAGGGATTGTGAACACAAGGTTTGGAGAGCAATGTGCTCTTGTCTCGAACTAAGCGACACTCTGATGAAAAAGATAAACATGGGGGTACACCGATGGGCAGCTAACAACTTGGGAGAACACAAGATGACACTAACTACTAAATCCTCAGATCCTCAGAAAACACATAAATTAAATTCAAATAGTCGAGATCTCGGCTCGCCAAGACATCTCTAACGGGTATCGCAGGTTGTTTTCCTCGGGCCCAACCGATTTTTTTAATAATCAAAATTATTGTTACCTGGCGCCGCTTGAATTTCAGAGAAAATTTTTGTGAGAGACTTGTATCTGTTTGAATACATCATATTTTTTGAGCCTTCTAAATTCTAAAAAAAATCATCTCTAAAGATGCTTTATACTTGATACTCTTTCCGGTAATTCCTAGAGAATCGAGAAACATAGTTTTATCCGACTTTCCCTGAAATTTTCTTCCACCTTACCTTGCAAGCTTCTTCAGCCTTCGCTCGAATAATTATTTCATCTTCTCCCGCCAGTTTTTTAAACTTTTCCGGAACTTCAAGCATGCTGTCAGATTTTTATTGCGTATTCACACTAGCTGCAGGAACATTTAAGAAGTTCTGAAACTTCAGAAAAGTCCAGACTTTTGTGTTAGTTTCGATAAATTAAGGACAGTTTCAAAAACTTCTCTTACAATTCGAAAACCCGGAAATTTCAGAAAAGTCCAGCGAACTCCAGTGAACGTAAGGAAACATCATAATTATTTTGGAATCTTCACAAGTCCAAAGAACTTCAGGGAAATTGAATGGTTTTCAGGAACTTTAGTGAAGCTCGGAGAACATCAGGACAGATCAATTAATTTCAATGAAAATGCTGAAATTATAAAGTAGTTCCAAGAAACTCAGACAATTTCCGAAAACTTCAGCAATGTCCTGAGGGGCTCATGCAGATTTAGGAAACGGAAGGGAAGTTACATGAACAGTAGAATATTGTAAGAACATTTTATGGGAAGTTCTATGCTTTTTTAATGACAGTGTCGATAACTTTTAAAAATTAAAAAAAAATCTGGAAGATCAAAGAGCTTCAATGCTGATGTTACAATACATTCGAGCAATTTGTGAGTGTACTTAAGAGCTTTCGTAATCTTCAAGAAAGTCCAGAGACCTTCAGAGATGATTAGAGATATTCCGGTAGTCACAGTCCCTAATTTCAGGAAAATTACAAGAACTTTTAAGGAATTTTGGAGGACTCTTAAGTGCATCTCAGGAATGTTCCAAAAACTTGAGGGAAATCAGGGATGTTATATGAATTATTTATTTGTTTCTTTCGACTGTTCCGTAAGCCTTCTGGCTTCTGACTTTCTTCAGATTTTTCTTCTAATCTAACTTAGGAAGTTTCTGTCAGCGTCTCTAGGAAGTTTCTTTCGTCTTCTCCAGAAAATCCAATTAATTCTCACAGAAATTTCTTTCATCTTCTTCTGGAAGTTTGACCATAAGCCAAAGGTTTTTTCGTTCGACTTCTATTGCAAGGTTTTTCCGTGCTTCTTCTAGCTTTTCCTGGAAATGGCTACTATTGAAAATTTACTTCCGATTTCCGAAACTTTTCTGGCTTCCATAGAATGTGACATCCGATTTTTTTTCCGACAGTTTATTTAAATTTTCGCCACAAGTTTCTCAATTCGTGTCTTGGAAGTTTCCCGGATGTTTTTCTAACTTTTCTTAGAACTTTACTCGAACTTCATCCAAGAGAGCTTCTTTCGTCTTTCTCTGGACGTTTTGTCAGCTTCGTTCAGAAGCTAATTCAAACATTCCCCGGAGTTTTCTTCCGGAATTTTTCGACCACAGTTCAAAAGCAAAAAAATTGCTTTGATTAACGGCTTTCTCAGTCCTAAAACACTGCAACGACTACAATGTAATCTGCTCGACATTCCGGCAATCGGTTGTGGCCTTTTTCAAGAGAAAATATTGTTTGTCGTTATTGTCAATTGTTTAGTCGTTGTTGTCGCTGGTTATTTGAATATATATTTTGGTTTCATTTAATGATATTTAATTGAAAAAAAAAAACAATTTCGTTACAATTTCGATCACCATTTGAGGACAACGATAATTTTAAAAATTAAATAAAAAAATTAAAGGGTGTTTTAAGACTGAGAAAGCCGTTAAACAAAGCAATTCCCCCCAAATCCCAGTCGTCACCATTGTTAAAATTTTTGCTTTCTAAGATGGCAAAATATAAAATTAATTAAATAGTACATACCGATAAATACCGATTTTTTAATACCTTCGGTACCGATAAGCTTTAAAACAATTTGGCAACGCTGTTTGACACAGTCACAATGGGCGATTTTCTGATCGCCTCTTCGCGAAGAGTGAAGAGCGAAGAGTGGGTGAGAAAAATGGCAAAATCGCTTATTGCGACTCTCATGTAAAATTGCAGCAAAATTGGCTGGTATTATGTGTCAAACACAAACTTCACAATATTTTCTTGATGTTTACATAAACAAAATATTATCATAACATCTTATTGTTGAGATATACCCAAATCTCTGTGTTCGAACGGTGGCTCGTAAAATAGGAATGTCACCTGGTTTTGCCCAAAAATCAAAACAGCATTTGGGGCTGAAGTCGTGTTAAGTTAAAACAGTTCCAAATCGCAACGACAAACAGAATTTGACAGCAAAATCAAGGCCTCGACGTTTGTTCTGCGAATGTTTGACGAAGTTCGCATTATTCTGGACCATGAAACTTATGTCCTGGAGTATTTCAAGCAGCTTCCAGTGCTGGCTTTCTGTTCTGCTATGGCCAAAAAATGCTACAGCTGGGCATTTCAGAACAAATAAGGCTTCAAAATTCTACAAAAAATACCTTATTCGGCAAGCATTTGCACGTATGGTCGAAAGAGTAAATCTTACTTCACTACAGGCACAATCAACAAGGAGATTTACCAGAAAGAGTGCCTGCAGAAGCGATTGCTACCCTTCACTAAAGCCACAAAGAAAATCCTTGTGGTACGAAGCAAATCAACTGAATATTGTACCAAAAACTGCAAATCCGCCAAATTGTCCAGAGTTACGTCCAGTCAAGAGATATTGGGCTCTGATGAAGCGGAAGCTTTTTGGATAGAAACAAGGAATCAAAGATATCAAACTTCCAACAAATTTCTTCGAAAATGTTATGCACATACTGAATAACTCTATTTTGACTTCGTGAATTTTTAAATCACATCCCATGAATCTGAAATAAACAACTACAATTGAAATATAATGCGAAATTTGTGTTTTACTTATGTTTTGATGTGTCCGGATTATTTTGGATACAGACCTTAAAGGGTGTCCCACATACCCATTGGGTATTTTCTCTTGAAAATATGGGTAGAAATAGTTTAGAGTGTATTGTTTACATTGTATTTTTTACATTGTATTTTTATCGCAGTCAGTTTTTCGAAAGTTGAAAAAAATTGCGTCACCCGAAAAACAATGTCGCGAATTGATTTTGCGCAAGCACTTGGAAAATCCTCAACTCTCTCATCGGAACATCGGAAAACAACTCGGAATCGTGCAGTCAACGGTGAGTCGTGTGATTAAACGTTACTACGAAACTCTGAGCATCGAACGGAAGGAGAAATGCGGTCAGAATGGATGTTCTATTAGTGATCAGGATCACAAGCGTGTCGTGAAAGCGTTTAAGCGAAATCCCAATGCTTCGGTCAGGGATGTGGCCAAAAAGTTGAATCTGTCCAAGTCTTTCGTTCAGCGAGCCTAGCCCCGGGAGAGACTGCATACTTACAAAGTGCCGGCTCCAAATCGTGACGAACGACAAAATACGGCGAGAAAGTCACGGTCCCAGAAACTGTACACCCAGATGCTGACGAAGCCTCATTGTCTCATGGCAGCTTCCGGGACTACTGTTCTTCACCGCCTAGCACAAGTGTGATGTTCCGGAGAAAGTAAGGAAGCAGAAACATATTACAAGTTCTCCGTAAGGTAAGGAGTGACTTGTATGTAGATTACTCCTGCTCCAACAATTATCTTACCTCGATAGCTCCCGAGCTAAAGGCGTCTATCGGGTGTCCACACACTCATAGCTTGACAAGGGTTTTACGAGCAATTACCTAATACAAAACGGTATGATGCGATACAATAAAATTAACGGTAATACAACATACGACAAACAATTTAAGAAGTTTCGGTGTCACGGGGACCTGTGAGGACACAAGCAGCCGCAACATCTTGCTCTCCTACCTATCTTCCCTACCTAAGATAAGATGGAAACTTCAGGGGCGTCTCCCTTCTTCTGCCACTGACTCTGCTCCTATCGCGCAATTAAAGCTTCTTCGGCTAGCTGCTGGTGCGTACAACGTAATTTGAAAGCGTGGTGATTCGATAGCGTCAAATAATTTCAACGCCGAGCTCCTTTCTCTTATGCCTCCTGACGCCGCTGTCCCCGCATTCCACCGGAACGGAGTGAGTGTTGGAGGGTCCTGACCGCTCTCGCCTGATTTTCCGCCGTCGGTTCGATCAAGTACTGCCTCCTGCCTCCACACCGTCAGGAGTGTTTTCTTTTCACTGTAGCACTGTGGTCTGCCTGAAAGCTAGTATCAACTGCTCACGTTCGGATTCGCTGTTGCAGTTGGTCTCCGCACAGACTGATCGCCCGTTCGCACTTGCTCACACTGCTGACACCCGGATGAATCTAGAATAGTAGAAGAAAAAGGCCCTGTGCGGGTACACTGTACACAAACATCATCCTCTCATCGAATGAAACCTCAGACCATTCAAAACAAAAGACTGAAATTGCTTTTTCGAATGATAGTCGCAAACGGATGACAGTTGTTCTGAAATCAGATGATTTTCCTCTCGAATACTGGATGAAACTTGTCATGAGAAGGGATAGGGCCTTCAGTTGAAATGCGTAATGCTCTCTGCAGAATGACTGTCATACTAAATGGAAATGCATATGGTATTGGTTCAGCCCCATAACGCAAATCATTGAAAACGATGATGTAAATAATTCTATCAAACGTCATTTGCTGATCTGAGCTGACAAACGAGGTGGAAGCATATGCATCGCTATCAGAGCTGTTACGAACATAGGTAAAGGATGAAAACCAATGTTTGGCTAATTCGTGGTGGAGGAGGTTTGCTCTACCACGGAAAAATTTTCTACCCTTAATGGAATGGCTTATTATGGCTATTCAGTATAGAAATGTAGATAATCAAATTATAAATCTAATTAAAAGCACTTGCATGTCAAACTATTCTTAAATGTTTGTCCTCGGAGTGTCGTATGTTTTATAGCTAATTTTCAAACGAAAATCATCCTGTATTGAGATGACAGTCATATGGATGTTCATCATCTGACGACGAATTCAACCATAAGAAAATCATCCGAAATTCGAATGCATATTATCAAAGGGCTCGAGCAATGCAATAATCATTCGAAGTATTGCGGATGTTTAGGATCAGTGTACAGCCTATGAGCGAAGACAACAAATCAAAAAGACTGGTAACTTTGCCAGAATTCAAGCGACAGATACAGTAGCGCTGTGCTTGAGTGAAGGTGGAAGCAACGCATAGGAAAATGAGCAAATACACAAACCTTTCGTCTGAGGATGTACTCTTTGCAATCAAATTCGTTCGAAGCATTTACCTTTGAGCGGCAGATGACGCGATTGTACCTGTCTCATAGCTATCGTATGAGAAAATGGAAGAGTTGCCAGTCTTGATTTGTTGTCTTCGTTATGAGCCTATGACCGAGAATGAGAATAGTCCTTCGATTTTACGAAGAAGGCCTTTTTCCACTTGAATGGGTGTTGATCGATCGCTTGTGGGGTTTGTTTTGTTCGCTATCCAAATACGTGTTCAAGCTGCAAAGCGAATTCCAATGAATCGCAATTCTTATTGGAAAAAGATCTCTATTGCCTCCACAAGAATTGGTGTTTTCGTGCCGTGCGAGATTGTTTTTCGTTGCAGTGATTTGTCGACGTGGCAAGGCTGTAAAGTGAACTCGCGGAATCCAACTGGAATTTAGCCTCAATAGATTTACCTTCGCACGTGTGGGTGAATGTCAATAGTGCAAGAATTTATTTTAGCAACTTCGTTTTTTGATGGCAAAGTTGGCATTTTCACTTCAAGTGAATGGAACCGCGACGCCTACGGATCCTACGAGTCGAGATATCACCTGCACGGAGGCCGATGATCTCGTGGTGAGCTGTTTACAGAGGATTAGCAGGCAAACTTCCACTGCTAGCTCCCGGAGAACAGATGGTGCGATTTGATGCTTAGGTTTATTCTAATTTCACTATTTTTCTTTCTTCGTTCGGCTGCTACACGACACGAGTAACTTTTTCAACAGGCGGCTAATGACGAATCATTGTTCTCGCTTTGATAACGCTGCTCCGGATATTCTTATCCCAACCAAGAGCCAGTGCGGCAAACAGCGTTCGGGTAGAACAACATTGCGTTTTGTTTTGTCGGAGTTGCAGTGCTGCCGATATCGTTGGAGTGTAATTTTCAACATTTTGCTGCGGTGACGGGGCTCAACCTCCGCAAAACTGTTACAAACATTCAAAGTTTGCCAAGAAATACATGATTTGGCAAGCGATCTGCTCATGTGGCAAACGGAGTGCTCTTGACTACCGGAACTCAAAACGGGGAGATCTACCTCAAGGAGTGTCTACAGAAGCGTCAGCTTTCTCTGTTGAAGCAACACGAGGGCCCTACGATCTTCTGGTCGGATCTAACTTCGTACCACTATTCAAATGTTGTTCTGGACTGGTATGAAGCCACTTTCGTACCCAAGGACATGAACCCCCAACGCACCGGAACAAAGGCCCATCGAAAAATACTGGGCCATTATGAAGCAGGCACTACGAAAGCATCCCAAGGAGGTCAAATCTCAAGACATGAAGAAAAAGTGGGTTTCCGCAAAGAAGTAGCTGCAGCCAGATGTTGTTCAGAAACTAATGAGTGTAGTTAAGTGTAAGGTGCGAAATAAATATGCCACAAGCTCACTAATGGGTTATATTTTATTGTCTGAAAGTTTGAGGTAATTTTCTACAGCATTTTTTCCGTGATGCAATTTGATGTGAGACACCCTTTATATTGATGTTTCGGGGTAGAAATGCAAGCTCGTGATGTATTGATTCTTTGATTTACATGATATTTTAGATGATGCTTGACGTTCAGCAAGATTTCAAAAGTTTGATGAAAATCAAAAGTTTTACCTATTGGAATCGATACGTAGAGAAAATTCCGATCGATTGATCCTAAAATATTGAAAACCATACTATGGAATAGCCGAGTTATAATCGTTCAAAACCTGACCACTTTTCGTTACATGTTCATTTTTCGTACTCGCAAAGTGTACCCCCATATGGAAACCAAAGACGTAACTAGACCTACGAAAAAAAACAAGAATATAAATGAATGACCCTTTGTGGAACCTTAAGGCCAAGAAAACTGTTGGGGAAGTGAGGGTAAAATGAACACTGCACATTGTTAAGGGCTTGCTATACTCCGTCGATCGTTTACTTCAGCAGGATTTTTATGATTACACCGCTAACAAGCCAATTGTTCAATTCACCCCCAGCTGCCCTATACATTAACGTATTGGCAAATACCTTTTACAAACCAGACATCTCTATTTATGCAAGGCTTATTTTCTTAATGCTACGGAGTACAGTATTCAGGGAGCAAAGGGAAGAAAAATCGGAAATAACAACATCATCTTCAGGTGAAAAGGGCTTTCTGCCAGAAGGCAAGCGCATAGCAGCGAAAGGACCAACCAGTCGCGAAGTATTCTCTTCGCTCTTCATTCCCCTCCTCTGCCGTTCGGAGCTCTCGTTATCTACAGGGAAACATTCTCATCTAGGTAGGTACTTATTTTCCCCGGCCATCCAACCAACTTGTGTCTACGACAGTAAGTAGTATGTGGCTCCGGATCTAGCTGGCAATTGACCATATTTTCAACTGGATAGATGTTTCGCAAAAAAATAGCTAGTCAGCCGGAAGACAATTTCGGACCGGGTGTACCAGGCCTGCAACGATTAGAGTAAATCGAAAATACGGGTGGCACATGGCCAACATGGCATTAACGGGTCGGCATTCGATGGGAAAGGTCGGAAGCGAAAGATGTCGACCCCCTCCCACTCAGGCTAGTCGTATTTAGAGAGGTTCTTGTTACGGTTTTTGTGTGGAAATGTGTCTGCTGGAGTGGGACTCGGGAATGGGGATCTCACTTTAGAAAAGCTTCTAATTAGAGCTGGAAAATAATGTCATTAGGATGCAAATGGCACTGTATTGAAAACATGCGGAGACTTCCGCCTCCAGCTGTTTGGGAAACATTTGTTGCTGCTTGCAGGGTGGTTCAGAATAACTGTCACAGATTTCACAAAGATGCAGTTCTTAAGGGGTAAAATGGGTATATGTTCAAGTATTATAGAAGTACAAAGGCACAATGCTTGGAAAATCCGTACAATACAAGAGCTACAAAATACAAGATACTTATATAAAAAAAAACCGTGCAAGCGTTCAATCGTTATGACCATTTTAAAAAGTGA
The DNA here is from genome assembly GCF_037179485.1 of Ochlerotatus camptorhynchus. Classification (NCBI taxonomy): domain Eukaryota; kingdom Metazoa; phylum Arthropoda; class Insecta; order Diptera; family Culicidae; genus Ochlerotatus; species Ochlerotatus camptorhynchus. The sequence continues at coordinate 441,690 of NW_027040852.1, read as the reverse complement.
CAGTTATTCCGAATCACCCTGTAGTTTGTTTTGACCCGCATGCTTTGCGAAATTCGGTGCGGAAATGGAGAAGGGCAACCAAAATTGAGTGAGTGGTCCGGGTGATCGTATAACTTTGCCTTAATTTGCCCAGATTCCGCAACCGGGTTCCACAACAACTGCCAACAACACATTCCACCCACACTATACATAAGAAGTTTAAATCTCCGGACCTCACACGCAGCAGCCTCCCACTTGCTCATGATTTTCCACTCTTGAGATAAACGGCAGAAGAAAAATAAATCCCTGCCATTGTATGTGCGAGCTTAATTTATCCGTTCAGGTGGAATGGAAGGGATGATGGTTGTTATCTTTTGCGTCTTTTTTTTTTGTTCATGAAATTCGTTCAAAGCAGGTGGGTATTAAAATCAAATTACGTGATAGGTAGCACATTCCGGAAAGTAGATCCCAGCGAATATAGGCTCCGAATTGGATGTTGGATAAAAATGTTACAACAACGAAAACAGCACAATACCTTCTCAAAGCTGTAAGATTTTTCGAAATGTGTTGTTTGTGTATTTCAGTTTCGTGGAATTTCGCCTGGCAAACGTTAGCGCTCGGTCCTGTTCCTTGCTTTTGGGTAGCCTGAATATTCCCCATCGGAAAGTTAAATTTGTCCGTTCTGATTGTTTAGGGTTTTCTTCTTTTCATTTTGATTGTGAATGAAAATCAAATCGATTGAATTTATTAGCTTATGTATGTGTGCTGGAGCGTAACGTGCTTGCTAACGGCTTATGTATCGCCTCTACATATGTGAAAATCGAAGGTGAATGAATTCTCAGCTGTGGCTTTATGGCTGGAAACCCGTTTGCTAAGAAGGTAGAGGAAAGCAGAGTGAAAGTGGAAACACATTTATTGGTAGATGAGATGTTGAATGTTTGCACAGGCATATCGAGGATACCAATTGAATTTATTTGTATATAACATTGAGACTAATTTTAGACATTACATTCATAAGTATACGGATGTAAAAATAGCTGACAACTAACAACTGCTCGATATGTAAACAGAAATAATTTGAAAATATGGCCACACTAGAAATCGATCAAAACTTTGTGTGGACGTTCAGATGGCGATAAACACGAACACCGTAAAAGCAAATCGTTGTTAGCGATCTATCGAAATCGATAATGAAGTTTGGGCAAACTTATTTGCGATCTCGAGTACGTGTCGAGGGCTTTTATTGTTTTAAATGCAGCCCCTTATAATTTCTGGAATCATTTTTAGGCGGTTGCTACATTTTCTTTAAAATTATCGGAAATTTTACTGGAAGTTCTCTTGGAATTCACAACAAAATTTAAATGCAATTCTATTCAGAATAGTCAAAAAGAACTACGATGGAATTACCTTATAGTTCTTCCAAGAGCATCATTAGAATTCTGCTCAGAACTAAATCCATATGGAATCCTCTCAAAACTCTATCGAAGATGTGTGTAAATGTTCTTTTAAATTCTCCTTCAAATTGTTTTCAAAGAATCCTGATGTTTTCTTTTTTTCAAGTCTAAGAGCCTTGAAAACTATAAAATGTCTATAACCTCAATCAATTTTCAAGTCCGCATTGTCCACTTCACTCACTGTTATCAAGACAGCAAGTTGCACCTCTATGTCGGTTACACTATCGACAGTTTGTATACTCGATACAAGCTATACTGCCTATAATCCCATATCAGTCCCATGTGGAAAAAGTAGGCATTGAGAAAATGGTAATCGAAGTTATGAAGTCCAATTTACATGTAAATATTTGATGTTTTTTTTTTTAACTTTACAGAGCCGAGGATTCTTGTTCACTATACTATAGAGCATTTCTAGCTCAAATCGTTAAAAAAAATGTCAATTTTGTCTCGACCCCTTCTGATTTGAATGAAACATTGCTCACGTGTTCGCTGCTACTAATGGTTGCATTTTTCATTTAAATATGATTTTTTCCTCCAGAGTAACTTTTGAAAAGGGCGTATAAAAAAATTGATTATTTTTTATTCAAAAAATCATAACTTGAAAACTATTGATCTGATCAAAACGGCATATGAGAAGAAGTTTTAGGTAATTAAATTATCTTTGCGAAAAAAATACACTGAAAGAAAAAAATTCGTAAATTAGTATTTAAAAAACGTAAAACGATGATTATCTCAAAACACCCCCCCTTCGATCTTTATAATTTTTTAGTTCAAGAAAATTGATGGAATACCCTTGAATTTGGTGAAAAGTGTATGCTGGTAACTTCCTTAAAAAGAAATCTATAATTTTTTTAATTTTTGTTGATTTTTACAAGTTGATGAAAATGCATATTTTTTTGAAAAATAACAATTTATTTGGATTCTACGCATAATTTTCGATAACTTTGCATGTAGGAACTTTTTTCCTAAGTCCAGCCGTTCTCAAGTTAATGCAAATTAAAAAAATATAATTATAACAATTTTCAACATTTTAGGCCATTTTCAAATGTTCGTCGAGATGTCCAGCAACGAGATTTTATTTCATGATTGTATATTAAAAAACAAACAATTCATTCTCAGATATGGTAGCTGTCAGACTTACCCGTTTCTATCAGAGAAGCACGTTGATGTGGTCAAATGAAAGATTTGTTGAGATAAAAAACAGTATATATTTATTATTTTATTTTACAACTCATATTATTTGAATACATTGAATAATTTGGGTGTATCGTTTGAATTAGAGAATATTTTTACTGCAATTTGTTGTTTGAAACTGGAATATAGCCAGGGTGCCTTCCATTCATTTTGACTAAAAAAATGTTTTATGAAATTATAGAATAATAGGATATCATGATGATATTTTGTATGTGTAAGTAATAAGAAAAGATTGTAAAGTTTGTGTTTCACACATCAAACCAGCAAATTTAGCTTTTACAGAGTCACAATGAGCGTTTTTCTGATCGCCTCTTCGCGAAGAGTGAAGAGCGAAGAGTGGGTGAGATAAATTACAAAATCGCTTATTGCGACTCTCATGTGGCAAAATTGGCAGGTATTATGTGTCAAACACAAACTTAACAATCTTTTCTTGTTGTTTACATAATCAAAATATTTTCATTATGTCTTATTATTCCATAATTTCTTAAAACATTTTTTTAGTCAAAATGAATGGAAGGCACCCTGAATATAGCAATGATATTTTCGAGTTCCAGGAATTGGTTTCACTTTCTTAAAAATTGGATCAAATTCCGTGTCAGCCTTTTTGTATTCTTCCGTAGAAACATAACAAAATGACATTTTTGTTTGAAGATCTTCTTTACGACTATTTGCCCAGTCGTACAGTTGTTAAGGGTTCGTTATAGGGTGCTCGTGTTGCTTAGCTAAACTTGCTTTGGTTGCCATTCTCTTAAGGGTACCGCCAATCGCATCACAATGACCTTTGCCGTGTGAAGTTGCAAAAAAATGCCATTCAATTTCTACATTATGCTTATCTTGCTTATCACAAATGCTAGCAAAAAATTTTATGTTTTTGTACTGTGATGCTGCTCCATCTGACATAAAAATACACTTTTGGACTGTTATTTGCAACTTTAAAAATTCTAATCATTTTGAGATAAACAACTGAACTGCTACTGTGTCATGCTTTGAAATTGATTTAGGTGGAGGTTTACAACACTTGAAATTGTTATCCATCGTAAAAAACTACTTGCTTTTTAACTTGAAACACTAAGAGAGATGAACTGAATGGAACAGGTGAAGATCGTCCCAATATATATATATATATATATATATATGTATGTAGCAGAATAATTACAATGTTGACATTATACCTATCTTCATTAGGTACAATTGATTATAGCAAACTTTTTTAAGTGTGAGTGTAAGAAGCCTCCACGGGGTGCCTTTTTATGTAGTTGTGATATCGCGGGATGAGCTCTTAAGGCACAATATGGTATACGTCAGAGAAGTACCTAGAGAATTTATCTCAATTACAGGTTTAATAACATATTTGTTTACCTGGTTATGTTTTGAGCCTATGTTATGACATACACAATTCTATCCAAGTATACAACTAATAGAGGACAGAAAAAAGGCACATGAGTGGGTTTGTTGATTATTTGGGTATATTTGAGAGTATTTATTTATAAACTTGTTTCTTTTCCGCTGCGTCTAAATAGAAACGGGTAAGTCTGACAGCTACCATATTTGAGAATAAATTGTCTGTTTTTTAATATATATTCATGGAAAAACATTTCGTTGCTGGACATCACGACTAACATTTGAAAATGGCCCAAAATGTAGAAAATTATTATAATTATTTTTTTTAAATTGCATTAACTTGAGAACGGCTGGACTTAGGAAAAATATTTTTATATGCAATGTTTTTGAAAATTATGCGTAAAATCCAAATAAATTACTATTTTACTAAAAAATATGCAATTTCACCAACTTGTAAAAACCAACAAAAATTTCAAAAATCATAATTTTTTTTTTAAGAAAGTTACCAGTATACACTCTTCACCAAATATTAGGGCATTTTTTCAGTTTTCTTGAAAAAAAAATTTATAAAGATCGAAGGGGGGGTGTTTTGAGATAATCATCGTTTTACATTTTTTAAATACTAATTTACTAAGTTTTTCTTTCAGTGTATTTTTTTCCGCAAAGATAATTTAACTACCTAAAACTTCTTCTCATATGCCATTTTGATCAGATCAATAGTTTTCAAGTTATGATTTTTTGAAAAAAAAAATAATCCATTTTTTTATACGCCCTTTTCAAAAGTTACTCTGGAGGAAAAAATCATATTTAAATGAGAAATGCAACCATTAGTAGCAGCGAACACGTGAGAAATGTTTCATTCAAATCGGAAACACTCATGACCAACCGGTTTGCGTTTTGGGCTGGAAATGCTCTATATAGAGTCAAAAGGTACAACGCAATAAACACTTTAGCGTCCGCTATCCAAAAAGCCTCCTCCATCAGAACGGGAGCCGCTTCCAAAAATGTTGGGGAACCGAATACCTTCTTCCGCCTTCGGCAGCGTGTGGCTCCTCAACACTTGAAGGGTAATGTATGAGTCGAGTTGGGCGAACAATTAATTCCCATCCATGTCCTGCGGCCAACCTAGTCCTCCCTTCTTATTCACAATAAACAATTACACACGCGAATAGAAAACACTACATTTATTTTAATACACGAAGCATACAAATAACACTAAATTTATTGCACTTATTTTAACATTTAATTTTCACTTAAGCCTAAATACAAACAAAACGAATTAAAACTGCCCGCACGCGCAGTTTCCGATCGCACTCGGTGGTTGGATTGCCTTTTTTCAACTGTGTGAGACAGGTCATCATACAACCGTGATCGCTCCCTTGGGATGTTCTTCTTCAGGTCCTGGATGAGAGTATCTCCCACTCTCTTATCACCGAGGGGGGCGACACATCTAAATCTCAAGCTTAGATGTTTAACAAATCTCCAACTAGCGAATCAATCTTCGAAAAATTTTCTTTCATTTCTCGCATCTACTTGCATCGCGCATCATCTTTTTGCAGGAAATCTTCAGAATCATCATCAATCTTCTTTCTATCTACTCAGCGTGCACGCAGCTAGCCACAGCAAAACACAATCTTTCCTGCATCGTAGACAGAGTCGTCCCCCTCGCTTATCACCGTAACCGTTGTTCGCAAAACTCACCACCGCAGAACCATACGAGTGACGTCAGAGATATCCCACTCTCGATTAATCTACACATCTGCTAGCTGCTAATCGTGTGGAACAATGACGACGGAAGAATCAGTTTCTGCAGCCTATCGTAGCGGACCTACAGCTGATACAGGGTTGTAGTTCGATGGGATGGGATTGATTCTACTCGTAAGCATCCTCACCCATCCTGAAATTCTCCTAATTTCTGAAAATAAACAAAATCCCCTTCGGAAGGAAGGGAAAGGGAAGAATGCTGATCTAATCTGACGACTGTTAATTCGTGGTTGTATCGGAAACCGGCAAGAAACACAACTTTTCCACCGGACGTTTCAACATTCCAGTCGCCGTCTTGAGTGTGACTACACGTACCACTCCATCGTCACCTGGATGAAGCTGTTGAATCCGCCCCATCTTCCATTGCATTGGAGGTTGATTTTCATCGCGTACTACTACCAGTGTTCCTACCTCGACCTTAACCGGTGGCTTCCAGCGCTTGATTCTTCCTTGCAACTGGCTCAAATACTCCCTTTGCCATCATTTCCAGAAGTCTTGCAGCAGCCGCAGCATCAACTGCCAGTGTTTGAGACGATTCATAGGTACATCCTCCAGGTTCGGTTCAGGTAGGGCTTGTAATGAGGAACCAATCAGGAAATGAGCTGGTGTAAGAGGTTCCAAGTCGTTGAGATCATCGGACATTGCTGTGAGTGGTCTCGAGTTGCTCATGCTTCAACTTGGACAAGCAGCATATTGAGATCCTCTGCCGATGCCGTAGTTTCTCCAACGACCTTGAGAACATGATTTTTGGCAGATCGAACAGTCGCCTCCCAAGTCCTCCAAAATGTGGAGCAGAGAATCTTCTCGCAATGGTCCGAACTCCTAATCAGCTTTAAGAACTCCTGCATCTTGCTTTTCGCTCCAACGAAGTTGGTCCCATTGTCGGAATAAATATCCTGACGTTTTCCTCGTCTGCTGATGAAACGACGTAAAGCTTGCAGGAACCGATCAGTGCTCAGGTAATTCACCAGCTCTAAATGAACTGCCTTCGTGCAGAGACACACGAAAATGGCTACGTAAACCTTGCCTACCGGTCGTCGGGGTTCAGGTCTTACGTACAATGGTTCAAAATAATCCACACCGGTCTGCGGCTCGTTGTTATCTCAAAATTGACGAAAATCCATATGGGACTGAAATGCGATTATAAGCCGTATAGGCCATTAAAACTAAGGCTTTTGTGGCCATCTTAAAAAAGGCTTGATACAGATTTTAATTTATGGCACGGTGAGGTATATGATTGAATTTTAAAAATGCATCTATTACTCAATTAAAACTTTTATTATTTTTTCGATGATTCTACTGGAGATATGAACTCAAGAGGTACTCAATAGACTTATTATATTAAATAATGTTTCTTTAAATATTGTATGAGCGTGGTTCAAATCTATAGATTTCAACATTTTATCGCCCACTCTCAAATTAATTAAAAGTACCGTAAACCGGGGGCAAATTGATCACGATTTTTAGTAATATGTGAATATTTTCTTTGCTTGTAGTTTATTTTCAATTCATTTATTTTACAGGTAACAAAACCAAGTAGCTTGATTTGTTAAAAAAAAATTACGTTAGATTTAGATTTTGAACAGTTATTATTCGAAAATTTTAAAATACAGGTATACCTTTATATAATGTAACTGTCACTTTTGACTTCCATCGTCAGACAGATTAATATAACCAGAAGTAATACAAACAAATACACTCTTAGAAATAACTCATTTTACACGTGACGGAATCCGCCTTTAACATAAAATATGAGACGTAAACAAACATGTCATGTAATATTAAGTGCTCCTAGACTGAAAAGTTAGTAGCTCGCCGAAAAGTACGTTTGATTAAGCTATATTTCGCGTCTGTTATGACTTAAATTTATGTCAAAATTGACGCTCGTATATGTCACTCTCAGAGCACCTAAATTTACATGAATTTTTCTAAGTGTGTAGCTAAAGTACAAAACTTTGTATGGGAGCTTACCATCAATTACTGTCATTGGTCCGAAGGTACAGTAGCAGCACCTACCCTACTTGTGTCCCCTAGAGATCGTCAAGTCGACGATGACAGGAGCACATACCATGGTAGAGGTGACAAAAGCTGCAATTTCTAAGCCTACGACTGGATGCATTCCTTCAGATAACAACTTGAGTGCGGTACAATCGATAGAACTGTTTCAAACATATCGTCTGTACATGAGCGAGTCGGTGATCATCTCTTTTTCTCAGAAAAATCTGTTGAAAACCCCTTGTTTCAACAGCGCGGTTTTGCTCGTGTACTCAGTAAACCAGCACGACTGCTTATGTAACGATCAGAGAATAAAAAAGTCACGTAAGCAGTCGGGTCGTGTACTGAGTACAAGGCGAATAATTCATTTTATAGTTCTATAACTAAAACAGATAGAAAGATGTAGTCTTCAGCAAAGTTGTCCAATTGGACAAGACCCGTTCAGTAGTTACTAATTAAAGATACCAGGTGGCGCCAAGTGCAAATTCTTCAGATAGAAGCTTCGTCGTGTACTGGCGAACAATTCCAATTTTAGTTACCAGTTAAGAAAATTCTGCGTTCGAATAGAATACCTATTTATTTACCATATCTTTACTATTTTGAAATTTTGTAAACTTCTATAAAAACCCATCACTTTTATCCAGTTACCACTATTATTGCTTTCAATATACTATAGCCTTTCCTATAAAATTTTCTTTGGCAAGTCACAAAAAAACCGAATAAGTTGCAAAATCATACCCTGAATTTAAAAAAAAAATACTTTGTTGAATTTCTACAGTACTCTAACAACTAGGAAATTCATTAAACTTAATAAAAAGTAGTTTGACGAACTGCTATGCTGCTAGTGGAAACATAATAATCCCATGTGATATATACATATACTGCACACTGGCACCACCCAGTGTATCAATTTCCAACTAAACTAATCACTACTGAACGACACGAAGGCTTAAGACACGAAGCTTCTATCTGGTCTCAATTCTGAAATGTCGACAGAAGAAGTTTATTTGTACCCTGGTGCCACCTAGTGAGTTTATTTGCACAGGCGCCACCTAGTAAGTCAGTTATCAAGTATACTAGGTACTACTACATATATGGGTTTCATCAAACTGAACAACTTTGCTGGAAACATGAATGTTCTATCTGGTCTCGATCTGAAATAAGTTTATTTGCACTCTGGCGCCATCTAGTGAGTCAATTTACTACTAAACTAACCAATTTTGAATGGGTCTTGTCCAATTGAACAACTTTGCTGAAAACATGAAACTTCTATCTAATCATGATCTTGAGATATCAATAGAAGTAGTTTATTTGTATACTGGTTCCTCCTAGTGAATCAAATCCCAACTAAACTAATCACTATTGAATGTGTTCCGTCCAATTGAACAACTTTGCTGCAAACAGTAAACTTCTATCTGGTCTCAATCCTGAGATATAAATTGAAGAAGTTTATTTACACTCTAGTGCCACCTAAGGAGTTAATTGTGAACCAAACTAGATACTACCACACGGGTATTGTTTGACTGAACAATCATGCTCACACTCACACGACCTTATTCGCCGCCGAACGCCAGTTAGATTTAAACTTCTGCTCGTTTTCCATGGATTTATTAGTTTTTTTGAGATTCCGTTTGACCAAGGCCCAATACCTTTCGATAGGGCGGAGTTCTGGACTGTTGGGAGGGTTGTGGTCTTTGGGTACCACAACCACGTTGTTCGCATCGTACCACTCGATTGCCTTTTCCCCATAGTGGCAGCTCGCCAAGTCCGGCCAGAACAGCACAGGTCTATTATGTTGCTTTAGGAATGGTAGCAGTCGCTTTTCCAGGCACTCCTGGACGTAGATCTCTTGATTGATGGCTCCCGTAGTAATGAAAATGCTACTTTTTAGACCACACGTGCTAATGGCCTGCCAGACGAGATATTTTTTCGGGAACTTCGATAGTTTGATGGTTTTGAAAATTTCAGCCACCTTCCCTTTTCCTGATGCGGTATAAAACTCCTGTCCCGGAAGCTGCTTGAAATCCGCCACCTTCACCTTCTTAAACGTCGACAACCCGGCTCGTTTCTTGGCCTGCTGCACAGTAGTATGGGAGACATTGAGCTTGCCAGCTACGTCCCGGATGGAGAGGTTAGGATACCGCTTATATTTCACCGCCATCTTCTTCGTCGTCACTGGCACGTCCAGATTACTATTGTCGCCACTTCCAGGCTTCCTGGCGATCGACAGACGCTTCCCGAACAATTTTAAAACGTTTTTCACGGTCGATTTGGCCACATCCAGCAATTTTGCCAACTTGGCGTGTGAGAACGTTGGATTCTCTTGCTGCGCTAGCAAAATTTTGACACGCTGCTCCTCTTGCTTGGACGTCATTTAGAAAACTGGAGAGCAAACGGTGAAAACTTATCATAGCAACCATTGTATATACACTCAACTTCCAAAATCAGCATTTCAGGTTTTTAATGCATTTTTAACAGAAATAAACCAATTTGAAGTTGACCAATTTTTGCGCGTTCCAGACTTTACGTGACTTTCCTTGGCGCGCCCGCTAGTTTAAGACGAAATAATTTTCAATGTAATTGCGTTGGTGCTGGTGAAGCACGGAAAAGTTAATTTTCGTCCGGGAAAAATTTTCGACATGCACACCGGTGTACGAGGTGTGTATATAAACGGGAAAATGTGCTCCCTCTCTTATAACCTCAAACGTAAGGAGAACATTTTGTGTGACGGGGTCAAGAACAAGCGTTTATTGTGCAAAATGAAGCTGAGCATTAGATAAATTCGTGCACCTGGCGGGAGAGTCGGAAACAGCCGGAAAAGCGGCAACAAGACGGAGAGCAAAAACAGTAAGATACAAAACAACAACATGACGAAGAACAGAGCGGCAACACATGCGCAGGTGCGGTGACCGGAAGTGTACTCTTGGATAGCAAGAACAATGAAACAGCGGGAGTGGTTGAGGTGCTTGAAGAAGATGAGAAAGAAATGGAAGTTGTGGCTCAGAAGCTGTAGAAATCTGTGAGAAATAGAATAGAAAACGATCTAGGGCGAAGTCCAGAAACAGCGTAATTAGTTTCCGTCGAACTAGGACTGCCGTTTTGTTTGATTATAGCGTTGCTGGGATTGCAGTTCAACGTTTCGATCACGTTAAAGACCTCGGTGTCATGTTGGATGAAAAGCTCACATACACTCGCCAGTTCTCAACCACGATCGACAAAGCAAATCGTCTCCTTGGATTCATGTTCAAGATCTCTAAGGAATTCCGTGATCCTCTGTGTTTTAAAGCCCTTTACTGTTCATTGGTACGCTCACTACTGGAATTTGCGTGTGTTGTCTGGAATCCCTACCAATCAGTATCTTCTTTGGAGTGACCCGCTGAATTTACCACCGTATGCTGACCGCTGTCGTTTGCTGGGTTTGGATACTCTTGATCTTGCTTAAGTCTTGCTCGCAGAATATGATGTTCCTGAGTTACTGGTCAAAATTAATCTGTCTGCTCCTGCCTGAACACTCCGTCGGAGAGATGTACATGAAGAAGTACATGCAACCAACTATCATTGGCGTAGCTAGAAAATTTATCTGAAGGGGGCCGTGTGATAAAATCACAGTCCGGATCTTGTAAATGTAAGCATCTCAAACTTAAGAAAATTCTCAGGGTTAGATAATTTCATATATTTTTTAACTAGATTTTTTTATATTGAATATATCACCATCAGTCAAATCTCAGACATAGGAACCAAAATGAAATTCTAGGAGTTTGAATTTTATAATGTTATAAAATTCTAGCTGTTTCAAGGTAAAGTGCACACAGAATAAATTTAATACATTTAGGGCGTAGGAAAATGTTCAAGATACACAATTTTTTGACGCAGGACTACGTCGGTGATTTCTATATGGGCGTACACTTTGTGAAAACTGAAAATTGAACATGTAACGAAACTATGAAAGATTTTGATCGTTAATAACTCAGCTGCTCCTGGACCAATTTCAATAATTTTATCACCAATCGATCAGAAATATTTCTAAGCATCGATGATTTTCAACAAGAAATAATTTAAAAAATGGGAAATGTCAAGCATTGTTAAAAAGCGTAGAAATAACTAACAAATCCAATAATTACGGACATGCATATGCTGCAGATGCACAATTCCTAACATGGTTAATGTTAAAATAAAAATAATTTTGTGATCCTAAACCCATATGTTTTCAAGATTTTGTAACTAATAAAAAAGGATATCTCTGATACAGATTGTAAGCATAAATTCTTCGAATACAAATGTTAATAAAAGTTAACAAATTTAGATCAATTATAAGACTAAGATAAAATTGCAATATCCTTTCTGGACAGTCATTTCATCAAAATTCTAGTACATTAATATTAAAAACAAATAAGACTTTTAATGCTAATAGTAAAGGGTGATACGGTCAAAATTTGGTCAATATCAACTTGACGTATTTCTTTCAATTTTGCATTTCAAAAACCTGAACACCCCTCATTTTGAAGGTGTGTGTGTGTAGAATGTTGCTCCTATTTTGATTTTGGAATTCACTCTTCAGTTGTCAAAATGCCGTCCAAGCAAGAAGAGCAGCGTATCAAAATTTTGCTCGCGCATCGCGAAAATCCGAGCTACTCGCACGCAAAGTTGGCAAAATCGCTAAAAGTTGTCAAATCAACCGTTACAAATGTAATTAAAGTGTTTGGGGAACGTTTGTCGACAGCCAGGAAGTCTGGATCGGGGGGAAATCGAAAACCGGAAGCCGCTGAGACGACAAATAGAGTTGCCGGTAGTTTCAAGCGAAACCCTAACCTCTCTCTCCGAGATGCCGCAAATAAGCTGGGTGTATCGTCTACAACCGTGCATCGAGCCAAAAAACGAGCTGGACTATCGACTTACAAGAAGGTAGTGACTCCAAATCGCGATGATAAACAAAATACGACGGCCAAAGCGCGATCCCGGAGGCTGTACACGACGATGCTGACGAAGTTTGACTGCGTGGTAATGGACGATGAAACCTACGTCAAAGCCGACTACAAGCAGGTTCCGGGACAGGAGTTTTATACGGCAAAAGGAAGGGGAAAGGTAGCAGATGTTTTCAAGCACATGAAACTGTCAAAGTTCGCAAAGAAATATCTGGTTTGGCAAGCCATCTGTACCTGTGGCTTGAAAAGCAGCATTTTCATAGCTTCCGGGACTGTCAACCAAGAAATTTACGTGAAAGAGTGTTTGAATAAACGTCTGCTGCCTTTCCTGAAGAAACACGGTTGTTCCGTACTGTTTTGGCCGGATTTGGCATCTTGCCATTACGGTAAAAAGGCCATGGAGTGGTACGCCGCCAACAACGTGCAGGTGGTTCCCAAGGACAAGAACCCTCCCAACACGCCAGAGCTCCGCCCAATTGAGAAATACTGGGCTATTGTCAAGCGGAACCTAAAGAAGACCAAAAAAACTGCTAAGGGCGAGCAGCAGTTCAAGGCAAACTGGCTTTCTGCGGCGAAGAAGGTGGACAAGGTGGCTGTACAAAATCTGATGGCAGGGGTCAAGCGTAAGGCCCGGCAATTCGGATTTGGAAAAGCGGAAGCCTAACTGAATATTTTTCCTGAATTTTATACTAATTGAACTTGAAAAAGAAATTTAATTTGATTTTTTAAATAAACGATTTCACCGATTTACACGCGTTTTCCCTTGACCAAATTTTGACCGTATCACCCTTTATGTTTGACCTAATCAAAAGTTTAAAAAAAAAACTCCACAAAATAAATGCGTCTTCTAAAAAATGTGGACGAAATTTTGTTCAAAATAAATTCAATGGATTTAAAAAAAATTCGATATCATAGGCTTAGGAAACTTACCTAGACTTACCTAGACTCACAGCATTTCTTGAGAGAAAAAATGTTCGAGATAAGAAAGTAAGAAAAAATTAGGAATCAAAAATTTTGAAAAATTTTGACATGTGGCAAAAATTGTGAATAGTCAGATTATAATTTAATTTCATCAGGTTTTTAAGATACCAGATTTTGAATGTCATGATTCTGATATTTGAAATAAAAAAAGTAATAAAGCATTTATCCGGAACATTTTTTTTTAATTTTCGAACTAACTTACAAAATCAAGATTTAACTATATTTCTAATCGAAAGGAATGAACTCAAAACTTGCATGATTGTGTTCCTGTTTATAACTAGATGGTAATTTAACTTATTTTCTCCAATATAGAGAATGTACAAACATGGCCATAAAATCAAGATTCATCAGTCAAGATTCCATCTGATTCCATTAGCTGGAAAACTTTTGAATACTTCCTGATCAACCTACAACCTACCAAATATCCAGTGAACTTTACTAATATCTTGGACTATATGGAGATCTTTCGAATATTTCGTGATTTCTAGGAAGGATGTTTGAAAGAATATCCTGCAACTTATGCAACGTATCGTGAACATCTACAAAACTTAGGTTATACAAAATTTCCTCAACTTCTACGAAGTTCCCTGAATTTATTCCAAATTCCATATTTTTTCCCATTTCTTTAAATTCTACAAAGATCTCTGAACATCTTTGCACTTCTGGAAAGACACCTAAGACATCAACAAATATTCTTGAACACCTATAAAGCTCCTTGAATTTATGCGAAGTTCCCAGAACCTCCAAGAAGTTCATGGAGCTTTTTTGGAGCAAGATCTCTGAAAAACTGCAACGAAGTTCCCTAAACTGAAGCGAAAATCCCTGAAGTTCTTAGAAGTTTATTGAACTATTTTTAGATCTTTTAAAAAACTCCCTGAACTTTTTCAAAAGTCCTTACACTTATATGAAGTTTCAAGCAGCTCCTCAAAATGCTACGAAATTCGAAAATCTTTTACAAAGTTTGCTGTTGAATTACCACAACTATTCCAAGCCCATGAGGCTAAAAAAATTGAAATTATCTAGAGGTTCCCGATCAATAATGAGCTTCCCTACAATAAAATAATGTTCCTTTAACTTCTACGAAGCTCTTCAAATTTAAATGAATTCTCTACTTCCACGCAGTTTTGAGAACTTTTCCAAGTTCCTTTTTTTCTACGAATGTTTCTGGAGGTCTATAAATTTCCCAGAATTTCTACCAAGTTTACTTAATTTCTACGATCTTCCAGGAACTTCTATTTGAAGTTTTACGAAGTTTCCACAAGTTAAAGAAAAATTCCTGGGCTCATGGTCAATTTGTAGAGCCTGAAGACGTCTTATTGCCATCGATTTGATATAATATAATTTCTCAAAATTGTTTCTTCTAGTCCAGAACATAACAAAAGTAATCAACATAAAGGACTTTAAAACATCTTTGTTGGTGGTCCAATTTTATTAATCACTGTTAAATAGTAGCATTGAACTTAACAAGCTTGACAAAATACCGGTGAGTCAAAAAAAACACCAACAATTCTGCAGGGGGTCTAGATAATTCTGGAGGGGGCTTGGTCCCCCTGGCACTCCCATTAGTTACGCCAATGCCAACTATGCTGCTTTTTCGCCATGATTCATCAATTCAACGAAGTATCTGGCCTATTTGACTTTGACATCAATGTCTCCAACTTTCGTCATCGTTTGCTGTCGGCCAATTTTTAATATTTAATGAGTGACTACATTTAGATTTAAGTGTTTCATTGAGATTACCAAATCAGATGGACTATAATAATAAATCAATAAATTAACACCACCCAATAAACAAATTTAGCTGCAGATCAGGTTGTTAGTTGCGTGAATAATTGCAACTGCCAAGATTTACTCCTTGGAAAATTTAAAGTAGCAGTACTGGTTGTGGTCGCTATATCGTATCACCTTAACTCCATGGGATTGAGGAGGCAGTTCAGAAGAATTTGTCTGTGTTTAACATTCCAATTCCAATAATATTTTCAAAACAATGTTTTAATCAGAAAACAATCACAATATTTGAGCATTCAAAAGAACTCATAGAATTACACATTCAGCTGTATTTAATCTGTTTAAATTCTATTTTAATTCAACACAAACGCAACGCAATTTGCAGTACAAACATGTTCAAAAAAACACGCCCACACATTCGCATAATTAAGACTTTCTTGTGACTTGCGGATTACCAAACAAATTGTGCACCCATAACTCTCATCCCAGCGTACCCCCCAAAAGCCAACGAAACGATAAGAAACATCCACCCTCTACCCTCGACAAAATACACTGAAAGTTTCTATTTTTGAATGCCCAACTCTTCTCGGTCGTGCAAACCACGAACACCTTCGAGTTATTCACAGCCCCTGCGACGACGACGACGACGACGACGTTGAGACTTCGAAATGGAAAATTTACACCACCTTTCCGCCGAATCTGATCTGCTGTTTGGGCTGTTTGCTGGAACTGCTTTATACGCTTCGGTTGCTGTTTTTGTCAACAGAAACTCACAACGTAACCAAGCATATGTTGCGACAACTCTCCACCAACTTCAGTACCCAACGCTACTTTCAGCACCCTCTCGAAGCTTTTTTTTTCTGTGTAGGATGTATTCCACGAAAGATCCACTCTGGTAGGGAAATATGTAGGTACACCACTTCTGTATTCGGAGAAAATGGCATCCTTACACCTACATGTGTCACAGCAGTTTCCAAGGGTTTTTAATTACCTAGACATATTCATTTGACCAAACATGGCAAACGAAATTGTCACCGTGAAGTTGTGGGGTTTATTTTTACGGCGAATGTTTAATTCACATTAAGTTGAAATGTAAATGGTACATAGAAATTTAAGAACTTTTTGATCAAACTTAAATTTACGCCTTTCAAGAATGGTCATGGAAAATTCAAGACGTCCAAAAGGTTACCCTTGTGGGACACACTTTCAACTGATTCATTCTTCCGCCAGAAGATCGCCGAAAACCGAAAACTTTGGTAAATCCTTCCTGGAAACGGTAGACTACAGCTGAAATAAAATAAGCAAGCGAAAAAGGAAAACACAGGTAAAAGGTTAACGGCTTAGCAGAGAGCACAAACAAACCAACGACGACGACGACGACGACTCTGAAAAGCGGTTGGTGCGCGGTAACTTCACTATGCGTCATAGGCGCCAAGTTAGGGGGGCATGTCATTTTTGGCCCCACCAATAATTGTATAGGTGCAGAATATAATTTTACCCTCCGGCATGTTTTTCACACATTTCTCATGATATCCGAAATGTTGGAAAATAAATCCTTAGCTCCATTTTTTTTTAAATGATTCAAGTATAAAATCTCTAACAGTTTTCCAAGTTTTAGAATCATGAAAATGTACCAAAATCTGTTGAAATTTATGGCTGTATAATGAACATTTTTTTTAAATAAAGTTTGGTCATCAATATAACACATCATAAGGGTGATAAGATGCGAAAAAAGCTAATATTAACTACTTAACTTACCGACTTCATAAAAATATTAGTTGGTTACTGCTAAAAAAATTGTCCGAAGAAATCCGCCACGACGAACTCCTGCCATTTTGTAACATCAAATATTTAAAAAAAAAATTGCCCCCCCAATAATTACATCTAGTTGGCGCTTCCGCTATGCGTTGAGGTGATTCTAAGCGTGGGTGGTAAACCGAAATCAGCAAAAATGGAGAAAAGTTTTCACCGAGGTCGTATCGCGACCAAAGGCAACCGTCGGTCGGCACATTTCCAGCCAGCCAGGTGATGAATATCAAAAAATCTCCGAAAGGGGGGACAATAACATCCCGTGAAATATTCAAAGAAAAACCACCAGGTAAACACAAAAGGGCTTCTAATCCCATCATCCAGGTGCGACATGGCAGAGGGTAATTAAATTCATTTTTTTTAATGAATTAGCCAAACGATGCTGCCGTGTACTTTACAGAGGGGAAGGCAAAATTGTCTCAAGGGGAACGTTTAAATTGTGAGCTGACTATGAACATTTCCGCTTACCGCTAAGTTTATCACTTTAGTTTCAATTATTCTCTTTAGTAAAGAAGTAGTCGCAAACTAAGCCAATTTATTTCAGATACGTATTACTGTTTTCCGACTTCTTAATCCTTTAAATTTTAACAATAAACATCACAGAAAACAAACATTGATGCACAATCATCAAACATCAATACATTTTCAAAGTTGAGTTTAGTTTAGTTTAGTTTAGTTTAGTTTAGTTTAGTTTAGTTTAGTTTAGTTTAGTTTAGTTTAGTTTAGTTTAGTTTAGTTTAGTTTAGTTCAGTTTAGTTTAGTTTAGTTTAGTTTAGTTTAGTTTAGTTTAGTTTAGTTTAGTTTAGTTTAGTTTAGTTTAGTTTAGTTTAGTTTAGTTTAGTTTAGTTTAGTTTAGTTTAGTTTAGTTTAGTTTAGTTTAGTTTAGTTTAGTTTAGTTTAGTTTAGTTTAGTTTAGTTTAGTTTAGTTTAGTTTAGTTTAGTTTAGTTTAGTTTAGTTTAGTTTAGTTTAGTTTAGTTTAGTTTAGTTTAGTTTAGTTTAGTTTAGTTTAGTTTAGTTTAGTTTAGTTTAGTTTAGTTTAGTTTAGTTTAGTTTAGTTTAGTTTAGTTTAGTTTAGTTTAGTTTAGTTTAGTTTAGTTTAGTTTAGTTTAGTTTAGTTTAGTTTAGTTTAGTTTAGTTTAGTTTAGTTTAGTTTAGTTTAGTTTAGTTTAGTTTAGTTTAGTTTAGTTTAGTTTAGTTTAGTTTAGTTTAGTTTAGTTTAGTTTAGTTTAGTTTAGTTTAGTTTAGTTTAGTTTAGTTTAGTTTAGTTTAGTTTAGTTTAGTTTAGTTTAGTTTAGTTTAGTTTAGTTTAGTTTAGTTTAGTTTAGTTTAGTTTAGTTTAGTTTAGTTTAGTTTAGTTTAGTTTAGTTTAGTTTAGTTTAGTTTAGTTTAGTTTAGTTTAGTTTAGTTTAGTTTAGTTTAGTTTAGTTTAGTTTAGTTTAGTTTAGTTTAGTTTAGTTTAGTTTAGTTTAGTTTAGTTTAGTTTAGTTTAGTTTAGTTTAGTTTAGTTTAGTTTAGTTTAGTTTAGTTTAGTTTAGTTTAGTTTAGTTTAGTTTAGTTTAGTTTAGTTTAGTTTAGTTTAGTTTAGTTTAGTTTAGTTTAGTTTAGTTTAGTTTAGTTTAGTTTAGTTTAGTTTAGTTTAGTTTAGTTTAGTTTAGTTTAGTTTAGTTTAGTTTAGTTTAGTTTAGTTTAGTTTAGTTTAGTTTAGTTTAGTTTAGTTTAGTTTAGTTTAGTTTAGTTTAGTTTAGTTTAGTTTAGTTTAGTTTAGTTTAGTTTAGTTTAGTTTAGTTTAGTTTAGTTTAGTTTAGTTTAGTTTAGTTTAGTTTAAAGGATGTATTCGATAAAAATGGCACACCGAAAATCTTCTGTAACTTTTGAACCATATGAGCAAAAAATCTGAAAATTTCAGTAGATCTTATTCATAGTGTATTGTTATCATCACCCATGAAAATAATTTGTGCACTTACACTCAAAATCCGGAGGCGTCTCACCGATGGATCGCTAAAATGCTTGGAATTGCAAATAGAACTGTGCCTCGTGTGATAAGAACCGTCAAGGAGCATCTGAGTGCCCGAAGGAAAGAAGGGAATGGTCGTAAAAGTGGTCCAATGGACAGTAAAATGGCCAGGAAAGTGGTGTAACAGTACAAGCACTGTTGTAACAGTACAAGCACTGTCCAAGCTTGGCAATTCGAGATGTCGCTAACAAGTCAGAGGTGTCAATCG
This sequence comes from Ochlerotatus camptorhynchus, assembly GCF_037179485.1. NCBI lineage: Eukaryota > Metazoa > Arthropoda > Insecta > Diptera > Culicidae > Ochlerotatus > Ochlerotatus camptorhynchus. The sequence goes on along the minus strand of NW_027040852.1, from coordinate 422,300 downwards.
GTTTTGTGCAGAAAACCATGAAACGTGCTTGGCTACAAGGTGCAAAAAGCCCCAAACCGGAATGAAAAGCAAAACATCTCTGCGAAAACCCGCGCCCGCAAACTTTACACGAAGTTGCTCACCAAATCGTGTTGCATCGTGATGGATGACAAAACTTACGTCAAGGCGTCAACTTCCTGGGCAAGAATATTTCGTTGCCAAGTTTAAGTTCAATGTTCCGGAGGATGTTCAAAAGATGAAATTATCGAAATTTGCAAAGAAATTCCTGATCTGGCAGGCGATTTGCGGATGTGGTGAAATAAGCGCTCCCTTCATCACTTCCGGAACGATTCGGAAGAGTGCCTTAAGAAGCGTCTCTTGCCATTCATAAGGAAGCACAAAGGATCAACTCTGGTTTGGCCTGGTCTAGCATCCTGCCACCAGGCTTGCTGAAACTCCTCAAACTCACCGGAGGTTTTAAAACACTCTTGTCCTGCGAGTTTAGCCAGCCCTCACCTCGAGTGAGTGGCGGCAAGAATATGGAAGAAGTAAAGCTGGGTTTAGACAGGGCAAGTCAATTGATCAAGCCAGTTGAATTCAACTGACTTGAACGCGAACTGAACGTGTAAACCATGCCATTCAACTGACTTGATCAACTCACTTGAATTGAAAAAGTTGAACCAGGCTAAACTTTTCAAGCCAATTGAATTCAACTGAGTTGATCATTTGACTTGCCTAGTCTAAATCCAGCTTAAACAAAAACTCCTCGAGAGAGAGGGAGGGTGAACTTCAGCGAGGGGATGATTTGACGTGAGGTGCGCTTTTCGAGACTCCGGATGACTTTTTTGTTCGACGCAAGAAGCTCAGAGATCACCCAGAGTAAAGCTGGGTTTAGACTAGGCAAGTCAAATGATCAACTCAGTTGAATTCAATTGGCTTGAAAAGTTGAGCCTGGTTCAACTTTTTTCAATTCAAGTGACTTGATCAAGTCAATTGAATGGCATGGTTTACACGATCAATTCGCGTTCAAGTCAGTTGAATTCAACTGACTTGATCAATTGAGTTGCCCTGTCCAAACCCAGCTTAAGAGTAAGAGCGTAGGATAGAAAACATGAACATGAATAGCAGCAAACTTCGCTCTCATTTTATCCCCTTTCGCTCACAAGCTCTGAAGCTCAGTGGAATGATTTGGCAGTAGGCATTCTACTCCTCAGAAAAATGCTACGCTCGGCTCATTTCAAACTCGCGAGCGAGGCTTCATCAAGCCTGCCTGTCACTACGCTTGAAACGTGTTGGAGTGGTACCGAGCCAACGGAGTCAATTTTCCGCCAAAAGACATGAACTCACCAAATTCACCGGAGCTTCGCCCAATTGAAAAATTCTGGGCAATTATGAAGACAGAACTCCGCAAACATCACAAAACTATTAAAACAGAATTGGAGTTGAAGAAAATTTGGGGAAAACAACAAAAGCACTGGGAAAATCGGTTGTACAAAATTGAATAAAACAAACTGTGTAAATCATAACTCATTGGTAGGTTTTCATTCATTGAAAATTTCAAGAAAATCTGATAATCGGTTTAATTTTGGTGAGTAAATATGTGTGTGCCATTTTTATCGAACACACCCTTTAGTTCAGTTTAGGTAGCTTAGGTTAATTAGAAGATATACACTAGGTGGTGCTAGCGTGCATATCAACTGTATGTGCTTATATTTCATTATCTGGAAACACTCGGCAAATTAATGTCCCTCATATTTGAGTCCCGTTCACTTAGATTCGCAAAAGCTTGGATCACTCATAGAATGAGTAAATTTGTACTCAACTATGAGTAAATGACATTTACTCATATGGGTTATGCCAACTCAAGTGGGATGTCACCGATTTAAGCCAAAATTGGCCAAAATGCTTATTTTGGCATTCTGAACAAATGCCTTTTTTGATTTTGCTCTAAAGTGCCCAGATCCTTCTGGGCTACAACCCTGGATTTTCGAAATTTTTAAAAATTTCAAACTTCAGAAGAGATTACTCCACAACCAAATAAGCAATTCGTGATCTTAGAACGTCAATTTTAAGGTTTTTTAATGTAGATCCTTATAGATGCGCCAAATTGTAAAAAAAATTCTTTTTTCACCATGTTCGGGATTTTTTATTTCTTAATATTTTGGGCTCAAATTTTCACCACACTTTGGAAAACTCTCCTACTTGATGTGTTTCCAAGGGCAAATGGACAAATAGTTTTTGAGATATGAGTAGATGAGCGAGTTGGAGTTTTAAGCTTTTCTGGTGGAAAATCAATACTATTCAATATTTTATTTTTATTTTTTCTTGAATTCCTTTTCAGTTGTGGATGACAGGTGCTACTTGAATAATACCCTTATTTGAGTAATTAATTTATTTTTTACATACAATCTCACGAGAAAGAATGCTTTTTTAATATAGTTATAAAGAAAAATAAACGTTGAACCTTTATTTTTCATTTTTTGAAAACATATTTTCCACTATAGTCCTCTAAATTATTCATCAACAATCAATCTGTTCGATTGGTTGGAGGACACCTCGATTGGTTAGAGGATCTGGGCACTTTAGAGCAAAATCAAAAAAGCGTTTGTTCAGAATGTCAAAATAAGCGTTTTAGCCAATTTTGGCTCAAATCGGTGAAAATCTCCTTACAATAAATAATTCCGATATATTATAAATTTAAAAAATCTGTGAATCCTTTTTGGCGGCGTCATCTGTCATGCTGGCATCTTGCGAGTTCCACGAAGAAAGGGTTCAATTTGCCGACCAGCTGGCGGAATTTTAATAAATTTTGAATTTTGGTACGTTGAAATTTCATCAGAAATAGAACAAACGGTGGTTTATGAATCATTAATCACCAGTACCAGAAACCATCCCAATAACATACTTTGACTATATGTTTTTAGTATTACTTCTACGTGAAGTCAACGATTTACATAGTTGAAGATGCTAATTTCAAATAACAAATAACTGTAGTGGTAATTTTTATACGATAGATGGAGTAGATGAAAGCATAGAGTTGATAGTTCCGTTAGAGTACGGCAGTGTGAAGATTGTATATAGATATTAGAATAGCGAGCTAGGACAACTTTTAAGGAAGGTACAAATCGGTTTTTTCATCTCTCTTTACCAAACTCCCCCTTTGGAGAGGGATGGTGAGGGAGTACTAATCTTCATAATCCCGTAAAAAGTCGAGTAAGAATTGTGAAAAATCAAGGATCATGATTTTTTTCTCGTAAAATGCCACTAAGCTTTGGATCTGGATCTACAAAATGCATTAATATCTCAAATTCATATTTTAAATCAGGAATCTAGTTTTTGACGTAGGACTACGTCTGTGATTTCTATATGGGGGTACACTTTGTAAAAACCAAAAATGGAACATGTAACAAAATTATGAAAGATTTTGAACGTTAATAACTCAGCTGCCCCTTGACCAATTTCAATCATTTTATCACCAATCGATGAGATATATTTCTACGCATCTGTTAAATTTAAGACATTATCATTTTTCAAAATATTATTATTGAAAATTGCACGAATGTGCAACTGTTGCTTTGATAAATAAAATTATATTCGATTGCCTGCAAAACACGATTTCCCTAACACAGGTTTCAAAGTTGAACTCCATCCGGTCTCACCAAACGGTGTTTATTCAATCACCGCGTGGTGAGTGGTAGTGTTCTCCAGTACACAACGAAAGGCTGCCCGCAAGCTACCAAGGCTGGCCTCAACCGCTGATCGGATTCAGGCCCAATCACCGTGTGTGGTGCTGTCCAGTCTTTGGCATCAGCTGCAACAGCAGCAGTGCTTTCAGCGCGTGGCGTTGAACTTTGTTCTCCAGTACACAACGAAAGGCTGCCTGCAAGCAGCGAGCTGCATCCCACATCTATAGAAGGAGGAAGAAGCCGCACCGCTATTGATCGGAATCAGTAGCTCTTCGTGAGTTGCTGTGGGCCATCTATATCAAGTGCGTCATACTAAAGAGAATAAACAGAGATAACCCCGCTCAAATTCCTATTCCTACACAAAACACAAGCTCCTGCTGCAGTTAACAAATAAGATTTATTATATAAGACCACGTAGTCCTACGTCACCATTGCGTACAACCCCATAGGGCTGTCTCTTGTAGTTTTTTTTTTCGAAAATGGATGAATTCTTTTCAAGCATTCGGCAAACAACATTCGACTAAATGGACGGACACCACCAAAACTTATTCTCTACGGCTGTATTGCATCTCATGGGAAGATCTAGAGATCACGTCTGGTCCACAGGCCACTCGGACTAAGGAAATTTAAGGAACCTCAGGAATTCACCAGAATTTCAAGTAATTCCGATACTGCGGCAACTTTTCAAACATTCAATAATTGTAGGACTCTCGAGTTATTAAGGCCTAAAATTGCTTCCAAAACATGCAGCAACTCTGAGAACTTAATAAATAGCTGGAACTTTAGCAAACTATAGAACTCTTTGGATTACTACACACTAAGAAATAACTAATTTTACACGTGACGGAATCTGTCATTGACATAAAACATGAGACGTAAACAAAAAAATCATGTAATATCAAGTGTTCCGAGACTGAAAAGTTCGTTGTTCGACGAAAAGTACGTTTGATTAAGCCATATTTAAGTACGTTTGATTAAGCCATATTTCGCGTCTGTTATGGCTCAAATTTATGTCAAAAAAATTGACGCTCGTATATGTCACTCTCAGAGCACCTAAATTTACATGAACCTTTCTTAGTGTGTAGGAATACCGTAACTCTGAGAATTTACAAAACTTCCACAACTACTGGACTTGTAAATCTACAGAAATATTAAGAACTGTAAAAGCTGTCAGAGCTTCAAAACTTTCTAGATCTCCGGCTACTCTTAAAACTTCGAGGAACTCCGATAATCAGAGAACTTTCAAAACCTGCACAGCATCCACAGCTCTCCAATTCCATGAACGCTAGAAACTCCAACAACTAGTTCAGATCTCCAAGCACTCTCAAAATCCTGGATTTGATACAAGTTCGGAAACATCAAGATCCCCACAAACTTATACAACTTTTGGAACTTGGAACACTCAAAACTCCTGAAGTTTTTAAAGCTCAAATCACAAAAAAAAAACAGTCTACCCAATTGTCGTACATCCAACCAAGGGGGCAAGATAACTTAGGTATATTTGAAAATTTCATCAAATATTTCTTTTTTTTTTATTAATTTATTTGATAAGGCTCAACCGAATTAACTTTACAGAGCCGAGGATTCTTGTTCACTATACAATACATCTTAAAACTATAGTCAAAAGGTACAACACAATAAACATTTTATCTTCCGCTATCCAATAAGCCTTCTCAACCAGAACGGGAGCCACTTACAGAGGTTTCATTGTATGAAAGATTTGCCAACGGGGGTCAGAGCGCTTTCATTGCAGCAATGGACGCAAAACGTGGTCATCACTCACACACTCATCACGAAACGGTTGCTTTCCAAAGTCGGCGACGCATCGACTGAAAGAACTGCTGATGAAGAACAATGAGGAGGACCACACAATGGTTGCTGTCAAGTAAACAGACGATCGCGTTACACACATTGAGAGTGGTCTGCTTATGTCGACAGCCGAGTGAACACTGAAACATATTTCTTAATATTCTCGAAAATATTTAAATATGCTCAAAATCAAATATATGTCAAAGGTAGTGCTTTTTGTGCTGAACAATGTTTGTTCCTTTTGTTTTAAAGTTTAAGTCCAGAAAATGTAAACATCGACAAATACTTTGATATTAATTCAATATGTCGCGCTCCTTGGTTGCCAATATGAACGAGTCATGGGCATCTAAGTATGACAAGGATGAAACCAGTATTGAAGCGACCACTTTTACTTTCCAAACAATTTATATTTTCTTTTTTGCTTCGGGCTGGAATGGCCTGATTCGATTACCAGTTGCTTTACATTTGATTCGCCATACTTTCGACAAGCTTCTTATGGCAGAAACTTTCTCATAAATCTGCAAGCGAATCAAATTACGACAATTACGCCAATCTCTTCGGAGTGTTTGTTTTCTCCTATCTTCAAGATGGAAAATTAATTGGCTGTCACTACTTTATTTCCTTACACTACCAGTACCAAACACTCGGCTGCATCCTGCCCCTCTCGCAAGGACAAATACCACCAGAAGAAGCAACCAAATTCCCATCCATAAAAGAATTTCCTGCCATTGCTATTTTCCATTTATCAAAAATTCATTTCTGTTTTCCCTACACCCAATTGGACGAGCGTGTGCGAAAAAAAAATACACACAAATTTTCCCTGTACACCCCCATTCGTTCTGTTAGCCTGAGATTCAGTTCTGTCAAAATTGATGAGAAATTTAAAAAAAAATCTCATCCGCTCTGACGCTCATTCAATTACGCTCACTCTCTCCCGTTCCATCTCTCTTCAACATAATCGTCCTTGCTCTCTCGAGAAGCTTTCGTGAGATTGCGAGATATGTAAGCACTTGACTGACAATCATCATCGTCATCATCGGGAGGCTCTCCCTGTGAGACAGACAGTTATCAGAGCCCTCCGTCGGTGTTACAATAACAACAACTGCAACAATCTGATGCCCTGAGATTTCCATCTTCGTAGGATTATCCCTCAGTCGGTCACCGGTAGATGGCAATAGTGTTAAGAAAATATATCATTCTGATAGCTTCCAGCACCGAAGTCGAAAATGATAGCATTCTCGAGTGGGATGAGAAGGTTTGTGCTCCTCAAGTTCACCCGCGTGGGGGTCGTTCCACGCCTACTAGACCTCCCGAAAAAATCGTCGCAGAGGGAGTGAGCAGAGGAGGAATAAATCGTCGGAAATCATTCATCTCATCGTTGGACACTCTTCAAAGCGATTGATGACACTCGTAAATTCTCGATCCCGGGGGTTTGTCATTTGAGGGAAGATTTCCGATAGCTGCTCCTACAGTTTTACGACAGCCGCCAAATGGGGGGTCTAATTGATAATATAACTAAACCATCATACATCTGTAGACTACAATGACGATTTCCCTGCCTGCATACGCACTTCGCACTGCTGGTTGTTTGTGTGAGTATGCGTTGCTTGCCACAGTGGAGGTAGCAGTGTGCGTGTGTAATACAAACACAGATGTTTGCAGCAGGTCTAGGGCAACCGTGTGCGTACAGTGTGGCACAAAATATTAAGTACTGTTAGGTAGTAAACGTTATTGTAACCATTGTTTCAAAATTCCATCTCGGTGAGGTATGGTGGAGAGTTTTTTTTAATGCTTGTATTTTTTAATCAAGCCAAGGGGTAGGTCACTCCGCACACCAATCTTGGGTCATATTTTTTGTGCCTCAAGTGTGCCGTAGGTATGCCGATTGTGCCGCTCATAGAGCAAGCTGCGATTGTTTGTAAAATATCCATCCCGGTAGCCCGGTATTTCTGATACCTTAAATATTTTGGATTGAAATCGCAAGGATAAATCGGATTGAGGATGACGCGGGAAGTCGCGGGTGTGCAAAATTTTGGTGTTATGTGTTCATAGGACAATAAAAGTCCTGTATTTTAGTGTATTATTATGTCCTCAAAAGCACACCAGCTGATGTGAAAAGCAACGGTCTATCAGCGGCCGGAAAGAGTTGGAACCTGTGGGGAACATTGTTGGGAACCGACTATAGAAGATGATGAATATGACCTCTGTAGTTTATTTTGTGTGAGTTGGAGCATTATTTGAATTAAGGGTGCTAATGGGGTCTGATAAACTGCCTCTTTCTCTTGAGCCCACTCTAGAACCTCCATTTCGTATTTAGATCTATAAGTGAACTGCTGATCTGACTTCCTCAGTCACTCAAACAATACGTGCTGTTGTGTTTGTGAACAACTGCAATGACAGTTGTCCAGCAGTGCTCCCATTTTATTTACAACAATTCAATGCCTACAAGATTGTGCCAATCTCCTTAAAAGTGAGAGTCAAAATTAAAAAAGATAGGGTTTTGCATGTATAGAAAATGAAAGGTTTTGGTCTAATTCCTCAAGATCACGTTATTCACCGTTTGGACCACTCTGCTACGGTGTAGTAATAATCACGGCTGTGAACTGTTTACTGTGACGGGCGAACAGCGAAACTGGACGGTTGAGGACAGCAACAGGAGCTAATCTAAATGAAGTGAAAAATGGTATTGAAAACAATCTGGGATAACTATAGTGTTGTTGTTCTCACTTCGGTGCCAAGATGGGCTTTGTATTGAAATGTGTTAATTGTTTAAAATGAATAAAGAACGTAAAATGAACTTGGACGTCAACCATGCCGCATTTAGCTCAGAATATTTGGTTTAGAAAAAACTTTTTGAACAGGAGAAAAGCAGCTTGCGCTTCATTAAATAGCAACCAAGTGCCAGGAGGAATGTGAATCCATTCAATATTTTCTATTTTAATATTGCGGGATTGCCAACAGACTACGTAGCATTACGTCAGATTGTTGAGGAAAAACGTCCAGTTTTAGTTTTTGACGTAAGATTACGTTTTTCGGTAACATATTGGGGGTGCAATTTCAAAAAACTAAAATCGACCGCGTTACGAAAAGTGGTCAGGTTTTGACCACTTATAACTCTATCAATAGCGGATGGATTTTAATTCTAAACAACCAATCGATGGGAAATTTTTCAACGAGTCTGCTAAAATCAAGTCCCCGGCAAGGTGACAGATAATCTTAGTTTCACGTACTCACTTGCAAATAGTAGATGTCGCCACACAACGTGAACAAAGGGATTGTCCTTCACCACTGTAATGGTATATCTCTATGGGAAACCAACTTTTTGTTTCACCATGTGTGGATGACAAGCAACAGGCAAGAATGCTATATGAAAAGAGCGAATTGATGATTTTCGTGGTGAAATGAAATAAATCCAAACGAATTGAAACCGATTGATGGAGGTTCATTTTCTTATATAATCGAATGGCAATACAAATAATTTGATATCTTCTATTTTATTTTGCTCTTGAATACAATCAGGCTTCAGATTAATTTATTTGATCATAGTTGTGCGATGAAGGCTTGTGATGAGCCGTATGAATACAAAGAGTTTACTTTCCCGTGTTTCTGTGTTCTTGTGTTCTTGTGTGTTCTTCTGATATTCAAGGTTTCTGAAACGGAACTGCAAATACTCATTTATCTCCACGAACATTTCATCGCTGGGAAATTTTTCGAACGGCTTGAAAATAGCATCCTATAAGCATTCATCAACATGTTTTTTTGTAACTATAAGGACATTTTTTGGAGCAGAATGCAGTGGACAATCATCGCAATATATTGATAAAATTGGGCATGAATTTTTATTTGAAACTCCGGCTTGAGGAATATTCCAAGGAGGCATTAAGAACTCCATCTGCAAAAAAAAATATAAATTTATTTTATTTTGCGGTGAGTAGCTATGTGTGAAGACGAACATTTTGTAAATCCATTTAAAATTGAAAAATGAATAAAATTATATTATCTAAATCATATAAGGGTCTCACAAAAAATATTCATAATAATAAATTTAAGTGATTGTCTTTTGTTACACACATCCGTATCATTAACGTAATTCCTTACCTAACTCAAAGCCTCAAGAAACAGACGAGTCAATAAGTTTGTATGTTCTATTATTAAGTTACACAGTTATGGGAATAGTGACAATGACTATTCTAATACCATGAAGAACATTGGAAAATGTAGTGATCATATAAGTGAAGTGGTTGTTACTCAGAATTTTCCAAAATATCAGCTAAAATTGAGTTGTGACGAATGATCGTCGAAAATTTAGAAAAATTGAACAATATATCACATATTTAGCTTGAATGCATTTAAGGCCTTCGACAGACGGACAAAGTACGCTTTGTACTCTTTTAAGCTTGCAGCTCAAATTACTCATTTTGCAGTACTAGCTGCGCATAATTAGTATGCTCTTACTCACTGAAAACCCATTCTTTTTTGTTCATCATCGACGATAATAGCAATAACATCGAAAACACCGAAAGTATCCATGATCAATTCTCATTTGTTCCAATAAATTCGATGACAATCATATAATTTCGTTTCACAAATCATAGGTTTAAGCTTTTGGTTCCGTACTGGTCAAATACATATGCTGCAACAAATAAAAAAAAAGTTTCATAAACCGATTATTGTGCATACTACTGAAAATCAAAACGACATTTCTTGCTGGCATCACTCGAGTTCCTATGTCACTAATGTTAAGTTTTACGTTGGACGTCGCGTGTCCCTTTTGGTTGGCACGCGGTAATGAGATGAATTTGAAACAGTAATTTTATTTACTGTACATCATTTCCAAATTTGCCCTATTCAGATAACACTTCTGAAATTTGTAAGTTTGACAGAACCACGAGCACCAAATTGTCGGGTAGTCATGTTGCCCCCGAGTTAGCTAAAATAAACACTTTTTCAATTTTCAATAGGTCGCTATTGAACATCACACAAAGGTCTAACTGTTGCAATGATGATCAAAAGCATCACCGATTGCCTGCAAAAAGCGCTTTCCCCAACACAGATTTCAAAATCGAATTCCATCCAGTCTCGCCGAACGGTGCATATTCAATCACCGTGTGTGGTGGTGTCCGGTCGGTCGTCTGACCAGCAGCAGCAGCAGCAGCAGTGCTTTCGACGCGTAGCGTTGAGCATTATTCTCCAGTACACGACGAAAGGCTGCCCGCAAGCAGCGAGCTGCAGCCCACATGAGCGTTCATTAACTGAAGAAGGAGGAAGAAGCCGCACCGGTACTGATTGGATTCAGTAGCTCTTCGTAAGTCGCTGTGGACCATCTATGCCAAGCGCGTCACTCTCATTCCAAACAACATACAGCTCGCCAGCCTCATTTGTGTTGAACACCCTAATAGCTCAGCATTACTCAACCATCACGACAAAACGGTCCTTTTCAGGAGTACCATAAATTTATAGAAGAGTATTTTCTGGACATTTGTCAAGGTCATAAATCAAAAGACGGTTCCCATAAGTTTAAATCTAACATACCATGTATTTTTAATGCAACATTGGGGGAGCAATTTCAAAAACCAAAGTTGGTTGTCGCATGAAAGTGGTCTGATTTAGATCCAGAATTAGATTCTTAATACGCCAATCGCTAGGAAATTTTTCCACGAATCTGTTAAAATTAAGATTTTATCAATTTTCAAAAGCTTACTAAGCATCAGATTGCGGTGTTGCTAGTGATTTAGAATGCTTTGTTGATTATTCATGAACTCTTGATCGCTGGGAATGCTTGTGATTATTTGAAGTGGACAAAAAGGTGGACAAAGAGGTGAACGCCTAAGTTTTGACGTAGGACTACGTCTTTGATTTCTATATGGGGGTACACTTTGTGAAAACCAAAAATGGAACATGTAACAAATTAAGAAAAATTTTGAACGTTAATAACTCAGCTGCCCCTGGTCCAATTTCAATAATTTTATCACCAATCGATCAGAAATATGGCTACGCATCGATAACAATGCTTCTGAATGTTGATTTTCAACAAGAAACTATTGAAAAACTGGTAAATGTCCAGCATTGTCCAAAAGCGTCGAGTCAACTAGCAAATCCACCAATTACCTACATGCATATGCTGCTTCCCTAGCACAGTCGTCAGAGAGTAGTAAGTAGACGAAACAAGTCGAAGTGGCATTCGCCTCCGATCCTCGGGCACGTTCAAATAGGGAGGATGGCATTGCATAATATTTTGCACACTCATCGCCATACTCAGAACCACACGCTCCCAACGACCACACAACTGTGTGGTGGTGTTCGGTCGTCGAAATCAGTGTGGCGTTGAAAATTGTTCTCCAGTAACAACGAAAGGTTGCCTGCAAGCAGCGAGCTGCAGAGCCCACATAAGCAACCATCAAAAGAGGAAGAAGCTGCACCGCTATGCTATGGATCGGAATGAGTAGCTCTTCGTGAGTCGTTGCGGGTCGGTCATCTCTGCCAAGCGTGTTACCCTCGCTCCAAACGACATACAGCTCGACAGCCTCATCCGTGTTGAACACCCAGCTCAGAATTACTCAACCATCACTACAAAACGGTCCTTTTCAGGGCCACCAAAAATTTGTTAAACAGTATTGTTTGGACATTTGTCAAGGTCATCAGTTCCCGCAAGCAGTTAGGCTCAACCTAGTCTCTATAGAAGGTGTTGAATTGTAGGCCCGAATGTAGTGATGAGATTAATCATCGTCCGACCATTTTCCAGAACACACTGGTAGGAAGTTTTAAAAATCCAAATAGAATTTGAGAGAAGTGAGAATAATTCGCTTTGGGTGTATATTCAGTCCCCAGAAAAGCAATAAAATCAATTTTGTGAGAAAATTAGCTCTCACGAGCAGGCATGGAAAATCATTTGCATTCATTTCGTGCATTAATTTACATTCATTTGCCCCTAACTTTTTTTCATCAACAGAATTCCGCAAAATGGTGTATGAAGCTTTTGTAGGTTTTGTTATTAGCTACCTGTTTTGCCCGTAACTCAAATCGGTATCTCTTATGCATCACGAATTAGAGCGGGCAGAACTTGTTACTGATTTTCAGTGAGTGTAAAATACATTCACTGAAAAACAATAGTGGCTTCTGTTCGCTCTGTTTCGTCATACACAAGAGGTACGGATTTGAGTTAATAACAAAAGTTGTAGTTAATAACAAAACCTACAAAAGCTTGATACACCATTTTGCGAAATTCTGTTGATGAAAAAAGTTAGGGGCAAATGAATGTAAATGAATGCACGAAATGAATGCAAATGATTTTCCATGCCTGTTTTTGTTGGCCCTTAAAAGGGCCGTTTTATTGCCAAAGTTGGTGATAATTTAACCTCCGAAACCGTGCAGAGTGCGTCTTTCGCTTAAAATCGACATCCATGGCCGCTTATGCTTGCCCGAGCAAAGTCTGAGATCAAATTGAAATCTTAATTTGATGTTGAGATTTCGCTGATAGTGACTACACAGGTTGCTGTCGTTTTGGTCGTTTTAACGGTTAATTATGATTTCAGTTTGATGTTGATATCAAAACTTGATTTTAAATCGCTGTCATTTTGATTCTGGACTTTGCTCGGGTGGCGTGTTTAGAGTAGGTGACAGCATCACGGATCACATTTTCTAGGAACACCTTCAGCACACCATGTTTTCTCGTAGATCAGACCGGAGATACGTTTGACACCGCTACGGCGAACCAGACGACGGATGGCGGTTATCACGAAGAACCTTGCGACACGTCCAGTCATTGTTGTTTGTTAAGTAGAATAATGGACTACACGCTAACTTCTGCTTACTCACCAGGTGAGTCGATCGATCGATCGAGTTGTCAAAAATTGAGTAAACGAGAAATGTCAAACTGAGTAAAAACCACTCAGTCAGCTAAATCATGGACTTGGAAAAAATGCCAGTCATGTCGGAGGAAACCTCATAGGAAATGTTACTCAAAACCGGCTGAAACGCCTTCAGGTAAGTACGAATTGCTTAGAGAAACAGTGTTGAACCATTTTCTGGTCCGGTAGAATGAATCCGGAGCAGGCAATTTCCATTTCCTTGAATAAAAATCAAAACAAAAACCCTCCCCGCAACTGAAAATACCGCCGAGTGGATTTGACTCAGTCTACGTGAAAACGTCGTTTACTCAAAAGTGAGTCAACATAAGGCTACTCAATTTTGAGTAGCCCTACTTGCCACTGAGATGAGTACATTCGACTCAATTTTGAGTTGACCATAATAAGCGTGTACCTAACCTGCCACCACCTTCCTACTGCTGCTAATGCTGCTTCTGCTGCCAGTTTACCACGCCGTCCGAAGCGAAAATGAGTTGAGGCTAGACAGCATCGCTCTTTTATATCTTTTCAGGTTAAAGCAGAATGATGTGCAACCAAATGGTACTCGATTATGACGGCTGGGTTTGGGAAGAACGTTTATTTCATGAAAACAGTGACCACATTACCACATTACCACTTTTTCAATAGTTTCTTGTTGAAAATCATCAGTCGAAAGTATTGCTATTGATTCGTAGACATATTTCTGATCGATTGGTGATACAATTATTGAAATTGGTCCAGAGTCGGCTGAATTATTAATGTTCAAAATCTTTCATTATTTTGATACATGTTCCATTTTCGGTTTTCACAAGGTGTACCCCCATATTGAAATCACAGACGTAGTCCTACCTTAAAAAAATTGGTAAAAGTATTCTTTTGAACGATTATTCAAAATATAATATCGAGATTTTCAAGCAAATTTAATAAAACTTCGTATATCTCTGATGTTTCAAGATGTCTTCGACAACTTTTCATAAAATTCTACGATCTACAACTTTGCCAAAGACAGCGAATCTCTACCTTGCTTAATAAAAAAGTTTGCAACGCCAACTCAAATGGATGCAATACCAGAGTGTTATTATTTGTTTCCTCCTCGATTTAATTCCTGGCTCACTGTGCACTGAAAATCCTATGTATGACGGCTAGTAAGTCAAAGCAACCCTGCTGTCGGTTTGTTAGCATCTGGAGAAAAAATTAAAAAAATGACAAAATAGGATAAAATTGACAGCTGAAAACAACACCAATTTCAACACTACAATTACAGGTTTGTTTAACATTGTCATGGCAACCACACATTTAATGCAGATACTACCCAAGTAACATTTTAAGTTTTATGAAATACTATTGTAAAGCAGCAGCAATATAACAATATAGCAATAAAACAACATCCATAAAATCCTGGTCAAGAATGCTTCGCCATTGATGCATTCACCAAAACCTCATTGATGCTAGAATCTGTCTAGTTGGCCCACCCTGCAGAAGGTTCTAAAAGGTGTATTTTCAAAGCTCTTCAAGATTGATATACTGCAAAATTGTTGCATGATAAACACATTGAATTCCATTTTAAAACCGTATTTAAGCTACAATAAAAGCTATTTGGCAACAATTAAAACCATTATCCGAGCCATTTACCCTAGCTGCTTGCTAAGTTCACTAGAAAAACAACAATCAAGATAAAATCAAGGATTCATAAATACCATCCAATCTTGTCAAAATAATTAAAATTAAAACTGATCGTATAAAAATCCTGTCGAATTTCCAAAATTATAAAATAATTCTCATGAAGTGGCCTAGTTTTAGGTGCCATACAAAATTTTATGTACGTGAAAACATCGTAAAACTTGAGTCCGCCCACGGAAAACATCGATTTTACTAATTATTTTAAATAAAAATTCTTCAGATCAATCATTAAGCTTAGCCGAAATTTTTGTTTTTCGTGATTTTTGCATTCTAAATATTTTATCATTGCAAAATTGACTAAAATACAGTTTTATCCATGGAAATATATATTGAAAATCGAAGATTGTAGAAAACAAACAAAATAATTGTAATATGGCGGAGGCATAGAAGTTGATTTTTATAGGCCATTTGTGAAAAAGTTATTTTGCTTTCAACAAATCCCTTACAAATAAAGGTGTTGATTTGACAATGTTTTATGAATTTGAGGACCACGCTCACTTCACTCTTCTCCACCAGATGGTACCCGTTCCACCGGACGTGCTGGTTCTTCTAAAGAACCTTGGATTTTTCATCCTACTTCGTTTATCCTTCGAGATATCCTTGTCATAAATTTGGCTTTTATCGAAGACAACAAATCAAGAAGACTGGCAACATTTCCATTTTCTCATACGAACGCTATGAGACAGGTACAATCGCGTCATCTGCCGCTCCAAGGTAAATGCTTCGAACGAATTTGATAGCAAAGATTACATCCTCAGAAGAAGGGTTTGTGTATTTGCTAATTTTTCTATGCGTTGCTTCCACCTTCACTCAAGCGCAGCGCCACTGTATCTGTTGCTTGGATTCTGGCAAAGTTGCCAGTCTTCTTGATTTGTTGTCTTCACTTTTATTCACTATGAGGATCCATCTTTGTTCAATTTGTAAACAGAGGAGATTTTATGATACACTTTAAAAAGCCTAAAAGGCAACAATATATGCCTTTTGCTTTCATTTAAAACCTAATGGTAGTATGGTTGCTTTTATAATAATAGAACACGTTTATAGAGTATTTTATCAAGACATTAATAAAAAATCGCTAATGAAGTTTATGATTGACTTAAATAACAGTTTTATGGTGTGATTGAGAGCAACTTTAAATTTAATTTTAAAACAAGACAGTTTTTGACTTCTCGCCAGACTGTAAAAGGTTTTTAAAACAGTGAAAAGGTGAAGCAGGAACGTTTTACACTGTGAAATGCTGTATTTAATCTAAATGGATTGTTCATTTCCCTTATAAAACCATCATAAATCAGAGTGGATGCCAAATGATTGCAGAATTGTTACTTGGGTAATCTGGCAACTTAAACCAAACATAGATCGATAGAAGCGAAATTCCCATAGTAATTTGCCATAATCTCCACTGAAACTTCAAACGGTTTTCGCGACCTCTAAACCTTCATCAATCTTTAACATTTTTTGTAAAGGTTGATATTTTTGATACGAATCAAACTAGAGGGTGGCCTGTTATATTTCAATTATTTTCATTTTTTTTTTTCAATGAACACCCCTAGTATTCACTATTCACTAGGTTGGATTACAACTACATATATAACAGCAATGCTTCAGAAGATTTGATTTGACCAAACTAGTTATTCTTCAAAACACGGGTAATATAGTTAACTTGATTTAACAGGTGGTCATGACATTTCATTTTCGAAATCAAAGTATATGAAAATATAGACATGAGATCTTTAACATAATGTAAATATTTGTAAATTGTTGAGCTAGTGGGATGTATTTCATGACAAACTATAATTTAATTGAGCTAAAAACAGTCCAAAAACCATTCATCAATAGATGCAATGAGGTTGCATTCCAACCAACCAGTTTGGTGAATGTCTTGGAAGTTCATACGTTCTAGGGTCAAAACCTGGTAAGTATAGCACACTTCTCAATTACTGAATACAAATCACAATCGTAGAAATTGTTGCTGTATTGTTGACCAACAAAGTTCAGCCCGGCATTGTAGGTTAATTTTTCCCACAGAAATAGTGACGACAACCCAAGAGACAGTCATCAACCAGCATTACATGCAGGTATGTACCTACCGCTAGCTGTGGGTTCCCTGCCGGAAGTTATCATGATAATTCAGATATATGGGGAAAAAATCACACCACATTTGAGGTCCCTGTACGGATATTCATTGCTGGAATCCACTTCTTTCCCTCGAACAAGTCAGCACATCCGGATTCCCTCACCGGATGCTGAGGACAGAGGTTAATGGAATCGAGGTCAAGGTAAACTGTGTGTAATGTGCAAGGAGCAAAATTGTCACACCAGCAAAGGGATAGGAATATCGGAAGGATGTTGCTTTTCACAGCTTTGCTGTGCTTCCGCTGTTTGCGGTGCCAGCTGACAGTCAGCGGGTATGGGTGGGAAGCCGATAGCAGATTTGTCTCTGTGCGGTCAGCCAGTTTATCGGCATCCTATATCAAGGGAATTGATTTTAAATTTTCTGAAGGAGCTCTCTTTGACACTTACACTAACTCATGCTCGGGTCGGCGACGAGGAGATTCCGATCCCCTAATGTTAGGCGATTAATTTCCCAAACCATTTGCGGGGTTCTCTTCTCGTGTCCCATTCATGGTCGCACACACTTTTTCCGGGAGAACGGCAATATGTGCAAAATAATCCACTTTGGTTTTTCTGACTACGGTTTTATGGAAAATTTTCCTTCGTTCACACTCACTGTTGTTTTTCTTCTTACTTTTTTTCTAGAGGATGGCACCACACACCTCTCGGCGTCCTACCGCAACGGGTCGCACGAGGATGAAATCAGGATTTCGTTCAAATCTCTTCAACACACATTCAATCTTCCACTTTGGCTTATATTCCTCGACGATTCCGAAAAAAAAGGACTAGATACGAGCCAACTTTTTTCCACTACATTAAACATTCACTAGGATACATCTCGTTGGTCGCCGTCGTTCTTCTTCTTCTATCCTCCGGATGACGAACCACCGTAATGTGGAACCCACCCACCCTCACTCTAACTCCAAGCAGCTCATCAGCAGCCAACCCAGCCAGAAATCCATTACTGTTTCACTGTGTTTTCGTTTCTGGGAGCTGCACGATTCCTTCCACTTGGCTGTAAATCCCTTACGACGAATGGGCCATCCAGGAATCCAATCCCAATCCAAATCGCATGTATCTTATACGTGAAACGCTCTAGCCAAATGCTTCTTCCACTTATTTTTGCCACGAATTTTACACGTGTCAGTTCGGGGAGGAATTCGGAATGAGACGCGACGGCACCGCGCACCGGTGTGGTTGTCGGGGTGGTCCTGGTAGTGTGCAGGGAAGACCCCAAAAAAACGCACTCGCACCGCGCTGTACAGATGTTGGCACAGGAGTTCTGAACCAAGTCTCGTCCGGGACTAATCGAAAGTGCTTCGCTCTCGACAGTAACAACCGTCCTTTGCCACAGCACAGCCAGTCCGAGAAAAAATCGCCGAAAAAAAAACGAGAGCATCTCTCACGCGCTCACAACTTTTCATTGTGAAGAAGCTGCCACACCATTCATCTCCCTGTGGAGCCCATCGACAGGACACAGCATCCAGCATCCCCAGCACGTGTGCGAGCGAGTCCTCTTTCAATGAAATCGGGGCGCGTCACGCACGCGCCATAAAATAATCGAGAGAGGGAGAGCGAAACTCTCAGCTCGAAAGCTTTCTCAAAGGACGATGACGATGAGAAAATCATTGACTCACGCCTCACTGCTCGCTTTGTTTTTCCAAAAAGCCCACAAGGGCTAGGATCCTTTATCGCATCACAAGAAACAGAGTGTAAAATTCAAACCGTGAAAGTGAACTCCTCGACAGTGGTAGTAGTGCCACACTTTCCGAGGATTACCCAGTTTATCTCATTTGATCTCGTTTATATTTGTTCCGTTCGTTCTATCTCACTCTAACGCTAACCTGGACTCCATCTGTTGTCATTTCGTGTCTCCTTCCGCAGGTCCGGGCGGACAATCGGCATTCGTTTGCGACGGAAGTGATTGATAAGCGGATGACTACGGCTGCGAGTCAGCAGACGAAGTCGATAAATTGGAGGGAAATTGATGGGTTTCGACTGCAAAGTTTGGTTTTGAAATCAATTAGTTTTCCAGTGTGGTTGAATTGTTTGTTCGCTTGCGCTGTTCTCGGTGAAATATGATAGCGACGCGACGTTTAGAAGTAAGTGATAAATCAGAACGGGGCGGTGAGTCACATTGACAACGATGATGAATTGTTCCGGATTGGGTTCCAGGATTTACGATCAGTACTACCGCAGTGCAGTCTATGAATGTGCAGCACCAGGTTAGCACTTATTTGGAGTGGGAATTTTGGAGATGAGTAGAACGTCAAATCCTTTCAATAAACCCCAAATTTATAAATTCTTCAGTTTAAATTTTCATGACTGAATTGAAAAAAATAACCTAGTTCCCTCCCCTTGGCTAGTTTTTGCACCTTGCTGTTGCTGGGCGGGCTTAATTTCATGTTAGTGGAGTGTTGGAGACGGTAGGTTTATGGCCGGTGCGATAGAATGGCGCCATGGGCAGGCAATGGGGATTACTAAGCTTCCCCTCTCTGATGAACCACTGCATGAGAAAACCAAGGATCTAGTCCAGCAGTGATAGTATCACACTTGTTACTCCTTTGATTGAAAGCCGCGTCGTAGTACGCTTACGTATAGGCACTGACGTTGGGTGTAATACTGGTGGGTTTTGCCGCAAATCACTCTTATTTTATTTATTTTTACGCAGATAGATTTATTTGGGTTTGCAAGGGAATTATACTATTGAAATATTTCAGAAAGTGCCTAACGGTGCTCCTTCTACTTGCGTGACAAGCTTTCATTGTTGTTTTCATTGAAGTATTACTCAGGGAACAATGTTAAACATCATTTTTGTACATGGTATTGTAACTAATCTTACATGTGCTTCATTTTGATTTGGGATAAATGTTTGAAATGTGGCTCGGGATTTCCACTGTGTCGTGCTTCTATTGTGACATACTCATACGTAATTTTGTGGGACGACATAGTGGAAACGTGTGAGCGTAGTTGGAACATATACCCTATATAATTTAAAATCTGCTAGGAAACTAACTTCAAAGTTAAGCATTTTAGTCACTTGAAGGTGTCACCTGGGTCGAACTAAGATATAATAAATAGGTATAGGTCAAAATCAAAAGTACTTGAAACACGTTTAACTTTAGATTACAAGCACAAGTGATTGATTAGGTGAATTAGAGATTTCAATAATTTATTAAATTAGACTAATGAGATATCATATTCATCAAACGAACTTAAATAAGAAAATTCAGAAAGTCTAATAACATTAGGTAGATTAACTAAATAATTAGGATGCGGAGAGACCGCTTAGGAAGGCAACTAACCTTTAAAGTTATATAATAAATTTTCCTATTTAGTCTTGAACTTCAATAAGAAAATGCAAGCAGACCAATAACAAGCAGCATTAACAAGGATAGGAATAGTTTAGGAAAAAAGTAAAAGTAGAGGTATGTGACAATTAATAACTTTTAATCTTTTGTAGGTACTGTTTTCCCCTGAGTTCATTGTACTCGATTACTATATTATTCTCTCAATACGCGAAATCTCTGATAGAAGTAATTGGCAATTCGGAAAAGCTTAAGTAACGAATTCTAAATAACTCATTTAAATTTCAAACTATTTCCAGTTTACACATTCCATATCATTTTGTAGCATCGTGGCCATCTCAATCCAACAAACATCCAACCACCTACCTCAATCTAATCATTATCCCTTCCCATGGCGATCATGTAGCCTGCATGTGGCGAGTCAGCCATTACCCCTCCTTTACTATCGGCCTTGGATTGCCTTGCGCTCTTACTGCTCCACCCTGCGCTGCAAAATGAAAATGAAAATGAATTGAAAAAATCACCTAGTTTTTTATTGATTTGTTTGCATCGCGAAAATTTTCCTATGTCTGAGAATTATCTTATTAATTCCCTTTGAACTAATTACTGGGTTTCTTTGAAATTTTCTAAAGAATTTTCTTAGGACTATCTCAGAATTCATCAGATTCCAACCCCTGGTTCCCTGGAGTCCTCCTAGAAATATACTTCAACATCTACTCAGCATTATTTTGGAGTGATACTGGAATTAAGCTCAGAATTTACTTTGAATAATCTTCAGCACTTTCGTAAAAGCCTCCTCAGCTTCTCTTCAAATTCTACTTAGAACTAACACGGTATTCTCCTTATAATACATGGCGAATGAGAACGACTCAAATTTGAGTTTAGTTAACTCTTAAATCACATAAAGTTCAGGAACTCAGCAATGAGTAAATTTGCCTCATGTTTTTCCAGGTTTGTCCAAAAACTTCCCGAAATGAGAAAAGTAAAGATTTTGTATCCTTGGTTTGTTTTCCGTTGATCTTGTTTTCCGCGCTTAGCACCAATGCTACCGACGCCAGGGAGGCAGCTTCCACACCTGGACCCTACCTATCAACCCATCAACTCATGAACCGGGGACCAACGGCTTTACTTCCCTTCCGAAGGAAGGCGTGATCAGAGATATTATTCCTCAGAACATCCCAAGGGCGCCAACTGAGATTAAACCCAGGCCTGCTGGGGTGAGAGGCAATCACGCTTACCACTACACCACCTGTGCCGCTATTGGTACTACTCCTATACTGAGTAAATTTTTTGTCAATTTTCCTCATTTTCCGGCAGATTTTTTATGTGAACTAAACTCAAATTTGGGTCGTTCTTATTCGCCGTGTACATATTAAAAGAAAAGTGAAAAACCTAAAAATAACCTTAGAATTCTAGTATGAACTCCCTCAAAAAAATCCCAGAAATCCCATAAAGTTTTCCAAGGAGTTTCTTTAAAAGCAACATTTCTGGTTTTATTATGGTCCATTCCAAGTCCATTCCAAAGATCCACCCACATATAATCCGGATCTGACACGTTGCAGCAAAGTAACAGCTAAAAATGTCAATCTTACGTCAACGCAATGCAAACGGATCTAATGTGGGTGGTCCTTAAGCCTTATAAACCTCTTTAAAACCAGCATAAAACCAACATTTTTCTTGGTAATTCTTCTTTAATATCCTGTAATGCTAGTTAATAATGCTGTAGCATTCCTAAAGTATTCTCCCAAAATTTAAATTTAATTCGATCACAGAAACATAGAGCCAGCGAAACGTTCACTACTTTAAAAAAAATACACAATTCATTGCTTCAACGACAACTACCTCAGAGCATCCAGCATCAAAATTGAGGAAGTGAATCTTTTGCATTTCAAAATCAAACGCATTATTTTGTTCTGCAAGCGCTGTATTCTCGGTATTTATGTTTCATTGGCTAAAAATAAAATAGAAGGGTAAAAAATCAGAAGATAATTGATTTTTATAGCTGAATGTTACTGCCAATAGTTAAATCATTTTTTAAACGATACAGAAGTTCATGCTTCATGTCAATTTTCTTGATGACATTTTCAATGTGAGAGTTGAACTTAAGTTTGTCATCAATAATCACGCCAAGATCTTTAATTTCCCGAATGCGATCAATAGTCTCATCAATTACGTTCCGACGACGTTCTCATTTACTCGATTCCGAGAAATGACCATGCATTTAGATTGTCTTATATTTAATTTCTTCAACCATCTACTGAGAGAACGCAAATCTTCAATCAAGCCTTAACTGCAATAAATAGCACAGCATCATCTGCAACAATATTGATACCGCAAAATCGCAGAACACTTCGCATGTCATTAAGATACATAATAAATAAAAAGCGGCTCTAAGACACTTCCCTGGGGCACTCCAAGGTTTTTCCTAAACAACACACATGTTCTATTCGAGGGGAATGACGCTATCTAAGATGCAGGAAAAATTTCGCTTTGATGTTGTGAGATGCGCGCACGCTTAGTATATAGAAAGAAGGTTGATGGAGATTTTGAAGATGTCCTGCAAAAAGCTGGAGAGCAATGCGAGTAGATGAATTTGGATGAAAGAGATGAAAAACGATTTATCGTAGATTGATTCGATAACGTGAAATTTCACGACCATCTAAAATTGAGATTTAGATGTGTCAACACCCCCAGGTTATATATCAGTTTATATAAAATGTATATAACTTGATTTGCTTGTAAAAAAGTTTACTCAACATATTTCTATGAATTTGTGTTACTTGGGTTCCCCACGAGACTGTTGAGTTCTGTCAGACAAATAGCTTTCAAAACATTTACATATATGCAGTAGTACACGTAATTCCAAAGCGATTGGTTGTAATTAACAAAAAGGGCCTAGAAATTGTTTGAAAAGCGATAAAAGAAAAACTACAAGGGACAGCTCTATGGGGTTTTAGGCAATAGTGGTCTTATATAATAAATCTTATTTGTTAACTGCAGTAGGAACGCGCTTGCCATAGATGGCCCAAAATGACTCACGAAAAGCTACTGATTCCGATCAATAGCGATGCGGCTTCTTCCTCCTTCTATGGATGCTCATGTGGGCTGCAGCTCGCTGCTTGCAGGCAGCCTTTCGTTGTGTACTGAAAAACAATGTTCAACGCCACGCGCCGAAATCACTGCTGCTGCTGATGCCGACGACCGGACACCACCACACACGGTGATTGGAACTGACTCCGATCAGCGGTTGTGGGCAGCCTTGATAGCTAGCTGCTAGCGGGGAGCCCTTTGTTGTGTACTGGAGAACACCACGACTCACCACGCGGTGATTGAATAAACACCGTTTGGTGAGACCGGTTGGAATTCAACTTTGAAATCTGTGTTAGGGAAAGCGCTTTTCGCAGACAATCGGTGATAATTTTAATTATCATAGCAACAGTTGCATATTCATGCAATTTTCAAAAGTGATATTTTGAGAAATGATCATATATTTCTGATCAATTGGTGATAAAATTATTGAAATTGATTCAGGGGCACCTGAGTTATTAATCTTTCATAATTTTGTTACATGTTCCATTTTTGGTTTTCACAAAGTATACCTCCATATAGAAATCACAGAAGTAGTCCTACGTCAAAAAAAAAAATAAAATAAAAAACAGCAACAATCGTATATTTACGCTCCAAGTTATCTTTCTATTTTGCGTGATTCCACGCGATTTCACAAGAATGACCTTCCTGATATCCCAATTGTTCTGGTACCAACTGATAAATAATTCGAAAAACTTCTCTCAATAACGAATAACGCTCAACGATGTGATTCTAATTTTCCACATCCCGCTTGCTTCCCTCAATATCAAATAGGGTAGGTCTACCAACGATGGCAATATGTTCCTATTATGATGTGTTTCAATTATGGCACATGGGAATTCCATAGGCCATAATTGGAACACACCATAATAGACATGTATAGTCATAACTGGTACACCTACCCCATATCCTTGATATCTATTAGTTTTTTGAAGATACACCCAGAGCATGATACATTCATTTATATTCATTTGCCTCTAACTTTTTTCATCAACAGAGCTCTATCAAATAATGTATGAAACTTTTGTAGGTTTCGATATTTGCTGCAACTTTTGTCTGGGCATAAAGTATGATTGTACTTGCAACACAATTATACTAATGCAAAAATGGTACAGGCATCGAAAGCTCTCAATTAATAACTGTGGAAGTGCATCTAGAACACTAAGTTTAGAGCACACAATAAGCTTAAATCAAGAGCCACATGTGAAAAGGGCATACAAGCTTTTTGTAAAGAAACCTTTGTAGGCCCTTTTGTCGCCAACTGAGGGTCGCTCACGCAAACCAACAACATCATCGTGACACAACATCATCAAAGTTTCCCCTACCCGGTGAAGTTGATGGTTTGAGTTGTTATCATAAAGGGTGATACGGTCAAAATTTGGTCAAGGGAAAACGCGTGTAAATCGGTGAAATCGTTTATTTAAAAAATCAAATTAAATTTCTTTTTCAAGTACAATTAGTATAAAATTCAGGAAAAATATTCAGTTAGGCTTCCGCTTTTCCAAATCCGAATTGCCGGGCATTACGCTTGACCCCTGCCATCAGATTTTGTACAGCCACCTTGTCCACCTTCTTCGCCGCAGAAAGCCAGTTTGCCTTGAACTGCTGCTCGCCCTTAGCAGTTTGTTTGGTCTTCTTTAGGTTCCGCTTGACAATAGCCCAGTATTTCTCAATTGGGCGGAGCTCTGGCGTGTTGGGAGGGTTCTTGTCCTTGGGAACCACCTGCACGTTGTTAGCGGCGTACCACTCCATGGCCTTTTAACCGTAATGGCAAGATGCCAAATCCGACCAAAACAGTACGGAACAACCGTGTTTCTTCAGGAAAGGCAGCAGACGTTTATTCAAACACTCTTTCACGTAAATTTCTTGGTTGACAGTCCCGAAAGCTATGAAAATGCTGCTTTTCAAGCCACAGGTACAGATGGCTTGCCAAACCAGATATTTCTTTGCGAACTTTGACAGTTTCATGTGCTTGAAAACATCTGCTACCTTTCCCCTTCCTTTTTCCGTATAAAACTCCTGTCCCGGAAGCTGCTTGTAGTCGGCTTTGACGTAGGTTTCGTCGTCCATTACCACGCAGTCAAACTTCGTCAGCATCGTCGTGTACAGCCTCCGGGATCGCGCTTTGGCCGTCGTATTTTGTTTATCATCGCGATTTGGAGTCACTACCTTCTTGTAAGTCGATAGTCCGGCTCGTTTTTTGGCTCGATGCACGGTTGTAGACGATACACCCAGCTTATTTGCGGCATCTCGGAGAGAGAGGTTAGGGTTTCGCTTGAAACTACCGGCAACTCTCTTTGTCGTCTCAGCGGCTTCCGGTTTTCGATTTCCCCCCGATCCAGACTTCCTGGCTGTCGACAAACGTTCCCCAAACACTTTAATTACATTTGTAACGGTTGATTTGGCAACTTTTAGCGATTTTGCCAACTTTGCGTGCGAGTAGCTCGGATTTTCGCGATGCGCGAGCAAAATTTTGATACGCTGCTCTTTTTGCTTGGACGGCATTTTGACAACTGAAGAGTGAATTCCAAAATCAAAATAGGAGCAACATTCTACACACACACACCTTCAAAATGAGGGGTGTTCAGGTTTTTTAAATGCAAAATTGAAAGAAATACGTCAAGTTGATATTGACCAAATTTTGACCGTATCACCCTTTATGGGTGGCGAGAAAAGAGCATAAGAAAGTTTGTTTAGAAAAAGCTTGTAAGCCCTTTTCATATTTTGTTCTTGAAATGCGATAAGCAATATGCTTGAAATGCTGAGGAGGATAAGAAGAAGCATAAGAAGAAGAAGAAGAAGAAGAACAAGCTTAATAAACTGGAGTCGCTTTTTACGCGGGTGATACGTCCCGCGTAAAAAAAACCGCGTAAAAAAAACCGCGTAAATTCCGAAATCCGCGTAAAAAAAAACCGTGTAAATTCCGAAATCCGCGTAAAAAAAAACCGCGTAAAAAACCGTGTAAAAAAAAACCGCGTAAAAAGCGACTCCAGTGTACATCATTTTACGGAACTCTGTTGATGAAAAAAGTTAGTGGCAAATGAATGTAAATGAATATACGAAATTATGTAAATGATTTTCCATTGAGGTCTCCAACAAATGTGCAAAATTTTAACAAATTTGGTTGAAATCTCGATTCGCGGGATTCTGCATGTTATGTTCTGCATAATATAGCCAATCCATTTCCGAGATTTGATGAAATTTGAGCAATATTTCAATTTTTGGCAAGGTTTACGTTTGATTCCCGTACACTTTCCCATACAAAATTTAAAATTCTCCCGCAAAACCAGACTATAATTAAATTCGTTCAAATTTGACACTGGTTTTTGAGACCTCAATACACATCGGTAGAGCAGTGATCCACCATACAAACTTGACACACCCTAATGATCATATCCAGGTGTATCCAATGTGGATCTGAACATTCAATATGACCTGCAATGATCTTCTCGTCAAATTTGTATGCGGTCCAGATTCCAGATGGCCGATGGGTTTTGGCTTGAGTCTAAATCTGGCCACTTTCCGAGGGAGCATCTGGATCATGTTTTAATGTGCTCCTGGACGCTCAATATAATCACCAATGATTAAAGTTTTTAAATCTCACTTGATTTGATATGTCTAAATCTCGCTATGTCCCCAGTGCCACCCGGAACATGTCCGGCTGTATCCAGTGTGGTCCAGTTCACTGGGTATAATTGCCCATGTACAGTGGGTCAGGAATGCAATCCAGCTGCCGGAGACGAAACAGCCTCTGGCTGAAATTCTCCTTAATAAATTGATGTGACGAAGAAGAAGAGGAGGAAGAAAAATAATAACAACAATAATAAATAACTCCAAAACGAAACAGCAAGACGTGGTGTTTTGAGCAAAGTTTCTTATTATAATGAGGACCGAAGGGGTTGGTCACTCCGCACAGTGTGCGTAAAACACAGTCGGGCACACCTGGCCACATTCATTGGTACTGTTTGGCCCCCATGGATAGAAATTTTCATGATCTTTGTAGATACTGGCAACCAGTGCTGAGATTTGCCATTGTCATTGACATTCAAAATCACATTCGTTTTTTCGTTAATGACAAAGATTCACCTGGTAATAAAAAGTGTAATTTCGTGCATTCTGAGTTACATTATTGTTATCCAAGCAGTTCAGATGCTTCTGCACTTTAACGGCTCCATGTAACTTTTTTAGCTCAATAAATGATTTTGTTTCAAATTTAGCTAATACAAAAATCTGCACATGTTCATCGCTGACAGCAGTCATTGACAATTCTAGATAGAGCTGGAATTAGGGCGAAACAGCTTTTGTAAACAATGGCTTCTCTCGATGATCTCTAGAAAGCCAAGGCTCGCTCACTCGTCACCATCTGGTAGGGGAAGACTTCCCCTTCCCGTTGGTTATGTTGGTTTGCGTGGGCGTGCCTTGAGTTTCGTGAAATCATCGAGAGAATTCATTGTTTACAAAAGCTGTTACGCCCTAATTCTAGCTCTATCAAAAATTGACTGTTAGCTCAAATGAGTGACCAAAGCAGAATTTCCAAATCCGGCAGTACTAACGGCGTGATTGGTTTTTTGGTTGTTCAGACCCATAATCCTCGAACAGCAGTCCTTCTGGTCAATTTACAGGGTCAAGTGCTTCACTTTTAAGCGAAGCATCAAGTTCTATTTTGAAAGACACAAACGGAAGCGTGTTGGTGTAAGTTTGCCTTTCGGAACGAGCTTCACTACCGGTGGATCGCTGTCGATTTCGAGATTGGCATTCGTCATGGCCCGTACAGCTTCCACAGTGACGTCGGGGTAAATTCTGAACAGATATAGCCAATTTTTTTGTTCCACATTGTTTTTGAAAATGGGAACTGACACAACATTATCCTGCGTTTGTTTGCTCCCAATTTGGCAGTTATATATCAGGATCCCGTTCAGTTGATTCCATTTCGTGGGGACGTTTAGCGCCCCTTCGTGGATCGAGAGAGGTTGTAGCTGGTGAGAGTTGTGCAATGGGCTTTGCTTTGCTTAATCTTGGTTCGTAGCTCAGAAATTGCCGTCAAAAGCAAGTTTAGAGGCGATTTCTTATCGACTTGGCTCGAGATAACTCGAAAATGAGACACACAGTTATCATTAGCGAGTCCAAACACATAAAGCAACCAATATACATGGATAAGGACATAGCTTGATCTGAATTAAGAAAATACATAACAACAACGGCTGTCGACAAAAGCAGGCCACTCTAGATGTGTGTCACGCGATCATCTGTTTCCTCGGCAGCAACCATTGTGTGGTCCTCCTCATTGTTCTTCATTAGCAGTTCTTTGGGTCGATGCGTCGTCGAGTTTGGAAAGCAACCGTTTCGTGATGAGTGTGTGAGTGTTGACCACGTTTTGCGTCCATTGCTTCAATAGAAGCGCTCTGCCTCCGATGGCGTAACTGCCATACAGTGAAACCACACTGGAAGCGACTCCAGTTCTGATGGAAGAGGCTTTTTGGATAGTGGAAGATAAAGTGGTTATTGTGCTGTACCTTTTGACTATATTTTTACGATGTATTGTATAGTGATCAAGAATCCTCGGCTACGAAAGTTAATTCGTTTGAGCCTTATCAAATAAATTAAATTAATAAATAAACACGTATCATCTTCGGCTTTACTTCGTGCAGCAGTTTGCCAACAATTTGCTCGTTTCCTTCTACCGCCCCCGAGTGAGCTGTGTCGCAAGGACTGCTTGTCATGAAAAAAAGGAAGAAGATTATTTGGAGATATTTTTGATTCCTTGGTTATCACACATCCAGAAGAGGTTTCTACTGTTGGATGTGAAATATGATTGCAACGCACGTGATGAATATGGAAGTAAGCTCCACACGGCGAATGATAACAATCCAAATTTGAGTTTAGTTAACTCATAATTCATATAGAGTACAGAAACTCAGCGATGATTAAATTTGCCTCATGTTTTTCCAGGTTTGTTCAGGAAAAATTTCCGAATATGAGAAAAGTAATGATTCGATTCACTCAGTCTATTGGTACGTCAATTTTCCTCATTTTCCGGCATATTTTTGAGGCTTTTAGTTCAAATTTTTGGATTTTCCTATAAGCATTATCTCAGCGTCACACACACACACACACACATATGGTGTGTTTGTTTGTTTACTTTTATCTGCTGCTTGCTTCTCTATCCATTCCAATTGGCAGAATTGTTTAAAAATGTTTGAAAGCGTTTTTACAACGGTCGAAACTTCTCAGGTGAGTGCGACTATTGTCGGCAGCCCCTTTTTATTCGACAACCTTTCCATTTGAACTGCGTGTTGGTCAGCTGTTCTATTATTGGCAACTTGAAATCAGCCCCATTTTGTAGTGAGTATATTTCATTTTAAAAAAATCTGCCATAACAGCATTGCTCAGTCGTAAAAATGTAATAAGATTGAAGCTGAGATATGGATTTTCAAATTATGTGAATTACGGAAAAAATAAAGAAGTTGAACCAAAATTTTCCAAACCTAAAACCTCAATAAGAGCAGTTGATTCCTATGTTCGAACAAACAAATTTAAGCCTTCCCTCCTGCTGAGATGATTGGATATACTACTACCAAGATGAAGGATTCCTTCAGCGGGAAATCAGACGCAGCGGAAGGACTATTATACAGTCCTTGATGGACAAACGACGGCGGGCGTAGTAAAACTGATTTCCTCCCGCGGTAATACATGTCTGCACTTTTATCTTGATGTTGCTGGTGGTTAACTCTCAAGGGGGCTTGCTTTCCATCTGCGGGTAGTAATTCCATAGCAATGCAATTGTCGTGTTGTCATATCGCCCTCAGAAACGAGCACACACTAAAAACGAATCTTACTCAGAGAGTGAGTCACTTTTACTCATTCGTATTGATAATTTTTTAAAAGCATAGGTTACTCCCCAAGCAACATTTTTTGTTTTATTGAAGTTTAGGGGTTACGCCTACCTGCAAACTTTCAAAAAATCTATTTTTTTGTATTGTCCTAATCGAAAGTATATAAAGTCAAGAATATTTCCTCAAAAGATCAAGTTGATCCGATCCGATGAAAATTGTGAAAGTTATGCGACGTACAAAAATATTCACTTATAGTGGACTAAGCCCAACTTGAAACTTTAAACGCGATTATCTCGGAATCATATTTTCAAAACCGGTGCCAAAAATTTCTCGAAATGTATACATCCGATTCGTTTTGATTTCTGTTCAGTACTATTTTGTGCAATCCACGATCGTTCGGATTTCGTCTATCATTTAATTTCGATTTTTTACAGCCGATCAAAGACACATTTTAAGGATCAAAAATCGGCACTTCAACTTTGCAAAGTCGCCATTTTGTCAAAAAAAAATTAAAAAATAAAACCGAACGATCAAGGACTAGTTTAACACATGCTTAACGATTTGGCATGGTTTTTTTTTATTTCAGATGATTACATCACAAACAGCAGTTGGCACCGCAAAAAGCGTTTTTTAGAACATCGTTCACGGGGAGCAGCCGTGCGGGGCACTAGGACCTCGTTTTTACAGCATCGACTGATAAATTTACCATTTAATGTGTGTTCAATAAACGGCAGAAAACCGATTTTCAATATGTTGCGTCGTTTTCGAGAAAAAAAAATCCAAACTTTCGCTTTTTTTCGGTCTTGCAGGTAGGCGTAACCCCTTAATAGCAGTTGATACAACCAAGTTATAAAACCTTCACTGACGACCACATTGCTTTAACAACCTCCTGAGAACCGGTATACAGCCATGTCATGGCCAATTGGCCCAGTTTTAATGCAATCATTAAAACTAGATATGCGAACAACCTTAGGAGCATAGGTTTTATGTCAGTTTTATCACGCTCTACACGTGGTTGTTAAAAATGAAAACATTAAACCTCCTCCAGGTCAGAAAGTTTTAACAACGTTTTGATGACTACTTTACAACTATATTAAAACCGCATAAATCTCTCCTGAAGAAGTTGATAAAACATGATGCGCAAAACATTTTGACAATCTTGAAGGTTTTAAGTTGGGGTTTTTCGATTGAGAAATATTTTATTATGGTTTTATTCTTTCAATGTTTGATGTGAAATCATGATCCTTGTCAGTTGGTAATA
The DNA here is from genome assembly GCF_037179485.1 of Ochlerotatus camptorhynchus. Classification (NCBI taxonomy): domain Eukaryota; kingdom Metazoa; phylum Arthropoda; class Insecta; order Diptera; family Culicidae; genus Ochlerotatus; species Ochlerotatus camptorhynchus. Next base: position 390,701 of record NW_027040852.1, on the reverse strand, counting down.
ATAACTGATATTATTGTATATTGAAAATAAGGCGACTTTATTACAATTTTAAACCAATTTGTATATGCTTCACAGCATGCCGTGCAATATTTATGGTGATTATTATACCAAATAGGAGCATAAATTCAGTGTGCCATATGAATACTAAAATACATATAGGGATATTTTTAATTAGTCTGCATTAGCACCATGCGTTATAGAGTCAATAAAAGATTATATATTTAGTACAAAACTGTTACTACTGTTGAGCAATAACCAGTCACATATTATTTAAATATAAATAGATGTAGGAAAGTGTTTTGTCACCTATCAATTAAAGCGTAATTATTCATACTGTGTGAAATTTTTTCATACGACGACATTTTTTTCGTTATAACTTGCTACTCCTTAAAAATACCTCAATATAACATATTCTCCTAGATTGAAATTCTATAGCGTAACATAAACCTAATAGTTTTATCTTAGCATTTCGTAGTCCAAATTGAGAGCGTTAAGTTATATTTAAGCTCTATAACTAGCTACCTGTCAAAAAGTCAACATTCCAAGCGATCCTCATATTTTCTCTTGTAATCAAGATGTAAGAAATGTTTATTGAATCCACTAAAAGCTTTTTCAAAACAAAGTTTAAAGCCGTGATGCCAATACTGGCCGTCTCCAACCGGATTTAGTGAAACTGTTTGCGTTGTTTTAAGAAGGGTTCGTGGATCTTTCAGAAGTGTATCGGAAGGCCACTTGTTCAATATTTTTAAGAGCTCCTTCACCGCACTATGCCTTATGTTATATGAGGGAGCCCATAACTGTTGATCCTCCAGGAGTTTCATATTGGCGATCGTCTCATCTTCATCGTGCTCAAAAGCACTGAAGGGGTTTTCATTTCATGTATCTGAATAGATTTGTTTTTTTTTTATATTGGTAACAATTTTCAGAGTATTTTTTGTTATTGTTGTAGTATATTTCTTATCTGTGAATCTTAGACCTCTGATAAAGATGATAGTTGTAATTAGGCTTTAATGAAGGTCTAAGACTGCTTCAAGTTTTATATCGGTCATAAAAAGTATGCCATAAAACATAATTGTATGTTTTGTTTTGGTTTTATTCTGCAGTTATAAGTAGTGATACAGAACCACCTTACAGCTACCGTTAAAACTATGAAGTCTGAGGTTTAATTTAGTAGTCATAAAACAGTTTTATAGACGACTTGACTTGATTTTATAACAAGCACACAAAACCTTAATACAACCACAGGCTGCAAGGGATGCTATGATAAAACAATGATAAAATAAGAATAAATCTTACAAGCTTTTAGATTGTTACTTGGGATTGTACTTAAGAATTTCATAAGGCTCGACTTATGAACCACACATTTGAATTTCATAAGCGTGACTTATGAATGATTTTGGTCTCACATGAAATAGCTCTTAAGTGAACCCTACACTAGACTGATGCAAAATTTGACTTTTTCGCTCCACAGTGCTTAAATGGTTTCAAATCGGGTCCTGATTAGCCTCCCAAAGTTACAACTCATTTGGTTGGAAACAGACTTCGCACAAGCCATTTGTAGTTTACATGTAAATTACTATGGGAAATCTCAACTTTTTGTTCATTGTCTTCTAGTCTTTTTCCATATTGAGCTGCAAAACAGTTCGATAGGCATTCTTATAGAAAATATTCTCAGCTACAACTTTGCTCAAGATCGTTTCTATGTAAAACGAGACATGAAAAAGTTATTAATTATTTAAAAGATTGGTAAACTTATGACATGATCAAGCAGCTGCTCTGTAGGCAACACTGTATTTTGTAGTGTGACATAGTAGCCATGATTTGTGTGTCCTATTCAATGCCCCAGAAACACCAATGTTGCCTGCTGAGCAGTTGGTTGAGCATGATCATAAGACATCAGTGCATTGAACCATTGATAACTTTCGATCCTTGCATTTAATCAGAAAGTGGTCTTCAGCAAAGCAAATTTCCTACAAGTACATTTGAAAGCTTTTGAAGTAGATCGATATGGTGAATTATTAGATAGACAAGAACAAAAATCTTGATTTTACCATAGTAATTCCCATAGAAACTTCAAATGGTTTGTGCCATCTCAGTTTCTCTCCAAATGGGTTCAAATTTTGAGAGGTTAGTCAGAATCCGATTTGGAATCGTTTAAGTACTGTGGAGCGAAAATTTTAAATTTTGCATCACTCTACCCTACACGTTTGTTTTTATTGACAATAATCGTATTGTCAATACATTCTATATTGACGTCAATACATCGGTATTGACAATAATTCTGTGTTCACATCATCAATATTATTGTCAATAATTCCCCTTCGCGTCAATATATTGATACGTGTAGGGTTCGCTTTATACGCCTTTAACCATTTATTTTTTTCCCAAGCGTGAAAGACGGGCCCCGTAACTCAACGTTCATGGTTCGGTTCCAGTCAGCTCCATTTTATTATTTTTTGGTCGACATTATTTTTCATAAGGCAAATCAATGAAATTCATAACGATTTCTTGTGGCTATCATTCATAAGTGGTTCTTATGGAATTCTTACGTTCTTTCTTCTCAGTGTACGCTTTTAGAAATTTCTCCATACGAATGAGTTTAAGTTACTCGCAACTGAGTAAAAGTGCCTCACTCTCTGATTTAGTTTCGTTTGCAGTGCGGCAGCTTTTAGAGTCACGGTTTCCACCAGCTAGTCAGTATAGCACACAAAGTTCGGAACAGGGTAACCTAGAGAGAAGTATAAGAGAGGAGCGGACTGGCTGGTTTTCAGGCAATCGAACTGCCAAAGCCAGAGCCAATCGAGCAACGCCTATTTTGATTGCATCGGTAGTGTTGCTAGAAACCACCTAGGCATAGGTTGCCAAGGCAGTTTGTTTTGAATTTCTTACACCAGACCCTCTCTAGGGTAACCTACGCTCTGTTTTCTACATAGCCATCCCGTTCCTTTTTAGTGAGCGCAGTAAGCATCATCTTCATCTTCCTGGCATTGACGCTTTGACTCAAGCTTTTGCCTACTCTCAACTTTGTCTTCTTTAAAGCACTTCCCCAGTTATAAACTACCAATGCATGAATCTGTAGATTGTGTGTCAAATACAGGGAAGTCGAGGCAATTTCCCACCGCCTCTGGCTTGCTAATACCTAATAAGGCTACCTGAGGCTCCAGAGCATCCTGATGAATTCTAACGAAAAAGCCAATCGTAAAATGTTCTAGCCTTGGTTCTTACAGAGCAAAATTTACGAGAACCTATTTCGGCTAATACACCTCATAGACCTAAGGAACATGGTACACGCCGTGTCCGAAGTGGCAGATTAATCCACTTTCATGTACATTCGATTTTTCTTCACCAACTGTTTGTTTGGGTGCTAGAGTTCCTAAATCGGTTGGTTTTAAAATATTCTGTCTAAGGAATTTTTTTGTGCATTTTTGAAAGGGGAAGATTTTCGTTTTTAGAGCCATAACCTATTATTTGTTGGAAAATTATGTTAAAATTCAATAATTCACATTTCCCCCGACAGAATATTTTAAAATGAACCGATTTAGGAGTATGAGTGTAAACCCAAACTAACCTTTGGCGAATAAAAACCCAATGTACATGAAAGTTGATTAATCCACCGTTCCGGACACAGCGTGTGGAATAGAAGAGGTAGTAAATAAGGCGTCAAATTTCCCGTGTATTATCTAGTGGGTTTAGGGAGAAAGGCTCTAGCGATAGCCCGACGGCAGTTCCAGGGAAAAGGAAATCGGAGAAAGCGGAAAAGAGACAATAAGGCAAAAATCGTATGGATGTTTTTCCACTGAGAAACCCAACTGGCAAGTGGGATCGTGTACATGCGGGATGAATGTCTTTGGGGGCGGCCCATAAATATGACTTCGATAAACGGAAGGCGAAAATTTGTTGCCATGGCGGGTGTGTTTTTGCTCTCGATTGCCGGAAGGTGTTTGGATGAAGATGGAGGCCGTTGCTTTTCTGCTGATCTCATGTTTTTTATGCCAGGGGATTAGGTTTTATGTGCGGATACCGGTGGAATATGCTTTCGAGTGGATAGGTCAGCAGAATTTTGCCTGAGAAGCTTTCATTTTGAAATTTCTTTTGATTGGTTGCTATATAAAAAAAAAGTATAAACACCATCATAACGGATAAGCATTATCACTTGCACACTGCTCCCCGTGATTTACTTGGGAATTTAATTTTAGGTTCTTGACAAACGTATCCTAAAATGTATACAAGTAGCCATAATCCTCGCTTGCACACCAAAAATCTGAATCAAGTTCCAGCAAAATGGATTGCTGAGTTGCAGGGCTGTAAAAAGATCTTTAAAAATTGATCCGCGAAGTCCGCGAGTCCTCAAAAGAAATCCGCGGTTTCAAATTTCAAATACTATTCCGCGACGGATAAAAAACTGTTTTCATTGCTTATAAATACCATTTGTATTACTACTACATGTTATTTCAAGCTTATTGCTTATATCATATTAGTTGTTTGCTTGCTCTCAACTTAGTGTTTTGAAGCGCTTCCACATATTAATCAAGAGCTTTCTATGCCTGTGCAATCATATGCCCAAGGAAGTCGAGAAATTTTCCATTGCAAAAAATGAATAGACCGAATACACTTGCTTCGTAGCAGCGCCTTTATCGACTGAGATAAGGGAGTGTTTACCATTTTGAAAAAAAAAATAACAATGTATCATCTTCAGTTCTTGGTGTTCTTGGAAGTATCAATTCTGACTATTAAATGGACATAAAAAAACACGGTATGAGATTCTAGTGAATAAAAGCAGCAAAGCTTTTCTGAAACATTATTTGAAGTGAAAATTAACTTGAAAGCCATCATTAATCAAAAATAGGGTGCATAGAATGAATTACCTTGCAATAAATTTAATTTGAGGTTTTCATTAAAAAAAAATAATACAGCTTAGGAGTATTTCAAAAGCGGTTCGATGACATTTTTAAGGTTATTCAAAACGACATTAAAAAAAATCCTGAGTTCAGAGGAAGCTGTAACAACATTTTAAGAAAATTTCCAAGGAATTCAGATGAGTATTCCAAGAATATCCCGGTCATAATTTTTATAAAATGTAAAAGACATTTCCAAGGAAATAATGAAGAGCATTTCAAAAAATTAAATTCTTATGGAAATTTCAAGAGAATACTAAGGAGAACTTCAAGTGTTTTTTCAGGTAATTGTTAGAATTATTAATAAAATTAGTAGCATTGCACAGTAAATTCAGAAAGTGTTCTGCAGAAGATTATCAAGCGTATTGTGGAGGAAATTATAAAAGAATTAAATTTTTACACAATTGGACACAGAAAATGGTCAAGATTCAAGGTTTGGGAAAAAATTAAATCCTGAGGCTTAGATTTCATGCTTAGAAATTTATATGATCATGGATTTAGAAAAATCTTCATGGTTCAGGATGTTTTATTTAAAATTAATTATTTCGGGCATGGAGGAGGAATTTGGGATTAGTTTTCAAGTTCCAAAACTAGCAACAATATTTGAAACGCCGGACTTTGAAATTTAGGGTTGCGAACTTGAATTCCGATTAGCAATTTTCCGGTTTTTTCCCGATGTTTACCCGTAAATTTGGAAATGTTTCCTGTTGTGCAATAAACACTAAAATTAAGCATAAACCCGAAAACCGAAAGGATCACTAGGTTAAATGGGTCATTACTAAGATAACAGCATTTTTTCATGAGACGAATTCGGACCTGTGTTCGAATTCTTCAAAATTTGTCTATAGTTTAACTTCCCTGAAGCGCAAAAAACGTTACAGGATTTTATTATAATATTCTCAAACATTTCCTTTTGAATTTTCTCCGCGTTTATTTCAAAATTCTTCTAAAATAAGATTGAAATGCTCTCTGCGAGTCCATAAATAAATATTTATAACAGTCTACAAATTTTACAGCTTTTCTAGGAATTTGCTGAAGATTCCTGCTAAAATTCTACTCAAAATTCGCATTAACTCTCATTTTAATTCCTAAACAATTCACTTAAAAATTGCCTTGAGCCTTAGTTCAGAATTATCTTGGGCTTCTCCTCTAAATTCTTCTGCAATTTTGCTTGGGAATTTTCCACGTGTTAATATCCACCGTCTTCGTTGGAAGGTTCACCGTTAGTTTCAGCAACACCAGGCAATGCAATGGGAATTGTTGTGACCCAAATCGGGATGAGATGCTCACCGAGACTACGTAACGTACGTTGACAATTGCTTGCCCAATGCCGCTTACAGGCATGTTGATCTTCACTCGGTTGAGCGATAAACGTTGGCACAACGACTCGGAAACGAAACTTGACTGCGAGCCGCTGTCTAGGAGTGCACGAGCGATTTGACTGTGCCCGAGGTTATCGTGGATATTCACTAGTGCGGTGTACAAAATCACTGTATTTTCTCCACCATTTGTTGGTGCGACGGTTTGACAGGCGGTGAAAGGAGGTGTGACTATTTCCGACGGGGGCAGGCGAGGCGCAAATACCGACGGCGACGAGAGCGGGTACGCACGATTGACCGAAGTGACATCCGGGCCACTATTGAACGGAACCGGAGGAGAATGCGACAGATTGGGATTTGTTTCATGCATTGGGAATTCAGTGTGTTGACTGTGTGGTGGAGCTCCACCCGTCATCAAGGAGGCGGACGACGGGAGATGAAGCAAAGTGTGGTGCTTCTTTTGGCAATACTTGCAGCACCCACTGGTACAGTTTCTTGCTTGGTGGGATGCTTTGATGCAATTGATGCATAGGTTGTTCCGTTTAACTAAATCGAAACGTTGATGCGGAGTTTGATCACGAAAGAACTCGCATTGGAACAGAAAATGCGCTTGTTTGCACGCAGCTCATTTAGGAGTTTGTTCTGTGGCCGAATGGGCCAACACTTGTTGTGACTTTGTAGGCTTGGTCTCCATCGACGGTGTACAAACTAATTGAGAGAGCTTGAGGGACTGCAGTGTGCGTGAGTGATCATGGATAAACTTTATGAGATCGTCGTACGAAGGACGCTGGGTTTTGTCACGGTTATTTTCCCACTGTTTCTGTGAGGTGGCATCCATACGACTGAAAAGGAGCTCCACCAACACAGAATCCCAATGCTGCGCCTTGGTTTCTAGATTGCCCAAGATTTTCACGTGTTTCTCGAACTCATCTGCCAGTTCAGAAAGGCCAGAAGCGGACTCATTCCGCAGCGGAGAAACCGAAAAAAGCGCAGAGATGTGTTGCTTGATCAACAAATTCTTGACCTCGTAACGATCCGTTATCAACTTCCACGCAACAGTGTAGCTGTACGTAGAAACGGCAAGAGAAGAGATGATACGAGCAGCATCCCCTTTCAACGAAGCTCGAAGATAATGTAGCTTCTGAATGTTTGTTAATTGGTAGTTGTCATGGATCATGGATTTAAACAAGTCATGAAAGCCAGACCAATCTTCAGGATTCCCATCAAATTCTGGGATTTTTAGCTCTGGGAGGCGCACACCAGAGGAAGGGAGCATAATCTGATGTTGTTGTACGGGAGCAGGTGGATTGGCTTGGGTAGGAGCTGGAAGCTTTCTCGTAAGTGAACCCTTCAATCGATAGTACAAGTTCTGAAACTCGGCACGAGTTTCAGCGGCGCCAGGGTCTTCACCGCAAAGTGCTTCAAGCTCCATATCAACGTGTTCCAGCTCATCCCATAACTTGTCCAAACGATCAAGCCGAAATGGAATCTCGGCTGCTTGCGAAACATCATAATTTTGGTCAAATTCGCGAATCAATTGCGCTGATTGCAGTATATTGCCCCGCTTGGCACCCAGTTGTTTCAGCTGCTTGGCCTTTTTGCTCCGCGTGGCGGTAGCCATTCTGCCTCAACAAAGAAAAAGAGGTCACTCACCTGCTTCGACCGTACTTAACCTTTCGATCGTTACGACGTGGACTTGTTGGACGAAATCGACTCGGCGATACTGCGACGATGGTTGGCCGAACGGGTACTTTGACGACGGCACTCTGGGGCGGTCCAAATCCTATGCAGTCCAAAACAGCTACAGCAGCAACCGGTAATTAATTATCTCCAACAGCACAACACTCTTTGCGGGAGCGGCGTGGCAATCTTTGTCACAATAGTCGCACTAACAATGTAGAACCTCAGCGTGAGAAGAAACAATCACTAATACCCCGTTCACATTACAGCGTATATCACTTGATATACGCTGTCTTGCAATGAACACTCATACATCTAGTTTTCACTGGAAATCCTTTGTATGAGTGTTCATTGCAAGACAGCCTATATTACGTGATAAAGGCTGTAATGTGAACGGGGTATAAACGGTAGCTTCTATTGTACTGGACAGATACACGCAGTGAAAGCCCACGCGGGACGGTTCGAATGGTTATAAATTTTCGCGACGAATTGATTGTTCCGTTGGAACGCAATCACTGTCCGGGATGTGTTCCCGGGTTTCGGCACCAAATGTTCTTGCTTGAATGCCGGAATCTGGCCGGCACGACGACAAAGGCGAACTTGTGAACAACGGCGAAATTCTGGTTTCAATCACTGGGCGGGCTGGCGTGAACCGAGATAGTTTTCGGACGAGAGTGCAGAAACTGGTCTGTGTTGCTTTGTAGTTCTTAGGTAACTGATTTATTTGTCGTGTTCAGTGTGAGGTGAAGGGTAATCAATTTGGGATGTATATAGGGTTAACAACCCGCACCTAATCTTTCTTAATCTAGCGCAGTTTAGCACCAAACGGAATGTTATTATTACTTATAGCTTCCAAATTTATTTACCTTTCCGTATGTACCGTAAGATTTGATAAAAAGAAACCAATTGTTGAGATATTGTCAAAAGTCTAACACTGCTTCTTGACGCCAAACTCGGCATACGGATTTTAAACTCGGCCTAATGCATTGAAACGCCATTGAAACGCATTTTAATTCCTAAACAATTCACTTAAAAATTGCTTTGAGCCTTAGTTCAGAATTATTTTGGACTTCTCCTCTAAATTCTTCTGCAATTTTGCTTGGAAGTTTCCTAAAAAATATCTAGAAATTCATTTTGTGATGCCCTTGGAATTATCTACTGAGTTTTTTTTTTAATTATCATCAGAATTTCTTTGGAATTTTACGCTCAAATTAGATGTACTTGTTATTTTTCACGGATCTTAGGATCCTTTTCACAATTGATTTGGAATTTTCCACTGAGCCATTTTAAAATTTTACTTTGAAGTGACACACGTGTACACAAGTGACATGGAGTTAAAGTCTACAATCATTAAAAGTTCTTTCCAAAACTCCCATTGATTTTCTGTTTAAAAAACCCTGGTGTCATCCATTCCAAAATATTCTCAATATTACTGACTTACTTAAGGGTCCTGTGCACCACCAGCGGTGCAAAGGGCCAACGTGAAAGACTTCCGTCCTGGGCGGCTTCTTGCTTTTGCCTTGACCTGGGCCCAGGTCAGATTCCTATCGACTTGCTTATTTTCTTTATTGAGGCTCCGCCGCCATGAGCCCCTGGGTCTGCCTCTGCTGCGATGTCCTGCCGGATTCCAATCCAGCGCTTGCTTGCAGATTTTGTTTCCGCCCCGTCGAAGTGTGTGGCCGACCCACCTCCACTTTCGCTTTCCAATTTCTGTTGCTATCGGCTTCTGATGACATCGACGATGGAGCTCGACATTCGAGATCCAGTTGTGAGGCCACCAGGCACGAATTATATACCGCAGGCATCAGTTTTTGAGTGCTCTCTGCTGATACACACCACGTCTCGCTGGCGTATAACAACACAGATTTCACGTTCGAGTTGAAAATTCGGATTTTGGTGCGTTGACTTATCTGGTTGGATCTCCATACGTTTCGTAAACTCGCAAAGGCAGCCCTAGCCTTCTTGATTCGTGCACCTATGTCGCTCTTGGTCCCACCGTCCGACGCTATTTGGCTGCCAAGATATTGGAAACTTTAGATCTTCTCCACTGCTTGCCCCACTACCGTAAAGTTGAAAGGGTTGCCCGTGTTGATATCCAACGATTTGGCCTTGTTGACGTTGATGGTGAGACCCGCCGCAGAGGAGCGTTCGGCTAGGTCATTGAGCTTACTCTGCATATCAGAGCGCCGTTGTGCTAATAGAGCAACATCATCAGCCAAATCGAAGTCGTTGAGATGCTCCATGGTGATAGGCTGCCAAAGCAGCCCACGGTCAATTGCACCTACCATGGTCTCGTCGATTACGATGAGAAACAGTAGCGGTGATAGTATACATCCTTGTCTCACACCAGCGACTACCCGGGTAGGGTCGGACATGGCTCCGTTATGCAGAACTCTGCACGTGAAAGCCTCATACTGCGCTTCGATGAGGTTGACAATTTTATCCGGGACTCCCTTGCGTCTCAGGGCGCCCCAGAGATTCTCGTGATTGAGACGGTCGAAAGCTTTTTCGTAGTCAATGAATACCAAATAAAGGGGCTCTTGGAATTCATTGACCTGCTCCAGGATGATGCAGAGCGTGACAATATGGTCCACACAAGATCTTCCGGCACGGAATCCTGCCTGCTGCCGTCGGAGAGTCGCGTCGATCTTCTCCTGTATCCGATTCAGGATAACTTTGCACAGAACTTTGAGAACAATACACAGTAACATGATGCCTCGCCAATTGCCGCACACAGTCAGATCCCCCTTCTTTGGGACCTTCACTAAGATGCCCTGCATCCAGTCGGTCGGAAAAGTCGCGGTGTCCCAGATATTACAGAATAGTTGATGCAACATTTGTGCGGATAGCATGGGGTCAGCTTTGAGCATCTCCGCTGATATGCGATCGACCCCTGGAGCCTTGTTGGATTTCATGCTTCGGATAGCTGCTTCAATCTCCTGCAGTGATGGGGCCTCGGAATTGACGCGAGTGATGCGCCGCACCCTTGGCGGATCATGTCGAGATGTTGATGGCTGGTTGGCCGTCGAAACTTGAAGAAGTTGTTCGAAGTGCTCAAACCAGCGTTTCAGCTGGTCAGTGGGGTCGGTAAGCAATTGTCCAGTCGTGTCCTTCACTGGCATCCTCGGGTTCATCCTTGCTCCACTCAGGCGTCGTGAGATATCGTAGAGGAGGCGTATATTGCCAGTGTTTGCGGCTTTCTCCCCTTTGTCGGCCAGGGAGTTCACCCACGCTCGCTCGTCCCGTCTGCAAGAGCGCTTGACTTCCTTCTCTAGAGCCGAGTACCGTTGACGGGCTTCGTTCTTGGCTCCTCTGGTTCTCGCCCGCTCTATCGCGGCTTTTGCTTCTGTACGCTCCTCAATCTTCCGCCAGGTTTCATCTGTGATCCACTCTTTCCTCTGGGTGCGCAGCTCACCCAAGTTATTCTCGCTTGTTTCTATAAAGGCATTCTTGATGGCCGTCCATTGTTCTTCTACGCTGCCACCTTCTGGAACGTACGCAGCTCGAGTCTCAAGTTCTTCAACAAAAGACCTTTTTACCGCTGGATCTTCAAGTCGGCGTGTGTTGAACTGCCACCCGAGTCTCTCCTCCCGTCGCTGGATCCGCGCCATGCGTAGGCGGATTTCGCCGATTAGAAGGTGATGGTTAGACGCGATGTCGGCGCTGCGTTTATTCCGGACATCAAGAAGGCTCCGTCTCCATTTTCGGCTGATGCAGATGTAGTCGATCTGATTTTCGGTATGTCCATCACGGGAAACCCACGTGACTTTGTGCACTGGCCAATGGGGGAAGAGCGAGCCCCCGATCACTATGTCGTTACTGCCACAAAATTCTGCAAACAGCTCACGAAGTCGAAGGCGAAGTCCCCACACCGGAAACAATAAGCTTAGGTAATGTATTCAAAGTCACGGCGTGTGGATCTTACGATAGCCCAGTAGCAAATCTAGACTATCGGTTCAATTTCTAAACTTCGATTTACTTTTGAACTTTAATAATATTATGTTTGTCTCGTTTCATTCGATTCAATCAACTCCACACGAAGCCAGCAGAAAACATTTCATTATCAGCTTGTCTAAGTTCCACGAATCCAGACGGTCATCTTTCCATTATCGTCGGCTTGATGTGCTTAAAACGAAAGCCCAGTTCATCATCGCATCGTTCAAACAGGCTCTCAACCACCTCTGACTGTGTACGTATACAGGTAGGTATGTTCATGTTCAGCAGTGCACCCGTCCGTCATCAGAGGCTCTCTTAGGATTTCCTTTCCGTTTGCTTTAACGATGTAATAAGTAAAGATTTCCTTCTCACCTGGCAAAAGACGCGTCTGCCAACCTGAGGAGGGAATACACACCCACGCCACACACCATACCATCTACCTATCAAACATATCGTCCGTCGTGTGCCTACCGGTTCCTCAACGCTCTTCTTGATCCTCTTGCTTCATGATGCTGTCTGTCTCGCATGTCTCTCTATCTTGGCTTAATGTATTTAGCTGCTTTTCAACCATCCTACTCGGTACCGACCTAGCTACCTATCATGCACAGTATAAGTAAAAGCCGAGGCAAAAGCAATGATGATGGGTGGGTGACACACCGGTCCACCGGGTTGAGAGTTAAGGAGGCGACATCGTTGCGATGCATAATTTTTGAATAAAGTCTTGCCTTTCTCTAGGGGCTGTTCCCCATCCACGTAGAGACTTCAGGGGGTATGGAGAATCTATGGTTCCTACTATTTTTGTATGAATGACAGTCTACACAGAGAGGGGGGAGCTTCTAAAATATCTTAAAAACTGTAAACGTAGTTTATGGACGGCTCTCTACTACTTCCAGTTTGTTTTCTTGAGTGGAAAGGGGTGTGGACGGTTGTACTTGCACACCATCAGGTTGGAGGTACTATTGGAGAAAGAACCACGACCTCCGAAGCCTTTCCCCCTCTCATTACCACACCATCGTGGCAGGCCAAAATTTCTCGAAAGAAAAAAAAACAAGTTTATTTAGTTCAACCACTTGAGCGTGCCTGCACTGCTTGGTTTATACGATGTTTCCATGCTGCAACTACTGCTGCTAATGTGGTGTATTCAAGCTTTTATCAGACGAGTTTGATACGGAGCACTCTTCTCAAACCCGTAAATTTTGACAGTTTTGGGTGGTTTGTTTTGGCTTCCATTCGTTGCTATCTCTTTTACTCAGATACAAAAGTGAAATTAGGCACCGTGCATTGATTTGTTGAAATCAGCATACATTGAATTAGGATTTTTTATTGTCTTTGACTATAGTTAATTTACAGACAACCAATTCGCGATGCATTCCGCATGAAGTTCATCGATGTTACAAAACCATCCATGGACCTTACTGCCTACCATAATCATGACCATTGAAGTTTTCAAAACATAAGTAAAAAGGTTCTAATATAGTTCTATTTCAGAAAATGTATGGAGAAAACAACTATTTTGAATGGTAATGGTTCTTAACAACCCATTATTGGTAAGGTCCACTTTAAAAAAAAAAAAACCATAATACATAAGGTTATAACTTTATCACACAAACGTTCATGTAAAGTTCCATAACCGTTTCAGTTAAAGTTTAGCAGGGATTATAAACAATTTTAAATCATTTTTGGTAAGGTCAAGTAATGGTTCCCATTTATGCGGGTAACGGAGCCCGTGTGTTGACAACTCGTCTTTCAACGCTTAGGAAAATGAAATGGTTAAAAGCGTTAGACAAAAATCATTCATAAGTCACGTTATAAAATTCATATGGTTCATTCATAAGTCAAACCTTATGAAATTCTTAGGATTATTTGCCTCAATGTATGCATCAGAAAATCCCGAGTGGGGTGATACTCTAATGCCATGTTCAGACTACAGAGTTATAACAACAATCAATACGAAACTAACGATTTTAAATTGGCTCACCACTTTAGTAGCCTATTGGTCCCAAGCAAACGATTAACGTACCCTATTCTAGTTGAAATTCTATTACTACACTATGTTTGTTTTGATTCGCTATGAAAGTTTGACAGATAACATCAGGGGTGTGTGGATTCATGCAGAACATGCAGGGGTGAGTGAAATAGCTTGGGACTGCTTGGGACCGTTGTTCTGGTACTGAGTGAGCCAAAAATAAAGGGTGTCCACGATGAAATAGCCACACTATGAAATTGCGCTAACTTTTTAACCGTTGGGTAGAATTTAATGAAAATTTGGGTGGATTTAGTTCATAGTGCATTATTTACATCCTGCAAGTTTTAAAGTCCTGTGATCTAGAAACACTGGAATAAGAGACCAGCGGAGACACTGTTATGATTCCAATCGTACTGTCAAAAGTGGTTCCAATCTGCAATGTTTACAAATGGTTTGCTTTAATTAGGGAGGAGTATTAAAATCGTTTAACAATCACTCATGAACTCGCTCGTCGGTGCATTGGCGAAGTCACTCGCAAGCAGTTACAAATGCAAGTAATGCCAGGATTGCTTTTATGTTTATCTTGTTGCCAAATTCATGTTTTTTGTCTCCGCTGGTCTCTTATTCCAGTGTTTCTATGTGATCAAAACTCGCGGAAATGGAGACGAAAGAACAGCTCGTGCGTGATAAAATCTTGCGCATTCATCACGAGAACAAGGATCTCTCGCATCGTTCCATCGCTAAAACGTTGGGAATCGCGAATTCCACGGTGTCGCGAGTGATTAAGCGGTTCGAGCAACGGTTGACCACCGATCGGAAGCCCAGAAGTGAAGGAAAAAGTATTCCGTACAACACCAAAAATCACAACCGCGTAGTTGGGGCCTTCAACCGAAATCCGAACGCCTCCGTTAGGGATGTGGCTAAGAAGCTGCACCTAAGCCGAAGTTTTGTCCAGAAGGCCAAAACTAAGGCTGGGCTTCGAACGTTCAAGGTACAAAAGGCCCCTAATCGCGACGAGAAGCAGAACAAGGCCGCCAAAACCCGTGCCAGGAAGTTGTACCTCAACATGCTGACGAAAGTTGAATGCTGCATCATGGACGACGAAACATATGTGAAGGCCGACTTCAAACAGATCCCCGGCAACCTGTTTTTCACGGCCAAGGATAAGTTCAGCGTTCCGGAGCATGTCCGCACTCAGAAGATTCCTGGTTTGGCAAGCCATCTGCACGTGCGGGAAGCGGAGTGCACCTTTCGTGACCCAGGACACGATGAACGGACAGGTGCACATAAAAGAGTGCCTCCAGAAGCGGCTGCTTCCTCTCCTGAAGGCCCACAACGTCCCAACAATCTTCTGGCCGGATTTGGCCTCATGCCACTACTCCAAGGACGTGCTGAAGTGGTATGCGGACAATAAGGTCAATTTCGTGCCGAAAATGTTCAACCCTCCCAACACTCCGGAGCTCCGCCCCATCGAGAAGTACTGGGCGATTATGAAGCAGCACCTTCTTAAACAACCTAAGGTAGTGAAGACAGTTGAGGAACTGAAGAAAGTATGGGTTTACATGCAAAAAACGGGTGATTCACAGGTTGTGCAGAATCTTATGGCAGGGGTTAAGGCCAAGGTGCGGGCATTTGCGTATGGACTGTAAATAAAATACCAGTAAAATGGTAAAATGAAGTTTAATAGTTATTTCTCAATCCCTGAAAATTTGATGGCAATCGGATGAAAACTCGAATTTTGCGAATCAATTTTGTGTGTGGCAATTTCATCGTGGACACCCTTTAATAATGATTTTCTTCGGGACCCAGTGGTCTTAGAGATACCTCTATGGTACCACTGAACTGTCATCCGATTGAGGTTAACCCCGGTGGTGCAAAACCTAATCGGAATCGGGTGAGAGAATAAACCAGAATACCCAGAATAAACCTCATTAGTCGTCCACTCAGACGTAGTGATGTTTTAACATTCTAATTTTAATTGTAATTGTAATTGTTCAGTGCATATCCCGTGCCTTCAGCTAAGTTAACGTATCTAGTGACCAAACCCCACCTACCGTCCTTCCCGTTGCACTTGTAAGCTTGTGTGATACTCTAGACCTAAGAGAAGAGAAGACAATACGGGGGCGAAAACGAACCACTTTTCTGTCAAACGCGAACCAGCTCGTGATTGTCCAATTTGAAGTGCGTAATGTGGATTCGACTTTCCGTTGGGAAGAATCGCCCCCGACCGATGAACACGACTTACTCCGTTGACGTCCTGGATACGAAAGATGAAGAGTGAGCTGCTGCTGCATTGCAGTCGGCTCGGACTCGATGTCGATAGGCGGCGAACGAATGCCGTGTTGCCAACACTACGAGTATAGTGATTGCGTAACGCTGTTGCGTAACATATGCTTGGAGTCACCCAGGGAATATGCTTACCGTGTTGGAGTCACTAAATGTCAGAGAATATGCATGTCCCACACGTAAGATAGAGATAGAGATAGCTATAGATAGAGATAGAGATAAAAGAGTAAGAAGCCAGTTGTCTCCTCTTCCTCTTAGCTCTAGACCACACAGTTCGAAAAGTAGTGTAAATTTCTGTTCAATATGATGCACACAAATGGAGCGTCATATATCATATAAGTTTACATTATATATCATGTAAAGTTCTAGCACAATTCATGCAATGTAGCAAATATTGTATACAAAAGCCCATCTTTGTAAACAACATTGTTTATAAGTTGCTCGGTTGTGTGAAATTAAATTTAAGTTTACGTGAATGAATGTTTACATCACAATTAAAATTCAGAATTTTTATCTGTGCAGGACTGGCAAATGTCATTTTCTATCAAAGATCTCACGTGATATTTACAAAGTAAAGAGCCTGAATTTATAAAGAGGCTACATCTTATCCATTTGACAGGTCTTCTGCTCGATTGGAATGACTTTTCCTGTGACTTTGACTGACAATCGATTGTTCCATTTTTGACATTTCGTCTCTTTATAAATTTAGGCTCTTTATTCCACTATCATCGGATGAGAAAACGATGATAAAAATTTTCTTCAAAATCTCATCGAAATTTTTGTCATGACAGAATATGGCAGTGTTGTGATCATCGTAATTACTAGCTCATTCCGTCCAGGTTCTGGTTGATGCTACTACTTTTTTTATATTTTCTTAATTATGAAAAATTGGTTTGATCTGTGTTGAATAACGGCACTTCATATGAATACTAGTTTTACATCAATAGAATTGAATAAATTATTCTTTAAAGCTAAATAATTTAATCTTTTTTGCTGCTAAACTGCTATTGGAAACCAAATGCTCTAATTTGGCCACAACATGATAATAAGCTTGTTGTTTTGAGAACAATGAGCGTAATTAAACATACAATGTGCTCTAACAGGATTTATGTTGTAGCTAATGAACTAACGCATCGGAATAAACCTATTTTTGATTTAAACACGGTGAAATCATTGATATTATTGATCTTTTCTGATCGATAGAACGGAAGTTGGCGATTACGACGAAGTAGCGCTCTACCCTATGTTAAATAAGTCATTTGATTGCCAGGACAACATTTGAAAGTAGCGTAACGTCGCCATTCACTGCTCTAACTACCGTGTGATGCCCATTCACTACTCGACCTCTATTCACCGCTGATATTTAAAAACTTATTGAAAAAGTTCACAAAATGAGTCCAAACGCAATAACTTACAAACCGTATAATTCGTTAAATGGCCAGAAAAAAAAACAGAAAAGTAAAAAAGTAAGAGGGACACAACCGTAGATTTGACGTAGGTTTACGAAAGGTAGTTTTGATGGCACAGCAAAAGTATAGTAAATATTAAATTGATTTCTGATTGATTCACTGATAACGAGAGTGAAAAAGTTCGACAGGTTGAAATTCGGAAGCAGTTTGAGAGTTCTGTTTTTGAGGTGCTCTGTCAGTGTCCATGTAGCCAATCCTGGACGATGTGTCTTGGATACAAGCTCTTACCAAAGTGACGAGTTATTAACGAGAGATAGAGTCGTTGAAGACAATCGATCAACTGGTCTTTTTGAAAGGTAACGCGAGAAGTGTCCAGAAAATATGCTTGAACAAATTTATGGTGGTCCGTTTTGTCGTGTGGTTGAGAAATGCTGAGCTATTAAGGTGTTCAACACAAATGAGGCTGGCGAGCTGTATGTTGTTTGAAACGAGGGTGACGCGCTTGGTATAGATGGCTCACAGCGGATCACGACGAGCAACTGAAATCCGATCAGTAGCGGTGCAACTTCTTCCTCATTCTTCGGCGAATTAACCGCCCAGTGGGCTGCAGCTCACGCTTGCGGGCAGCCTTTCGTCGTGTACTGGAGAACAATCTACAACGGCACGCGCCGAAAGCACTGCTGCTGCTGCTGCTTATGATGACGTTCGGTGAGACCGGAGTGAATTCGATTTTTAAATCTGTGTTAGGAAAAGCGCTTTTCGCAGTCAATCGGTGATAATTTTCATTAGTATAGCAACAGTTGCACATTCATGCAATTTCAATAGAGACCTTATGAAAATTGATAAAGTGTTCAGTTTAGCAGTTTAGCATTCATAGAAAAAATCCCTATCGATTGGCTTGTTTAGAATTAATATCCATCCGCCATTGGCAGAGGTATATGTGGTCAATACCTGACCACTTTTCGTAACGCGGTCAATTTTGATTTTTTGAAATTGCACCCCAATATGTTGTCGAAAGACGTAATCCTACGTCGAAACATCAATATTTTCATTACGAAATGAGCGCTAAATGGAACCCCTGGTTTACAGGCATTGATAATTGTAGAAATCAATTCTAACAGCATTGTCATCACAATGACAATAGCCTTTACACTAGAACAAAAGTATGCAGAGTTGGGTTAACTACTCCATTTCCGGCCTATTAAGCACAACTTGCACTTAGTCTTTCTTAATCTAGTGCAGCTTAGCACCAATCGTTGAGATATTTTCAAAAGTCTAACACTGCTTCTTGACGCCAAACTCGGCCTACGGATTCTAAACTCGGCCTAACGCATTGAAACGCCATTGAAACGCCAATGAATTCAATTCGGCCTATCGGATGAAGATAAAAATTGATTCGGTCGGAGCGCTTCATTTGTTTTTGGGAATAATGGGTGCAAACTTTCATATCACGCGTTCTCATTGACTTCGTTCGGAATTTTATTAACTAAAGTATATCGTACCAAACGCATAACTGACTTGTTAACTCTGAAATCATGAATTTATTTGAAGTTTTCTGCTCGATAAGCCCAAAATGGAGGATTAGGCCGAAGTAGTTCTCTACCCTATATTTATGAAAAATAGAATAACTAACGATGTGAATCTGATTTCCCTGCGCTTCGGTCAGAGAGCGTATAGGGCGTCGTTGTGCCAATTTGGTCGTGGCACATTTCGAGTATGAGAGAGTAATTGCAGTTGGATCAAAAGTGCCTGAGAAAAATGCAAATACTTTCGCAGATTACCCGAAGTTTCGATAGTGAAGGCACAGACAAACAGACATAACACATTGAATATTTCTCACTGTAAAACATCGTCACTAAAACATTACCGCCATCTATTGAGTACACAGTGGTGGGCACTACGTTGAACAGATGGCGGTAGTGTGTAAACGTCAAACGCAAGGGAATTGACTATGCGCGCCACAGGTGGCGGTACTACCAACTACGATACTTTTAAATTGTTCGTTAAATGCTTGTTCGACGAACAACTTACGAGTGTTATGTATGTTTGTCTGTGGTGAAGGTATGATCACAGACAAGCAGACATAACACTCTTAGAACCTTCATAGAAATCGTTTTAACGGTCAATTTAAATGTTTCTTAGTTGGTAGTACCGCCACTTGTGGTGCATATAATCAATTCCCTAGCGTTTGACATTTACATACTACAACCATCTGTTGAGTGTATTGCCCATGAAAGTATATACGACAGATGGCGGTAGGGTTTACAATGATAAATGATCAATGTGTTGTGTCTGCTTGTCTGTGAAATAAGATGGAGGTTACTTTAGGATAAAATCAAAACATTGAGAAATATAACGAATCACTTTCAGAAATATTTCACTTCGCAACCGATGAACCATTCTGACGGCCATATGAGTACCCAAGAAACCATATAGTCGCAATATAGCTTGTATATTTTTACTTTGCTTGACTATGGTTAGTTGGGAAATCTGATGAAACTGTCACTTCTTGAAACTGACCCTTTTCGAATTTCTTTCATTCTCTTTTCGCACACGGAGCGCTCGGTGGAACAGCGACTTTGGACGTGAGCCTCGTCCCAGATCACCATGGCAATTCATTTCAATTCAATGAAACCGACCAAAAAAGGCGGAATCATATTAAAACCAATCAAGGACGATCTACGGAAGGAAATTGCCGGTGAAGCACGGAATGAAATACGAAGCGTTAGAGAAAAAGTCTAAGGGATTCCAAAAGAAGTAATCAACGACGGCGGGAAAGCAGAATATGATGAGAGCTTTCCAATTATAAAAAAAAAATATCAAAATTAAACTAAATACATGCCAGGTTTGAAAAAATATATTTTCGAACCTGGAAGCGTGTATGTAATACCAATATCCATTTGATAACGGTGATGCATACATGCAGGGCTTATTGTAAGCCCTCGGAATGGGCGTGACTCTCCAGACATTCTGAAATTGGTTGCTGGATCTGCAATAGAGCTATCACCTTCTAACTCCCGGACTAAAGCTGTCTACAATGACCATAAATGCGACATTGTAGAGAGAGTTCTTCCATAAAAACACTGCCGGCCAGTGGGGGTTAGATTGAACACACACACACACACACACACACACACACACACACACACACACACACACACAACTAACGATGTGAATCTGATTTTGATCTGAAAAGTGATCAGTGAACGGGCACCACATAGTACATTCTTTCACTATGAACCTGTTATTTCTAGCGTATCTGAACTATTTAATAAATGAAAACCATAACATGGACAACGCTTCCCCTAAGCGTAGGCCTTCCTATATATGCCTATATATGTATGTCTTATCTCAAACACTAAATGACAACTCACATAAACAATAACCATAAGAAGCGCCTAACCACCAATTCGGGAGATCATACCAACTTTATGTGGTATGGTCGTACCATATATGATATCGTTTATTAGGGAATGGTGTGAATGTATCAATATTATAACTAGTCTAATAAATTTCCAAAACATACCTGCACACAGCAATTCAATTCAAGTAATTAAAAGTTTGTAATCATTTCAATATGCGCTATATTGACCATAGGTATATCATTTTCCGGAAAAGACGTACCTACAATCAAATAAAGCCATAACCCACTCACTTGGCCAGGCTTCAGATTCGTCCAGTGGGCAGTGCGCTCTACACTCCAAGTTACCTTTCTTTCAAATTCACCCCAAATTTTATACTTTACCCATTGAGTGTTGATTAATCACAATAAAATATTGTGACAGAGCACGGACTTGAGAATACTAGAGTATTACATAATCTAGGTCCAATTTAGTATTATATCTGAAAAATCAAAATTTATCCAATGCCCACGGATGTCTTAACTAGTGATGCACCGAATATTCGGCCATAGTATTCGACAGAATACTTAGGCCGAATATCAAGCTTTACAGTCTTAAAGTGTCACTCAAATACATTGTCGGCCACTTGTTAGATGGAAAATGGTCGAATATTGGTTAACATTGTTAGCACATAGCACTATTCGGTGCATCACTAGTCATAACATTCTAATTGTTATTGTTATTGTTATTGCTCAGCTCACACCCTGGCCGACTATCGCCCGCCCATCTGCACTTAAACTAGGTGTGAACCTACGGAAATTTTGGTCGTGGCCTATGCTAGACCGTATAGCATAACGACTTTCTTCCACCAGCAGACCTGTTGTTCCCGTAGGCAGTCCCACTAGCTTCATATTTGTAGGGGATAGTAAGAGAATAAAAGAATAGAGAAGAATAGAGTACGACACAAACGAAGTGACAGACGGAGCGGCTCGAAAACTTTGGTGACTAACCTGCTATTGCAATTTTTCAGTGTACCACATGGCAACACCACTACTAATGGATTGTACCACATGGCAACTATACTACTGGATTGAACTAGCATTTTCACCAAATATACTAGAATGTTTTGGTTCTATCTTTTTCACTCTACTCAAAACTGAAATGCATAAAAAAAATGACAAAATGATACACTCTGTCAAAGAATCATTGTACACGAAATCAACTTTGTGCAAAACCAAAACAAAAATACTATCCCATCTGGTGGATGATGGCACAAGCTTCTAAGAAAATTCTATTACAGCGAACCACATTATTTTAATTGATTTCTTCGCCAGCTTCATATTTGTTCTCATTGACTTCGTTCGGTAGCTTATTAACTAAAGTATCGTACCAAACGCATAATTGACTTTTTAACTCTGAAATCATGGATTTATTTGAAGTTTTCAGCTCAATAAAGGGTGTCCACGATGAAATTGCCACACACAAAATTGATTCGCAAAATTCGAGTTTTCATCCGATTGCCATCAAATTTTCAGGGATTGAGAAATAACTATTAAACTTCATTTTACCATTTTACTCGTATTTTATTTACAGTCCATACGCAAATGCCCGCACCTTGGCCATAACCCCGGCCATAAGATTCTGCACAACCTGTGAATCAACCGTTTTTTGCATGTAAACCCATACTTTCTTCAGTTCCTCGACTGTCTTCACTACCTTAGGTCGTTTAAGAAGGCGCTGCTTCATAATCACCCAGTACTTCTCGATGGGGCGGAGCTCCGGAGTGTTGGGAGGGTTGAACATTTTCGGCACGAAATTGACCTTATTGTCCGCATACCACTTCAGCACGTCTTTGGAGTAGTGGCATGAGGCCAAATTTTGCCAGAAGATTGTTGGGACGTTGTGGGCCTTCAGGAGAGGAAGCAGCCGCTTTTGGAGGCACTCTTTTATGTACACCTGTCCGTTCATCGTGTCCTGGGTCACGAAAGGTGCACTCCGCTTCCCGCACGTGCAGATGGCTTGCCAAACCAGGAATTTCTTCGCAAATTTGGACATCTTCTGAGTGCGGACATGCTCCGGAACGCTGAACTTTTCCTTGGCCGTGAAAAACAGGTTGCCGGGGATCTGTTTGAAGTCGGCCTTCACATATGTTTCGTCGTCCATGATGCAGCATTCAACTTTCGTCAGCATGTTGAGGTACAACTTCCTGGCACGGGTTTTGGCGGACTTGTTCTGCTTCTCGTCGTGATTAGGGGCCTTTTGTACCTTGAACGTTCGAAGCCCAGCCTTAGTTTTGGCCTTCTGGACAAAACTTCGGCTTAGGTGCAGCTTCTTAGCCACATCCCTAACGGAGGCGTTCGGATTTCGGTTGAAGGCCCCAACTACGCGGTTGTGATTTTTGGTGTTGTACGGAATACTTTTTCCTTCACTTCTGGGCTTCCGATCGGTGGTCAACCGTTCCTCGAACCGCTTAATCACTCGCGACACCGTGGAATTCGCGATTCCCAACGTTTTAGCGATGGAACGATGCGAGAGATCCTTGTTCTCGTGATGAATGCGCAAGATTTTATCACGCACGAGCTGTTCTTTCGACTCCATTTCCGCGAGTTTTGATTACAGGACTTTAAAACTTGCAGGATGTAAATAATGCACTATGAACTAAATTCACCCAAATTTTCATTAAATTCTACCCAACGGTTAAAAAGTTAGAGCAATTTCATAGTGTGGCAATTTCATCGTGGACACACTTTAGGCCCAAAATGGGGATTAGGCCGAAGTAGTTCTCTACCCTATTTGTTGTTTTTCTTAAAAGTGAAGAACTGAAACAGCACGCCGACTTGTTGTGCTGCATGAGCTATGTCCGCTTTCATTCCCGCTCCTGCAGGTACGTCCCTCTTCACGTGCTCACTCACTCAAGTATCCTGAGAACCTCCAGAGGTGCAGAGGGCCAACATGAGAAACCTCCATTCTGAGCGGTTGCTTGACCTGGGCCCAGGTCAAATTCCTATTGGTTTGCTTGATTTCCTTGTTGGGGTTTTGCTGCCATAAGCCCCAGTGCCTTTGCTGTGACGTACTGATGAATTTGATTCACATGCTTCACACGCTTGCCTGCAGTGATATTGTCGGTTGTATTATTATTTTCATTTTTATATTGTTTTTCGGCTGCCAGTACGCTGTCAGCAACAACAATTTCCATTGGGGATCATTTGATACGTTTGCAGTTCCGTCCAGTATAAATTGGCTGTCTCCAACCGGCGTGATCCTTTTTGCTTACTCTCTTCTTTTCTTGTTCACGCTTTCTCGCTTTTTTTTCCTTTCTATTGAGCATGTGGCCGTAGGGTTAACTACCCCATTTCCGGCCTATTAAGCACAACCCGCACTTAGTCTTTCTTTATCTAGCGCAGTTTAGCACCAAACGGAATGTTATTGTTACTGATGGCTTCCAAATTTATTTACCTTTCCGTATGTACCGTAAGATTTGATAAAGAGAAACCAATCGTTGAGATATTGTCAAAAGTCTAACATTGCTTCTTGACGCCAAACTCGGCCTACGCATTCTAAACTCGGCCTAACGCATTGAAACGTCAATGAATTCACTTCGGCCTATCGTATGAAGACAAAACATGATTCGGTCGGAGCGCTTCTTTTGTTTTTGAGAATAATGGGTGCAAACCTTCATATCACGCGTTCTCATTGACTTCGTTCCGTACACTGAACCAAATTGTCCATACATCAATGTATGATTATTGCTTCACTTGAGCCCCATACGGATTATTTTTCTATTTGTGAAAGATTATCATTCTCTGATTCAGCTCTCAAAGCACAGAAGAACTGAATAGCATTAATTCTAAAACAGGATGATTTTCGTTCTGCACGCTGTAAACCATTAGCATGATTATCATCCATTCTTAGGAAGACTTGAAATGAACAAACTGTATGATTAACATTGAGAAAGATACGGACTCGTCATACAGTTTCAAAATAAATTGTCATGCAACGTTTAAATGAAATATAAGTGCAATCTGAATGAAAAATATATGGAAGCAGAAAGCTTATTTTACTGTTTAAAAATTGTGATCATAACGAAATATATCTCTTCTAAATTGTTGGAACTGTTAATTAATGTTGTAAATGAAACACTTCTGTTTTATAAGTTGAACAATTGTTTTATTCATTTATGATAAAAACAACCACACTAAATGCTGCACTGGGCCGGCCTCGCCCCTGGCGTCCCCATCGAACAGTGGATTCGCCGGTTCGGACTCGTCATCCACGGAATCGAATCCAATCACGTTCTGTAGGAACTTGTGCAATTTAGGATGTTGGCTCGGGTTGTTTGTGGCCTCAAAAAGCAGTTTGAAAATGTTGTCCCAAAATCTGCTAAATGAGCTCATCAGCTGGTTGGTCTTGAAGATATCACTGGAAGATAAATTTGTTTTGTTAGAATCGTTTTGATTGAAACAAAGGACCTCCCTCCCAGTAACTTACTGAAGTCTAGGAATTTGAATCAACCAGCGGATGTTGTTTTGATTACACGTTTCTGTCGATGGCCACTTGGCCAGTTTGTAAAACTCCACTCGTTCGACGACTTGCCGTAGTACGAAAGAGGCAGTTCGGCGTTTTGGTACTTGCTTTCCTAAAAGTCGCTGACCGCCTCCTCGAGGGGGGGGGGGGCTGGATCGCAAACAATCCACGGGCACTGAAGCATTCGAATCAAACGGGAACGGAACGAGTAGATATTTTTTTTGCCACATGAATCCGAAAACTTTTTTCTCGTTCGCTTTTTGGTGACACTCCCCGTGGTATGCGAAAAAACTGTGTACTGCTATTCGAGAGAGACGCAACAAACTGCGAAAAAATTGTAAGGCCAAAACGCAATGGGAGACTGAAACGATAAGAAAATGAATCGTATGACAGTTGTTGTATGATTTTCGTTATGGGGTTCACTTGGATGATTTTAGTTCATTTCTGTTCTTGAATTCATTTATTGTTAATACCTTTCAAAATTTGAACGGTACTTCATTAAGTGGTTGATGTTATTTCCTTTTATGATATGTATGATGAATCATCCCATTTAATGTCAATTATCAGTCAATCGGGTATCTCATATTATTTTCGATGTTAAAGAAATCGGATAGCTCTGAATGATTAATCATGCAATGACGACATGGTAAATTCGCTCAGTGTAGCTTATTAACTAAAGTACCGTACCAAACGCATAATTGGCTTGTTAACTCTGAAATCATGGATTTATTTGAAGTTTTCTGCTCGATAGGCCCAAAATGGGCGATTAGGCCGAACTAGTTCTCTACCCTATTCCCATTGGTTCTCAGGCAGGTAATATTGGTACATGAGAGGAAGAAATAAATGGAACAAGTTAAGTGTGAGCCGCATGCATTATTGGTTAGTCGTTTGGGTCATGGTGTTGTGTTCCCTATTTTATTTGCCTCTATTTCGCTCTCAGATCGCATCACTTTTTCCCTCCCCCAAACTATTATGGGTGTAAAAGAGGACTCATATTTGGTAACCTCTCGCGAGCGCAATTCAAAAGATATTAATAATTCTAGAACTGGGCTCAAACATATCACATTTTCTAAGACTGATCATGATTAATATAGTATGAATAATGAGAATAATACAATATTGTATGAAGAAAAGACGATCCCAAAAGAAAGTTCCCTAGCAATAAAACTATTACTCTGTGCTAATCTGAGTTATTTCAAAATGGGAATCCTTACTCAGAAACTGTTCCCGATCTCAACAAACTGTACCGAAATCAGAACAGTTACTCCTTGGTAAGATTTTGGCATTTCTATTTAATTGTATAAAGCTACTTTATATCGAGCTCTTTTCAATAATTGCAACATGTGAATAATGCAGAACAAGTTTAAAATGGTTCTAGAGCCAAATTGGTTTTGAAGGAAAGTCAAACTACAACCGAACAGCTCAGCCGCTCTGAACCCTTCAAGTATGAACATTATGCTTTCCCAATATGGTACATTCTCTCATTATAAACCTGTCATTTCTAGTATATCTGAACTATTTAATAAATGGAAACCATAACATGGGTTACGCTCCCCTTAAGCGGGCCCTCCGCATCCTATCTCTGTCTTATCTGAAATACCAAATGCCAATGCAATGGTTTGAATGTATCAATATATAAATTGAAAATGACGTTCAATCAAATAAACCCATAACCCACTCACTTGGCCAGGCTTCAGAATCGTCCAGTGGGCAGTGCGCTCTACACAAGTTCCCTTTCTTTCAAATTCACCCCGAATTTTATATTTTACCCCTTTGAGTGTTGATTAATCACAATGAAACACTGTGACAAAGCGCGGCCTTGAGGTTACTAGAGTATCTAGGTCCTATTTAGGATTATATCTGAAAAATCCAAATCTGGCCAACGCCCACCAGTCTTAACATTCTAATTTTAGAATATTTTCTCGGTTAAATGGCTAGTGTATTTTTAAAATCCAACGAGTTCTTAATTTTACATCTTTCTCAGGGTTGGCAGATTACAACCTTTTCTAACTATATATTAAATATGGGCTCACCAAAATCAGGATTTTAATAAAAGCCTACACGGTACATTGATCCATTAATAGACGATTTCCAGCATGAATTCTATAGACAGATGTAATTGACGTGGTACTGTGTACACCTAACGTGACCCGTTACGTGAAGAACAACGTGAGCCAGGAAATAGTCGTTTACTTTAAAATTGTGAAACCGTTATAATATGATGGAACGTACCAACCAATTCTATCTTGCACCTGATCTCAATGCCGTAAATTATGGATGGAAACGGGTTAGCTTGGCTTGGTGTGCCCTTCAACTTTCTTTCCCATTGATCGTTTGTCATGGGCGTTATGGTGTGAGGCATACACATTGTGTGCCTACTACGGGGTACACAGTTTTCTTGTAGCATATTTACTTGCCAGCAAGCAAGAACCCATCAGGAGAAAAGGCGTAACAAACAATTATGAATGTATGCATAATCCCATCTTCCTCTTCGACCTTCCCCTTCATATTGTACAGTATTAGCAGACTTGGGGTTGTACGGAGCAAGGCTGATGTGGTGTGTCATGTGTATGTGTTTGTCTGCATGGCGGTTGGGCTGCCCCAGGAATTATGTAAACCAACACTAATTTTATCGTCAGTTTGAACATCTCTGTTTGCTTTGTGTTTAGCAGCGCATCAGGCGAAGGTGACGGCGATGACGATGCTGATGATGATGATGAAAAATGGGTTGGGTTCAAGCAGGCAGATTGAAGGTGCTTGTTGGTGCAGATTGAAGTCGTTGAGGTGATGTCCTACCTTCTCTGAAAAGTTAAGCAACATGAAATGATGGAACGGCGGGAGAGATGGAAGCAAGGCTCTTCCGGGCGCCACAAACCTCATAATGTACGAACTACGAACATACGTGGGCAAAACGGTATGCTGGATATTTAATTATTGATACTGTGGGATGATTCCGAGCTATGATATGTGTACGACGAAGTTATGACGATAATTTGATGAACGATAGGTAGAAATTAAATGGCAATGTGGAAGCTTTCTCATCTTAATTCGTAATATCTATGGGGGGACGTGAAAATTTGTTAGCAGCCAGCAACCATGCGCCTCCATTGAAACTACTGGACAGATCATAAAAATGGGATTTCTTTCTCCAATGCATTCGCTTTAACAAGTTTTCAAATTTTAAATTTATTTCAACTTTCTTCCTTAGAGTCTCCCCCAGGAAGCAGCAATGTAGTAGCGCTTTAGGTTTGGTTATTATTCTTATGACCTTTAGGTTTTCATCTTACTTGAAAGCAACGGAAACGCCAAATCACTTACAATTGTCTGTAATAGGTTGCTCGCAGCCGTGAACCAAAATAAGAAACAAACGGTAGGGATAAGAGGGCCATAGTGAACAGGTGGGGCATAATGAGCATCGCGTACTCCAGTCCTCTTCGAACCGCTAATTGTTCGAAACAAATTAATTTGTTTCGAACAATAAGAAATCCAAGGCTAAACTACACGAACCTCACTATGGCCCTCCTTCCACTACTGCTTTACTGCTTTATGTCATAAATAAGCGTTACCTTTTTATAGTAGTTATTATAATACACAAAAGGAGAATAATCTATAATAATCGTTACTGCTATGCCAATTCGTGCTGTAGTAATAGAGACGGAGGATTCAATCAATTCAATCATAAGGAGAAAGAACAACCATCCTAACCTAGAAGCGCCAATGCGTTTAGAATCATTCCCAGCAAATGTTTTCCACTTTTCAAACTTTCTATTTTCCTATTATGTTTTTGCGTCAAGCATATTTGAAGAACGCATTTTTTCCGCTATGTGTTGACTCATCAATTAGTGTGTTCGTGTGTGAATGGCTAATTTTCTCCTGTGGTAGTACCTATCATATTCATGTGCCTTCGCTCGGTGTTAGTACAGAAAGCTACCGAATCCAAACGCCGATCGAATACTGTCCCAGTAGTAGCGGTTCCAGTTGGCTTTCGTTGCCTCGAACTCGGCCGATGGGATAAGCGTCTGGGTGAGCTTCAGCATGGTGTGATCCTCCTGCAATGAGATGGGGAGAAAGTCGGAATAAGTTGTTTGAAATAAAAATGAAGGCAGAATAGATTACGCTTACTACTAGTAAGTGGGTACGAAATTAAATCAATAATTAGGTAGGTATAGGTAGCCAAATATGGATTACAGTGTATGTTTAAGGTGATTCCTTGTAGAGTCCACAAATGGCCGCCACGAAAGCTGTAAATGCACTACCACTTCGAACTTTCAATTACACAAATCTCAGAAATTAGAGCTTCATTTCACCTGAAATTGCTACTTTGTGTATGCTGCAGTGCATCGAACGTGGTGTAACAGTTTCTTTGTGGTACGTGTCCTGGAAGCTGATATTTGTGCACTTGAAGTTTCCAAGTGATTACTAGAATAAGTATCTCACAGCAAACCACCTTAAGAATGCCGCGAGAAGTGGTAAGAATGTACTGTAATTGACAGGAAGATTAAGGAAATGCACAAGCGAACCATAGGGTTCGGATCGGAATGTAGTGAAAAAGCTAAGTTCCGAACCCATCAAACAGACATAACACATTGAATATTTTTCACCATAAAACAGTATGAGTATACTGTGATGAGCAGTACACTGAACAGATGGCGGTAGTGTGTAAACGTCACCTGTGGCGCGCATAGTCAATTCTCTTGCGTTTTCAGTGTACTGCTCATCACAGTATACTCAACAGATGGCGGTAATGTTTTAGCGACGATGTTTTATATTGAAAAATAATCAATGTGTTATGTCTGTTTGTCTGTGGTACTACCAACGAAAAAACATTGAAATTAACCGTTAAATGCTAGTTCGATGAACAACTTGTGCGAGTATGTCTGTTTGTCTGTGGTTAAACCTATTTGTTACACCTGATCAGGTGAAAACCGGTACAATGGAGGCACCATATTCGAAGCGGTTCCTAAATCGACGCACTCAATAATGTTCGACTATTTTCAATCATTATTTTTGAAATGTTACTCCTGTGCTCTAGGGATGATGGTGTAACAAAGTTTTGAAAAATATCTTGTCAAAATCGAGATGCGATAAAAATTAGACGACTGCGTCATCATTAGGGACGCGTCAAATATGATGTTGGCACGGTAGTCATCGGAGGAGACTTCAGTACTTGGGCGGTGGAGTGGGGAAGCAGATGTTCCAATGCAAGCACAGAACAGAAGAGGAAGTGCAAACAAATCGATGAGTCAAAACGTCGTTCGTTTTTCTGCTCAACAAGCAATGTGTTGTGGTAGCGTTCCATACGGGCTTTCTATGTGCACTCATACTCATACTATCATAGCATGCTGCCTATCTTAACTGCAGGCGCTAGGTGCGCTAGTGTTCGCAAATGACAAGTGGAGCCACTTTCTGATCCGAAGTTCTACTCGTTTGAATGCAAGGCAAGAGGGCAGAGTCTGCTGGTAGATCTGGCAAAGCTTGAAGTTATGCTGTCCAACGAAGGCACCAGCAGTACTTTTCGCAGAGATGGCCGGAAATTCATTATCGACGTCACTTTCTGCAGTCCGCCGCTAGTTGCAAACATGAATTGGAGAGAGTGCGAAGGGTATACCCATAGCGACCATCAGGAGATCCGATATGGCATTGGCCAACGGAATACCCTGGCCGTACGGAGGACGAGAGCATGCGACAGGGAATGGAAAACGAAAGCTTTCGACAAGGATCTTTTCGTTGAAGCACTCCGTGCGGATAGGGGCCCCACGGATCGGAACGCGGACGAGCTGACAGAAACGTTAGTGAGAGTATGTGACACGAGCATGCCGAGGAAACTGGAGCCAAATAACAGACGGCGTCCAGCTTACTGGTGGAACGAGGCACTTAGCACTCTCCGCGCTAGTTATTTCAGAGCCAGAAGACGTGTTCAGAGAGCAAGAACAGAAGCAGACAGAGAGGAATGAAGAGGAGTGTTCCGAGTTGGCAGGGCCGTGCTTAAACAAGAGTTAAAGCAGAGCAAGTTGAACTGCTTTAAAGGGCTATGTCGAGACGCTGATGCCAACCCATAGGGCGACGCATACCGAGTCGTGATGGCGAAGATCAGAGGTCCAACGATGCCCGCTGAAATGTGCCCAGAGAAGCTGAAAGTCATCGTGGAAGGACTTTTCCCGAAGCACGACCCAACGACCTGGCCACCTACACCGTACGGAGAGGGAGAAGGAAATAACGTCAAGGTCATGAACGAGGAACTTGTTGCGGCGATTCAGGCGTCCCCAGATAAGTTCAGGATGGTGCTGCAGAAATGCCTGGACGAGGGTCACTTCCCTGACAGGAGGAAGATACAGAAGCTAGTGTTGCGGCTGAAACCAGGAAACCCGCCGGGGGTTCCAGCATCTAGGCCAGAATATGCCTGCTGGATACACTCGGAAAACTCTTGGAGAGGATCATCCTACACAGGTTGACGAAATGCACGGAGAGTGAGCACGGATTGTCGGATAAGCAGTTCGGATTCCGGAAAGGAAGATCAACGGTGGATGCAACTGACATGGGACAGAGATCGATTAGGATCACAGTGGGAGCTCCACAAGGCTCCATCATTGGTCCAACGCTTTGGAACGGTATGTACAACGGCGTGCTAATGCTGAAGCTACCCAAAGGAGTTGAGATCGTTGGCTTTGCGGACGACGTCGTCTTGACGGTAACAGGCGAGACACTGGAGGAGGTGGAAGTGTTGACAACCCAGGCGAACGACATGATTGGTAACTGGATGCAAGGAGCGAAGCTGCAGAAGCCCACCACAAAACGAAAGTGTTATTGGTCAGTAACTATAAAGCGGTGCAGCGTGCAGAAATCACCGTCGGGGAGCACGCCACAGTCTCGAAGCGCGTGTTGAAATACCTAGGAGTGATGATCGATGAACGGCTAAACTTCAACAGCCACGTAGAATATGCTTGTGAGAAGGCTTCGAAGGTCATCAACGCGATAGCTAGAATCATGCCGAACAACGCTGGCCAGTGTAGCGTCGTCGATACTGAGGTGTGGAGGTCCAGCCTGGGTTGCAGCGCTGGAAACGAAGCAGAACATTCCGGCTCATGAATATGCGAGTCGTGAGTGCTTTCAGAACCATCTCGTCGGAAGCAGTATGCGTTATCGCCGGAATGATCCCTATCGGCATCACCCTGGCGGACGACAGCGAGTGCTACAGACGGAGAGTTGTGAGAGCGGAGTCGTTGGCTAAGTGGCAACACGAGTGGAACACGACGGAGAGCGGTAGATGGACACATAAACTGATACCGATTCTTTCGACTTGGGTTTACAGAAAACACGTAGAAGTCAACTTCCACCTAACGCAGTTCCTATCTGGCCACGGTTGCTTCAGGAAATACCTGCATCGGTTCGAACACGCAGCGTCACCCCTCTGTCCGGAGTGTGGCAACGTGGATGAAACGCCGGAGCATGTGGTCTTCGACTGTCCAAGGTTCGAGTCAGTGCGAATGGAGATGCCCGTCCTTAACGTGGAGAATGTCGTCGATGAAATGTAGAGAGGAGGGCACTTGGAAAGCCGTCAACAGAGCAGTCACGCAGGTTATGTCGGAGCTGCAGCATAAATGGAGAGAAGGGCAGTTATCTAGCAACGCCAACTAGCGCTGAGAGTATGCGGAAAGCAAGACTATAAAACCCGAGATAAAGCCCTCATGGATCAACAAAACTACATAACCCAGGAGGATGTCCCTGATGATACACAGGGATAAATTCGATCATAAGGTGATCTATGACTGGTGATATGTGGCATGCATAAGAGATACAGACATGGTATCTAGACTAAAATTTGAAAAGGACGTAATTCCAAAATGACCATATCGAGAAAATCGCTTCCGAATTTTGATGACCTAAAAATTAATCCTATTTAACGACTCGGACACCCTCGGGATTTTTTGTTTGTTGTTCCGTCTTGGTTCCTCGTGCGCAAATTTTGTGAGAGTGGAATTACGCCCGGAGATTTTTTTTTTTGGTCTTCTTTTTGTTCGTTGTTTACACGTGAAATATCAATCGGATGCATTTCAAATGAATCGGGCGTGACTAGATACTACAGAATCAGTACGTTCGGCATTTTTTTTATTATTATTGGGTATCAAGCTGGAGCTGCGTGACAGCTTAGTTTTCAAGACTTGACCCATTTGAATAAATTTTGCTTCTATCTTCGACAATACACCGCTTGAACACTGGATTCCGTGTGTATTGCTTCAAGATAGTCATAGAAAAAATGCTGTGATGTGTGCGCGTAGATACATCCACGTAGATACATCCGCGTAGTAAACCGATTGAATAAGTAAAGGGTGTCCACGATGAAATTGCCACACTATGAAATTGCTCTAACTTTTTAACCGTTGGGTAGAATTTAATGAAAATTTGGGTGGATTTAGTTCATAGTGCATTATTTACATCCTGCAAGTTTTAAAGTCCTGTGATCAAAACTCGCGGAAATGGAGTCGAAAGAACAGCTCGTGCGTGATAAAATCTTGCGCATTCATCACGAGAACAAGGATCTCTCGCATCGTTCCATCGCTAAAACGTTGGGAATCGCGAATTCCACGGTGTCGCGAGTGATTAAGCGGTTCGAGGAACGGTTGACCACCGATCGGAAGCCCAGAAGTGAAGGAAAAAGTATTCCGTACAACACCAAAAATCACAACCGCGTAGTTGGGGCCTTCAACCGAAATCCGAACGCCTCCGTTAGGGATGTGGCTAAGAAGCTGCACCTAAGCCGAAGTTTTGTCCAGAAGGCCAAAACTAAGGTTGGGCTTCGAACGTTCAAGGTACAAAAGGCCCCTATTCGCGACGAGAAGCAGAACAAGTCCGCCAAAACCCGTGCCAGGAAGTTGTACCTCAACATGCTGACGAAAGTTGAATGCTGCATCATGGACGACGAAACATATGTGAAGGCCGACTTCAAACAGATCCCCGGCAACCTGTTTTTCACGGCCAAGGATAAGTTCAGCGTTCCGGAGCATGTCCGCACTCAGAAGATGTCCAAATTTGCGAAGAAATTCCTGGTTTGGCAAGCCATCTGCACGTGCGGGAAGCGGAGTGCACCTTTCGTGACCCAGGACACGATGAACGGACAGGTGTACATAAAAGAGTGCCTACAGAAACGGCTGCTTACTCTCCTGAAGGCCCACAACGTCCCAACAATCTTCTGGCCGGATTTGGCCTCATGCCACTACTCCAAGGACGTGCTGAAGTGGTATGCGGACAATAAGGTCAATTTCGTGCCGAAAATGTTCAACCCTCCCAACACTCCGGAGCTCCGCCCCATCGAGAAGTACTGGGCGATTATGAAGCAGCACCTTCTTAAACGACCTAAGGTAGTGAAGACAGTCGAGGAACTGAAGAAAGTATGGGTTTACATGCAAAAAACGGTTGATTCACAGGTTGTGCAGAATCTTATGGCCGGGGTTAAGGCCAAGGTGCGGGCATTTGCGTATGGACTGTAAATAAAATACGAGTAAAATGGTAAAATGAAGTTTAATAGTTATTTCTCAATTCCTGAAAATTTGATGGCAATCGGATGAAAACTCGAATTTTGCTAATCAATTTTGTGTGTGGCAATTTCATCGTGGACACCCTTTAAATCCGTTTCAAACGAAATATCTAAATTAAGTAAGTTACGAAAACCGCGCGAATTCCGAAAGCCGTGCGAGACAACCGAGGCGAGAAAAAAAAAGGCTTATTATCATTTAACGAGTGCCACCAAAATAAATGTGATAGCCTATGTTGGCAAGTTGATAAATTTTAGTTTCCTCTCTAGATATTCTACTTATATACTACTGAGCTTTGTATCAGAGTTAATTTAAAGAACGTATCAATCATTTCAAGATTTCGCGACCGTACCGAACAAATTCTATACTACAGAAGCTCAAAAAAACTTTTGGTGAGCTCTACCGCATTGCGAATCACTTCTGCGTAAGCTCCGTAGACGTAGGCGCGTTGATTCCGACAGCCGCGAAAAGTTAAACATGCATCAATGCCACATAAGGAAAGATCGATTTTACGTACGGTTTAGTTCATAGATTAACATTGACTGCTGTTTACAAATGTAAGAAGATTCTTAGTCTGGCGGATAGAATTTCGATTTATCAAAAAGCGGAACCAATTCAATATATTGTAGACCAACAATTGAAAAGGTACTATCAAATTTTATAAACAAAACGTTGATTATTCTTTCCTCGCTAATCGAACGCAAACTACCAGCATCATCGAATAGGAGAAACTTTCCCCAGCCCAAAGATGGTATTAATTTGCATATGCGACTCTTGAGTCACGAGAACAAGGGTTCCGAAGTTTTGTTCGCAATAGCTGATATGCTCTTTTCTGTTGTTGGTCGTGATTTGCTCGAGTCTGCTGAGTTGTTCTGGCTGTACCTCTCCCGTATTCACCCTAGCGTGAAACCGGAATCCACTGAGAAGCTGGTCAAAACTAGCATTCAGTGCGAAGATCCGGTAAAGGTTGGCGGGCTTGTGAAAAAGAGATCCGATACGAGTTCGGATACTTGGCCAGAAGGGATTTTGTTCCGCGAATTGTGGTTGCCACGTTTGAACACGCCGACCATCACAATCTCTCCTGTTTCGGGTCCTTCGCATTATTCCACTCCCGTCGCCGCAATTGATGGCATCTAATTCCGAGTTGCATGCACTGCGGTCGAATATGGCGATGAGGTCCCCCAACCATCATGTTCAGGCAATTAGTATGCTTCCATTATCATCAACAGGTATTTGTCTGATCAGTTTTCGAGTTACAGTGTTACGCCTCTAGATACCGAATTCTTCACCGACTTTCTCCAGTTTGGTAGCATTTCTGTTTCCAACGGCATTGAACAACCACTTTACACCATGATTCACCAAACTTCACGCCGGGGACGCACTATGGACTGCATTTTGGAAGCTCATTGTTCCTCTAGTCCAATCCCGCTGATTTCTGCCAGCGCTCATAACAGTCGTGACTAGATGTGGATCAGGGGTCTTCCAGCAACAGGCAAGTACAAATGTGATCATGATACAGCACGTCTTGCATTTCCAATGTTGCTTATTCCAATCCTGAACAACACGGTCTGCAGTCCACCGATGACGACATACTTTATAACACCGATTCTGAACATACTGCACCAAATCGTAGTTGCCACGTTTCTGAAACTGTCAGCCCAGAACGCATTGCCTGCCGGCCCATGAAAGCCCCTAAGCCTCTCAACGCAGTCGTGTTTTTCTGATTTCTGCCACAGTAGTCGTACTGGCCCTGTGGTTGAGAACGGTGAAGGAGTGTTCCAACCTTCGATTTCAGGCAAGTATGCGTTTATTGATACCAATTCCTCGCTCGATCAGCATCCACGTTTCAGCGCAACGTCTTCTACGCCACCGACTGAACCTCGCTTTTCCGATTGCCAACCTATGTTATCCGATGGACTTGTGGTGTATTATCAAAATGTGCGTGGCCTGCGAACTAAGATTGACGGCTTATTCTTGACCTGGCTAGATGTGATGGTGGCGTCTTGATTGCGGTTTCCAAACGACTGAACGATTCCCTCGATCCTGTTCCGGTCAGTAATTATCTTGAGCAGTTGTGGGTGAAGATTACGAGGTCACACAACATTATAAGAGCTGCGTTGAGAACCATACCAGTTCCATTGGTGCTGTATTGTCCCGATTACATCACAACGATCTATGTAGCTCTGCTATTTGGCGACTACAACCAGTCTGGGCTTGTTTGGAATATTTGCGCGAATGATCATCCAACCATTGACATTCTTTGGTCGTACATGCCTGTTTCCTGCTGTGCTCTTTTGGATGGTTTCAGCCTGCATGGTTTAATGCAAATTAATTCTGTACCAAACCGAAACTCTCGGCTGCTTGATCTTGTGTTGATGAACGAAGCTGTCGCACTGGAGTGCAGTGTCGCCGAGGCATCCGAGCCTCTGATACATCTAGACACCGATCATCCAGCGTTGGAAGCATTTATCAATCGATCAGCTCCTGTTCTCTATGAAGACATCGTTGATGTACAAAGCCTGGACATTCTACGAACTCTAGAACTGACTACGTTGCATTGGTCCAGGTAGATTGGCAGTCGCTTGACTTGTGTTCGTCCATTGATGAAGGCGTTAACTAATTCGACAAGGTAGTGGGCCAATTAATAATGGATTGTGTGCCTCTGAGAAGACCTTCTTCAAAACCTGCTAATGCTCGATCACAACATTTGAAGCTCGAAGGCTCTTCGCAAATACAGCCAGTCCCGTAATTCATTCACCAAGCGATCATTTTCGTTAGCAAGTAATTGCTACCGAATGTACAACCGTTTTCAATACAAGAAGTACTCAAGACGTATGCAGACCAATCTCCGGCGTAATCCTAAGCTATTCTGGACATTTGTGAAGACGAAAAGGAAAGAGGATGGGCTACCGGTTGAGATTCATCTAAGCGATAAAAGAGCCAACACTTCTTTAGAGAAATTTAACCTCCTGGCTGAGCATTTCAAGAGTGTTTTCAGCGATTCAACGGCATCGTTAAGCCAAGTTGCTGAAGGGATCAGAGATACTCCCAGTGACGCGTTCAGCTTTGATATTTTCACGGTCCCATTGGACCTCGTCGACTCTGCCATCCAGAAGCTGAAATTCTCGAACGCTGTTGGGCCTGAAGGCATTCCATCGTCCATACTCAAAAGATGCTCAACAGAGCTTTCCTCTCCACTTTCAAAGCTGTTCAATATGCCATTACAACTAGGTGTATTTCCTTCTCGTTGAAAATCTTCGTTCAAGAAAGGAGACACGCGAAATGCGGAGAATTACCGAGCAATTACTTCACTTTGTATCACGTCGTATACACGGATATCAACGTTGCTTTCGACCGGGTTGATCATACCATTCTACTTGCCACACTCGAGAACCTCGGTGTCTCTCATGAACTCACTCGTTGGTTTTCGTTTGACCAATCGAGAGCTTTGTGTGAAAATCGAGTCTGATCAATCGGAATATTTTTCAAACAACTCATGTGTTATTCTCGATATTCATTGACGAACTCGATTTGATACTTCCAAATGGCTGCCGGTTATTCTATGCAGACGATGTCAAGATGTACGTGGTTGTGCGATGCTTCACTGATTGCTTGTGAATGCAGCACCTGATCCATAGTCGCAAGCTAAAATCGAATGCATTCAATTATACGATCGATAACCAACCTCTGCAGGGTGTAGACAACGTTCGTGAACTAGGAATTACACTTGATTCTGCTTTGACATTTATTTGTTTATTTGGTTCTACATCAACAGACTGGTTTTAGTCCTAATGATGGATCAAGCAATACTAGGAAATACAATATAGTCAAGAAGTAACAAGCTGCAAAGGCCGTGAAGTCCAACTTAATTCCTAATTCTTAAAAATATATCACGGAATCTCTGACGCAGCGTCTCGCGTGCCAAGTGAAAATCAAATAAGGAAGCAACACGATTAAAACCCCTTTGTAGCCCCTCATTGATAGCACCATACGAACTATAGTTTTTACGACGAAAAGGTATCCTCAGCATTGCGTTGTTACGGAGTGCTCGTGGTTGAACGTTAACGTCGATTTGCTGTACAATAGAAGGACAATCGATTCTGCCCTGTAGAATGTCTGCCACAAACAGGGCCCTTGTCGTATCTCTTTGACTCCACAAAGGATCCAGGTGAATTAACTGGCACCGTAAATTAAATTCGTAGCTTGGAAGGCGATGAGGATCCCTTCAAGGCAATCGTCGAAGGGCAAATCATATGAATCGTCGTTGAATAGACTCTACTCTTTGTACACTGTTTTGGTAATTGAGATTCCATACAGGGCAGCAGTATTCTAACACCGACCGGACTAGGGAGCAGTAAAGCGACTTCAAACAGTAGATGTCCGTGAAACTTTTAGCTATCCTGAGCCTTGTCGATCACGTACGAATATGCTGGCTGTATGTGAGTTGACAATCTAAGGTGACTCCCAGACCCTTAATGTGATTTACACGATGTACGTCAACGCCTTCTAGGATATAACTGAATGTAATTTGATGTTTCTTCCGTGAGAACGTGATTACTGAACATTTTGTTGGATTTACAACCATGCGGTTCAGTTGGCACCAATTATCAAAAGCGTTGAGTTGGAATTGGAGAAGGTGGCAGTCAGCGATGGCTCGGATTTGGAGGTAGATTTTCATGTCGTCTGCGAACAACAGTCGAGGACGAAATTGACGACGTTCAAATACACACAAAAATATCAACGGCCCGAATTGGCTACCTTGCGGAATACCCGAAGTGGCAGGGAACGAAGGAGATCGGCAGTCGTCGATTGCAACTTTCAACTGACGATCAGATAGATAGGATGCGAACCATCGAAGGAGACTGCCGTTTATGCCGTATCAAATTGAAATCAGAATTTGCTGTTATGATGTAACTTATTTTGAATACTCCATTTGCTCTCATTTTGGTTGACTTAACAATTAACACAGCAAAAATGAGAGCAACATTTTACACTGTTGAATCAAACGGAAAACTAATCCTGCTTTCAATGAAATCATTTTGATTACTGATTTTGCATTTATAATGTTTAACTGAATACGAGCCTGGCGGTTAGCATCCATGCTTTTCACGCCGAAATACTTGATCTCAAATCTCACCTCGGTTTAGTCACGAATGACCTAAAATGTGTTAAACAAAACAAATAAACAATAATCGTTAGTTCAACGACAGATGAACTTAAATCAAATTTAAACAAGAAATTAACAGCAGAACTTCAAGTTAAGTTGCTTTGATTTAAAATGTCTTGACTGCATAATGAAAGCTCAATATGAAATCAGACTACTGTCGCGACAGTTGAAATCAAAATGAGTCTTCATTATGATAGGAACTGCAAACTTTATTATCGATTTGCTTTCATTTTGTTACCCGACTTTGCTCGGGTATCCAGCTTGGCGATCGTTACCCGAGCAATGACATATATGCATGGTCTGGCATACTCTCCGTAATGTACGAGGTGAGACACAGAAGGTTGGAAGTAGTCGACCGCCCTGCCATGAAACCATGCTGGTCTTCGCTCAAGTGCTGCTTGAAGTGAGAGACAAATGGTTCCATAACGACCAACTCGAACAGTTTAGATATGGCACACAACGATGTGATGCCGCGATAGTTGTCGATGTTTCTTTTACATCCCTTCTTATTCACTGGAAAAATCTCAGCTGATTTCCAGCAGGAAGGAAACAACCCACTGTAGAGGGACATTTCGAACAGAAGGCAGAGAGGAGCCACGAGGCTATCGATGTGTTGCTTGAGAAAGACGGAAAGAACTCCGTCAGGTCTAGGCTTAAATGAAGACTTCAGTTGCGAAGCCGCCCTAGTTATCATAGCGAGGCGAGGTCGATGTTGATAGCTGCCAAAGATTGACCAGGCATTTATGCTACATTGCACGGATATCATAGCCAAAGCTAACAGGCAACTCGGATTCATCTTGAAGATCTCTGATGAGTTCCGGGATGCTACCTGCTTGACAGCTCTATATTGTTCTCTAGTGCGATCGATCTTGGAATTTCGTGTAGTAGTATGGTTGTCCGCATGAAACAGTTTGGATAGCGAGGATCGAGTTTGTTCAGAGGAAATTCGTTCGTTACGCTGTTCACCACCTTCCTTGGAATGATCCAACAAACCTTCCACCCTACGAAGATCGTTGCCAACTCCTGGGTATTGAAACTCTTGAACGTAGGCGGAAGATTAACCAGGCAGTGTTTGCAGCAAAAGTGCTGATAAGCGAAATCGACACTTCCGGGATTTTTGGCTGAATTCGAAATCTATGCACCTGAACGAGCTCTACGATCGAACAGTTTCCTGCATCTCGGACCCCGAGCAGCTAATTACGGATTACATGATCCAATAAGGTTCATGTTTGCACGGTTCAATGAATTCTATGGTTTTTTCGCCTTCAAAATGAACCTGTGGATATTTGTCCACCACCTGCTCTACACCTTGTTTTGGGCCGCATGAACACTGCGAAAATGAGCCCAATTACGCTTCCTTCAAACTGATCGGCTGCCGCAAATGCAACTCAGCGTGCGCAATTTGGATTCGCTAGGCGTCATTGTAGATCGTTGCTGGATAAACGCACAGTTTTGATAGGAGGCAATCTTGATCGTCAGTTAAAGGTTTTGGACAATATACATGCAACATGCCACTGATAAGCCACTGCTTTGGCGATGAACTAAACGACGATTTCGAAAAACCCATAGATCTTTTTTGTGAAAGTTGGCTTACCGCAAACCTTCCAGAAAACCCTCAATTCCATTCCATTGTCAAATATCACATCACCGATTTTTGTAAGAGTACAGGGAAAGGCTTAGCCAGGTTCACGGAACAAACAATAGAAGCAATGCATCATGATTTCATCCAAACATGTAGTAACTTTAAAGTGGCGGAGAATCATATTAAATACGAACAGAATCTGTTGAAAGCTGTGGTTTCGTATAATAGTGCTCATTTAAAGTAAAATACGTTTTCTTTGTTGCATCACATGTTAAGCAAATTTTCATTAGATATTATATCTATTAATACTGATGAGAAATTAGTATCATTAGTACTGATAAGAAATGATGGAGATTATTAAAAATAATGCATTTAGAGAAAAGAATAACTGTTTTCATATTTTACTTATAAATGCATAATAAAACTATGGAAAAATCATGAAACCTTATGATCCCGGTAATAGACTCCCTTAATTTTTGAATGCAACCCACTCATTCTCATTTCCATTCACTTACCTTCTGATCGAGCTCCATCACAACGTTGGAGTAATGTCCGGCAGGCCACTGCTTCAACCGCCACGTCTGATTAATCTTTTTGTTCGGGACGATGTCACCAAACTTGCCGCAGACGTTTCCTCCGAACAAAACGAACCTAAAATAAAACCAATCGCTCAGAACTTCAGACTCACATGTCAAAACATGTTCCCCCCTCCGAACTTACTCTCCACCCTTGAAAAGATCCAGCTTGACGTGACCTCGCGTGAAGGCCGTCACCATGTCCGTTCGGGTAAGTGCGTCGTAAAGCTCGTTCGCCTGACACTGAAACCGTTCAACGGTTTCCAGCGTTTTCACGTCCAGCTTGACGCCAACATTCTTAGGTTCGCTAATCACAGTCTGTAGCTCGATCTTCTGCTTGTTAACACCGCTAGCGTAGACGGTTTCCTTGTCCGGTTTTACCATCTTGACACCATCCTGTTCCTGACCCTTCTTGGGCAAGATGAGTCCTTTGGCAAAGTTCTGCTTCAGATCGTTGATGTAGGTTTCCAGCTGCTTCCGCAGTTTATCCCGACCAACGTTGTACATGAACACTTTTAGCTTCTCCGAGGCATTGTTCGATTCGTCCACCGAAACCGTCAGTTCCACCTCATCCACATCGTTCTCCTCCGAAAGATTCGGGATGGAAACCTTGCCGGTCACGTCCTCATCGTCGACCGTACCCTTCCACTTGAGGATAATGTTCCACTCGTAGAAGAATATTAGCTTCCCTTTACGGTTGTTGGCAGTGGCTTCTCCTTCCATTTTCTCAATTTCGACAACCTTACACTCCTGTCCGGAGCCACTGATTACAAAATCCTTCAGCAGGGCTATCAGTTTGTCCTTCGACCATGGTGTGGCATTTTTCTCTGTCCAGTGCCAGTTGTTTACGTTCGTGGCATCTGGTCGTTCCTCGACGATCCAGCGTGGATCTCCTTCACCCCATTTGGCCATTTTCCCGGAAAAAAAATAAGGGTTCCACCAGAAGAAAACCTCCAGAAAAAATCAAGCACTTTTTGAGGTTAGTCCCTGTTACAGCTCTCGACGGCGAAACTTTTTCTGCGTTCTACAGAAAAAACAACCAAATTTGCAAAGTCCAATTTGAAACACAATTTTCAAACGTTATGACTTTTCCAATAAATTATGCTCGTAGTTTTAGAACTTTCCCCAATGGAATTTTCTACAAAATGAGTTGAACTGACGGCTGATCAGGAAGAAAAACACTGCTGTCTTCAGCACGGAATGATTCTAGACTGTTCGGCAACGTTCGGGAAATCGATTCTCCGTCCGATTCATCGAAGCTACTGTCAAGAGCGTCAAGAGCGAAGCGAAAAACGAACACTGACAGTTCTATGCCCAGTGAAAAATATATGAAACCGAATATTTTCACTTTTCATACCAGTTTTCATATAAGGGGTCAAAAAAATAATAAACTAAATTAAAATTTCTTAAAATTAAAACGCCTAAAACACTATCTCGAATTGATGTTAGAAAATAAAGAATGTTTCGGAATAAATTCAATAAACACTCATATAGCATTAAACTACATGATTAATTTTATTTCATTGATACTTACAAGTAAAAAAGGGAAATGATTCATACGAGTAAAAGCAGATATACGCATACGTACCCAGGGGGTAACCACCGATCGCCCGCACCGTCTTTTTAGATAGCCGTCCCGCGTTCCAAGTTCTGCTTGATCTCGGTCGTATGTTCGCCGTAGAACCGTTCCAGCTTCTTGTT
Source organism: Ochlerotatus camptorhynchus (assembly GCF_037179485.1). Taxonomy (NCBI): domain Eukaryota; kingdom Metazoa; phylum Arthropoda; class Insecta; order Diptera; family Culicidae; genus Ochlerotatus; species Ochlerotatus camptorhynchus. The sequence continues at coordinate 346,790 of NW_027040852.1, read as the reverse complement.
GAATCGGGCATTCTTCTCGTTAATATAATCGATATCGGCATCATCGTTGTGCGTCCTCCTGCGGGAGAATTTCTTCCTCTTATCGATCTGCTGTTCCAGATCCTTCACCATCTTATCGATAGCCACCGGAGTATCCTTGTGTAGCCCTTGCAGGACCACATTCGGTCCACCGTAGAACGCTTCCCCGTACCGTTCCTTCTGCTCTTCATACTTGATCAAATCCCTTGGTTCCATAGTCTTCACCAGCCGATTGTACTGCCGTGCCGTCTGCGCTTCATAGTCCGAGAATCCCGGATCGGCGTTCTTCTTTTTGACCTTCAGTTTATGGAATCGTTCCGCTTCGGCTGCGGAAACTTTCATCATCTTCACTCGGTTATAATCCAGCCCCTTGGCCTCTGCCTCCGCCTTCGCCTTACTATCGTCAATCAGCCAGTCTGCTTGCCGTTTGCGTGCTTCCCAATTAGCTGGTAACTTCTTTTGTTCGTCCTCAGCGACTACTTCCTGGTGGTTGGAGTTCCTGGCTTCGTTCCGCTGCATATGAAGTTTCTTCAGCCGTTCCATCCGTTCGGCGTGTTTTTCGCTGAAACTTTTGGCTACCGCTGATGGTTCCGGCTGGGAAGAAGATGCGGCCACTGCAGTAGAGTCCATTTTTATGAATATTCACGATGTTTTACAAAAAAAGACGGGAATGGACGAGAAACTCCGTCGTTGTTTTCGCGAGTGAAAACAAAAACAAAAATGTGACGTTTCATTCGAAAGTTGCGGACGCACTCCTGTCGAGGAAAAGGGTTTGGGTCGTTTGGGTCGAAAAAGTTGAAGTTTAGTCCATCGCGATTTTGTATATACACTGATAAATTTAATTATTCCCATTTTGCTTGAAATTTAATCAATTTGAAATTAAACTCAGTTCAATCATATCAAATAATTAAAAATTAATCCCCTCTTTCTAAAAAATAAGCATCTGATATTAATCCCAGTTTAATCATGGTTGATTAGATTGTAGATTATCTTTTTTTGAATAAATTTTAATCATTTTTGATTCTATTTTGATAATTTTTGATTAAATTTTAATCTTTTTTGATTATATATCAGTATTAAAAAAGAATAAAATTTAAAACTGGAAAGATTTTTCGATTTTAATCATGCATGACTACTGCCGAAGTAATCATTGCTCGGACTCAATAAGGTGAAGCGGGAATCTGCATACATATATAACTTACATTTTAAGAGCAAATAACGAAGGCATAGACAGGAGGAACTTCTTATCGTTTGCCAAACTATGCCGATACAGACTGACTGTTTGAAACGTGCACTTAAAAAAATATTCAGTTAAAACAATCAAAGTAACCATTTGGACTGAATAAAATATATAATTGTTACACACAAAGAACAAAAATTGTTGCTATAAAAATAATGCAATTTCAATTTAAAAGTTTCGCAAAATTCGTAGTTTTAACTGCGAAAAAATTCAAAATGAAAATTGATTTTTTGATTTAAAAGTGTTTCTTTCAATTTCGACTTGTAATTATAAAAGTGATTTTTTTTAAATAAAAGTTGTAGTACTTTCAAAAATTCTTCTTCAAAGCAAAGTTTTTGGCAGCACTGGACTTCTGTTTACCGCCACTTTCGACTAAAAACAAGCAGATTCCCACACTTTACTTTCACCGGTTTCTCCCAGCCCCCGGAATCGCGTTTCTGGTATGCCTCCGCTAGCTTATTTTCGACGGATTGGAGGCAATTATCACCTCGATTATCATGGCAGATGGAGGGAAACAATCCAAGCAATCCAGGAGAAAATCATCAAGGTGAGAAGTTTTGGAAATGGTTCGATGATGGTTTTCATTCGTTTTACTTTTGCAGTACCGTAACCAGAATGCTGCTTCCGAAGACGGTTTTGCTGCCAAATATAGCGGAGTTTAATGGATATCGGGCATCGGAATGGATTCAGAATCTAGTAATCATGCATTAATTAATTTCAAGAGTTTGTTTTAAACATGTTTATAATTTTCAGTGGAACCGATCATCTTCTCATTCCTGAAAATGACCAGCACTCACCCCAGTAGAATGTTCTACAAAATATTCCTCGCTTAAGGCTGTTGCGATTGATGTCACACCAAATGCCCGTTACCGATTCCGTTACACCATCCTCAATGTCTGTTCCGGTGTTCCCCTCATGTGGATCGGAAGAGTAAAAATGGCGTGAACAAGTTGAGCATCAGCTCATCTTGGTATCGGGAAGAGAAGACATACCTAATGAATTTATTTTTATTGTTATATCGAGTAAATACATTTTTTATTAAAATTTTATATTTTTACTTCTTCGCCAATCAAATTTTAACAGATTTTGAAATGAAAAACGATGTTATTAAATTGAAAACACTGTTTTTTTATAACTGAAAACGTTTATTTTTAACAATAATAGTGCAGCATTTAATTTTAAAAGGTTGAAAAAAAATCAATTTTAATTTTAACACTGTCATGCTTTTCATTTGACATTAGTACAATTCAGTTTGAAAGTTGAAACTTTTAAAAGTAGTGATCGGGAAACTTTTGATTTGATAATGTATCGACTTTCATTTTGAAAGCTAATCGCTTTCTACCAAAAAGAACCAATGCAAACTTTTATTTCTACAGATAGTTTTTTTTAATTTTAGCAACGATTTTTCTTTGTGTGTGCAAACCAAATTTCGTTTATTTAAATCAATTGCATTAATGATGCATTCAATGAAATTTATAGATTTGATGTGAATGGAGTGCTATATTAATTTAAAACTTCTTCATGAACTGAAACAAACCGAGACATTGTATTGAAAAATAACAAAATATTTTATTAATTCACTACAGAGCGTTTTTTCTGCGTGAGAAAGTCGACGAAGATAATCTGTCAATGTTACTTAGGACTTAATGCAATGTTCAGCTTGATATCTTAGTTTAATTTTTTGTTAAATAAAATCAAGCTGATCATTTCATTAGGTCCTAAGTAACATTGATCGATTCTCTTCATCGACTTTCTCTTTAGTTAATACAGTGGGTATAAAATGCTTGATAATCCCTAATAAAAAATTACCATACACGAATGAACCCAAATAATAGAACTATTCCACAAATGGTTTGGATGATTAAAATCGTTAAGCAAAAAAACCATAACAATTTTATTATGGAATTTCTTTCATCGATCTGTGAGATGAAAATAGCTTGGAATGTTTAAACATGGATGAAGGAAGAAAAGAGAAATTTAACGAAGAGAATCTGTCAACATTACTTAGGACCTAATGCAATGTTCAGATTGAAATATAAATATAAAAAAATAAAGTTTTTCCTCGTGTTTGCCAGCAATAGGGTACAGTAGAGGGGGAACGACACTCATTTTGATGTATTTTTTCAGTCTAGTAATTACTTGGGACTTTCGGGGAAAAACATGATTGATGGGATTTTTTGAGTGTGTCCTGTTGACGAAAATAGAGCACGGATAGAAAAAAATAGATGGAATAGATCAGGGAATGGATGTGAGGGGTGAGGGGTGTTAAAAAGTTTCAGAGGAATACAAGTCCGAACGCGAAGACGATAGGTGTAAAAAGAAGAAAAATCTCCATTAATAACGTGACGCTGATAGGGGGAGGGGGGGAGGATCACCTATATCGTTACGTATTATTACATAGGAGAGGATGAGTAAAGCTTTCCGTGATTTTTGCTATGCTTAAACTTTTGAAAATCAGGTACTTCGATTTTGATAAAAATACAATAACCTAGAAATTAAAAAGGCATACCGGAATGAAAAATTAATTAAATGAGATGGGCGGGGGGGGATGTATTTAAGAGCGTTACGTAATAGGATCATTTTCAGTGTTTGTTCTGAAGGGGGGGGGTCGAAAATTTTGATTTTTAGCGTAACGTAATTAATGGACACCGCCCAACAATGTTAACCAAAGATCACAGCTCCAGTGCAGAAAACGGTTCCGTACAAAATAGGTCGAAACTGCACAGTATGAGGAACGGGTGGTGGCGATGGATCACTAGGTTCCGGTTAATATTCCCAGCTTTATTTGGACGGGAATTTGATTCACCATATTCTCGCACAGAAACTCCATCAGCCGGTGTGTGTCTTCCTTCACCATTAGCTCTTTCTTCTCCGGATCCTTGACCAGCAGCAGCAACGAGTAAAACTTGGGCCGGTTGGAAAAATGACCTGAATTCCTTCTGTACCTGCTTGTCGTAACTTCCATGCTACAACACACAGACACCTGGGCTCTTATCCGTCGAATTCGATCGGTTTAAGTCCGGGAAATGGATGTGCTTTACCGTCTTCTCTGTGATGCACTTGATGTTGTACCGCGAACGATTTTAGACGAGTGGTCCGTCATCTTTTTTAAGTTTTTCAATTTTTAACCGGCATACCCGAAAAAAAAAATACAGTGAAATTTTCAGTGGAAACAATGCTCTAACATTAATATTTATTGTCGACAATAAAAAAGATTGTTATAATGTTGTACTCTTCCGAAATAATTATTTGACAACCGTTATAACATGTTATAACTCTCCAGTCTGTACAGCGTTTTCCACTCAAAAGGTTTCCAAATCTAAATAGATTTAAAGTTACACTAAATCACAACACAGAAAAAAAATGTTGTTGAATATTACATCCAAACTGCTGCAACCAGGTCAATCCATCAGTTGTGTAATATAACCATAGAGGTAACTCTAAGACCACTGGGTCCCGAAGAAAATCATTATTATTTTTGGCTCACTCAGTACCAGAACAACGGTCCCAAGCAGTCCCAAGCTATTTCACTCACCCCTGCATGTTCTGCATGAATCCACACACCCCTGATGTTATCTGTCAAACTTTCATAGCGAATCAAAACAAACATAGTGTAGTAATAGAATTTCAACTAGAATAGGGTACGTTAATCGTTTGCTTGGGACCAATAGGCTACTAAAGTGGTGAGCCAATTTAAAATCGTTGGTTTCGTATTGATTGTTGATATAACGTTGTACGATGTACATCGATTTTGCGAACAAAACTACATCCATTGATGTAATATTGTATCTGTTTTTTGCTATTACATAATTATTTCATACATCAGCTTGAATTACATAAATCGATACTACATTTTTTTTGCTGTGTATAAAGAGAGAGAATACAAACTTAGTATAAAAATGATTTATTCATTGAATGGCCTGCTTATCCGTCAGAATGCGTTTTTCATGATGTAAAGTGAGGAATTTTGAAATAAAGTAAACAAAAGATCTGGAAGTAATGGAATTGTGTTTTTATTGAAGCACAAAAAAAAAACACCATGGCAGCCGAGAAAGGAATGTACGAATATTAGTGATAATAATCCCACAATTAGGCTGCAAATAGACGTAACATCTGGTGCAGGACAGGTTAGAATCGGTCCTTCAGATCTAGTCATGATCTTGTAGATTTTGCACGAACGTAATCGGACTGGTTCCTCCTCCACGTAAACCCAACGACTGTTGATACCGTTTTTGCAGTGTGATCTGTCGGTTCTCTCTGTCACCCGCGCATAATCGTATTCAACATATCTCTCTCATGTGTTCCCAAACCCGACGATAGCAAACGACCTAAAACAGCATTAAAAAGTCGAACTTCTTTGTCAACTCCGAGTCAATCACATCAAACCCTTTCGTACCTGATTTTGGATTATAATCAGCTTCAGATTGCACTTAATGTCCACGTCATTCTGCTTCACGTACACCTAGCTACTCTCTATTGGAAGCTTCATCATAGTCGGAATCAATTACCGTGTGCTCCTTCTCAGCATACAATCCGGAATCACTGGATATAGCGGCTTGCTTTCGTTTTGACGTAGGACTACGTCTTTGATTTCTATATGGGGGTACACTTTGTGAAAACCGAAAATGGAACATGTAACAAATTAAGAAAGATTTTGAACGTTAATAACTCAGCTGCCCCTGGTCCAATTTCAATAATTTTATCACCAATCGATCAGAAATATGGATACGCATTGATAAAAATACTTTCGACTGTTGATTTTTAACAAGAAACTATTGAAAAACTGCTAAATGTCCAGCATTGTCCAAAAGCGTCGAATTAACTAACAAATCCACCAATTACCTACATGCATATGCTGCTTCCCCCTCGGCTTCCCCCATCACAGTCGTCAGAGAGTAGTAATTAGACGAAACAAGTCGAAGTGGCATTCGCCTCCGATCCTCGGGCGCGTGTGAATAGGGAGGATGGAATTGCATAATATTTTGCACACTCATCGCCATATTCAGAACCAAACTCAAATTCTTCGAGATAACCACCATCCGTCGTCTGGCTCGCCGTTGCGGTGTCTGACGTATTTCCGGTCTGATTTACGAGGTGTGCTGAAAAATGAGATCCGTGATGCTGTCACCTACACCAAACACGCCAAGCGTAAGCGGCCATGGATGTCATCTACGTTTTAAAGTGACAGAGACGCACTCTGTTTGGTTTCGGAGGTTAAATCATCACCAACTTTGGCAACAAAACGGCTCCAAGCTTATTACAGTAAAGAGTAGGAATAGAATTCATCTGCCTGTTTGTTCATATTCAGAACCAACGACCACGCAAAATGCTCATGTAATCAAACTGGAAGCAGGGGGTACAAATTATTTTGATCAACCTTGATCAACTTTGAATCGCCACAGCCGGATATTTTCGATGGAAGAAGCAACGGCAGGAAACATTTGTGAAGCCGAGTTATTTACGAAAGAGAGTGTCGATGAAGAGAATCGATCAATGTAGATAGGACCTATTGAAAAGTGACGCGAGATTAGTTTTCCGTACTGAGCTTCAATGCTACCAACGCCAGGGAGGCAGCTCCCACACCTGGACCCTACCAATCGACCCATCAACTCAACCAGGGACCAACGGCTTTACTTCCCGAAGTAAGGCGTGATCAGAGATGTTATGCTTTAGAACATGCCGGTGGCGCTGACTGAGATTGGACCCAGGCCTGCTGGGGTGAGAGGTAATCACGCTAACCACCGGCGCCGATATCTTTCAAGGTGATATCACGGCGAATAAGATCGACCCAAATTTGAGTTTAGTTATCTCAGAAATAAGAAATAAAGTGCAGGAACTCAGCGATGAGTAAATTTGCCTCATGTTTTCCCAGGATTTTTCAGGGAAAAATTCCCGAATTTGAGAAAAGTAAAGATTGGATTCACTCAGTCTATTGGTACTACTCCGAGACTGAAATTTTTTTTCGTCAATTTCCTCATTTACTGGCAGATTTTTTAGGTTTTCCACAGAGTACCATGAGACAAATTTACTCGTCGCTGAGTTCCTGCACTTTTGGCGATTATGAGTGAACTAAACTCAAATTTGGGTCGTTCTCATTCGCCGTGTACGCAATAGGAAAAGAGCCAGTGTCGCTACTTGATAACAAACTACTCATAATGGGAGGAGTCTTTGTAGCTTTTATACCACTTGGTTGCACATCATTCTGCTTTAACCTGAAAAGATATAAAAGAGCGCTGCTGTATGGCATTAGCTCATTTTCGCTTCGGACGGCGTGGTGAACAGCAATAGCAGCAGTAGGAAGGTGGTGGCTAGTCCACTCCTTCACACCTAACAAGCAACAATTGACTGGTCGTGGCAAAGGAGGAAAAGGTCTACTAAAGGAGGCGCCAAGCGTCATCGCAAAGTTCTCCGAGATAAACGCCATCGGTCGTCTGGCTCGCCGTGGTGGTGTCAAACGTATCTCCGAGGTGTGCTGAAGGTGTTCCTGGAAAATGAGGTCCGTGATGCTGTCCACCCACACTAAACACGCCAAGCGTAAGTGGCCATGGATGTCCTCTTCAATAAAACGGCCCTTTTCAGGGCCATCAAGCTTACATCAGTAAAGAGTTGGAATAGAATTTATCTGTGCTTGTTTGTCCATATTCAGAACCACAAGCCCCCAACGACCGCATAAAATGCTCTCCAGAGTTGGAATCTTGTAACCAAACTTGGAAGCAGGGGTGTAAGTCATTTTGATTGATTCTCTTAATCAACTTTCTCTTTGAAAAAAATACTACAAATTTGGTACGCCTACAATTCAAAAACGGAAAGAGTTGAGATAATGGATAATTGATCAATTAAAAGAACTAAATGTTCTTCACATTTATTCCGTCGACTAGCGGTCCTACGTCAAGCTTCCGTTCGTGCCCCTAGGCACAGACCCTTCAGTGTTTTTTCTTCCACTTTGGAATCAGCCGAATCAGAACGGCTGCTTCTCGACGGAGACCGCGATCCAGAGTTTGATCGAGTTGATTTTTCAGGGTGGATTTGACCTATTAGGGATACAATTTCCTCTTTTAGTCTAGAAATGTTTATAATACTATTTGAGTAGTAACTTACCGGAGAATGTGACCTAGAGCCAGGTCAACTTCTGGACTTAGTGGGATATCCTTTTTGCAGTCTGTTCGTTGGAGTTCCACTGATTTTGTAGTAGCTGAAACAGCGATTTGGTAATATCATAGAGGTAACTTCAGACCAGCAGGTCCCGAAGAAACTCGCTCAACTATTTGGCTCAGCTCTGGTACTCTCTTCGGTCCCAAGCTAATCGATGCACCCCTCGAAACATAGGAAAATCCACGAACCCCTTATTTTATCTGTCAAACTTTCATAGCGAATCAAAACAAACATAGTGTAGTACCTGAGTACTGCGAACTAACTCAAAATGTTTGTCATCTGGGAGCCAAGTCAAACTGTCAAACGGGAGCGAAACATCAACCTTAGTAGGCGGATAATGTAAATCATCGAGCGTGATGCTCGAAAAAGTGGTTTTATTTGATTTTAATAATGCCAAAATTTGGTTGCTGAAACAAGAATGTTATCAAACTTTATAAGAGTCATGTGAGCTTTGTGGGCAGGTGCACTCCCATCACCATGTATACGTTATTTCTGGAGCAGAGGAGGAGGAGCCAAGAGTTCATTTGACAGCATGTATATACAATTTCGTGAGCTTTTTCAGCAAAACAATTTGAAACTTCGGAAGATTTTCAAGATGTTTTCTAGCTCACTTGAAAAATAAAATCGGCTGAGTTCGCAGTACTCAGTGTAGTACTAGCATTTCGACTAGAATGGGGTACGTTAATCGATTTTCTTGGGACCAATAGAGATTTTCACGATTGGTTGTATTGGTGCGCTGTGTGAAACTGTTTTAGTGAACATCCGAGGAAAATACATAACAAACCACTGTCAAACTCATTTTGACAGATCGAATTACATACATTTTGAGGTTAACCCGCATAAGCACGAACCATAAATTGACCTTACCTAAAATGATTAAAATTGTTTATAATCCCTGCTAAACTTCAACTGAAATGGTTATGGAACTTTACATGAACGTTTAATGATAAAGTTTTAACCTTAAGTATTATAGTTTTTTGGAAGTGGACCTTACAAAAAATGGGTTGTTAAGAACCATTACCATTCAAAATTCTTGTTTTCTCCATACATTTTCGGAAAGAAAACTATACTAAAACCTTTTAACTTATGGTTATCGGTAAGGTCATGTGATGGTTCGCGTTTATGCGGGAACCCGAGGAAAATAATAAACAACTTTACACGGCGATAGACCCCCATTAGTGTACGTGCGTTAAACGTCACTAATCTTTATAGGCAAGTAGTGAGTCAATTTAAAATCGTTAGTTTCCACCGGTTGGCAATATCCCGGACGAATTACGCGTTGCACATCGTTGGAGTGACTTGATGAAAAACAAATACACATACACTGATAAAATTTCAAAGATTGTTTTTATGTGTCCCACACATGAATTTTTGTAATGTGATCAACAAATGATATATATGTGTCGGACACATACTTAATTTGTGCACACATAAAAGCTATGTGTAACCACACATACTATTCATTTGACTCATAAATTTCATGTGTGCTTCTGGGTGGATTCTGTTTATGTCTGGTCACATGAAAATCATGTGGAATTTCACATAGATATTCGTCAATAAAAATGTGTGGAATTTTATTAGTGTACGAAGTTTTGTGATTGTTGATGATGTGTGCGCTGCACTAACCATATTTCCCCATATAATTTATGTTCTTGATCAGACTGTCCAACTGTGGTTTCTCGTGGGGTTTCATAAGGAAGTGTTGGTTCGACGTGCCGATTTGCTTCACAACTGATTTATTTTTTTGAATGCATAACAAACTGCATTTTGTTTTTTTTTTTTTTTTCATTGTATACTAGGAACTAATTACACGCCTTTATTCAGATTTAGTATAGTTTTTAAAGAAATTTTAATCGGATCAATGTATAAACATTGCTTAATCATAAAATCAGTGCTAACATTTGAAAACGGCACAAAAGCCATTTGTAAACAAATGGTTTGTGGGCCCTTTACTCGCTACCCGAAGAACGCCCACGCAAACCAACAGCATCGTCAGGAAGGGGAAAATTTCCCCTACCCGATGTTGCTGTTGTGTCGCGTGGGTGTACTTCAAGTAGTGAGTGAAGGGCCCACAAACCATTTGTTTACAAATGGCTTTTGAGCCGTTTTCAAATGTTAGCACTGAAATGATTAAATCTTAATCTATCTTTGTTAAGTAATATTTTTGGGTGTACTCGGGGTTCTTGGAGCGCGTTCACTAATTTTCTTTTTCAAGCCACTTTTCTTTTGACAACGACGTTTGTTTTCGCGCGCGATCAAAACATTTCACGCACACTTACACAATCTGCATGCGAGTGTGTAGGTGAACCACAGTAGTAAACACACAGGTATTCGATCGGGTTTCTTCGTGTTCATTCAAAAAAGCACAACAGTCGAGAAGAGAATCTGCGCAAGTTTGGACGTGTGTTTTTGTTGAATGTGTTGCGCAGCGCAGCAGAGTGTTGTTCTACCGAAAGCAAGCCGATCACGCGCGTTCAGTTGTGTGCGGTCGGACGGACGAAGAAGCCAAGAAGCGAAAACTTCAGTCGAATGTTGTGTGTGGTTTAAAAAAAATTAAATGGATGCCAGCAGCAAGAGCGTCTTTTTGTTCGAATTTGTGTCGCCGTCGTCGCGCTTTGTGCAGTCCCTCGGAAATTGTGCTCAGTGAGAAATAATTATCGTTGCGGGTGTGAAGAGATTTTCAATCGATTGGAAATTGATTTTCTTTTGTGTAGTGGAATTTTGTTTCCCAGTCCTTCATATTGAGGGAAGTAGTTTACGTTGAACGCGAAAAAGTAAATAACCCAGTGTAGAAAAATGGATACGCCGAAGCGAATTAAAACCATTTCCTCACCGTACATCGGCAGTCCTCCGTCAGCCAGTAATCAAGCGATGTTCGGTTCGCTTACGGCAGCGGCAACCGTAACACCCGGTGATAGTAAACATCTTTATCACCAGTGGAACTCCGGTTGGCCACCGTCATCACACGAATCACTAACCAGTCCGGCATCGACCTGCAGCTCGCCGGATGTAATCATGGCGAAAACCCTAACGGGAACACCTACCACCCATGGTAACAGTTGGAAACATCATTCCAGTGGTGGCAGCTCGGCGGAGAAGTCCGAGAACAAACGGGGCCGGCCGAGATCGGAAGCCCTTACCATTCTGATGGTGGAGGGCTCGATATCTCCATCGGCCATTAAGTGCCGCTACTGTAATCGCGTTTTCCCGAGGGAAAAATCCCTCCAGGCTCATCTCCGGACGCACACAGGTAGGACCATGCTAATTTTCCATTATATGCATTTTTTTTTCTGGTTAAATGCTCAAAAACCTTCCCGCACGAAGGCTCCTCAGGCAGAGAACAAAAGCTGCGCTGCTGGAACTGGAAGCAGCCGTCGCAGGTTTTAAACAACACCTGCTTCGGTGAAAACCAGAGGGGCCCCAATTTTTGGAATTATTTGCCTCTTTTTCTCCTGCTCCTCCTTTTAGGCTTCTTTCTACATTCGTTTCAAACTGATGATGCTCTGCGGTTGTTGCGTTGTTGGTTCCTTCTTTGTGTTTCCTCTTTCGGTGGTCATCATTCGATGGCCGGTAGGAGCAGGAGTAAGAAGATGGATTTTTTTTTTGGTTGGCTCTGGGATCGTCTATGGGCGAGCCTTTCGATCTCAGGAACCTGTTGCAGAAAGAATCGATTTATGTATTTAATTGAATTGTTTTCATTTTGGGACCTACCTTGGCTCAGTCATTTAAGACGACGAAGGTATAAATCAAAACCGTAATAAAGGCGGGTGGGTTCGATTCCCGATCCGGTCGAGGGCATTTTTCCGACTTTCCTGGGCATTGAGCCTCTTTGTGCTTGCCGCACAACATACGAATCAATGGTACAGGATAAGTAGTTGAAGGCAGGAGCAAAGTTGCAGTTTAAACGTAATAGTCACGAAGAAGAGTTACTTTATTTGTAGATTAATTTGTACTCAAATGATAATCACTGGTGACTCTTTAGGAATATAAAACTACACAATTGCACTGCACACTATCGACTTGTTGAACAGCTCAGATATGGTAGAATTTGTAACATCCTAAGTTTTTAAATGGTCAGTCATATCATATACTAGAATCTGGTTGAGCCACCCGCGAAATCAAATAGTTAGAGAGAAGTATGTCACCAAAAAACTAGTAAAATTTTCAACAATATAAATTTCTTTACAACAATATTTTAAGAAAATTTCAGCATCAAAGCTCTTATCTTAAAATCTGAAATCTCAAATAAATTAACCTTAAATCTCAAATACATTATTCTGAACGCTGTGTGAACGTGTTTCGGAACCTCTCTAAATTAGGCTTTTATGGATCTTACCAAATATTTGAACATGGTGCAATATTTCAAGATTTTTATTTTATTTGAGAGACGTTCAGCCTGAGGCTGGTTCGTCTCTTTTAAAAAAGCCTGGGGACTCCAGAATTCAATTCGACCTTCGTATCAACGAAGTTATCGATGGTAACAGGTTCTTGGGCAATTATGGTATTTTGTATCATTCTCCCAGTTCTAGTGAGCTGCGTTTTGTTGAAGTTTTAGAGAACTGTCTCAAGGCATTCCTTGGTTCTAGTAAATTAAATATATTAGCTGGTAATTTTAATATTAATTGACGTGACAATTAAAAGGAAATAAACCAACACACTCAAAGCTCTTCATAAAGGGATTCCGTTGAGAGGGTCGACAAATTTAAAGAGTGACAACTATAATTCGAATCATTTGAAGCATTTAGCTGATTTTTTCGATTTAAAACAAACGGTAGATGAATATGCGCGTATTTCCAGGCGCAGTAGTTTATTCCGATTTTGATTTTATTTGTTCAGTTACGGATACTGATTTGAAAATAACCTGAGACCTTAGTAATTAATGCATTAGATAATATTAATAATAACGATGACTAAGTGAAATTGAAATGCTGGAGGAAATATTCGAAACAAGCTTTTTCGAATCTTGTTGAGAAAAGCGTGGATTTTCCATTCGCGGCCGGTAATTTTGATGAATTTACAGTTGTTTGCACTAACGCTTTGAAAACGTGTACCAATCAATTAGTTGAGCAATAGTTTGTTGCTTTGAAAAAATCGAACAACTGGTACAATTTAGATCTTTTGTGCCTTAAACGTAAGTGGGACAAATGGTACAAAAAGTGGTGTACGTTAAAAAAAAAAAACTCGTTCTGAATATGTCCAGAGGAAGATTGATCTGCATCAAAACAATAGCAAAGAGTTGTGGAAAATTTTGAAATCTTGCAATCTAGTACATAATGCAAACCGCGGTCCATAACTTTTAATGGCACATTAGAACAGTCGGAACATGTAATTTCATCTAAATTTAATGATTAATTTGTCAACAGTGTTTCACTGATTAATCAATCTATTGATAAACCCTACGAAATAAAGTAGCCAATTGATAGTAGTTAAAGATTTGAAGCTTTTCACCCAATTACATTTGATGAACTTGGAGTTATTTGTTTTTCATTAGGAAAATCGCTAGAGTTATTCAATATTGCTTTCATGTCATTGGCCACATCTTCAAGGAAATCTTAGTGGTTCTTATTCAAAAAAATGCTGGAACGATTAGAGCCGAAGAGTTTCGTCCCATCAACATGTTGCGCACATTTAAGAAAATTTCAGAACTTGTTGTTAAGCTGTTGAAGTATTTGAATAACTTTTTTTTTTTGATACCACAACAATCAGGATATCGAGAAGGTCATTCTTGTGAAACTGCGTTGAATTTGGTGTTAGCGAAGTGGAAAGACAGCTTGGAGCGTAAAGATACGACTGTTGCTTTTGTTTGGATCTGAAACACACTTTTGAAACAATGTCTATGCCCTTATTGTGAAGTACAATCTAGCGCTTTGGAATTTTGAGTACTGCTTATAAATGGTTTGAAAGCTATTTGTGTGACAAGACTCAACGGACTGTTTTTAATGATTCTGTTTCCAGTCCCGTGGGGAATAACCTTGGAGTGCCCCAGGGAAGTGTATTAGAGCCTCTTTTATTTATTATGTATATAAACGAGATGCGACGTGTTTTACGATTTTGCGGCATTAATCTTTTTGCAGATGTTACTGTGTTATTCATTGCAGCTAAGGATTTAGAAGTTGCCGTCTCACACTTGAATGTAGATTTGCGATCTCTAAGTAGATGGTTGAAGTGTAAGCAGTTGAATGCAAGTAAAACTAAATTTATGGTAATTTAGCCGAACCGAGTAAATGATAACGTCTCTGTTGTAATTTATGATGAAATTATTGATCGCGTTCGGGAGAATAAATATCTTGGCGTGATTATTGATGATAAACTTAAGGTCAACTTTCACATTGACAATGTCATACAGAAAATATCCAAGAAGTGTGGAATTCTATGTCGATTGAAAAACGATTTAACTATTGCTAGTAAAATAAAGCTAGACAAATCCATCATCTCTCCTCATCTAGACGTTTGCCCTTCTATTTTAGTTTTTGACCAATGCAACACAAATATCCAGATAATCGCGCTTGCAGAATAAAATAATGCGTTTGATTTTGAGATGTAATGGATTCACTTCCTCAACTTTGATGCTGGACGCCTTACAATGGTTGTCGGTGAAGCAAAGAATTGTATATTTGACAATGGTGTTCATTTTTAAAGTAGTTAACGGTTTGCTGCCTCGATATTTGTGAGAACGAATTGAAAGAGGAAGTGACTTCCATAGATATAATACTAGAAACTACTCCACCTTTCGAATACTCGCGCGTTGTACTTTGTACCACAGTGTGAATTTTCCATTGCCATTTTGCTGCCGAGCTGCCAATCGATCTAAAACCAACGGGTATTCCTCAAAAAACTTGCAAAAAATGTAGAAAATAGAGAAAACGAAAATGGAAACCACGTAACAGTAGTTCCGATTTTTCTCACTACACGGTGCTAGCATACACGTGCAATTCTAGCATATACAATAGCTCGACATCTTGACCAGCTAGAAAGTTACTGTCTTCGGCAGACTTAAAGGGTGTCCCACATCAAATAGCATCACGGAAAAAAACGCTGTAGAAAATTACCGATTGGGTATTTTCTCTTGAAAATTTGGGTAGAAGTAGTTTATAGTGCTGTATTTTTCGCTGTCAGTTTTTCGAAAGTTGAAAAAAATGGCGTCACCCGAAAAGCAACATCGCGAATTGATTTTGCGCAAGCACCTGGAACATTCTCAACTCTCTCATCGCGACATCGGAAAAACAGCTCGGAATCGTGCAGTTAACGGTGCGTCGTGTGAGTAAACGTTACTACGAAACTCTGAGCATCAAACGGAAGGAGAAATGCGGTCAGAATGGATGTTCTATTATTGATCAGGATCACAACCGTGTCGTGAAAGCGTTCAAGCGGAATCCCAATGCTTCGGTCAGGGATGTGGCCAAAAAGTTGAGTCTGTCCAAGTCTTTCGTTCAGAGAGCCAAGGACCGGGAGGGACTGCATACGTACAAAATGCAGAAGGCTCCAAATCGTGACAAACGGCAAAATACGGTGGGAAAGTCACGGGCCCGGAAACTGTACACTCAGATGCTGATGAAGCCTCGAAGCTTCCGGGGCTACTGTTCTTCACCGCCCAGCACAAGTTTGATGTTCCGGAGGAAGTAAGAAAGCAGAAACTTTCAAAGTTTGCCAAGAAATACATGATTTGGCAAGCGATCTGCTCATGTGGCAAACGCAGTGCGCCGTTCGTGACTACCGAGACTGTGAACGGAGAGATCTACCTCAAGGAGTGTCTACAGAAGCGTCTGCTTTTTCTGTTGCAGCACCACGAGGGCCCTACGCTCTTCTGGGCGGATCTTGCTTCGTGCCACTATTCAAGATGTTGTCCTGGAGTGGTACGAAGCCAACGGGGTTACTTTCGTACCAAGGACATGAACCCCTCAACGCACCGGAACTAAGGTCCATCGAAAAATACTGGGCTTTTATGAAGCAGGCACTACGGAAACATCCCAAGGAGGTCAAATCTGAGGAAGACTTGAAGAAAAAGTGAGTTTCCGTACAGAAGAAGCTGCAGTCAGATGTTGTACAGAACCTAATGAGTGGAGTTACGCGGAAGGGGCGAGCGTACGGTTATGGTATTGAAGTTGAATGAAATAAATATGCCAAAAGCTTACTAATGGGTTATATTTTATTGTCTGAAAGTTTGAAAAGGATCGGTCAATTAGGTAATTTTCTACATCGTTTTTTTTCGTGATGGCATTTGATGTGGGACACCCTTTATTCAGGGGGTCAAGGCTTTTTGACTGGTTGACAGTAGTTCAGAATTTTCTAACCACATGGCGCTAGTATACATGTACAATTCTGAGATCTAAACAAATAAGTCATGTTCCAGAGTTTAATAAATTATAAATGATAAATGATT